>NC_089503.1:153497811-154147186 GCF_036850995.1 Saccopteryx leptura
ATCCAGGAGACGGGTACAACATAATAACCTTGATATATTGGACCATTACCATGTTCCCACAACACTGCAGGTCACTGAGAATTCAGCAGTGGGTCAGTCACAGTCCCACTGTGGACAGAGCAAATAAATGCTGAATTAATACTAAATGTGATTTGCAAGGATAGATCTTTAAAAGTACACATAGGTAGATTGCTGACTCTCCCAGTATCAGGAACTAGGAAAGATTCTTGTACAATTTGTAGTTGAACCAGAACTAAAGGATAATAAATCATTCTTTTAGCATTGGAAGCCAAATTCTCTCCTAATATAAATCAGATTGTGTGGTAGCCATAACAAACCTACCCTTGTACCAGGTACAAGATTTGAAGTCCCAAGATTTTTGAATTTTCTAGGAGGGTCTTTGAAATGCTAACACCAAAAGAGGAAGTCTGAAATACATAGCAAACCTGTCAAGTGTAAAGAGTATTATTCCAATCTATATTATCCCTCATTGGTAATTTGTATTAATCTCATAAACCTTTAACGATTCTAAGAGGCTTGACTTCTAAAATTCTAAACTCAAGTGTTATGTAACACTACTAGTGTTTGTAGAATGTTATTGTTTTCATTATCTTGTAAGCTCAAAAAGATATTCTGCATTCTATAATATTTTCATCCACTCCCTAAACCTGACATATGTGGTGTTCACTTTGACAGACATCTACTTGATAAAGGGATATGTATATATTATCACTCCATGTTGGTAAGAACTTACAGAGGATGCAGTTGATCAAAGCCATTTTTAAATTCCAGGCTTAGTTAGAAAGGCAAAACCATAGTAATAAAATAACCATTCAAAAATTATGGAAAACAACAAATCTAGTTAATTGAGATGCAATGGAAACTAATTGCCTTTAGTTTTAGTGATAATTGAAAAAGTTAAAGCATGCATCATTGCAAAAATATGAGAACAAGGGAGGGATAGGGAGTTTCAGCCTTTTCTCTCAAATCAAAAAATATTCAGAAGAAACTAAAACTGCAAGTTTAAACCTTAAGGGGAATGTTTCAGCTTTTTGTCAGTAACCACAGATAATGAGAACACACCAATCATTTAGAGGAGTTGCTTTAAAATATTTTTTTATTAGAAAGACAGAGAAAGAGTGGGGAGAAGTGGGAAGCATCAGCTCTTAGTAGTTGCTTCCCCTGTGTGCCATGACCAAGCAAGCCCAGGGTTTCAAGTCAGCAACCTCAGTATTCCAGGTGGATGCTTTATCCAGCTGAGCCACCATAGGTCAGGCTAGAGGAGTCATTTTTATGAAGTCTGTATCTTGACTGATGTGTGAGTGGCTGTAGTCAACTATGAAACTGTAATGATTGTAGTTTAAAGCCACTTTATTTCACTGAAATTGATGGGAGGTATATTTAGTCATATGGTATGATGCCCATTAATGCCTTCATTTCATGAGAACTCCAATATCCTTGGGATTTTATGTGGCTTTTTTGAATATATGATGACATTATAACAAACTTGCCCAATTCCTTAATTTGGCTGTCAAGACCCTCTCAGGGTCATATCCCCAGATGGCCTTCCCAGTGTCCTCTCCGACACCCCAATCACCCTAAACCAGACTGGAGTGTTCACTCTTTCCCAAAGAGGCCTCAGCTTTCTTCTCTGTAGAACGCTCTTTCTCCTGTCCACACCTGACATTCTTTATGCCTCCTCTTAAGTTTCAGATTCCTCAGGATCAGGACCCGAAACAAGGACTCCTGTGCCAAGGGGTTACTGAGGAAGTGTTCTGCTCTTAAGAGCAACCTCTGAGAAGCAAAAGAGAGCACAGGGAAGGGGTGGAGTCAGGCAAGGGTAGGATTTTAGATAAAGCAAACCAGAATAGAAAAACAAAGAAAAAAAAAGAAATGTAAAGGCAACTCCGGACAGGAACAACAGTGTGGTGAGCGCCAGCAGTAGGGAAAGTAAAGTAGGGTGGGTGGGGTAAATGGTAATGGATGAAGACTTGACTTGATGGGGTGAACACATTGTACAGCAGACAGAGATGTGTTGTAGAATCGTGCACCTAAAACCTGTATAATGTTGTTAAACAGCGTCACCCCAATAAATTCAATTTTAAAAAAGAGGCCCTGGCCATGTAGCTCAGTTGGTTAGAGCATCTACCTGACAATGCTGAGGTTGCAGATTGGATCCCCAATCCTAATGACACATAAAGGAGTCAACCAATGACAACATGAATAAGTCAAACAACAAAATTG
Source organism: Saccopteryx leptura (assembly GCF_036850995.1). Lineage (NCBI taxonomy): Eukaryota > Metazoa > Chordata > Mammalia > Chiroptera > Emballonuridae > Saccopteryx > Saccopteryx leptura. The sequence goes on from NC_089503.1 coordinate 153,500,056, forward strand.
GTGTTTCTCTCGCTCTGTGTGTGTGTCTGTCTCTCTCCCTTCCTCCCCCTCTAAAAATCAATAAATTAAAAAAAGAAAAAAAGAAAAAGTCAGCCTCTGCCTGATCCCACAAGGAGCTCTGGAATGCAAATTGCACATCAGAGTTTGTTCTGATTTAAGAACTCCTTCTCCTCCACCAGTGGTTGGCAAAGGACTGGGCAAGGTGGGGGCTTGTGGGGAGATAAAGAAAAATCCTGTGAGCTTGAGTAGGTCAAAGAAGCCAGAGAACACAGAAACTGGGAGAGAGGCACAAAGGCATGGATGGTCACCAGTCTCCAGGGATCGGGGCTGAATACCAACAGTGTCAACTAGAGGTGCTACGTTTTCAGGTGCTTCGTGAGGGTGCCTCAGATAAGACGGTCAGGATCCCTGTAAGATGTCATTGACTCTGATGGCACATTTCTTATTTCCCTTTGTGTCTGTTGATGTGGGTACTTGTCTCTTAGTCACCCGGAGGGCTGTGTTTGTGTCTTACTTCTTAGTGTAGTCTCTCAGATGCTAACCCTAGTGACTTGTGTTAATTAGATACATGATAATGGCCTGCTGATTTGAAAGGAGAGAACAAAAGCCATTGAATGGGGTCCACAATGGAGCTTCCGTTTTACCAAAATCTTCAATGCAATGAATATTCTTAGGATAAAGTTCCATTTTATGTTTATTTTTTAATATTATTTTGTAATGACAGTCTACATTCAGTATTATTTTCTATTGGTTTCAGCATAGTGGCTAGACAACTGTATACTTTATAAAATGACCCCCCCTATATTTCAAGTATCCATCTGACACCATACATAGTTATTACAGTGTTATTGACTATATTCCTTGTGCTGTACTGTCACCCCATGAATGTTTTGTAAATAGCTATTAGTGGGATCTAAAGAACAAAATAAATGAACAGACAAAATAGAAACAGACTCATGGACACAGAGAACAGACTGATGGTTGCCAGAGGGGAGGGGTGTGGGATTCCGGTTAAAAGAGGTAAAAACAATTAAGAAGTACAAATTGGTAGATATTTTCAGATAAAAGAATCAACTGGAAACTAAAAAGAAAGAGAGTAATCACTTATTAAACCAATAACTAACATAAAAAGTTCAAAAGTGAAACCCTCAGAAGAAGTTGAGTTCTAAATTTTTCAGACCTCAGAAGAAGCAAGTGCTGACTTCCACATCACTTTCCTTTTCTCTCTCTCTCTCTCTCTCTCTCTCTCTCTCTCTCTCTCTCTCCCTAAGTCCCAGCTCTTTCGAGATTTCCTAAGTCAGGCAGAATGGGATGGAGCGGAAGGGGACGTTGTCAGCAAACCAAGGCCTGCAGGAGCTCACTGTGACTGAGGGACCTGCTGGTGCACCTTTGCTCTAATGCCTTCCTCACCTATGATGTGACTCCTGTTTATGACATTCTTTCCTTTATTTCCTTGAGCCACTGCACTTTGTTTAATTGCCATGAATAAGAAGTTTTTGTGCTGGCCATGGCCGGTTGGCTCAGTGGTAGAGCATCAGCCTGGCATACAGGAGTCCCGGGTTCAATTCCCAGCCAGGGCACACAGGAGAAGCGCCCCATCTGCTTCTCCACCCCTCCCCTTCTCCTTCCTCTGTCTCTCTCTTCCCCTCCTGCAGCCAAGGCTCCATTGGAGCAAAGTTGGCCCAGGTGCTGAGGATGGCTCCATGGCCTCTGCTTCAGGTGCTAGAATGGCTCTAGTTGCAACAGAGCAACGCCCTGGATAGGCAGAGCATCGCTCCTGGTGGGCGTGCCGGGTGGATCCTGGTCAGGAGCATGTGGGAGACTGACTGCCTCCCCATTTCCAACTTCAGAAAATTACAAAAAAAGTTTTTGTAAGGTATTTTTCCCCACCGAGAAGGAAGGAAGAGGCCAGAGCCACGAAGTGTGGAATAACAAAAGGCTTTATTGAGTACAGTGCATCCCACCCGGCAAGGTTCTCTGGCCCCGAAGAAAAAAAGATGGAGGCCAAGGAAGTCGCAAGGATTAAACCGCGTGGGAGATATTTAAAGAGTCCCTCTAGGGAAGTCGGGCTGATATGACGTGGTGAAATCTCTCTGGCTAGCAGACAGTCGCTTTTTTCCAAAGGGTTCCTGTGAAGCCTCTTTTGGCGCGCTTGGTTGTGGGTGGTGCTAGCCAAAGTTCACGGGTCTGGGTTCCCCACATGACCATCCCCCATTATCCACTGACCTTACAGTTTTTGTGCTGATACTTCTGATCTCTGGAAGGGAAAATATAAAAAAAAGAAAAAAACAAAACAGGTGGAGCATGAGATACATCAAAAATGTCATGTAGCTAAGATTGATCAAAGAATGGGTTGAGTGCCCATATTATGCAAACTTTGGCTCCAAGCAAAATGTGCTGATAATGGTTTGGAAGAAGCCTCTGTCTGTTTTTCAGATTAGAGAATCTCTAGGCTCACAGAAAAGATTCAGAACCTGTTTTACAGGGGCTCATTACCCTGGCGTTCACTTCGTTTCTAAACTGTGCTTACAAGAAGGGCAGGGCTAGCAAGCACAGATCTGAAACATTCCTTTCTCTCAATGTATCCACAACCTACTCTGTTAACAGGAACAATGAAATTTAACTTATGCTTCATAGAACCAATGGATTTATATACTATTAGATATTTGTAGAGCTACAGGGCGATCTATTTACCAAATCTAATCTCACAATTTTCCACTTAAAGAAAATTGATCAATACTATTGAGAAGCTGTCCACAATTGCAATAATAGTATATCCTTAGTCCTAGTACAGTATTCTCTCTAGAATGACATATTATCTTCTAAGTTATTCTAAGAATTTAGGAATTGTTTGATTAAATTGTATCTTCTTCAGCATGTAATTAGATATAACAGAAGTTCTTAGTAAAACAGTCTTCAATGTTAGGGCTAAACAGATAAGAAATAATACATGGTTTTTATTTAGGCAAGGACCTAAATTTTAATATGAGATTATATCTGAGATTATACCTCTACCTGTTTCTAATATGCTAATGCTGCATTTTATTGAGACGAGGCTATTATTTTGGAAAGATATACTATTTCTTTTTCTTTTTTTTATAAATAAATTTTTATTTTAATGGGTTGACATCAATAATTCAGGGTACATATATTCAAAGAAAACATTTCCAGGTTATCTTATCATTCAGTTCTGCTGCATACCTATCACCAAAAGAGAGATCGTCCTCCGTCACCCTCTATCCAGTTTTTTTTTGTACCCCTTCCCCTCCCCTTCCCCCTCTCCCTCCTTCCCTCCCCCCACCCCCTGTAACTACCACAGTCCTGTCCATGTCTCTTAGTCTTGCTTTTATGTCCCACCAATGTATGGAATCCTGCAGTTCTTGTTTTTTTCTGATTTGCTTATTTCACTCCGCATAATGTTATCAAGATTCCACCATTCTGCTGTAAGTGATCTGATGTCATCATTTCTTCTAGCTGAATAGTAGACTATGGTGTATATGTGCCCCATCTTCTTTATCCAGTCTTCTATTTTTTTTACAGTGATTAAAAGCCTTTAAGCAAACTCTTGGCCAATACAGTAAGAATCCATAAAAGAGTAGTGTCCTTAACATGTTCACCAAGTCCAAGTTGGCCCCATCACCATGCCAAATCCCTGAGAAATGCAACCCAACCACAGTTCAGTCTGTTAGGAGCTGTCACAGAGAGCAGGCGTCCAGGAAAAGTCCACACAGGAAAAGTCCGCATGGCATTGGAATTGTTGTCACCCTTCTATACTTTGCAGCTCATGTCCAAGTCCCAATGACCGCTGCTTCTAGCTGGTAATGATTCAGGTAGACTGGATAAGCCATTTGCAGCATGCGTGGATATGGGGCTTCTGTTCTCCTCTGCCTGGAGAGATGAGACCAGGTTGCTTTTCCCTGGAGCTCTGCGACTGTGGCAGGTAAAGAGAACCTTGGGATACACTAAGCTGGCTGGCAAAGGTAAATTCATAATAGAAGTTGGCAAAAAGGGGAAGGAGAGCTCTACATTAGGAGTAGGTCCCAGCCTGAAATATGAGTGGGGCATTGAGATAGGAGGGATAAAGGAAACACTATATACTAAGCAAAGCAGCAGAACATAGGACTATCAACACCCACAACAGAGATCTTTGAGGGAAGAATAAAAAACCTGACTATTCAGGCAAAACATAGTTAAGTGGCCCTTGTGCAAATGAGATCAGTTTACCTGCTTCTTGGAAGAAATACCCTAGGCTCGTCCACAGTGTCATAGATGGGGTCGACGGCCCTGGGCACCTTCAGCCTTCAGTGGCAAACCCCAGCTTCCTGGGCAAGGTTAGGCATAGGTGGCTGGAGCAGGGCTGGAAGAGACTGAACCCTCCCTTAGAGGAGCGAGGGGGAAGCCTACCTTTCAGTGTCCCTGTTTCCTCACAGCAGAGGCATGTAAGCCTGGCAGGTTTTAGCTCAATGACCTTCCTTTCCACAATTGAAGCAGGACCCAGATGGCATCCTATGAGACCCCTTTGGGGCATTGGAGCCTTTAAGGGTGTATCCTAAAAGCTGGTAGTTCCCCTGATCTCTATTGGGCTTTTTCTGCCTCTAGGTATCTTAAAAGCCATGCTCAGAAGATCTCGCTGAGGGGTTTGAAAATCCCCATCCGCCTACATAAATCTTTTCCATATATCTGGAGCTATTTGGAAAAAGACAAAATAGTGTTATTACCTGGATCTAATAAAGAAGGTAGTAGTTTGCAGGAGAAAAAGATTTGGTGTCTCCTGTTCATCAGCCTTCAAAAGAAATGTAAATTTTTTTTTTAAGTAAAAAGCATGATATGGTAGACCCGTAGGAGTCATTGGCCTGGTGTGCAGGATTCCCGGGTTCGATTCCTGGCCAGAGCACACAGGAGAAGCGCCCATCTACCTCTCCACCCCTTCCCCTCTCCCTCCCCTCCCTCCTCTCCGTCTCTCACTTCCCCTCCCACAGCCAAGGCTCCACCGGAGCAAAGCCACCCCGGGCACTAAGGATGGCCCCATGGCCTCTGCCCCAATCGCTAGAATGGCTCTGGTTGTAACAGAGCTACATCCCAGATGGGCATAGCATCCTCCCCTGGTAGGCATGCCAGGTGGATCCCGGTCAGGCGCAAGCGGGAGTCTGCCCGACTGCCTCCCCATTTCCATCCTCAGAAAAATACAAAAAATAAATAAATAAAAGAAAAAAATACAACCACAACCACAACAAAAAAGAAAATAGGAAAAAAGGAAGAAAAAAAAAGGACATTCCCTTGTGTTAAAGCTTCAGGGAGCATGGAGTGAGCTTGAGTATGTCCTATGAAACATGGAGCTCTATGTTGACATATAAGTCTTTGAAGAAGGAGGAACTGCTGAAATAGTTCATCAGCATTTGTCCCTAAGACAGCAGTCTTTATAGTGGAAACACCATAAGTAAATATTTGCTGTCTGTCTATAGATTAAAGGGGGAATATGGCAAATGCTGAAAAGCCATGCTCTTTGTGCCCCTCCCCTCCCCCAACCCCCTCCCTCTCCTCCCCCCACCCTGTAACCCCAACACTGTTGTCCATGTCTCTGAGTCTCATCTTTATGTCCCACCTATGTATGGAATCATATAGTTCTTAGTTTTTTCTGCTTTACTTCTTTCGCTCAGTATAATGTTATCAAGGCCCATCCATGTTGTTGTAAAAGATCCTATGTCATCATTTCTTATGGCTGAGTAGTGTTCCATAGTATATATATACCAAAGCTTTTTAATCCACTCGTTCTCTGACGGACACTTGGGCTGTTTCCAGATCTTTGCTATTGTGAACAATGCTGCCATAAACATGGAGGTGCATTTCTTCTTTTCAAACAATGCTATGGTGTTCTTGGGGTATATTCCTAACAGTGGTATAGCTGGGTCAAAAGGCAGTTCGATTTTTAATTTCTTGAGGAATCTCCATACTGTTTTCCACAGTGGCTACACCAGTCTGCATTCCCACCAGCAGTGCAGGAGGGTTCCCTTTTCTCCACATCCTCACCAGCACTTATTCTGTGTTGTTTTATTGATGAGCGCCATTCTGACTGGTGTGAGATGATATCTCATTGTGGTTTTAATTTGCATTTCTCTAATCATTAGTGATGTTGAACATTTCTTCATATGCCTATTGGCCATCTGTGTGTCCTCTTTTGAGAAGTGTCTATTCATTTCTTTTGCCCATTTTTGGATTGGATTGGATTGTCTTCCTGGTATTAAGTTTTACAAGTTCTTTATAAATTTTGGTTATTAACCCCATATCAGACATAATGTCAAATATATTCTCCCATTGTGTAGTTTGTCTTTTTGTTCTGTTCTTATTGTCTTTAGCTGTGCAGAAGCTTTTTAGTTTGATAAAGTCCCATTTGTTTATCCTGTCTTTTATTTCACTTGCTTGTGGAGACAAATCAGCAAATATATTGCTGCGAGAGATGTCAGAGAGCTTACTGCCTATGTTTTCTTCTAAGATGCTTATGGTTTCACGGCTTACATTTAAGTCTTTTATCCATTTTGAGTTTATTTTTGTGAGTGGTGTAAGTTAGTGGTCTAGTTTAATTTTTTTGCAGGTAGCTGTCCAATTTTCCCAACACCATTTGTTGAAGAGGCTGTCTTTACTCCATTGTATTTCCTTACCTCCTTTGTCAATATCAGTTGTCCATAGAGCTGTGGGTTTATTTCTGGGTTCTCTGTTCTGTTCCATTGATCTATGTGCCTGTTCTTATGCCAGTACCATGCTGTTTTGAGTACAATGGCCTTATAATATAACTTGATATCTGGAAGTGTGATACCTCCCGCTTTATTCTTCCTTTTCAAGATTGCTGAGGCTATTCGTGTTCTCTTTTGGTTTCATATAAATTTTTGGAATATGTGTTCTAAATCTTTGAAGTAAAGTCATCGGTATTTTAATCGGTATTGCATTGAATTTATAAATTGCTTTGGGTAATATAGACATTTTAATGATGTTTATTCTTCCTAACCATGAGCACGGTATATGCCTCCACTTGTTCGTATCTTCCCTGATTTCTTTTATCAATGTTTTATAATTTTCCGAGTACAAGTCTTTAATCTCCTTGGTTAGATTTATTCCTAGGTACTTTATTTTTTGGTTGCAATGGTAAAGGGGATTGATTCCTTGATTTCTCTTTCTTACAGCTCATTATTAGTGTATAAAAATGCCTCTGATTTCTGAGTATTGATTTTATATCCTGCCACTTTGCTGAATTCATTTATCAGGTCTAGTAGTTTTGTGACTGAGACTTTAGGGTTTTCTATATACAATATCATATCTCTGCAAATAATGATAGTTTTACTTCTTTTTTTCCAATTCAGATACACTTTATTTCTTTTTCTTGTTTGATTGCTGTGGCTAGGACTTCCAGAACTATGTTGAATAAGACTGGTGAAAGGGGGCACCCCTGCCTTGTTCCTGATATTAAGGGGATTGCTTTTAATTTTTGCCCATTGAGTATGATGTTGGCTGTGGGTTTGTCATAGATGGCGTTTATCCTGTTGAGGTATGTTCCCTGTATTCCCACTTTGCTGAGAGTTTTGATCATGAATGGGTGCTGGACTTTATCAAATGTTTTTTCTGCATCTATTGAAATTATCATGTGGTTTTTCTCCTTTCTTTTGTTTATGTGATGAATCACATTGATTGATTTGCGAATATTGTACCAGCCTTGCCTCCCCAGAATAAATCCCACTTGATCATGTTGTATGATTTTTTCCATATATTGCTGGATCTGGTTTGCTAATATTTTGTTGAGGATTTTTGCATCTAAGTTCATCGGGGTATTGGCCTATAATTTTCTTTCTTTGTGTTGTCTTTGCCTGGTTTTGGAATCAGAATTATGCTCGCCTCATAAAAGGAGTTTGGAAGTCTTCCTTCCTCTTGAATTTTTTGAAATAGCTTGAGAAGGATAGGAGTTAGTTCTTCTTTGAATATTTGGTGGAATTCACTTGTGAAGCCATCAGGCCCAGGACTTTTCTTTTTTGGGAGTTTTTTGATAGCTGTTTCAATCTCATTTGTTGTAATTGGTCTGTTTAGGTTTTCTAATTCTTCCAGATTGATTTTTGGCAGATTATATGATTCAAGGAATTTGTCCATTTCATCTAGGTTGTCTAGTTTTTTGGCGTACAGTTCTTCATAGTATTTTCTTACAATATTTTGTATTTCTGTTGTGTCAGTTGTTATTTCTCCACTCTCGTTTCTAATTTTATTTATTTGAGTCCTTTCTCTTTTTTTCTTGGTGAGTCTCGTTAAAGGTTCATCGATCTTGTTTACCTTTTCAAAGAACCAGCTCCTGGTTTCATTGATCCTCTGTATTGTTTCTTTAGCCTCTACGTCACTTATTTCTGCTCTGATCTTTATTATTTCCTTCCTTCTACTAGCTCTGGGCTTTACTTGCTGTTCTTTTTCTAGTTCTTTTAGATGCAGGGTTAAGCTGTTTATTTGAGCTTTTTCTAGCTTCTTGAGGTATGCCTGTAATGCTATAAACTTCCCTCTCAGGACTGCTTTTGCTGTGTCCCATAAATTTTGAGTTGATGTATGCTCATTATCATTTGTTTCTAGGAATTTTTTAATTTCTTCTTTGATCTCAATTTTAACCCATTTGTTATTTAATAACGTGCTATTTAGTTTCCAAGTGTTTGAATGTTTTTCAAATTTTCTATTGTGCTTGATTTCTAGTTTAATGCCATTGTGATCAGAGAAAGTGCTCGATATGATTTCAGTCTTCTTAAATTTGTTGAGACCGCTTTTGTGCCCTAACATGTGGTCTATTCTAGAGAATGTACCATGAACACTTGAAAAGAATGTATATTCTGCTGTTTTAGGGTGAAAGGTTCTGAAGATATCTATTAAGTCGAGTTGATCTAATATGTCCTTTAAGTCTGCTGTTTCTTTGTTGATTTTCTTTCTTGAGGATCTATCTAATGATTTTAATGGGGTATTGAAATCCCCTACTATTATAGTATTGCTGTTAATCTTGCCCTTTAAGTCCATCAAAGTCTGCTTTATATATTTAGGTGCTCCTATATTAGGTGCATAGCTATTTATAATGGTTATATCTTCCTTTTGGATTGCTCCCTTTATCATTATGTAGTGACTTTCTTTATCTCTAACTATGGTCTTTGTTTTAAAGTCCATTTTGTCTGATATAAGTATTTCTACCCCAGCATTTTTTTATTTAAATATTTGCATGAAATATTTTTTTCCATCCTTTTATCTTCAGTCTGTGTGCATCTTTTGATTTAAGGTGTGTCTCTTGTAGACAGCATATGTATGGGTCCTGTTTTCTTATCCACGCAGCTACCCTATGTCTCTTGATCGGATCATTTAATCCATTAACATTTAAGGTTATTACTGATATGTAATTGTTTATTGCCATTTTTTTTCTTTGAAACTCTATTCCTCTTTTGCTATATTCTTTTTTTCCTTTGATCTGTTTACAACAGGTCCCTTAGCATTTCTTGCAGCCTTGGTTTGGTTGCAGTGAATTCCTTGAGTTTTTTTTGTATGTAAAGCTTTTTATTTCTCCTTCAATTTTAAATGATAGCCTTGCTGGATAAAGTAGTCTTGGTTGTAGGTTCTTGTTCTGCGTTACTTTGAATATTTCTTGCCATTCCCTTCTGGCCTCAAGTGTTTCTGTTGAGAAGTCAGAAGTCATCCTTATGGGGGCTCCTTTGTAGGTGATAGTCTTTTTTTCTCTAGCAGCTTTTGATATTTTCTCTTTATCATTTAGCTTTGGTATTTTAATTATGATGTTTCTTGGTGTTGGTTTCTTTGGGTTTCTCCTTAATGGAGTTCTCTGTGCTTCCTGAACATGTGTAATGTTTTCCTGCCTTAATTGGGGGAAGTTTTCCGCTATAATATGTTTGAACAAAGCCTCTATCCCTTGTTCTTTCTCTTCTTCTTCAGGAACCCCTATGATGCGGATGTTATTTCTCTTCATGTTGTCACATATTTCTCTTAGTTTCCTCAGACTTTTTGAGTCTCTTTTCTTTTTTCTGCTCTGCTTCCATGCCTTTATTTATTGTGTCCTCTAACTCACTGATTCGATTCTCTGCTTCACCCATCCTGCTTTTAATTCCTTCCATTGTATTCTTTATTTCAGATATTGTATTTGTCATTTCTGACTGATTCTTTTTTATTATTTCAATGTCCTTTTATATATTTGTTATCTTTTTATTTAGGTTTTTGTAATGGCCATCTATGGTTGTTCTGATATCTTTGAGCATCCTTACAATCGTTATTTTAAACTCTGCATCTGGTAATTTGGTTATATCTGATTCACCTAGGTCCTTTTCTGGGGATTTCTCTTGGTTTATTTGTGTTGTATTTCTCTGTCTCCGCCTTTTCTCTTCACAGGAGTGGCTGTGACCACGTGCTTGGGTGCAAGAGCTTTGTTGGCCTTGGCCTTTGCCCCGCCCCCATGTGTGATGTTATGCTCCATCCTGAGGGCACTGGCGAGCACCTTTGCTCAGCTGCAGGTCTCCACCTGTTTCCAGGCTTTCGCCCTGCCCTTGCAGGAGGAGCCCACTTGAGGAACGGCTGCTAGCCTTGGCTCTACCGCCGGGCAGGACTGCATTCCCAAGCTCAGCTCAGTAGCGGAACTCCGCCTCTACTGGGCTTTTGGCTCCACCCCCGCAGGAGAAGCCAGCTACCAAGTCAGACCACAAGCCTGGGTTGCACGGGCGGGGCAAGGCTGTGCTCCTCTGCCCTTGCTCAGGGGCTGGTCTCCACCCTTACCGGGGTTCCTGCCCTTTGCCCCGCAGGCTGGATTACAGGCTGCCTGCAGCTGAGCTTGACTGCTTTTGCTCGCCCCCTTCTCCCCAGCCGGGAAAGATTGAGCTCACACCTGAGCTCAGTGGTGGCCAGCTGGCTTCTGCCCCTGCCAGCAGAACCGCCTTTTGTCTCCTGCTGCCGCCCGCCCTCCGGCGTGCCCTCAGCCGCGTGGTTGGGGGCGTTGCAGCTTGGACCCTAAGACTCACTACTTAGACCCAAAAGCTCCCTCCTTCTATGCGACTCTGCTCTGAATGCCGCAGGGGAGCTTGTTTGGCTGCTCTCTGCTTCCCTTTGCTGGTATTGCTGTTTCTGGGGGAAATATTCACTTCAGCTTTGGGGGGTGACTCGTCCCAGGGGTTAGGGTGGCTATCTCCCAAAATGCTTTTCCCTGTGCCTCCTAGATTACACTCTCTTCCTGTTACTCTGGTCCTCTCCTCTCTCCCCCTGTCCCCAGGAGCCCCGGGTGGGTGGTTACGAGAGAGATGTTCTGTGCGGTCCCTTTAAGAAGGATCCTGGGTCTGAGAAATCAGACTCTTTTTCAAAAACAGTATCCTGACTTGTTTCCAGCTAAATACTGTCCTTACGCCTCTTCTGGGCTCTGGGGTTACAGGCTGGGGCTTTGTTCCTGGGGCTCAGGACCCTTCCCCCTCTGCTAAACTCACTTCCCGCCACGCAAGTCTTTCCCTGCTGCTGTTCACTCCGGGGAGCTGGGCAGCCCTCTCCGCGTTTCCCCGTTTCTGCTTTTCCTACCAGTCTCTGTGTGGCTTCTTCAGTGTTCCTTGGTTGGAGTCCTCTTAGTTTAGTCCAAAGTTGGTTTTTCCAGATGATAGTTCATAAAATTAGTTTGTAATCCACTTTGGTTCTGGGAGGTAGATGTTGGTACGTCCGCCTACTCCAGCACCATCTTGTCTTCCCAGATATACCATTTCTTTAGTCATCTTAGCACTGCTACTTTAGTCAGATACTTAGCAGTGCTAAGTATCTGAGTGCTATATATCATACTGCTAAATAAACTATGCTTCACAACTTCAGGGAAGTTACAATGTTTAAAGAAAGTATATCTTAGAATCAACTAAATCTATATTATATATACATAATTTCATTAAACCATTCTATATTTGAAATAGAACCATTTGCAAATAAATGCCCAATAAAAATTTTTAAAGAGATAGTGTAAAGTTGTGAGCATATTTATAATTGTATATATTAATTTTATTACCTTACTATTCAGGACTAAAAAGAATTTATGTTTTGGAGTCATAAAATTAGACTTAAAATTCTACTTAAAAAAGTATACTTAGGAATGACTCATACCAGAAAAACGACAAGCAGCATTCAAAAGGACTAGATTTAGAATAATCTGGTAATAGAAAGAAACAAATATGAGCAACCACAAATACAATAAGTTAAAAGTATGATTGGGGAGATAGCAAGTTAAATATTAAATACGATTATTAATTTGGTGCAAAAGACAATTAAACTGGATTAAAAACAGATAAATTAACATAAAATAAGAATATACTCAAAATACAAATTTTACTCTATGCAAAATGGATATTTTTTTGTGGTAGAGGCAGAGAGAGTCAGAGAGAGAGGGACAGATAAGGACAGACAGACAGGAATGAAGAGAGATAAGAAACATCAATTCTTCGTTGCGGCTCCTTAGTTTTTCATTGATTGATTTCTCATTTGTGCCTTGACCAGGGGGCTACAGCAGACCGAGTGACCCCTTGCTCAAGCCAGCGACCTTGGGCTTAAGCTAGTGAGCCTTGCTCAAACCAGATGAGCCCACATTCAAGCTGGCAACCTTGGGGTCTCGAACCTGGGTCCTCCACATCCCAGTCCAACGCTCTATCCACTGCATCACCACCTGGTCGGCAAAACAGATAATTTTTTTATGAAAATGTAAATGAAAAAGTACCAACAAATTAAACAAAACAATTGCTACAGAAGAAATGGAGAAAATTACTAGTCACTCTGGCACCACCATAAACATATGTCTCAGTTTCACAATCAATTCATTAGTTCCTCCAAACTCACAAAGAGCATGTAGCTTATTTTGAAATTTAGCTCAGACATAGAAGAGGATATTTTCCAGTCTTTGAAGTCAATGCCAAAACATAGCAGAGTACAAAAAAGAAAAAATATAGAATATTAGTCAATAATATTATTGAATAATGATGCTAAAATCCTAAATATAATATTGGACATGCAAGAATAATAAAACATGATCAAGTTGAGTCCATCCCAGGTATGTAAAAGCAGCTTGACCACGGAAATTCTGTACGTGAGTCAAAGGAGAAGAGAAAAGATCATTCTAATACAAGTTCTTTGCTGGCTACTCTTCCATATCTACTTGGATCCGGCCCTATGGGAATGCCAGGAGCAGACAGAGGAAGGAGTCAAGTGAGGACAGGTCATTTAAATCCTTGACTTCTGCAAATCTCTCAGCTCCTCTCAAGACACCCTCTCTACATTATTGTCCCATTCGGTTTCATTAAACACTCCTCTTTGCAACTTCAGGGATAAGGGCTAACATCCCTGCCACTGAACGGTTTCTAGGCACCCTGATCCAAGTTAACCTTTTATTAAGCTTTCCTGAATTATCTTAAGTTGTTCTCTCCAAATTGATTCAATGCAATCCTAATTTAAATCTCAGTAGCTTTCGGCCCTGACTTGTTGGCTAAGTAGTAGAGCATTGGCTGGGTATGTGGATGTACTGGGTTCGATTCTCAGTCAGAGCACAAGTAGAAGCACCCATCTGCTTCTCCAACCCTCCCCATCTCGCTTCTCTCTCTGTCTCCCTGTCTCTCTCTCTCCACCCCCCTCCTGCAGCCATGGCTCGATTGGAGCATGTTGGTCCCTGGTATTGAGGATGACTCCATGGCCTTCACCTCAGGTGCTAAGAAGAGCTCAATTGCTGAGCAATGGATCGGCATCCCAGATGGGAAGAGCATCGCCCACTAGTGAGCTTGATGGATAGATCTTGGTCCCGGTGCATGCGGGAGTCTGTCTCTCTGCCTCTCCTCCTATTGCTGAATAAATAAAATAAAATAAAATATCTTAGTAGCTTTGTATAGAAATTGACAAGCTACTTCTAAAATTCATATGGTAATGCCAAGGACCCAGAATATGTGCATCACTTTGAAAAATATTAGAAAGTTAAAGAACTAACACTATTCATCACAAGACTTATTATAATAAGACAGTGTGGTATTGAGGTGAAGACATAAAAAAATGTAGTGGAACAATATAAGGACCCTAAAAATAGACTTGTGCAAAAAAAAAGAAACAATTTATTTCTGATAAAGAAGCAAAAATACTTCTGTGGAGAAAGAATAATCTTTTCAAAGATGGTACTGGAATAACTATCTATCTATATAAAGCAAAAAATTTGATCCATATAAAAAAATGAACTTGAAATGAATCATAGGCCTAAATATATAAAACCTAAAACTAAAACTTCTACATTACAACAGGTGGAAAATCTTTGTGGCCTTGTGTTAAGCAAATATTTTCTTAGCTAGAACACCAAACGTGTGATCCTTAAACAAATAGACACATTGGACTTGATCATAATTTAAAAAACAGAGTGTAAGAAAATATAAGGTCTACCGGAAAGTTCTGTCCATTTTTGGAATAAAACAAAATACAAATTTTTCTTACCATCAATAAACTTTATTAAATAATATAATTGCCATTATTATTAATGATCTCTTGCCAGTGTGAGGGCAATTTGTATATCCCATTTTTGAAAAATGTTTTATCTTTTGATGTGAAAAATTGAACCAGTGCTTGTTCGATATCTTCTTCATTTTTGAATTTTTTGCCCTTCAAAAAAATTTTGTAAGGACAAAAACAAGTGATAGTCGGAGGGTGCTAAGTCCACGGAATATGGTGGATGTGACAGACATGCTTCTGTAGCATTTCGTCCTTGTTGAAATTCGTAAAAATTACAGTGGCGTAAATGAACTTTATCAGTAGCCATGGGTACACTATCGCTTCACACATAAGACTAATGTGAATCAACTTTGTTTTAGTTAATTTGCTATGTCAGTATGTATACATTAAGTGATAAAAATAGAGAGGCACACATGCGCCAAATAAACATGTGCTTACGTGTCGAAACTTGTTGTGATAGAAACAAACAGAACTTTCCGGTAGACCTTATATTTCAAAGCATGGCTCTGATACAGCTATATCCAGAATATATAGAGACCTCACAACACTCAATAAAAAGAAAATATTCTAATAAAAAATAGGCAAAAAATTTAGGCTAATATTTTACCAAAGTTAAACAGATATCAGACAGATGAAAAACTGCTCAATATCAATGGTCATTTGGATAATGCAAATTAAAACTCTAATGAGATAATTTTATACACCTCTTAGGAGGGGCAAAAATTAAAAAACTGACCATGCCAGTAAAAGTGAGAATGTGCACAGCTGAAACTGTCCGATGTTGCTGGGAGCAGTATAAACTAGTATAATCACTTTGGAAAATAGTCTGAAAGTTTCACAATATGTTAACACATATGTACCTCACTAATGGGCTCCACTCCAAGAGAAATGAAAGCGTATGTCTATGCACAAATGTTCCGCGCAACTTGTATTCCTATAGCCAGGAGTTTGAAAACATTGAAATGTCTATCACCAGGTAGACTGGCAGACTAGTTGCTGCATATTCACACAATGGGTAACTGATCAACAGTAAAAAGGAATGACCTATTCATGCACACAGCCACGTGGATGGATCACAACGTAATTAGGTTCAGAGAAGCCAGGTAAAAAGTCTATACTATGTTTCTACAAAATTCTAGAAGATGCAAACCAAACTAAAGTGGTGGAAGAATGATTGCTCAGGAATGGTGTGGGTGGCAGGGGGCAGGGCAGGAGTGAAAAGGGACCAAAAAGGAGCTTTTCAGAAAGATGAATATACCCACCATCTTGATTGTGATCATCTAACAGGTGTATGTATGCATGTCAACTGACCAACGCACACACTTCAAATAGGTGAGGTGTATCACATCAGTTATACCCCAATAAACCTACTCAGATGATTTCATATGGATCAAACACTTAAGCAATAATAACAATAACAATAATAATAGTGTAAAAGCACCAGATACATAGTGGGGGAATTTTCTTGTCATTCTGAAGCAGTGGTCCCCCCCCCCCCACCACCACCCAGGGAAGCCGCAGGTGCAGTGCCGTGGTCCGGGCCTCTGCAGGGCTCCCACACCTCTCTGGGCCTGGATGGACAACGACACCAGTGGAGCGGAAGTCACTGGTGGGCGGGCTCTCCTGAGGGGCAGGGCACACTGAGGTGGGGCCTGCGGCCGGAAGGCTGCGTTTCCTCTGGGCCCCTGCCACACTCGTGCTTCGCAAGGAGGGAGGGAAGGAAAGGGGTATCCGACTTGTGGGAAGAAAATAGAAAAAAAAATCGTCTTGTTTATATGGGCCTTCTATGCATTTGTTCTCAATTTTGGACTTCAGTTTGGGCTTTTATATTGTAGCTATACACCAAACATCATCCTGGCCTCCCACTTGAGAGGTACTCACTAGTTATTCGTATACTGCATGATTGGAAAATGAATGCATGAAGCCATAAAGGCACATGGAGATAGATACTCCTAGCCTTTCACGGAAGGTTCCAATTCCTGCACCCCCACCCCCGCACCGCACCGTCTTTCCAGTGACTCATTTTAGAAACAAAGAGAAACATTATCCATAATTATAACTGCAGTCAGCTCCTCTGAGGTTTCCGAGCCCCGTTTAAACACCAAATTGAATTCCTCCAGTGACTGTGTCCGTTTCTCCATGCCTCTCATTTGTTTTCCAAAGCCATCAGGTCACGGGGTAATTGAGTCCATTTTTAAATCCATCATCTGCAGTCCTTTTCTTTTTTCGTGCTTGCCTCTGAGACCTATACACCTCTATGGAGGTTCTTCCACCACTCTGTATTCAGCTTTAAACCGCTCAGCCACCGAAACAAACCTCGCCCGCAGTGTCGACAGCTCCCGCTTACTTACTGGCTCTCAGCCAGGCCTCCTACCTTACCCTTTGACAATGAAAAATACAGCTATGGATGGTGTAGGTGTAGGTATATTTGCCTGTGGACTTTGGTCTAAGAGTCATTTGCATATGACGCTCTGTAATTCTATCTTGCGGGGTTTTTTTGTTGTTTGTTTTTTCTTGCAATGCTGTTTTGCATCATTTCTTGCAAAGGAGGAAATGACGACAGAAGATGGTTAGCACCAAACGTGCATTTCTCCTTGGCAGTGGGAACCCCTGGGCAGCGTATGCTTGTTGCTGGCTGGAAGAGCCATGGTGCTCAGAAAGGAGCCTCCTCCTGCTGTTTCATTGTTACAAAAGCCCCAGCAAGGAAATCCTGAGCCGGCATGTGCCTCCGGTTTCCAAGCTGCTTAAAGTGGATCCAGTTGCAATATTCTTTCCTTTGTTTCTGCAGTGATGAGCTTGCGTTCTTATAAAAAACAAAACAAACAAACAAAACCCCACTTTGTATTCCTGGCTTGGAAGTTTGGATGCCGGTCTCTTTTTGAAGGCAGAGGCCTCCCGTGCACCTGGGAGGCTGTGCACTATTTGCTGTTGTCTCTCTGGTATACAAAGACAAGATTTAGCAACTGCCAGTCATAAGATTTTTTTCATAACAATCTAAACATTTTACATGAATAGAGTACTATTTTGTGCTCGAAGTTGCTTTATACTTCTTATGTTCACTACATAATCTCATTTGTACTCAATATAACTCATTTGATCGTCACTATCCTGTGATGAAGGCGTCAGGTGTAATTGTTCCCTCTTTTGCTCGAAAGAAGTCATCAAACAGCCAGGTGTCTAACTGAAGGTCACATGGCTCCTTATGGCACGAGACACTAAAATTTAGATTACCTGACTTTTCATCATATATGAATTTGGTCATGTTAATTGCTATTCCAAGTAATTTTTAAATGTATTGGCAAATTTGAGAGTTACTTGTATAGAATATTGGCTTTCAGAGAGTTTGTGAAGAGGTATCACTTGCTCTACACATGTTTTTTGTAACATAAATTTGCTCATGTCATCATAAAAAGGGAAGGGTGGTATGTGGACATTGTGTTGGTTCATAAAGTATTGCCCTTATCTCTGTAGAATTAGGTACTTTATACTTTATTTACATTTCCTTTTGCAGTACATTGCCTTTTTTAAGGTAAATAAATCTTATATTAACTTTAATCTCCCTTTAATAGGAAATTTAGCATGTCTGCTTAAATGTGTTAGTATTTTTGTGAGGATGGTTACTGATCTGTTAAACTGCAGTTACAAGTTTAATAGTATCTAAGTGACTGATGATAGTTTTGCCTAAGGTGGTGAAAGGATAGGAGAGAATGGAAGGATGTGAATGTGTTGACACAGCACCCACAGGACTGGAGGATGGGTTAAGTGGGCATCAGGGAGGTTGAAGAGTGCAGGCAAGCGAAGGTGATGCCTGGTTTTCAAAGGGTGGGATATCCAAATTCCAGATTCAAAGTTTGTTGCCATTTTGATGGTAGTATATGATTTAGGGGATGAGCAGGGAGTTAGCAGCTGAGAGAGGGCAGAGGACTAGGCTATTGGACAGGAGGAAATCACAATAAGAAGGGATTCTGAAGTCAGGGAGAAGGAAGGTGGGTCCTGAGACAGAGAACGCGACTACAAGTCAGGAGCCAATAAGGTCTTCCATTGTCTCACCTGTTGGAAGAGGAGCCAAAATCTCCCATGCTGGTTGAAAGCCTCCAGGAGTCATTAAGTTGGGATTGGTGTTTAGGGAACATGAAGATCTTGTTCTTCCATTTTTGTGACATAGAATAATATTACCGTAGATTTAAAGCTGTGACTGCACCAATCATGTATGAATGTTTGGAACTGTTGGAATGATTAAAAATATTTGTTTCTGGATGAGTTGAGCACAAACTTGGGACCAGGTGCTTGACTTCAAATGACTCTAACCCAGCAAGTATTTCCTTAAAGAGATTTTCCATTTATTTCTCATTGCTCCAGTGGCCAGATTGGACGACTTGTCTAATTAGCTATGGATGCTGCATGGCTTAGGACCTCTAGTGGAAGTCGGCTTCTAATGGGAATTGGCTTCTAATCTTAGCATTCTTGCAATCTCCACCCTGTCACTTGAACGTACACAGCCCTCTGTTGTTCTCCAGATGTTCTGTACAGAAGTCGCCAGTTGGATCGAGGCTGAGTGAAGTGTGCCATCCTTGAGTCTTCCACGGCACTTGTCACCTGGTGCTGTACGCATCTCATCTTTCTACATGTAAGTCTCTCTCTGGGCTGTTTGCCTGTCAAAGCAATGGTCTACTTCTTGTTTGTTTGTCTGTTTCTCTAGTCTAGCAGAGAGCCTGTCGTATAATAACTTCTCAGTAAATGTTTGAGGAAGGGACACGGAGTGTAGGACCATTGCTCACATGTCAGTGCATCCCTGAATGCAGCACACACAATGCTGTTTGTTCAGCACTCAGCACGCAATAAGATGGGAAGCAGAGACAGACCCCACCTCTGCTCCCCTGAAGCTTTTTGTCTTGGTCAAGGTTTATCATAACCTTAATAAACAACTTTAATTCCTTTAGATCAGCGGTTCTCACCCTGTGGGTCGCGAACCCGGCGGGGGTCGAACGATCAAAACACGGGGGTCACCTAAAGCCATTGGAAAATACATATTTATTATACAATACATTTTTAAATAAAATATGTATTTCTGATGGCTTTAGGTGATCCCCGTGTTTTGGTCGTTCGACCCCCACCGGGGTCGCGACCCATAGGGTGAGAACCACTGCTTTAGATGCTTAGTAAATACAAATGAATTCATTTAAATACAATCACCTAAAGCTATTTGGAAAAGTCACCATTCCATTTCTTAAGTTTTATTTTTTATTGAATGTATTGAGGTGACTTTGGTTAATGAGATTATGTGCGTTTCAAATGTACGATTCTATAACACACCATCTGTGTCTTACATTCTGTGCTTACCACCCAAGGCTAAATCTTCTGTCACCATATATTTGACTTTTACCCGTTTTACTCCCCACTCCCTTCCCTCTGGTAACCAACATACTGTTGTCTGTGTCTGTGAGTTTTTGGGTTTTGTTTGTTTGTTTTATTTTCTTGAGTTGATTGGGGTGACCTTGGTGAATGAGACCATACAGGTTTCATGTGTACAGCTCAACAAAATATCATCTGCATACCGCACCTTACACTCACCACCCAGAAGTCGAGTCTCTTTCTGTCCCCATGTCCCCCCCTTTGCCCACCATTCCTTCTCTGTCACTTAATTTCCTTTGATCTTGTTTACATAGCAGCACCTTCAGGACCTCTATGTAAACTGTGTGCTCCCATGAAACCTCATTCAGTGCATGTCCTGATAGTGACAAGGATAATGATTAACATATGCATCTCTCATTGTCACTTACATGGCGTTCGCAGAGTTATCACTGCACTTCCTAATCACAAGTGTTAATGTTTCCCCATGTCACAGATGAGAAACCGCAAGGCAGCTGTTTTGAAAGTGTTTTTTGTACTACGTAACTCTAGAGATCTCTAAGGCACTGCCTACACTCACTGAGAGCCTGAACATGTATGCAAGACTTCTGGTTCTGAATATTGGTACGTTCTATCCCTCTAGGCTTTCTCCATAACATTCGATAATGAACAGTGCTTGCTTTTAGAAACTGTGAGCACATAGTAAGTGCAGGCACTGTGCTAGTCATGTGGTATATATCATCACTGGCTCACATCTACCCATTAAGAAAAACATCTACTCTATAAGGAAAAAGTACTCTTTACCACATGGAGAAAATTGCGTCCTGAGGATTACTTTGCTTGTCCTCTCACCAGCAGTGATGTACTTTGCTGACCTAGACCTCATGCTCTCAACTTCAGATGTGCCACAAACATGAGCTCTAATTCTCATTATTCATTCATAATATTCATTGTTCTCCAACACATTGACCACACCCCCGTGGGCCTGCAGAGCATGCCTTGTGCCAAAATTCACTGTTACCCACGATACACATGGCTGTGTGCTAAACTGAAGTCATCAGCCTTCTTGTGGAGAGCACTTTTTTAACCTGTGGTGCCCCTTCCTGCCAATAAATCTTAGCCTGGACCACCTTAACCAGGCACATTGTCCTAACTTTGAATCTTGGGATGGTCATGTCTCATTGAGGTACCTTCTTTTTTCAGAAGCCTCAATGAACTCCATTCCCATCCAGCAACTTGAAAAACTAAAGTGATAAGCAGTATTGCTAAGTTACAGAAAATTACAAAAATAAAATGTTCTCATACTCTTTCCAAAATACGAGCAAAACTTCCATTAAACTTACATCTACATCATGGATGGCGGTGACTTAAGTTGCTCTTAACATAGCAGAACTTGCCCGGAGATGGTATAGCTCCTGTTAAACTCTTCGAATCATGGCAGCATTTAAAAATGCATTTATTATACAACATACCCATCACCCTGTTATATGTTAAAATTAGCAATGTCCTCTAGGAGTCTGCAACTTCTTCTGGTTATCCGGAATTTTTATGTGTTCTCACCCTTCACATCTCCCACGGTAGAACCTCGACAAAACTGCTGTGGGAATATTGAGTTTGGCCAGATTAAAGTAGCTGAAATAACACGCCAATGCTGGCAGGAAATCTAATTGTTTTATAACTATTTTTCATTTTTGCTAAGGCAAGCCGTGTGTGTCCTTGATTTGCATGCACCCTTGACATTTTGCAATGTGTGTGTGTGTGTGTGTGTGTTTTAATCCATCAAAAGGATTTTCGTTTTTGAAAGTCTAAGTGAACAGCTGCCTTCCGCTGAGACACATTTAACTTTCTGACAGGTACGAGATTCCAGTCCCCGGGGACCAGCACTTTTCTCTTCAGAGCGTCTCCTATCTTCCTGACGCTCTGGGAGAAATTGGCAACAGCCTTGCATTCGTTATGGAGAAAGGAACCCAGAAGTGTCTGCTCATTTGCTTCCTAATAGAGCAGAGATGGGCTGGGAATGAATGCAATGCACTTCTCTTTCTTTAGAAGTAAGGATCTTTGGTAAGGGATCCGAGAATTTTTTTCCAGGTCATCCCTTATAAATTGGGATTTGATAAGCCATTGTAAGAGAAAGATACATGTTGCACTATTTTGTTTACCATCTAAGGTATGTTTTCTTTGACTATGGTTTCAAAACAAATCATTGGTAAGTAAATAAGTGGGCTCATTTCTAATCTTGAATAGAAAATAAAGTAATAGCAAAGAATAAAATAAATATTACAGTTATACTGTAATTACTATTATGTTAATAGTTATTAATATTACTATTACATTAATAGTTCTTAATATTAATGTGCATATTAAGAACTGTAACTATTTGGTTATATGGTAGATGCTACAGCATAGCTTCTTGGGCTCAATGCACGCCTTTATAATGTTATCTAAAATAGACAATAGTGCAACAGATAGCAATTGAGGGAGTATGTCTTTTGCTAATTACGGTGCTTTTGCAGATAACACTCTGCTTAAAATCAAACTCCTTAGAATTGTACTTCCTCAATCATCTTATCATCACTAATAATAAATAAAACTGCTTGGTTACATATACTTTTAGGGGGATTTTTTTTAATTTTAAGAAATATACTATATTTTTATATTTAATTCCTTTTTGTAAATTCAAATTTAGTTCGAGAGTTGATACTCTTGTGATTACTTGGATAAACTGATTTTGATATTTGATACTAGTTTCCTTAAGACATGAAAAGAATTTTTAAATTCGATGCTAGTGGAGTTTGAGGTTTAAATGGTGCTCTTCACCCTCTGTTCTCAGGACGTGAGTTTTGAAGTCCCCCTCAGTCCTCAGGAGGAGTTCGGCTGGTTGCCTGCACACTACCTTGCTGCTGTTCTCAGGGTCTACATCAGTTATGCTACTTCAACTAGAAACACTACATTCACTAAAAACTTGAATAGCAGCATGCCCCAGAAAGGAATTGTGTGTCAAACACTCTTATTTAAAAGTACCAATATAGCTGAATGTTGAATTTTAATTTCTGGGACCCTGATACATAATTTCATAGTTAAACAAATCAGAATATTATAAAGATTAAATCATTTGAAGTATAACCTAAATCAATTCACAAAAAAAGAATTAAGTATTACTGATTTAATAATTTTAGAAATCTCTCTTTAAATTAAACATTATACCATAATTAGGTCAGCATAAATCTGTATTGTGCTCTATATAGAAATAGATAATTTATAATTAATTGCTCCAGGATGACATATGATTGTTTTCCTTTTTTCACCTAATTTTTATTTTATCTATTCTAGTATTTTTGGTAACTAAGATAAAGTTCAAATAGCAATAATTTTTAAAACAACACTAAAATGTTACTTCTCTATTCTTTCTCTGCAGTTTTGCAAAATTAATAGAAAAGTTGAACCTAGAAGAAAACTAGGAAATTTAATAGGGTGTAAGCTTAATATCAATTCAATTTTTAAAATGATGATGAAAACTTATATCTCTGCCTTCCTTAGTGTCCCTACATTAACATGAACACCTCCCCGTTTCTTGGATGACGATAACATTAGACTACACACCTTACTAGGCTCATAGTTTTAATAGATTTAATTTTATTTAATCATCAGTCACAATATGATATCTGCTACACACCATAGATATAGTGTATATTTTCAAACTATGTTTGAAAATACAAAAAATTCAGACTAAGACTACATAAATTTATGAATTATCAACCTACAATCATTTAAAAATTATAATGATAATCTACAAGCTTATAAAAAGTCAGAAAAAAATTTAAATATACTTTTAATCCTCTGTTTGTGAAAGAGTGAGAGAGAGAGAAGGAAGGAGAGAGAGAGAAAAAAAAGTAAGGACAGATGAGAGAACATTAGTGCACCCATAAATGCATATAAATTGTTTTAAATATCTGTATCAGAAAAAATGGGATGAACTTTTCCTATAAGTTATTATATCACTAAGATTTCATTATTTTGATGAAATGCATTATGGTAATTCTAATGCAATATAATCATAAGTAACACTCAAGTATATGAACCACACTTGTCAAAGTAAATGAACAAAATATTATTTTGATGTAGGGCCCTTGAACTCCTTTATGGAGTTGGTTCTGTTTACGTTATAATTTTCAAGATGGAGTAATCGGCGTGGTTCCCTAGTGTGAATTAACCAGTAGCTCTCAATCAATGTTTCACATTTTCTTTAGCAAGCCTATAGGGGAAAGAGGGGACCTGTTTTCTCTCTGGTGGTACAAAATCGTTGTAGACTGTAACTTTTCGTGCTTCGCACCAGAAAGCACATGTTTTTGTAACATCTGTTAGACCTCCACGCCAGAGGTTTCTCTTTATGTATTCAACAAGAAGAAGCAAAGCTACATTTAGAAAAACTTTATCATCATGAGCTGCAGATTAATATCTTCTAGTGTATAGATTCCCAAAGTCTTCCCATTGAAGCTACTTCATACCATCTTCAATCAATTACTTACTGACGGGGTCATGTGAACAAACTAAAGCTGTTCCAATGGGCTGCCCAGAGTTTCCTTTTCACTCTCCCTAGAAAACAGTCAAAGGCTCGTGTTCCACAAATCTTCACCTGTTGCATTTCACAAACCCCAAATCTGTCCTCTTCCTTTGAAGGTTCATTTCTTCACCATGTAAGTAGGACTTGCTGAATGAGTTCAATAAACAATAACGAAAGAATTAAGAAGGACACCAATCCATAAGGGCAAAACCCTCTAGGTAAGAAATAAAACATGAAATATTTTTAAAGGTTGCGGTGATTTCAAAGACAAGTGGGTCACGCTTGGTTGTCATTATTTATTGGAAAAGCCAATGTGTATCGATGGAGCAGTTCGTTGGTTACTGTGACGTGAGAGAATTTGAGGAGAACCCGAAAGAGTAATCAGTAAAATATGTAGGAGTGGGCGGAGGACACCTGTTGTCCTACATTTAAAAAGCCATCTCTTCAAAGACAGCCTGCAAAGAACAAACACAGAAATACTAAGCTATTGCTCTCTTCTCAAAGCCACCAGAGGGAAGCTAGGACTAACAGGAATGATGGTCCTGAACTAATTGGATTTTGAATCAAGATCAAATGCAGCACGCATTACCCAGAAATGGGAGAGTCTCATTTAGTAATTACTGGACTCACTGCGGTTCACTCGGTCCCCGCTCTCTTGGTTTCAGGCAGCAGGTCCGCCCCCACATCCCCCGGGATGGCACGGCCTTCTCATTTTTTGTTAGTAGGAAACTTCCCCCAATGTTTTGTTTCCATTTTTCATTCTCTCATATCTTTCTTGCATGATTGCCGAATACAGTTTTCAATCAGTAGAACAAAATGGGATCTGGATACAGTTTGGAAATTATTACACATATTCTTGTTTCTGGTCAATTCTCGGAACTTTAACTCTTCATTCTCTTCCACAGCATACATCACAGGGAAGAAAAACAAAAATAAAATAATTTATCATTCATCACAGTATGTGTGGAGAAATAAATAGATTAAAGGTAACTGAAGCACCACTGAACTTCCAAAATCGAGTGAAACTCTGGAACTGACTACGTCTCACTGTAAGGGGTGGCAGGGGAATTGATTGTTGCTACGTTTTGAATAACAGGTCATAGAAGATACCGTTTTCTTCCATTTCTGAACCTGGTGGTTTTAGATGAATGTAGCATCTGGGATACCAGTGGCAAAAAATGTAAGATTAGAAAACACACAAGATAAAATGAGCATGTTGGCTATATGTGTAGTGTTGGATTCTGTCTGAACTGTGTTGATCTAAATGGGTGTTCTATTGAAAGATGGCAGAGCACAAGGCAGGGGCACCACTGGCTGTGGGGGCAATGGGAGCTGAGGGCTCCTGACTATCCCAGAGACTTCAGGCAAGGTGTTAAACCTAATCCAGCCTCCACAGTCTCTTCTGTAAAATGAAACTCATCATAGGACCCTACAGGGCTTCACTAAGATGAAAAGTGTGCATATCTCCACATGGGATCTGGTTCATAGTAGATGACAATCTTATGGTTATAATTCTGAATATCAATTTAAATCCTCAAAACTGTATGACTTCACTAGACAGATAATGTCACGACCAAATAGTCCTTTTCCTACGTGGTGTTGACAGGGAAGAGTGGCAGTTTGTGTGAGAGCGCATAGGGTTAATTCGGTAATGACCCCTAGGGGGTGAAGCTCTCTCCCAAGGCAGAGTTGCCCTATTGAGGTGATGAACTAGAGATTCCATCGTGTCCTGTTACTGGATTTCATTGCTTTGGATAAGAAAGATTAAAAATAACTACACTTTTGAAGCCTTTAACGAACCTAGACTTGGATCCCCAAAATGTAATTGCTATTGCAGACTCTGTTTACATCCCGTCGCTGGTGTCTTCTCTCCATGGAGTCAGCTGCACTGGAGACAAAGTGCCATGAGAGACCTGCTCAGTGTGCAGGAGCTTACTGCAACAGAAAGAGAGAATTTTGTTTGCAATAGTTTAGCCTGGGAAGGTCTGAGGCATGGGAAGTGACACCTACCGCTGAGAACAGCAGCTTGAACTTGGGGACCAGGACAGCTTCTCTCCTCGTCTTCACACTGAATTTAGTTATTCAGTGCTTTTCTGGTTGACCAGCAACTTCCCTTTCTGATTTTTGTTTTTAGGAACATATTAATACACCCAGTTTGTCCAGCATGGAGGATGACTTTTATACTTCTTCATGCGATTTATCCATTTGATGTTAGTTTTACAGATTTTCTCTTTAGAGGGGTTGTCCTTACTTTCAGTGTTGGCAGGCACCCCTGCTTTGGGGCCTGTGTACAGACAGCCAGTAGAGCCTTATGGTTAAAATTCTGGGCACTGGAACCAGATTGTTGGTTCACAACCCGATTCTGCCACAAACTAGCTGGGTCACGATGGTACAATTACTTATCATTTCTATGCTATGACTTATCTATGGTTCACATATTATATCTATAATCAAGCTGTGTTACCATGCTTGAGGTGCTTATCATCTCTGTTTAGTTTATCTATACTTATCATCTCAGTTTCCAAAACTAGAATGGGATGATAGCATCTACCTCCTCATAGTGTTTTAGCAAAGGAGCAATAAGGTACACATAAACAGCACACAGGGTAGTGTTTGGTGCATAGAAGATACATGATAAATAGGTCACTATTCATTATTATCATGTCCTTTTTGCATGAGTCAATAATTACTATGATCTCCAGAATTCTTGTGAGAAGCATTTCAGTTTACTTGCCTGATGTTAAAACCAACTCTTCACAACTACGGAAACTTCCTCAGAACTCACTACTTCTAAGCAGAGATCTTTACTACTTTACAAACTCCTCATCTGTTCTTGTCATCTTTATTTCTCTAGCCATGCAACTAATAGCCACAGGCAGCCGACAATGTGCGTGAGATGATCAGCTACCAAAAATTACAGTTGAGATTTCAGCCCTTTCATGACAATTATTTGGGTTATTATTGTCATAATTAGTACAAGAAAATGTCTGATCTTCTGTTCTAAGAACTCAAATCATTGGCTTGCCAAAGAGTAAAAGAAAAGTAGCGCTATTTTTCTAAATATAAGTTCATTCTACTGCCTTGATGATGCATTCTAATGTCTATTTTACTTCCATATAAATATTTGTAAGACCTAGAATATTTTTATTATGTCAGGGAAAAGTAAGGTGGTTACTCTAGAAACTGGTTTCTTTACTTACATACAATGACCTAAGTCATTAAATACTTTTCCTAGTGGATCCAGGAATTACATTTCAGGAAACTAGAGGTACAGTATTGGCGTTTATCATGTTTATAGCTTTCTGTCCTCCCAGGAAAAAACAAGAAATCCATTTTGTTGACCTTCAAGACCCGGTGCTCTGCCATGCTGACAAACAGTGTTTATATATATAAAAAAGAGCTAAATGTAGATTTAGGAGATGTGAGTTTCCAGCCTTAAGGGGGGGGGGACATGGTTTTGAATTAACCTCCCACCATAACAACTAGAAAAGTGGGAAAAGTATTGGAAATAACTGACAGCACAGCACCGTCATTCCTGGGAGAAAGGGAATAAAAGAAACAGTGCCAGTAGCTACCTAGGTTTTCTGTCTAGAGAAAAATTTTAAACAGTAGCATTGTTGGGGAACAATGGAAAGAGCTTGAAGGCCTTCCTGAGTGAAGAGGCAGCTAGAGTTAGCAGGGATTTTTCAGGAGGGAGTTAGGCAGCGAAGGCCTTCAAAAAGATGCAGAGGAGTCTTCCTGAATTTTAAAGAGCATCGTTGTTACATAAAGTGAAACCCCAAGAGGCAAAGCAAGAAAAACTTCTAATTATTTTTATTTATTTATTTATTTTTAGAGAAGAGAGACAGAGAGAGAGAGAGAGAGAGAGAGAGAGAGAGAGAGAGAAACAGAGACAGAGAGAGAAGGGGGAAGGAGCAGGAAGCATCAACTCCCATATGTGCCTTGAACGGGCAAGCCCAGGGTTTTGAACCAGCGACCTCAGTGTTCCAGGTCGACACTTTATCCACTGCGCCACCACAGGTCAGGCCAAGAAAAACTTCTGAATAGAGAACAATTTCTGGAAAGTTGGGTAGTGAATACTTTCCAGGGTTTACACAGAACCAAGAATTGTTGAAATTTCTTCTAGCTCGTGTAGAAAAGCCTTCTTGACTAGTAGAGGTGACCTAAAGTCACACCTTAGACCAGGGGTCCCCAAACTTTTTACAAAGGTGGCCAGTTCACTGTCCCTCAGACCATTGGAGGGCTGGACATAAAAAAAACTATGAACAAATCCCTATGCACACTGCACATATCTTATTTTAAAATAAAAAAACAAAATGGGAACAAATACAATATTTAAAATAAAGAACAAGTAAATTTAAATCAACAAACTGACCAGTATTTCAATGGGAACTATGCTCCTCTCACTGACCACCAATGAAAGAGGTGCCCCTTCCAGAAGTGCGGCGGGGGCCGGATAAATGACCTCAGGGGGCCGCATGCGGCCCGCGGGCCGTAGTTTGGGGACCCCTGCCTTAGACAAGAGGTTAAACTAACCCTTGGGGGAAAAAAATCTATTCTAACCCTACCCTAAAAGAACTTGAAAATAATCCTCAAAAGGATACAATGTATCCACAAGTAATTGAGTTGCCTGCCAGAATGAAGCCCATGGCTCTTTACGGGAGTATAACCAAATCCAGCACCCAATCATGTGGAAGCCACCATTCATTAGATTTCCTTTAATAATGAAATCATTTCAGGAGGTAAAAATGGAGTCATTAGTGCTTTTACCAAATACTTGTACTCACTCCAAGTGCATATTAAGTAGGTACTTCCCACTATATGTTAAAATGAGTCCACATTGGGTTCTTGGCTAATGCTACCACCGATGGTGCTGCTCTTGACCGTGACTGTCCCACCACTGTGAGCACATGGAACAGAGCTGGAGTTGGTCCTCACTGGATATGCCACATAAGTAAGAAATTATTTCTTTGTCTTACGCCCTAAGAGTCATCATGGTTGCTTCCCTTGGTATAATTTAGTTTATCTTTACTGATGGAATGGGTCGCACTTCAAGAGAAAGAACAATCGTATGATTTCTACACTTTAGAAAACCTTATTATTTGTGATTCATTTCAGCTTTTCCCATGCTTAGGAAACTTTGAGTTAAACAAGGTTAAGTGTGTTCCTTATATCCAGTACCTCTTCAGATCTTACAACCTGCTTTGGACTTTCCAATTAAAGTCCATGTGATAAATGATATTTCCAAATTTAATTGTGTGTTAAACCCCGTCCCCCGTTTTTCCCCAGAAACGCCTCCAGTATCAGGGCTCTGAGGAACACCCTTTTAAAAATGTCAAAGGAGCCCAATGCTTTCATTATCTAAATGAGGTGAGACCTCCAAACTGAGGTGAACGGGTAATGCAAAACTCACATGAGTAGAAATCAGGTCTCTCCTCTGCTTTCTGCTACACACAATAGTGCATGTCAATGAAGGACTAATATTATATCTCTCTCCTGAGGTACATTTTCACAGACAGATGATCACTGTATAAGATTTAAGATAGGGGTCCCCAAACTACGGCCCGCGAGCCGCATGCATTTATCCGGCCCCAGCCACACTTCCGGAAGGGGCACCTCTTTCATTGGTGGTCAGTGAGCAAAGCGCGGCATTGCTCACGTATATAGTACTACTTCCGGTGACGTGGGACGCATGCGTCACAGCTCCGGAAGCAGGTCATATCATTTGTTACAGCTAGCAGTGACAAATATGGAACCAAACATTGACCATCTCATTAGCCAAAAGCAGGCCCATAGTTCCCATTGAAATACTGGTCAGTTTGTTGATTTAAATTTACTTGTTCTTTATTTTAAATATTGTATTTGTTCCTGTTTTGTTTTTTAACTTTAAAATAAGATATGTGCAGTGTGCATAGGGATTTGTTCATAGTTTTTTTATAGTCCGGCCCTCCAACGGTCTGAGGGACAGTGAACTGGCCCCCTGTGTAAAAAGTTTGGGGACCCCTGATTTAAGATCTCAGGATCTTAGGTTTGCAATCCTTTTTAGACAAAACGCTTGACAAGGGAACAATTATATTGAGCAACGTGTACTTCATGAGTGTGGATCTGCATTGAAGGAGGCAGAAAATCAACTTACGTGAAATTCAGATGAGTTGCATTGACTGTTGAGCTCATATGAGATCATTTGAAAGCTCAAAACTTCCTTCCAATGCCATACATAAATTTTCCCTGAGCTCCTTCAAATCTGACATAAACGCCACCTTCTCAGTGAGGGCTTCTTGAACTTTCTAGATAAAATGGCACATCTATCCTCACCCATGTCCCAGCTTGGAAGCTCTGTCATCCTTTCTCCCTGCTTTATTTTCCCCTGTAAATGTATGATCTTCTGACCTGGGACACCTTTCCCATATTTATTTGCTCACTGTCTGTCTCCTTCCCTGGGAGAATGTGTATTCCCTGCACCCATATGTGTGTTTGGCATGTTGTAGTCGCTCGGTAAACAGTACTTGAATTTCTGAATAACTTTTTATTCATCTTCCATAGCTCATATGCATTTGGGTATAACCTTTAATTTTATGATCTTGTTCATGCAATTTAAGGTGATAGATAACTTCAATTTGCTGAATCTAACCAAATTTCAGGTATTCAGAGAAGATGCAATAAAAATAAAAATAAGGCCCTGGCCAGTTGGCTCAGTGGTAGAGCATTGGCCTGGCATGCAGGAGTCCCGGGTTTGATTCCCGGCCAGGGCACACAGGAGAAGCACCCATCTGCTTCTCCACCCCTCTTTGTCTCTCCTTTCCCCTCTCTGTCTCTCTCTTCCCCTCCCGCAGCCAAGGCTTCATTGGAGCAAAGTTGGCCTGGGCGCTGAGGATGGTTCTGTGGCCTCTGCCTCAGGCGCTAGAAGGGCTCTGGTTGCAACAGAGCGACGCCCAAGATGGACAGAGCATCGCCCCCTGGTGGGCGTGCTGGGTGGATCCCGGTCGGGCGCATGCGGGAGACTGTCTGACTGCCTCCCTGTTTCCAACTTCAGAAAAATACAAAAAATAATAATAATAATAATAAATAAGAATGACTATTTAAGTTTTCTGGAGCATGATCTTGAAGGAAATGTAAAGTAAGGAAACTTAATCTCTAATCTCTCGTTTAAGTAAAGTATTTCCAGTGCCCTCCTCCTTCTTTTTAGTTGCCCAGATCCCCTTATTTCTGAAAAACCGCTCCATTTACTTTTTTTGGAATACCCCATTTTCTAGTGTATTCCAGCCTGCCTTACATTTTGTCTAACTGGTCCTAGTCTTGGCCCTTTTCATTCTCCTTTTCTTATAAATAGAGCTAGCAAGTCTCTTCCTTCTGATCCCACAGTCTGCGCAGAGGGACTGAGGACCATGACCTCACTTTCCTTAGTAAACGAGGGAGGACATTCTCATGAGCTGCAGTGACCTCATTATCCTGAGAACCACTTCAGTAGGAGAACATGGGCCAGAGCAAGACTTTTCTTACGTGCCCACTCAGTTCAGAGTTTAGGAAAGGGTGGGACAGAAGAAAGGAAGAGAAGAAGGTGATTTCAGTAGGAGACTGAGGGATGTACCCCTTTCTATAATCTCCTTCTATTCTTAAATCTAGTTCTACTCAAATAAAAGTTTGATTATCTCAATGCAGCTAGACAGGAATTTTAAGTCAATTCAGAGAGTAGCTTTATTTAACCTCCCTGGTTCTGGTACATTTTCTGTGAACATGTGTCTGTGTCCAGGGAGCAGTGCACTCACTAAATCTAAACCTTGGAAATTCCGAGAGTAAGAGCAAGTCTGGAAACGAGGCATAGACTCCTCAACCCGTGGCCCACCGGTGTGGTTCACCACCATGTGAGTTAACTGTTGGGTATGTGGCTGCAGTGACAAGTCAAAAACACCTGATTTCCATTCTCTGCATCTTTGTGTGTGTGTGTGTGTGTGTGTGTGTGTGTGTGTGTGTGTGTGTGTGACACAGCCAGAGAGAGAGACAGGGAGAGGGACAGACAGACAGGAAGGGAGAGAGATGAGAAGCATCAACTCTGCTGCAGCACCTTAGTTGTTCATTGATTGCTTTCTCATATGTGCTCTGACCAGGGGACTACAGCAGACTAAGTGACCCCTTGCTCAAGCCAGCAACCTTGGGCTCAAGCTGCTGAGCTTTGCTCAAATCCGATGAGCCTGCGCTCAAGCCGGAGACGTCAGGGTTTCAAACCTGGGTCCTCTGTGTCCTAGTTTGACGCTCTATCCACTGCACCACCCCCTGGTCAGGCTCTCTGTGCATCTTTTTAAGATTTGCATTTCTCTGGAGAACCTCCTGTCTTAAATTAGAGAAATTCTTTATCTGATATAAATTTGTTTCCACTATGCAGGTTGATGAGTTTAATTAATGCATTTGGCTGACTGCACCCTTTGGGAATATCATCTCCTTTTTGAATATAAGCAGCGACCCCTGAGGTGACACATTTTGTCTTCTCTCTACACTCAAATGTAAATAATTATGATAACCTCTTGGTATGTGGGCGGCGGCTGTCTCCTGTGATCATTAAATTACAGCTCTTGCATTGTGTTCTCTTTGGTTAATGTTCATCCTGATTCGATAGACTAAATGGTACGCGATGCAGAAAATTCCTGTTTGTACTTACAAAATACAATTTAGCAAAATGCTCTGTGACACCCTACGTTTTACTTCATGAACATTTGTGCTGGGAAATGAATACTGTAATACTGTTCTTTTTATTAGTTGGACTGAGTTGTTCCATATAAAAGGCTCCAAACATTTTCTAAATATTAGTCTTACATAAAAAAATACAACTAAGGGAAGTAGTGTTATTTCACCCACTTCCCTATGAAGAAGTCACTATGTAAAGGTTGATGACCTTCCTCAGCCTCACATGTCACGTTAAGGGCAGAATCAAAGACAGAGAGTGCCTCCCTCACCTCTTTGGCCTCCATTCAACCTGCTGGTTCACACGTGGCTCCAGCCACAACTCTCCCTAATGGTGGCTTCTTGAGCCAGACTGGCTCTGAGACTTGGTTAGCACATGCCTCCCCCCCAAACCCTGAAGAACATGATAGTTGTAAGCGTCGTGCACAGTGATGTGCCTTCTGACAATGCTCCCTATCCTGGGCACTGTGATCCATACTTTATTGCCACCTCACTGGGTTGCTATTATGGCTGACTTTATTGCTCCATCTATTTACTCAGAAGGTGTCATTTTGAAAACATAAACCTCAAAACAAGAAGGCAGTGGAGGAGAAAAAATAGACCATGTGCTCCTTTGGAACGAGTTTAACAAACGGTTATTTCGGAGTGTTTCCTTTCTTCCCCATTTATTGCACCGATTGCCCTCCCATCCCGAGAAATAATGATGTCAGAACTAGAAGCAGAGACTCTCAGGGTTAGACGGAATCTGAGAATCCACCAGTCGGACACTCACTGTACAGGCTGATGAGCCAACTGAGGTCTAGGGCAGGCGAGACGTGATTTGCTCAAATTCAATGTTCGGTTGCTCTTCCTCCCATCAGCTCGTAGCCCAGAGTTTCCTTGCACACTTCTGTGTCTCTCAGAACAGGTGCTCAGTAAGTCCTTAGTGATTGACACCGCCCATTCTTCACTGAGCAGGGTGCCTTGGGGACAGAGAAGGGCAGGCCAGAGGGGGGGAAAAAGGTATTTTTACCCTAGGGAGATTTGCAGATCTCATCTTTGCTGGACTTGCTTCCTGAGAAGTTGGAAAAAGTCTAAGGCACTTGTGAAAAAGAGGAGGTGTTTGTTCTGTATCCTTAGAAGTTGTAAACATCTCACAGGACGAGAATGTTGGCTAGTAGTAATTGATCAGCCCCAATCTATCATGAAATACTTATTAAATAGATAATATGTATGCAGTACTATAGTCCAGAAAAATGAGGTGAGCCAAGGAAAATAGAGATTGAGATGAATAGTTTTGTTTTAGTATTCCCAGTCACCATGAGAACACAGGCTCTTTGTCTGCAAAGTGGGATAATAACCTCCCCTATGGTTGAATGAACCAAAGATAAAATTCAGATTATGTAAATTAAGTAAGTGTCAAGTTGTCATTGCCATATAATCAGCTCTCATTATTTAAAAAAATTTTTAAGTTAAAAAGAAATGTATATGTATATATTTTAAATGTTTATTTTATTGATTTTTGAAAGAGGAGGGAGGAGAGAGAGAGAGAGACAAGAACATCAATCTGTCCCTGTATGTGCCCTGACCGGGGATCCAACTGGCAACCTCTGAACTTCAGGGATGTTGTTCTAACCAACCAAGCTATCTGGCCAAAGCAGAAATGTATATTTATAAAAGTGCAAAATATGTGTCTAAGGCAAAAGGGATATATACTTGAATAGTATCTTGTGTGCAGTTACATTGATGAACTCCTCACCTGTGTCTGCTCTACCTTTGGGAGTGAATTGTCCATGCCAAATTCAAGAGCGATCGCACTGCATTGTAAACAACTCATTTTCCTCTCGGAACTTCAGCTTTCATATTTTCATTCCATGCATAACTACCTCTCATGTCCTACAAAACCTACTAAAATGGATGTCCACATTTTTGCTTGATCCAGATGACCGTGGTTGCTCACTGCCCTTGGTCTCTGTTCCGTAGTGCTTACTGCGGGAATTACTGACAGCCTTCATTCTCTCCTGAGTTTCCCTCTCAGTCGGCTGGTCACCCTTTTTTAATCTAACAGCTAGAACATAAAGGTCAAGAAAATATTGCGGAATTTAAAATAAGATACATATTTTTAAATCAGTTAAAAATTAGTGATGTTAAAAAAACAAACTTTTATATTTCTAATAGAAAATTACTTTTAAAATTAACTTGATATTGAGAAACTATGATCTTAAGAGTGTTGTCTGTCCATTTTAAACCACTTAGACATTTTAAACTAGATGAGAATCACATTTTTTGAGATTTTAAAAATGAATAGTTTATTAAATCCGTTTTTAAATTCAATGTAAAATCTTTTATATTTTGAAATTTCTATTCAGACTTTTTGTTCCATTCTCTAGTAGGCTTATTTACCAGATCATACCTGATCTGTATGTGTGTGTGTGTGCGTGTGTGTGTATATATATATGTATATATCTGTATGATCTGTATGGTATATGTATTCAATATTTTATGTTATGTTTTTAAAAATAAGTTACATTTGTTACTTGTGTTCATACATTTTATATTTCTATATATATATGAGCATATATGTATTTATACACAGAGAGAGACAGAATCATAGGACAATCACAGAGGCTACGACATTGTAGAGGCTACAAAAATGACTCACAGAACACAGTGTTGAATGTTCTCAGATAAACTGCAAATGAAGTCAGTTTTTAAACTGTAATTGCTATATAATCAGATATTGCTATTACAAAAAAAAATCATGAAAAAGTAATGTATAGATGCTTGTACAACTTCGTGAATACACTAAGAGCCAGTGAGTCATGTGCTTCCAAAGGGTGAATTGTACAGTAAGAGAATATCATAATAAAAGCATTATAAAAATTAATCAGCAAACAAAGGAATGTCTGTTATGCACATAATATTTCCGCTTTTTGTTTGTTCAATCTTTGGACTTTCTTTTGCTCATCCCATTTCATCTCCTTCAACAACAGGTGTTGGATCTCTATTACCTAAGCCAATTCGGTACATGCCATACAACTAACAAACTCATGACAATAAGAAGAAAATAATGCCCGTTTTTATCGTATCTATTCTACACACACTCACATTCAGGTACACTCACGCACGCTTTGTTTAGGTACTTCCTTCCTTATTTGTAGTGGCTTTGTCTCAGTAGGTCAGCGTAGCTCTGCTCGGTTGGACCCTTGCTCTCCTGGCCCCTCTGGGGATGTTTCTGGACTGCCCAGCCCTGGAGCTGCACCTTCCCTCCCAGAGCAGTTCCCTGAACCGGGGCTGTGTGGGAACCACCCTGCACTTCCCCATCAGAACATCACAGGGAGAATGTGCACAGAGCTAGGGCTCGGCCTTCCTGTCTTTTTCCTCTTTCCCTGATGGCACCAGAGTGAGCGCCACAGAAACTGAGTCCGACCTATAAGCAAGAAGACTAGAAAAATTAAACCATGCTCTACCATCTCCGTGGATGTACCTATAAAAACTTGGAGCAATTACTCTGTTAATGACTGCACCGCAGGGAAGCCTGCCAGGAACTCTGGTCATGGGACCAGGACGGCTGCAGCTGCGTGAGGCTGGGCCATCATCTCAGCTTTCACGCCACTCTTTGAACAGAGACATGTTTATTTCAGTTTTACCTCCTGAGTTTCAGTAGGCATAAACGCTAAGACCCTAAAACTCAAAGTCAATCTCCGGGCACTGAGAGTTAGTTCACAATGATTCCATCTGAAAGCAGAAATCACCCACAATGTGTGCGGAGGTGACCCAGGTTCACAGGGGAACATTCGGACCTCCATGAGCCATTTAATAAAATTGAGCTGCACGTGGAATGCTTTTTTTTTTTTTAGAAAACGTGGTGAGTTTTGCCTGGTTGGGATTTTACTGCCATGGGTCTGCACAGATAGCACTTGACTATAGATTTTGTTAAGGGAATGTGTTTGTTCTTCCCCAGTTTTGTTCCTATCCACCTTAGAATCAAACATAAGGGAATAAAAGCCATCATGTCAAAAATCTTGGGAGGAAAGTTGGTATACCTGTTAAGAAAAAGCAGTCTAATGGCCTTTAAAGTAAGTAAATTCCCTGGCAAACTCATGCACAGAAGTTGGGAAAGTGTCCTATAGCTGGGCTTGGTCCTTCTGCACATGAAATATTAACAATCACAAGTGGAAATTAAGTCCTAAGTTTCCTCAAAATTTGAGTTCCTATTTGTTGAGAAGCATAAACCCAAGGGAAGATGAAAGGTCAATTATGAGCTTATTATTGGGAACTTACTAGTAGTATTATAGAAATTAAATTTGAAGGAATAAAAAGAGGAAGTTTTACTACTTTAGTAGTTCCCTGGGTTTTGTGTTGTGGTGGTTGTTCGATGCTGGTGTCGTTGTTTTCTGAAATCCCTATTTGAAGCTTGGATATGAAACCCACAAGTCTTTTAAAAGTCAGTGATTATCCAAGGACTTTGTAAAAGCAGATTTTATTAATTTTATTTTGTTCTAAATGTCTGAACATTTTAAGTTCTTCTGGTTCTATCAGTTAAGTGATAATGAGTGTATCAGATTACTACTGTGGCAAATCAGTTTAGCTGTTTGTGATGGGAAAATTATTAAAATATGAAATACATATTTATTTTATGGAAAATTTGATGCCCTGGCTGGATTGCTTGGTTGCATCGTCCCAAGCTCAGAAGTTGCCCGTTTGATCCCCGGTCCGGGCACATTCAGGATTGGATGAATGTTCTTGTCTCTCTTTCTCTCTCTTTTCCTCTCCCTCTCAAGTCAATAAAAAATAAAAATGAAAAACAAAAAATAAAGAAAGTTTGAAATATTTTTGAAAGATAATCATCTAATCCAACATAAGTCTTTTCAAAGCCAATTCTTGAAAGTTAAAATACAAGGTTTGGTTTCAAATATGGCAGCAAGGCATTAAGTAAAGACAATAGAATCACTAAATTAAAAATTATTGCTAATGTTTAAGCACTTCAGCCAGTTGTGACTAAGGGGGGAAATGCAAGCATTTTAGTGCATATTTATGGTCAGTCTTACAAGGCCCTACATCCACTGAGAGAATTCTATGAAACTAAACATTGTGCCTTTGGACATATACACATTTTGAAAAACTTTTAAGTGTCGCAGACGGAGGACAAACAAACTGATTTGGATTAGTGTAAGAATTCTGTTTGCCGGGAGACACTGAAGGACGAAGGCAATTCATAAGGAAACACTTTAGAATGTAAATACCATACCCAGTTTTAAAACATGCATAATGCGCTCTGCTTGTGATTCCGCGATAATCACATTCACTCTGGGCTCACTCAGGGTCTTTCTTCACCTCCTGTTTCCCCTAATCACAGCCCCATAGAAGGAGAGGAGTGGAGCCCAACCCCTTCACTCCGCAGATGGGAAAATAGAGCTCAAATAAAATTTAAAATACAATAGGGCAATCCAGTGGGAAAATTCTCCAAGCAGTTAAGAACGATAAGCTTAACATAGAGACCTTGATTTCTGTCATTCTCCTTTGTGCTGAAAGGGGCTGCAGCTCCGGAGACTGACAAAGCCGGGGATGAGAAAATAAGTTAAAGAAATGTAGGTGCAAGGACCATGCCCGAGTCACGCAAATCATACCTCTGTTGGGGTTGCTTCGAAATGCCACAAGATTAACGAGCAACAAGTTTGGAGTCCGAAAACTGCAACACCAGCTCAATTCTGTCCCTGGCACACCGCGTGGGGCAAAAGGAGGTGTCTGCCCCACCCTGTGTTTGTGGATGGACTCCTTTGTGCTCTCCGGGTCTCTGTTTCCTTCCCTCTGAAATGGACACAATAATCGCCACTCCCCTGCCTCCCTGATAGGGCCTTTGTGAAGACCAAATGAGACAGGATGGGAAAGGCTTTGTGAACTAACTCCAGGGCACAACGAAATGATCGTGTTGTCAGTGTTGGTGTCAGTTACAGACTGTATTGCTTTAGATCAGCCTTGTCGCCAAATGACACCCAGTTGAGGACCTGGAAGACAGCCGATTGATCAATATTAAAACTCAGGTATGCTTTCAGTGTCACGCGGGGCAGCCCTTTCTTACTGTTCCACTGAGCACTGGGCCTTGGCTTCTTAGTACCTGACAAACTTCACATCCCCTCCGACTCCCACCCCTGGACCAACCCAAGCAAAAGGCTCCATGCTTCGGGCTGGAGAACTCAGCACAATCGCCAACCTCTGCCCACCTCTCTGTTTCTCTGAACCTCTTTACTTTCTCACCGGTGTGTTATTTTCAAATTGCAACTTAGCCCGGCCACCTCGCCCTGCCTTGCTCTGGGGCTTCTCAAACCGAACAGCAGCATTCAAGAGTGGAGACACCATGTTCTACACCGAAAGAGCTACTGTGAACTAGAGAGTTGAGTCTGCAGAGAGCAGATAGCCAATGCCTGTCAAGATGACTGGGGGAGACACTAATAGGACCAGACTTCTGGCTTACAAAGGAGTTAAAAATGAACCAGCGCCAGTTTAAAATCAATATGAAATTCTATAGGCAGCCTTTACAAAGAAATCAAGGCTAGCATAATATGATCTCGGCAGCTGACTCTTGGGAAGCAACTATCACTCCATCCTGCAGGTCTAGCTAAATGCAGGAGCCGAGTGAGTTCTCCTGAGAGCCACTCCCCACCCCCAAGCTGGAAGGACTGCAGTCAGGCACTGTGGTCAGGAGGGCATGGATATGAGATTGATGAGGTTATCCAGAGACACTGAGGAGCGGGCCTATACACATTGCTGAGCAGAAAAGGAAAACACGTTCACGTAGCAGGTCATTAACAGTTTCCCTTTGGAAGGATAGATTCAGATTTCCACTGACCCTACCCATGGCTTTCCCAGTGGGCGGCTTCAGTTAGATAAGATCAGCAAGGAGCATGGTCATCCCACTCGGAATGTCTCCCACTACTTGGAGTCTGGTTGCGGTGTGATGGTGACAAGCAGAGCTTGGGATCTGGCTGCAGTGCATGATGGAGACTCTCGGGGCTCTGTCTACTGGACAGTTCTGGGTGTAGAAAAGCAAGGAAAGGAAATAAACCTTGCACCTAGCTGCACATGTGTGTATTAAAAAAAATCTCAATCCTGGCCTTTGGTTACACAGTGGACAAAGCCTCGACCTGGAACACTAAGGTTGCTGGTTCAAAACCCTGGGCTTGCCTGGTCAAGGCACATACAATAACCAATCAACAAACAGCTAGAGTGAAGCAACTATGAGTTGATCCTTCTCACACACACACCCCTTTCCTCTCTCTGTAAAATCAATAAATATTTTTTTAAAAATGTCTCAAGATAAATCAGACATGGAGGAGTCAAAGACTCGACATTTACATAACCCTTTATCAGAGTGTCTTTGTTGTAGACGCTGTTTGAATAGTTGAAACTGCTACTTTGGACAAAGGCTTTCTTCATTAAGAAACCCCAGAGAGGACTCAAGCTAAGACTCCTCATTTTACAGCTGGGAAAACTGAGGCCCACAGAGACTTTGCGGCTGACTTC
This sequence comes from Saccopteryx leptura, assembly GCF_036850995.1. NCBI lineage: Eukaryota > Metazoa > Chordata > Mammalia > Chiroptera > Emballonuridae > Saccopteryx > Saccopteryx leptura. The sequence continues at coordinate 153,540,635 of NC_089503.1, forward strand.
AAAGAGTTAGTACTGGACTCCAGCCAAGAAGCCATCGCTCCAGAGTTTCTCAATCCAAGGTGTTCCCTCCTGTCCAGAGTCACCACATGTCTAGGCCAACCCAAGCGACAAATGATGCCCACCAAGGCTTTCAGTGATCAATGCATCTCGAGGTAAAGTTTAAGGAAATGACTGACCAGAACCATATTTCCCATCAGTAAGACTTCTGAAACGACAGCAAGTATTGTTTTTATGGTAGAAAGGGATAGAACATTTTCCATGTTAAAGTTTAGTGGCAGATAGAAATCATCTTAAATTTATTTTAGAGGGTGACCCAAGTTTTCTTTCTTTCTTTCTTTCTTTCTTTCTTTCTTTCTTTCTTTCTTTCTTTCTTTCTTTCTTTCTTTCTTTCTTTCTTTCTTTCTTTCTTTCTTCCTTCCTTCCTTCCTTCCTTCCTTCCTTCCTTCCTTCCTTCCTTCCTTCCTTCCTTCCTTCCTTCCTTTCTTTCCTTCTTTTTTTTTTGAAACTGTATGCTCTTGTCAAATATTTGAGTGCTTAAAAATATTTCTTTGAAAACGGCCTTGGGAGTTCAAGGCTGACCTACCAATTGTGCCCACCGTGGTCTATGTTTATCAGTGAGAGGACATTGAGGGGACCCGGAGAAGTCTCTCTCGCTAATATCTGAACTGAAAATGTGGTTTCTCTCTTTATTGCCAGTTACCCGTGAGCAATGGCATCATAAGGGAAGTGCTGAGAGTCAAATACCCTTGCTGCCTTGATCAGCTAGTCAGGGTCCGTATTCCTGAAACTCCTTTACTTCTGGGAAAAGAGAGAAAAACGTGGTCAGTCCCCTTTATTGTCTTTGGTCTTATAGAGGAAGAGCAAATCAACCCTTTCCTTTTCTTCTAAGTCCTTTTTGTGTGGAAGCAGAAGTCTTCTTCTCAAAAAGCAAGATGGAGCAGACTATTGTCAAGGAGAAGAAGCTCATAGTGCAAACAGAAGCCTGGGGAAGATAATCGCATAATCACAGTTCTGTTGAATAACATATTTCCTAAATCAGATATTGGGGATTCATTTATAGAGGGTCCCCCACACACCCTCTCTTACTTCATTTTCCCTACTTTAAAATCTCATTTTCTCTCACAGCACAATTTTGGGGTGTGACATCTCTACTATTTTGGAAGAGACATATTATAATACATTAGTGGAGTAAAACCAAAAATCGAATTAACTTAAATTGAAAAGCAAACAATATTCATTTTTACACATTTTCTAGATGAATACATTTGTCTTATGTCTTCATACCAAAGGCTGTTTATATCATAGTTAACAATATTTGTGATATATGACTTGGGAGAGATGAGTGTGTTCTTTTTTTTAATTGCAGCCTCATTTTTTCCTGTAAAAATGATTTTGATAAGTGATCTTCTCTGAAAGTTGGGAACCTAGGGGAAGATTAATCTAGCCCCGTAGAGGAACTAAAGTGGCAAAAATTGATTAAGGCATTAAAATATCTACAGTATGTCTGGGAAAATATGTGCTATCTCTAAATGGTCCTAGTAAATCACAAACCAAACTTGAAGGAAGCAGTTAAGAAGCGCTTCTCCGAGTAATAGAAAAGTTTTCAGGGTAAAGGATGTTGAAAGTGTCATTTTATTTTTATGCACGGTGCAATGAGGGAGAAATATTTATACAGCTACAGCCTAATCTTCTCTCTCTCGCATTTCAGGAAAGTGAAATATCCCTAATGCACAGGTAATATTTCTAAGACAGATAATCAAGCCAGTATTGCATATACCTATATAAAAACACACAAATGTATTTTGTATTACCTGTGGCCAGTTACATGATATGAGGGAAAGAACCCTTCAAAATTCGCTGCCGAGCTTGGTAGCCTCGGAACCACCCATCCTACTTGTAACTCCCTTAACTCAGGGTTTCAGTTCCAAGATTTAGAAATATTTTCTCAACGACCCCATTGAAAAATAACATTACTTGGAAAGAAATGCCAGTTAAAAAGACCTTATAGGCAAAGCGGTTAGGATCCCTTTTTAGATCTGCACACGACTACTCTAGAATTAGTTTGATATGATCAAGAAATAAATATTTGTTTGTGAAGGTGGGAAAAGGGGTGAAGCACATCTTTTATTTTATATAAAGCAAGCAGGCCGTGGACGACCTCACAGTGGTGGTACAGGGAGGAGGCAGGAAAGTTGTGAGCATTTGGGAGATTTCGAAGTAGGTCAACACAGTCTAAAAATAGAATTCGAATCGGAATTTTCTCACTCGAACAGGGCTCACAGTGGCTTGCTCATGTCTCTTCACTTCACTTAACCCTTGCTTGGTCTCCTATGAGTCTTCCCACGTGTGTCTCCCAGAAACAACACGGGTGTCTCCCGGATGTCTTAGCTCTCCCTGCCCTCCAATAGTTCCCTTTTCTCCGTCCCCCAGAACAGCGTGACTCCTCATTTCCCCCTTAGGAGAGTGAACCACAGCAGTGAATGTCTCCTTTTTAGGGGTCAGGCTCAGCCCCCAGTGCGATGGCTCAGCCTGACGCAGCCCCTCCTCGGAGAGAGGACCTGGTCGTTATCACCCCGCTCTTCCTCATGGTGAACTTCTCCCTCTTTCAGCACTGCCCTCGATACCATACTTTGGGGGGAAAGTTTTTTTTTTCTTTTAATCAGTTCTGAAATTCTTTTCTTTACTATCATTTGCTTTCTCTCCCTTCCTGCTCGACTTTTAAAATAGCCATCTCTACTGCCTCCACCTCTATCCAATTTGTCCATTCTGACTCTGAAATCTTTTTCTCTACTAGCCCAAGAAAGTTAAATAATATCTTTCATACTGGATCAATTTTATTGAATATTTAATAATTAGCCTTGTTTGTATGAACTTCTTCATAAAGTGAATAACCCTAGCATTTCACTTATCAACTTTAACATTGATACTCCCAAGTCTAAACATTTCACCCGAATGGTGAGGCCAAAGGTTTCATCAAGCCGAGGTGGAATGAAGCTTTTCTCTAATACTGTAAGAGACCCGCTATTATATGTAGTACAAAGAATTCAAAGCACTCTACTCCAACTGCCTTCTGAGAGAAGCTCCCCACCAACCACCTCTCGACAAATCTAGGCAAGTTCAAACATGCCCCAAGTGCTGTTCCTACCGTTGAGATGGAAGACTGGTCATCGCATCTTCTGACATGGGCGGCCAGGAAGCCAGAAATACCGTGGGAAAGTAGGCAGACTAGCGTTCCAATCAGACTCAGCAGAAAATGCACAAAATGGTTTTCTTTTTTTTTAAGTTATGTATTTTTTTTTGTAATGGATCATAGAAAACCTCAGGGAGAAGTCCTGGGATTCAAAACTGTTTGCCACAGAAATGATTTGGAGCTATAACAATTTCTCAGGAGGACATATGGAAGCATAATTTTTTTCTGGATGACTGAATGACTTATTTCTACTAGATCCATAGCCATATGACAATCTTTGTATGCTTTACAGATGAAAGAATTATTCCTGGCTGAAATCAGGGAGCCACATGATACATCCTTTTTCTATGTGCCAAGAAAAAAAAAAACACTTTGCCTCCTGAACTATTTGAATTCTCTTTCAAGCGATAGACACCTGTTCTTACAGTCCCATTTACTACGTCTTTCCAAAAATAATTTGTTAAAATAGAAATAATATATAAACTAATAAATTAGCAACAAAGAAATTCTTTAGATCCCAAACTTTATACGTAAGAGTTCACCAGAGTCAGCAAGCTCTTTACCAATCATGTTCTCTCTAACCAGCAGGTCTGGGCCCTCACTCAGTCTAACCTGCCATTTACATTGCTGAGAAAATCTTACAAAGAATTTAGGATATTTGTTTTTCTTTATAGATTTTATGTATTGATTTTTAGAGAAAGGAGAAAGAGAGAGGAGAGAAGCAGGAAGCATCTACTTGTACAGTAGTTGCTTCCCATATGTGTCTTTACCCTGAAAGCCCATGATTCAATCCAGAGACCTCAGTGTTCCAGGTCAATATTTTATCCACTGTGCCTCCACAGGCCGGGCAGGATATTTATATTTCTATCATCAACCTTTGTTTCTCTTTCTAAGCCTACAGATGAGCCAAAATATTGACAAAATTTCCATGTTATTAATTTTCCCAAAAAGCTTTCATCAGCATGTTAAAATAAATTTATAATTAAAACAGATGATCTAGTCAGAACGTTCGTGATCCTCCTTCTACTTGAACTTTTCTGTAAACAGCTTAACAACATATTTTTGCATAATTAGGGACAAATGTTCCTATCATAGCAAATGTAAAAATAAATATTCTTCTCTGCTCTAATAATAGCATAGAGAAATATATTTTATGGTCTAATGCCCTCGATTCAGATTTTTTCTTCCTTCAGAAGTTAGTTCACTTATTGGTTATTTAGAGTCGAAAAGACATTTTCAGGATCAGTTATGCCAAAATCACAATGCCTTTACCTTGTTCCTCATTATCTCTCTCATCATCATCATTCTCGTTGTCATCATCACCATCCTTGTCATCCTGTTACTTTGCTTGTTTTCTGTGATAGCTTCTCCCTCAAGAACGCTCTATTATTTTGGCTCGGTCAGCCCTTCCAGTTTGACTCATTGTACCAAACAGATCTATCACTAGTCCAGTTAAAACAGCCAAAGTGATATTCTTTGAAAACCAAATAAGAGTCCACATCTTATTGAAGATATTGCAAATTTTAAAATCTGTTGTGTGATGTATTATTTTGTCTAAGGATATGTCAATAATCTTAATGCTGAACGATGGAGAATCCAACCTCTTAGATAGGATATTCTATAAAAATAGAAGAGTATTTTATAAAAGTCCTCATTCCCAAACTTCCTCAAGTGGTCCTCATTTTTTATAGAGCACACATGTGACTTCCCTTTGCCATCTGAAACAGTCTGGTAAGGATGCGCGAGAAGGTCGCAGAAGCTTCTTTGTCAGCCAAACTCTTAATCAACTGCCTTTTATAAAATAACCTAATTATTTTATTATACTTAATGTCATTGTTTCCTAATGTGGGTTCTAATGTACATATCTTGACTTTTAAATAAGCATTTTCTATATTTCTCTTTAAGGAGCTTTTAGACGAAAGGCTATAACTAAGTCACATATAAATTATCTCTCTTAGCATCTCAAATATGTTCCAAGCCAATTCTCAGAAGTTTAGAGTTCCTTGAAAATAACTAAATATCTGATTTAGTAGTAGCCATTTCTAGAGCAATTATGAAGAAAAATATATTTGTGTTCACAGGTAAAGCCCTTGTCTGCAGGATCTGTAGATGCTGTTTATTACTAAATACTAAAAATTACCATGGTAAGTTCCTGTTTGCTCGATTAAACTATAAATTTATTGTTCTCTTGAGCATTCATATTCTAATAACATGAATATTATCTAACTTGATTTTGGCAGTTTGTTTTAGTATTGCCACACACTGCTTACAAAAGAGTTTTTGTTGAGGATGATAAAATGGAAGGAATGCACCTTCTGACAGCAAAGTGTCTGAGATGTCTTTGACTCACAATGGACACTGCCCATGGCTCACAGGGGCCTTCTCATTCCTTCCCACATGTTTTGTGTCTTTTCAAAGCAGGTGTGTCATTACCATTGGGGGTCTTGATATAACCTCATCACAGACAAGCAAATCAGCAGTCAATGCCTGGAAAAAGGTAACCATTTCCCCCCCACTCCTTCTAAAAGACCGTCTGGTCAGTTCAGCAATGTTTAAGCAGAGGCTGTCTACTTCCCACTGAATGCTGTGCTTGGGAGGCAGGCGGAGGGTGTTAGCTCCCCTGCCATATCGGGTGTGCCTCTGCCTTCCATTCTGTGATGGCTCCAGCCCTGGACTGTCACACGTCACCATATGTAGGGCATATCATATGTCATCCAAACAACTGTTTGAGCTGGCTGGTGAGGGAAAGATACTTAACTGGGGGGGAGGGGGGGGGAGGGCGAGGCGGTTTTATCTGTTTTTCCTTTGAGTTTGGGCTGGCCAGCATTTAATCATATCAGCAGAGTGATATACCAAGCAGAGTTGCTTCCACCCCCGCCCCAAGCCTCCTGTCCGCAGACCACACGCCCTGTGGCATGAGCCCTTGACTGTATTTCGGTAAGAAGACATTTGGGTTTGGCCTCTCACATAGTCAATGGCTCTCACTTCTGGGAATCTCTGCAAACAGCTAATTTTATTAAAAACACTTAGGATAAATGACATGAAAAATTAAGAAAGTCACTGATAAGTGTTTTTATGATGTTCAATCGATAAGTATCAGTTGATAAGATAAAGGACGTCTCTGTAACTTCCATTTTCACACCCAAAGTGAATCAAATAAGTGGTCTGGTTCTGAATGCATACTCCTTATTTAGTTTAATAATGAGGGAGACTTATATCAAGAGATGTTTGGTTGGTTAGGTATTTTGTTTGTTTGTTTTTGTTTTGTTTTGTTTTGCTTTGCTTCTGTTACTGTGCTTACCTACCAGTAAATAATCTTAGCACAGAGGTTGGGAAAAAAAATACAATAAAGCTTTGAGGGTGAAAACTACCAAAACGCCTTAGAGAGATTCAGGTTGTTAAAGACAGGACACAAACCAACTGTTTAATTTTTTTCCTGCCTCCAGCAATCTATTTAGCTTTCTACCTATCTTTTTCATATGGATGTGACTTTTCCCCGTGATGAAAAATATGTGCGAAGAAGAATGTCTGCAATTAATGAAAATAAAAGAGCCAACCCCAGCCTGTGCTCCGCGGCACAGCAAAGGCCAAGGGGCTCTTTGTGAGGAGACATCGCTCCAGGAAAATTCCTTTCCCTGTGATGTATTTGCTTCCATTCTGCATGGTGAAGCTCCCGAAAATAGAAACTTTATGTTTAATTGATTTATTTGTAATGAATCTGGCTCGGGGTAAAGACTCTTTGAAGCTGATTGATTACTGCAACAAGCTTAAGATTTCGTACCACAACAAACCTTTTTGTACTAATAAACAGAGGGGCAATAGCGCTCTGGGGCATGGTGTTTCCCTCCACATTAAAGTGAGGATTTGCAACTTAAGTATGTGAGGGACATAGTTTATGTGCTCCCAAGAAGCAGACATAATGAACTATTTCTTTTAATGGCAGATTATCCCTGTTTCTATTTCCTGGAGTGAAGACCTCGCAAATTGATGTATCTGTCCTCTGAGGTTTTCAGAGAGGCATTATGGCATTTTAAAATATTAATATGAGAGTACATTTAGCTGAAAGTAGCTAGTCTAGGAGTCTCATGTGGCTGCATTGCGGGTCACTAGAGACCTCCTGTCTCTCAAGGCAAATGATTTACTCTAAGTGTATCATTAAGATACACTTTTTGGGAATTTATGATGGTGCTTTTTCACCAAGTTATACCTTTTCCATAAAAATTTAAGTATTTTATGCTATTTTCCCTCACTCTTATTCCTTAAAAACACGGCCAGTGTCACGGGCAAATTGTAAGTGCCACCTCCTTCCTGCCACGGTGGGTTTGGGCTGAACACTGATTAAGTAGGACTGGATGTCACATCTTGTTACAACTTTGCAGAGCAGAAGACCATCCTAGGAGATTCAAAAGGAAGAGCAATTATTCCTCCAATGGGGAAAGAGGGAGGGGTGGAGATACGCCCAGCCTCAATGCGTGCGGCAGATAAGAGAAGCGGAAAATAAGTACTCATTAAATATACAGATGCTGAGGAAACTCCTCAGGAAACTTCCGGTGACTATGCATCTTTAAAATACTCTCCAGACACACTGACACTCTTCTTCTTCTTCTTTTAAATAACAGTGGACTCGGTTTAGTGCCTGGCTTTTCAGATTTTAATAAATCAGGAGATAGCTAAGCAGATCTGGGGTAGACAGAAAAAGCAACCTGACATCTGCTTCTGCTGCGCCGTTGACTCTTCCCAACGATCACTCGCTATTACGGCCTTGCAAGCCAACTCAGAATTTCCAAAAAGTCACCTTTTCTCCACTGCAGTGACACTGGGTGGGGCTGCAGTCTCTGTGACTTAGGCAAGCTCTAAGTATTTTTTTGTTGTTGTTGTTACTTACCTAACTGATTCAAGCAAAAACAATGCCCTTTATTGTGTGTGTTAGTGAGAGGTTGTCCACAAAGATGGCTCCTTTCCTGCCCTCAGTTTGACTCCCGAGTCCCCTTGGTATGAAGACAGCCAGCCTGTCACATTGCTCCCCCAGGCCCTGGGATATTATGATGACAGACACCTGTGATGGCTTTGCTGTGTGTAACCACGGTGGTTAATGGTGGAACTTCTCTGTCTCAGGTCACACTTTGACAGAAACGCTGGATCCTAAAAGAGAAATCTTTTTTATAGACTAAAGAAGACCCCAACTTCCCAATTCCTGATTTTTTTCTTTTTTTCTGACAGAAAATAAACCTTTTAATGAACTCATTTAGGTTAGATAGCCATTGTTGATTGGAAGAAAGCTAATGGGACGTCTCAGATGTAAATACTAAATTCCTTAAGAGAGACCCTGTGAGGAGATGGTTGTTTCGTTAAGGAGAACCAGCAACATCTGGGGATGAGGAGAAGCAGCCGAGGGCTCCCCTGCAAGTAGCATTTCTTCACATGACCCACCTTGGTCTACAAGTGGTGTCTCTAAATGCTCTTTTTCAAAGGAGAACTCCACACTTACTTGGATCGGAAGGTGAAGGCCACTGTGAATGCATTCTGAAACTGTGTTTTAATTCACCTATAAATTGAAACATGGTCTCAAGAATGATGGATGACAGAAAATAATCTAATTAAATGGCAAAACCCTGTCTGTTCTTTCTGCAAACTTAATGACCTCAGAAGACCTCTTCAATTGGATATACACAAGTCTCATCAAGCCCCCCCCCCCCAAAAAAAAGGAGAGAGAGGGATTCAGTTGTTTTAAATGGCAATAACCTTTATACAGAACTTGGCTTTTTCTTATCACATAGGTATAACATGAAGTTGTATTTTTTTAAAAATAATTTATTAAATATAAGCTTATTCTGGATGGACTATATTCAAAGAATTTATATTTAAAATTTTAATGAAGGCTCATATGACATTAGGAAAACAAAGATTGATATTTCAAAATCTAACCCAGGGGTAGCCAATCATCCACATTGATTGCAAAGAGCCCTCAGCCTCTCCTTCACTAACCAAATTTTATGACTTTCTGTCTAGACCAGATGCACCTAACACTTTGTTGAGAAAATGTTTTGTAGCTATAGCTTCATTCTCATGTAGAGAGTTTTGGGGGCTTTGCAGACGTTACCTCATTCACATGCTCACAATGTGTCTATGAGGTAGAGAGGAGGCAGGCGTTATAAATGTTAATGATGATAATAATACCAGTATTTATTTAGTGGCCTTTGTTCTTTCATAAAGTTGAGAGAATGTCTGCTATCTATGCTGCTTTTCCCTCACAAAATCAAAATGATGTAGATTACAAGCCAAAATTATTGACCCTTTAGTAGATATGATTTTCTTGAGAGATGTTACTTCCTAAAAATGACAAGTTGGGCAAAACACTGAGCTTGTGGAGTTGATGACCTCAGGGTTAAGTTGGATTTGTTTTGATATTTACAAATATCTACATGAATGTAGCCTTAACCATTCCACTGGCAGCAATCATCACATCCTTAACAAGGCCGCCTTGGCTGAGTTGGTCTGCGTCTCGGAGTTCCTGGTTTTCTCCTAACTCAGCACTTCAGTTATTAAGTCAGAAGACATAGAGTGAGTACCTGTGAGGCTTCATCTTAGCTGTCACTTTGGTGAAATCCCTGAGCCTTCTTTAGCCTCAGTTTCCTCGTGTAAAAGTAGGTAAAAACTATTGCCTTAGTTCCTAGTAAGGCTGTTTGGTGGACCAAACAAGGTAATATTTGGGAAAGTCAGTTGTAAAGTATAAAGCACCTACCAAAGGAAAGTTATGTGACATCTGTGATACCACCCAATGCAAAAGAGTTGTGCTTCTACAGGTAATGAACCTGTCATAGATCTCGCTTTTATCATTCACAGAGCACAGTTGATATGATGAACTGAATTAGAATAAGTAACAAATAAGCCTTTAAAATATTTTTATATTTAGATACAGTACTAATAACCTACTAAAGGACCTCAATAGGTTATTGTAAGAATCAACTGATGCAATGCACAAAAAAGAAATCTGTATTTTGTAATTCCAGTTGTTATTTCAGTAGTTACTGTATTAATTTATTTGATTTATATTTTCCTAAAACACGGTAAACATTCTCCCCAATGGAAAAAGTAGTATCAAAACTTGTCTGGTTTTATATTACATCACCAATATTAACTTAGTCAAAGTTCACTAATAAAAAAGGGTGAAGTTCAGATTTGGGGAGGATTTGCTTGAGTATGGCTCACTACTCATTATGACAGGATATTTATGGAAGATCAGCAAAAAATGATTTGTTAAAATCAGTGTTCCTGGCCCTGGCCGGTTGGCTCAGTGGTAGAGCGTCGGCCTAGCGTGCGGAGGACCCGGGTTTGATTCCCGGCCAGGGCACACAGGAGAAGCGCCCATTTGCTTCTCCACCCCTCCGCCACGCTTTCCTCTCTGTCTCTCTCTTCCCCTTCCGCAGCCAAGGCTCCATTGGAGCAAAGATGGCCTGGGCGCTGGGGATGGCTCTGTGGCCTCTGCCTCAGGCGCTAGAGTGGCTCTGGTCGCAACATGGCGACGCCCAGGATGGGCAGAACATCGCCCCATGGTGGGCGTGCCAGGTGGATCCCGGTCGGGCGCATGCGGGAGTCTGTCTGACTGTCTCTCCCTGTTTCCAGCTTCAGAAAAATGAAAAAAAAAAAAAAAAATCAGTGTTCCTTTGTTTACTTTGGCAACTCAGCAAGAACCTAATGTAAATCAATTGTAACTAGGAAAAAAGAATTTAAGTAAAAGTAACTGTAATACTTTATTTGGTCTAGAATTTGTAAAAATATAAATAAATGGCCTATTTTGGAGTTGGCTAAAATGTTCTTTCCCTTATATTCTCTCTTATTTCAGTGCTAAGATGCACACAGTTGGAAATCCATGTGGTTCTATGTTTCCCATCAGAAGCAGACACTGTGAAACACTATTATAACATTTATTCTCCTTTATGTTTAAAAATTTTTGTTTCTGGCCCTGGCTGGTTGGCTCAGTGGTAGAGCGTCGGCCTGGCGTGCAGGAATCCCGGATTCAATTCCCGGCCAGGGCACACAGGAGAAGCGCCCATCTGCTTCTCCACCCCTCCCCCTCTCCTTCCTCTCTGTCTCTCTCTTCCCCTCCCACAACCAAGGCTCCATTGGAGCAAAGTTGGCCCAGGCACTGAGGATGGCACTATGGCCTCTGCCTCAGGCGCTAGAATGGCTCTGGTTGCGACAGAGTGACGCCCCAGATGGGCAGAGCGTCGCCCCCTGGTGGGCATGCAGGGTGGATCCTGGTCGGGTGCATGCAGGAGTCTGTCTGACTGCCTCCCTGTTTCCAACTTCAGAAAAATACCCTCCCCCCAAAAAAAGAAAAAAAAATTTTTTTCAAGCACAACAAGCCTTAAACTTTTGTTGTTGTTGTTGTTTTTAATAAACTACATTGGATCACTGAGTTGATGAGTCATCTAATGTCTTATTCCAGGTTCCTTTTGCAAAAGAAATCATCTCTTATAGGGCAGTTTTATTGATGTCTTATGTCATTCAGTTGTGTATAGAATTACTTTTCGTAAAAATCTTATAAAATGTCTAAATACAAACACTATATACTTATAAAGAACTATAAAATAGTTTAAAATAATAAAGTTTTAGAAAAAATATAAGGTGTTTCCTGATGTACTTTTAATCACTAGGTATCACTGGCTGCTTAATCATAACATTTTTTTTAATATTTCAATGAACAGCCACCCCATCATTGTAAAAATTATTAAGTTAGCTATTTCCCCCATCTAATAATAGAAAGAAAGATATTCTATTAGTAATTGGCATATTCTATAGGAGTGTTTTTAGAAAAAGTGGAAGAATCTCAAAATTGAATCAAAATGACAAAGAGTTACAATTGCAAAAGGATGAAAAAATTTTAACTTGACTTTTATATTACAATAGTAATGTTTTCAATGATACTGTTGTGGAAAACTAACCATAAATAGATAATTCCAGTGTTCTTTATAATGATTACGTACCTACTAAGCCAAATTTTGCCTGAACAACTTTTACCTAGGGATATAAAAATTGTTTTGTTTACATTTGTAACTTAAATCTATTGCCTGTTCTCTTGACTGGGAATCTACATGATTCATATCCCTTTTAGAGAGCTGCCTTAAAGTAAAACAAAAAAAGCAATTATAGTCATTATTGGTAAATGGGTTGTCATGAAATATACCTGAACTTCCTGGAATTAAATTGTTAAACAGGAATGATTTAAAATAATTCCCAATCAAATGAGACAAATGGTAGTTTCCACTGATGAATTTCTTACCAGACTACCACACCTAATAGCTACTCTGGGTGCAAATCAGAGAAGACACATTTGAGTCATTTTTTTTTTTTTTTTTGTACTGGACAGAGAACTCACGTAAAAAAGGGTTAGTAGTTTCTGTTTAGTTCTGAGCCAGTGAAATTAATGTTATCCGAAAGAGAATCCTGGCCAAGACAATCTGTCATCTTAGTTTTAAAAAGAACACCAAAGACAAATGTGCAAGTGGACAAAAATACCTTCTTCATTCATAAGAAAGAGATGGGGGTGGAGCAAAGCATCCACAGATCAAAGTGGAGCTGACATCCAGAGCTTATTAATAAATCTTTTAACTTTGTTAAAGGAAATATTTCTTCACAAGGACTCCAGACGCTAATTCAAGAATCATTACATGATAGATAAGGACCCTTGGAAGTACCAAGTGGCCAGAGAATAAATATAGAAGGAAGAGTGACAATCCCTAAGTAATGTATTCATGAGCTACTCTAAAATACCACTGAAATAGAGATCTTCTGTTACTAATTCCGCAGTACCTACCCTTAGGCAAACTGACTAGAGAGCATTGTAAGTATGTCACCTTTTGCTATTTATTTTAACAGATGGATAGGATTGCATTAGCATAGGACAAAGTATGCGTATTGATTTGAGAACCTGGAGCATACAATAAAACAGCAACCTTTCGAACCCTTTTAAAGAAATCCAGTCATAAATAAAGTTCATATCCGCTATATTTTTTTTTCAGGAAAACAATTGATACATAATTCATCCATGAAGTATCTTCATCATTGTCTTTGCTGACCGCTACCCAAACGTCCTGGGCATGCTAATGTTACAGCATGGAGACAGCACTTGTCTACCCTTCTGAAATGCTGAGTGGTGCCACACGCTGCCACCCTGCTTTATTTATGGCACAATCTATAAGGGCAACTTTGAATAGTTCTCCATGAGCTGAGTGCTAAGAGACAGAGATGACAAATGCTAGTATTATTCTAACCATGACAAAAATAAAATCAATAAATGTGCTTTGGGAATCAGGAAAAATAACACTAAACTATTCCAGGTCATGTCTTATTCATTTATCTCTTATTTTTCTGTACCCTCACCCCTCAAAAAAGGACACACACACACACACACACACACACAAAACAAACAAAAAACAGTTGAGCAAAGTAATGTTCTATAACTCTAAATAATTACCAAGTCTTTTGGTTAATCTTGACGTGAATAAATACATCACAGCATATTTGGGGACCACACTGTGGATACGTGTGTATATTGAAATGCCAAGGCACCTTCTTGGAGGGCCTACTATGCAAGAACCAGAAGACAAATAAACAAGGACGCTGCTCTCGAGGAGTTACAGTCTTGTAGCTGAACACTACGCTGAGACAAATATTCGCACGAACACTGTGTGTTGGAAACCTTGGGGCCCTCCTTGACTCCCCTCTTCCTCTTTCAAGCCATGCTCAGTGAATCAGCAAATCCTGCTAACTCCACTGTCCAAATGATTCAACCACTTCTTGCCACGGTTATTTTTACCGTCTTGGTCCAAATTACTAACAAGTCCTACCCGGATTATTGTAATGTTTTCTGTCTTAGGTAAGGGCGTATTAGGTAGGACCCCAATTGCAGGGTCACTAAATGCAGCCTGACCCCTTGGCTTTTCTGGGTCCCACTTGAACTTGGCAGCTTTTCCTTTCACCCAGGAAGTGGATTGGAGGGATATTCTCAGCAATAAAATATGCTGTCTCACAACCTGCACAGGCCTGCCCCAGTTTGTGCTACTTTTTCAGTGGTGGAAGGTACTAGGTGTATCTCTTTTAATTTAGAAGGGGTATTCTGATATGTGCCAGACCACCAGCCCCCTTAAAAACTGGTGTTCTGAGTGTCTGTTGGCTCTTTGTGTAGCTCATAGGTCTCACAAAGGTCTTACCAATGTACTTGGATTTCCTGTCCTTCTTGTACAATGAACATAATATTACTGATACAGTAGATCAATATGATGTTCTGCAGAATGTCAGGAGTCCAGGTCCCTTTGGCCTATATTATGACAGAGGACAGGAGAGATAGCATACCCATGGGGCAAGACCTTCTGTAAACTGTTGTCTGCCACAAAAAGGTATAAACCATTTCTTATCTCTGATCCAACTGTTTCCTTCCTGATAGTGATAAAATAAATAATACCACGTATCATGTGCTTAAGATGGTGTCAATATGTTTAAGCAAATTTGCTGCATCAGTCAGAGCATTTCTAATTAAAACTGCTACCTGGTTGAGTTTACGGGGAGCCATGGTCACCCAGCAGAATCAGTCTATATTTTTTGTAGGAACCAGTCTGGTGAATTCAAGTAGTATATGATGACAAAACAACTCTGCGTCTTTTATGTCTTCAAAGGTGTCACTAATCTCTACCATTCTCCCCGGGGATGTGACATTATTTTTATTATATGGGTCAGATGGAAGGTCTTTTTAGAAGTTTCTACATGACCTTCCCCACAATGATAGCAAAAATGCATTCTATTACGACTGCTTATGTCTGCATCACGTGTTTGCTAATATAGTCTAGTGCAGGGGTCCCCAAACTATGGCCCGCGGGCCGCATGTGGCCCCCTGAGGCCATTTATCCGGCCCCTGCTGCACTTCTGGAAGGGGCACCTCCTTCATTGGTGGTCAGTGAGAGGAGCATAGTTCCCATTGAAATACTGGTCAGTTTGTTGATTTAAATTTACTTGTTCTTTATTTTAAATATTGTATTTGTTCCCGTTTTGTTTTTTTACTTTAAAATAAGATATGTGTAGTGTGCATAGGGATTTGTTCATAGTTTTTTTTTTATAGTATGGCCCTCCAACAGTCTGAGGGACAGTGAACTGGCCCCCTGTGTAAAAAGTTTGGGGACCCCTGGTCTAGTGTATGCTTCTTGACAAGTAAAATGAACAACAGGCATGGGGAGAGAAGTATTACGATTATTTTGCTGTTATTATAAGGAATCTATATTACCCATGAACTGGTATAGTGTGACCTGAATGTGCATTTGGATGGTTGCAAATGTATATTGCAAACTTGTTCTCGCTAGATAACTTGGTTGATTAAAGCATCATCCCAATACTCAAAGGCTGTGGGTTAGATCCCTGGTCAGGGCACATACATGAGCACGTAGATGTTTCTGTCTCTCTTTATGTCTCCCTTTTTCTCTCTCTAAACTTTAAAAAAAATTATATTGCAAATTCCAGGACAACCACTAAAAACAAGTTTTTAAAAAGTATCACTATGCTAAGAAAGGAAAGAAAATGAAATTATTTAAACTGCTCAATTAAAACCACAAAAGGCAGGAAAAAAAGAGACAAAAGTAGGAAACAAAGAACAAGGGCAAAAAATAGAAAATAGTAAAAAATATGGTAGATATTAATTCAGCCATATCAATAAGCACTTTGAATGTCAGTAGTCTAAATTCACCAAGTTAAAAACAGATGGTCAGCGTAGATAAAAAATGTGACCCTACTAGATATTGTCTTCAAAAACACTTATTTTAACTATAAAGGCACAGATTGATTAAAAGAAAATGGGTGAAGAAAAATGTCCTATGCTCACACTAATTGAAAGAAAGCTGGGATGGCTATACCAATTTCAGATGTAGCAGACATCAAGGTAAGGAAAATGACCAGGGATAAAGGGGTCAGTTCTCCAAGAAAACCTAACAGTTTTTAATCTGTATGTGCCTGACTCTGTATGTGCCTGACAACAGAGCACCAAAGTACATGAGATAAAAACTATTAAAACTGCAAGCAGAAATAGACGACTCCTCTATCATAGCTTAAGATTTCAAGGCAGAAAATCACTAAGGACATAGTTGAACTCAGTTATATCATCCATCAACTGGATATACTCTGTATAGACTGTTCCATCCAACAACAGCTGAATGCACATTCTTCTCAAGCTCAGATGGAATATTCAACAAGAGAGACAACATTCTGGGCCATTAAGTACACCAAAAAAAATTTTTTAAAAAGGAACCCTAAAGAGTTTAGTCCCCCAGTTGCAAAGAAAGTTGCCTACCAACAATTTATATAAATGTCTCTCTTTCATAACATCCTTGGCTAATGGAGCTACTGAACCCAAAAGTGTGCCCTTTCCCTGAGAACAGCTCTCACTCAATGACTGGTTGATGTGGGGATGCCAAGGCCTGGCTTCCAATGCAGACATCCCTGAATGGCCATGCCAGCTCTTCAACTTGCTTTGTGATCGTATGAGATCTTGGTTGCAATTCTTCCCTTACTCTCTCTTCAGTGTTTACAAGATCACTCCTCTACAGTCCTCCTGCACAAATCTCTGTCTTGA
Source organism: Saccopteryx leptura (assembly GCF_036850995.1). NCBI lineage: Eukaryota > Metazoa > Chordata > Mammalia > Chiroptera > Emballonuridae > Saccopteryx > Saccopteryx leptura. The sequence continues at coordinate 153,557,440 of NC_089503.1, forward strand.
CTCTGTTTTGCAGGGAGCCCAACCTAAGACAGTCAGTCGGTCAGTCAATAAAAGGCTATGCAATCAAGAAAAGTGATGCTCAACCTTGGCTGGTTGGCTCAGTGGTAGAGCATCAGCCTGGTGTGTGGAAGTCCTGGGTTTGATTCCCAGTCAAGGTACACAGGAGAGGCACTGTGGGTCAAATAAGTTTGCAAATATGATGTATATGTTTGCTTACTTATAGTTTGAATTGGGGCTGTAAGCAGGCAGGGTCATTATAGCCTAAGGCTTAGTTTTAAGACTAAGCCTTTCCCACCCTTTTGAGGAATCCCATTATGCCTCAGATAAGTGCCTTTGTATCAGAGACTTCTTTGTTAGTATATTGGATAAAAGGTTTTGATTTCTACATTATAAAATGGGGCAGAGAAGCCTATGCTGGAGGAGAGCCGAGAAAGGCCACGTGGAGGAGAGGAGAAGCAGCCAAGATGGTGGAGTGCTGAAGGAGAAGCCAGTTTGTGCAGAGTTTGTGCAGGGAGAAGGAGATGGAAAACAGAGGTGAAGAAGGCTGGTGAGGTAGAAACATTTGATTCCAGGAAACTCGGATAAGTCAGTGGCTTTGGAAGCCCTGAATAGAAAGCGAACTGTTTTCCCACTGTGTGTATTTCTTGCCCGCTGGGTGCAAGCTAGGATTAAAGCTAATGGCCCACCAGTTCTTGGCTCCATTGTTTCATTACCATCTGCCTGAATCAAATTCAAACCTGCATGGGCCAGGCGGCTGTGATGGTGGTCGTGAAAACTGGCCTTACAGGCACCCATCTTCTCCTCCACTGTTCCCCCTCTCCTTTCTTCCCCTCCCACAGCCAAGGCTCCATGGGAGCAAATTTGGCCTGGGCGCTGAGGACGGCTCTATGGCCTCCACCTCAGGTGTTATGGCTCCAGCCACAATGGAGCAATGCCCCAGTTGGGTAGAGCATTGTCCCCTGATGGGCATGCTGGGTGGATCCTGGTCGGGCACATGCAGGAGTCTGACTGCCTCCCTGCTTCTAACCTCAGAAAAATACAAAAAAAAGAAAAAAAGAAAGATGATTCTCTACTCTCTATATGCTGACAAACAAAGATGGTAACAACCTACTGTTCCATAAGAAAAGAAAGTGGTGGACAAGATGTTACAGTTTTTCTCTTTTGATAAAATATAAATGTGTGTGCTTATGTATTTAAAATATTAGTACACATGCATATTAGACTATACTCACAAAAACATACTTGGAAAGCTTAGTCCAAATATTACACAGTGTCATTCTCATAGCAGTAGGTACTGTGCTAATTTTGCTCACTGTTTTATCCGCAGAGCCAGCCATAATAGGTGCTTGGTATAATAGGTATTCCATAGATAGTTATTGAATCAAAGATGCAATTAATTAATCAATTAACATCAAGACAATAGAATTTCACATGATTACATTTATCTTCATATTTCTCAGAATTGTTTCAAGTAGTTACAATGATCATGTAAAAAAGTCCGTTAACATTTAAAAATATACGTGCATATAATGTATACATATATGTTCCTATATATTGCAGTTCAGAAAGTTTTATCCTCCTTGTCAAAAAGAAATTGTCTTGAAGAAGAAGAAAATCATTTATTGATGTCTTTTGACATTAAATGCCCAATAAATGCTGTCTGAGAAGCCACATGCAGTCACACTCAATATTCTTCCAATGATGCAAGAAGATGGTCAAAGCATATGTGAAGAATCAGATGTTGTGGAGAATGTGTTATCTTTTGTAATGGAAAATGACATCAGTTATCTTCCTCTGCACTCAGGAGGAGTTTATTTCTTCTGTATTAGTGCTTCATAATACTCCAGTGCCCCACCCTCACCACCCACAGTAAGAGGTAGTGGTTGATGCTGTCGGTAACTTAGGGTCAAAGTTTTATTACCAGGAACATTTGAATCATTTATGGCTGCATGTTGTTGTTGTTCCCAGTGGGCTCAGTGTTCCCTATGAAGCAGTGCATTTTAATCAGATTGTATTTCTTGAGAATGCTTGCTCTTCCCATCTTGATGGGAGCTGGAGTTGAGAATTTTATGATACAGTTATTTACATAAAAAAATTTGAAGTGAGGGACAATAGTCAAGCCAACATGAAGAGGGTGTCAGCAATTTACCATTTTGAAGGAGTTCTTTTATAATGCTATAAAAATAGCTAAAGGAAAAAGCAGTTATAAGATTATAAATAATCTTAGTACTCTGAACAGAAATAGAAACTGAATCATCATGAAATAACTTCAAAAACATTTTTAAAAGATTTCCAACCTTCCAGTCTCTCTATAAAGAGATCACTGGGAAATTATCTCATAAGAAAATGACTTGAATTTCAGTCCAAGCCACATTCTGCATTATTTAAGCAATTTTATTTTTCATTACACATGCCCTTCACTTGCTTCCCTTGGACTGACCTCCGCCCTGGGCTACCACTTTTCTGAAAGGCCAGGTCATCTAACAATTAATCATTATGCTCAACACAATGGAAAACAGTTTTGGAAAACCTCTGTGTCTTAGTTGTTCTATTCCAGTAAAGATAAGAAACATCTATCACTCACCCTTAGTCATCACCTTGAATCTTTCATCCATTGCTTTAGCCAAATTCTTCTTGGGGAGAAAATAATGAGTCCAAATTAACCCAACCAAAAAAGAAAAAAATAATAAAAGAAAGAAAAGCACAATAATATTTGTGAAAAGTTGGCTCTAAGCTGTCACTTTGTGTATCAAGGACAACTGGCATTCTTTTTTAGCCTCAGAAATCTTAAAGTACAGTATCTTCCATGTATCCTTCTCTCCTCCTCTTCAGAAAGTAGAGGTGTTCTTCTCCATTCAAATGTGAATTCTTCCTTCTCGTTCTAGATCGTCATGATCCCTTTGGGTATCTCCATCTGTCAACTATCCTTCTATTCTCTGTATCTTCTAAATCTTCCTCTCTGTTAACTCCTTGCCCTGAGCCTAGTCATGCTTGTCTCTTCCATCCTATGCAGAAAAAGTCCACGAAACCTTCTCATCTTGAAACAATACTTTGCTTGTCCCCCTTCTCAGGATACCAATTATACTTCCTCTTTCCAGTTTCTCAATTCCCATTCATTTCTCAAGCCACCAGGCTTTGTCATTTTACCTCCATGATGACATTAATTCTGTGTTCCAATGGTTATCCAGTCAATGTAAGCCAAAGAGCACTGGTGCATTTAAACACCTTTTCCATTGTAAACGTCTCTTTTCCCTCAGTATCCTTGACCCCACCCCCACAGAGTGATTGCATTAACTTGTATATTTGGTCATTTCTCTTTATGCTGTATGCTATCTCAGAAGCTTACACTATCCACGGTATAAAATTTACATTCCTTAAGATGCTGTTTGTCTGACTTCTTTATCATCATCAGTGGCTCCTGGTGCAATGTCTGTTCTGTTCGTAGACTACCGCATACTTTGAAAACAGTACTGTACCCTTGAGTCTTCTTATAAGCCCAGCATGAGACCTGTGATCAGAGGTTCACGAACTGTGTTGCTGGATACAATCTGCTGGTGGTGCCAAGCACAAAAGACTGCTTTCTTTGGATTGCCTCCTCTGTGCCTGCTGTCAACATTAGAGCTTTCGGAGCCTGAGGAGCAATGGCAGGGCTTGGGCATGAGGTATAAGGTCAGCGTACCTGCCTTGCCAGCCATCATCTGAGCTAATTCTTTCTTTTTCCCTTTGAGAGTATTTTACTTTACTTTATTTTATTTTATTTTATTTTACTTTATTTTATTTTAATTGTGAAAAACATGTAACGTAAAATTTACCATTTAACCATTTTCTTCTTTTTGTTTTGTTTTGTTTTTCTTTTTTGTAATTTTCCGAAGTGAGAAGTGAAAAGGCAGAGAGACAGACTCTCGCATGCGCCCAACCAAGACCCACCCAGCATGCCCACCAGGGGGCAATGCTCTGCCCATCTGGGCTGTTGCTCCGCTGCAATTGGAGCCATTCTAGCACCTGAGGTGGAGGCTATGGAGCCATCCTCAGCTCCTGGGCCAACTCTGCTCCAGTGGAACCCTGGCTGCGGGAGAGGAAGAGAGAGACAGAGAGGAAGGAGAAGGGGAAGGGTAGAGAAGCAGATGAGTGCTTCTCCTGTGTGCCCTGGCCGGGAACTGAATCCTGGACTTCCACACGCCAGGCAGACGCTCTACCACAGAGCGAACCAGCCAGGGCCATTTAATCATTTTCAAGTGTACAGTTCAGCAGTGTTAACTACATTGACATTTTCGTACAATAGATTTACAGAACTTTTTTCATCTTGCAAAACGAAATCCGATACCTATTGAGAATCAGCTCCTCATCTCCACCTCCCATGGCCCCCTGGAAACCACCATTCCACTTCCTGTTCCTATGAGTTTGACTATGGTAAGTACCTCATATAAGTGGCATCATTCAGTGCTTTAAAATTTGCGACAGGCTTGCTTCACTTAGTAGAATGTCCTCAAGTTCCATCCATGTTATAACATGTGAGGAGATTTCTTTCTTCATTAGAGGCTGCGTACGATCCCATTGGGTACATATACAACATTTTCTTTATCTACTTCAGCAATGGACATTTAGTTTGTCTTCACCGCATGGCTATTTGTGAATAATGCTGAGATGAACACAGGCATGCCATCTAGCCTAATTTTTGGTCCTAAATGGGCAAAAGTCCTTTTTGTCTCATAAGCAATCCCTGGGAGGAAGTGGGCTTGAGGATCTAATAATAAAAATATATTCCCCTGGAGTTGTTTATCTCTCTCCTTCAGCACCATTTCCCCCCACTTATGGTGATAGTAAAGGAAACTAGTCTATCTGCTCAAAGAGATACAACAATATGCAACATCCAACTTTATCTAGTCTTCCTTTTTTAAATTTTACACCGAAATATGCTTTACGAATTATTCTATGTTGACACTGTTAAGGAGCCAAACGTATTGATGACAAAAATTTTGAATTTTGCTATTTGGGGTACATTATTTCACTCAACACGCATGCTCTGATCACCTAGTTTATACTTAAATACTAGAAATACAAAGAAGAATAAGACACTGCCCTTCCCTCAAGAAGCTCAAAATCCAGTAGTAGAAATCAGGTGTGAACAAATAATTATAATACAGCATGCCAGTACATGGATGGAATAACCCATTTAGTAAGAGAGGAATACTAAGGGGGTATCATCCCTGCCCAAGAGTGTATCGAGAGAGTTTTATATACAAAGGCTTCCTGAAGGACATGACATCGGAGCCAAGGTTATAGGATGAGTAAGACGTAGGAATATGTAGGCGCATACCGGCAAACCGAGTGCAGTAGAGACTGCCAGTAATTTAAAGACAAAAATGCACTTTGAAAGATTGGTCAGTTTCGGAAGAGCTGACCCTGGAGCAGAAGGTGAGGCAGAACCATGACCTTGAGAATTGAATTAGAAGCAAGTGACGTGAATACAACCAGGGTATAGTGTCTGAAAACCAAATTTTTAAAAGTGGTTTATTTAGTAAACACAATTTAAGGCAAAATTGTATCAGAGAGATAAGCCAATCAATCAAATATGTGGAAAATAATTCTTCCAATGACAAAAAAATCCCTATTCACCATAAATCAGTGACATAGGCACATCAACTCAAAATAATTCTCTATTTGCAATGCCACCCTTCAAAATACTTTTAAAGATAACTCAAATTAGTATTTATTATTATTAATATTATTATTATTTGTATTTTTCTGAAGCTGGAAACGGGGATAGACAGACAGACTCCCGCATGCGCCTGACCAGGATCCACCCGGCACGCCCACCAGGGGGCGACGCTCTGCCCACCAGGGAGCAATGCTCTGCCCCTCCGGGGCGTCGCTCTGTCGCGACCAGAGCCACTCTAGCGCCTGGGGCAGAGGCCAAGGAGCCATCCCCAGCGCCAAGGCCATCTTTGCTCCAATGGAGCCTCGCTGTGGGAGGGGAAGAGAGAGACAGAGAGGAAGGAGAGGGGGAGGGGTGGAGAAGCAGATGGGCACTTCTCCTGTGTGCCCTGGCCGGGAATCGAACCCGGGACTTCCGCACGCCAGGCCGACGCTCTACCACTGAGCCAACCGGCCAGGGCTATTATTAATATTATTATTATTATTTTACTTGAGGTATAGCCATCTAAAGTGGAACCTTGCTGACTGGAGTGGAATAGAATAAGAGGAAATTAAGCAGAATATTAAAGCATTTCCCAGGGGTGATCAAAGAACAAGGAGACAGTGAGACACATTAGTCCAAGAAGCTGGAACCATGTAACTTAAGTCACTTAAAAAAAAAGCCTGTGGATAAAACTCTTAAGGATATGTAAATGAGACTCCGCTTGTATTGGCTGGCAATGTTGGCTAACCCAGCAGGTCTTTCTGTTTAGCAGTTAGCAAAGCTGCAGTTCCCACTGTGGTTGTGGGGAGAGGTGCAACTGTTGACTGGATGGGAAAGTGGATGACATCATCCAACACCATGACAACAAGGTGATCATTTCCAGTCACTGTGAGTGTTGCCTGACGGTTCTTTCCATGTGGTAGAGTCATCTTAGGAAGAGAAGTGAATGGGAAGACAGAATTATTCATGCATCATGTTGGTTTCATGGCTGCAAAGCCATATTTAATATGGAGTTTTGTTTTTATTCCCAGAATTTAAAAAATAATGTCCATGGTCCAGAAATAAAACCTGATGAATAATAAGTCAATAATAGAGCCGAGATGCCTGACATACAGATGTCACCGAGAACCTTTCTTCAGACGTCACAGAAGAAACTTTTTACACTTTTAATGTTTGATTATTGTGGAAAAGAGACACAGTAACTGCTTCTCAGTGGTAGTTAATATAATAAAAGTACTATTTTTTTATTTTTCTTTAAATGGTTTTACACCAATGAAATAAACTATTTGTCACTCTTTTTCTTTCATTCCTAATCTTTCCACAGGGGTCCCAGGGTCCCATGTGGCTGACCATGACCCAAGGAAGCAAAGCCAGATTGCTATGCCTATAACCTCAGGTCTTTTTTTTTTTTTTTGTATTTTTTCTGAAATGAGAAGTGGAGAGGCAGAGAGACAGACTCCTGCATGCGCCAGACTGGGATCCACCCGGCATGCCCACCAGGGGGTGATGCTGTGCCCATCTGGGGCGATGCTCTGTTGCAGCCAGAGCCATTCTAGCGCCTGGGCCAACTTTGCTCCAATGGAGCCTTGGCTGCAGGAGAGGAAGAGAGAGACAGAGAAGAAGGAGAGAGGGAAGGGTGGAGAAGCAGATCGGCGCTTCTCCTGTGTGCCCTGGCCAGGAATCAAACCCAGGACTTCCACATGCCAGGCCAATGCTCTACTGCTGAGCCAACCAGCCAGGGCCCTGACCACTTCATTCTAAAAGTATTACCCCATACCTCTGCCATTTCTACTCCCCTTTACACTCTGTCACCCTGTTCTTTGTCCTTGAGACACCTGATTTGTCTCTAGACTCTTTCTCCTTCCTCCTTTCTCTGTTCCTAGTCGGCTTCTGCCTTTGGCTGGTTCCTTTGTTTATTGAGGAGCCTGAATGCCATGGCCGCCCATTTCTCCTCCTCCGCCGTTGCTCACTAGTCACTGGATGCTCTGACCCATCTTCCACACTCTCTGCAGCTGCTCTGCCCATTCCCCACGTCAGATGGCTCTAACCACATGTTCTCTCTGCTCCTGTGACCTCACTCCCAGCAGGCCTGGAGCGAGTAGGAAGCTGCCAGTTGGTGCCACTACAAATTTATGATATGTCATCTCAGTTGGCCCTTCAGAACTGCTTGGAAATCCTTTCTTTGTTTCACAATGAATTGTGTCCAACTTCTTCCAAACTTTCTCCATTTTCCTCAAACTCTTCAGACAACCCCTTTCACTCCCTTACCTACTTCCCCTCGGGGATTGATCCAGCACACAACATTTTAGCTCTTCTCCTAGATTATTTCTATCTGGTCACTTTCCCTAACGCAGAGCATAACACAGAGGTGTAGCAAGCTTCTCTGACCCATCAGGGATAAGCGAGGGAATGGAAGTTGTTGTGTGTGCCAGGAGTTATGGAACACAGACACAAACACCAAGAGTGGAGGGCACAGCCAAGTGTCTCCATGCAGGAACCAAGGGGCCAAGGACGCGGAGAAAGATGTGGAGCCTCAGCCACGGGAGGCGGTCCCGCTGAGTCCCGTGCAGGTTGCAGCAGAGGCCTCAGACAGGTGTTTGATATCACATCTGTATAATTGCTCTGAGATTAGTTCATTTCAAAGCAGTAGAATCTGTCCTACAACTCCTCAGTCCCTGACCTTTCATAGTGTTGACCTAAGGAACATCCAAACCTGTAGAGAATTTATAAAAGTTTGTTGGAGCAAACCGGTGACATATGCCAGGAAGCAAGATCTCAGATGCTCCCAAGAATAGCAGTTTTGCAGCTCCTTGTATGCAGTGAAAGTCAAGGAGGGAACGTGAGGGCTGCCTGGAGGCGGAGGAAAGCGAAGCTAGGGTCAGACTTCAGGATAGTTAAGGTTACATGTGGTCTCGGGGGTGCTTGTACTTTAGAAGGAGGGGTCCAAAGGGGAGCATTTCAAAGGGGTGTTCGCCTAGAATGAACAGGTTTGGCTGTTTCTCGTGTTGGGCCTCCCCTCCACACCTGCACCGCACAGCCCAAGCAAGATCTCTAGCTGCTGTCCACATGCTTACCTGAAACTGCCTTGTCAAACGATACAAATTCACCCTTAAGTGCAAATCTCAGGGCCTTTTATCAGCCATTGACCATCTTGGTCTGAGGGCTGGTGAACAAGTCTTTCTTACCAACAGTTAACCCGCCCCTGAGTTCCACAGCATGCACTCACTTTCCTCTGCCTGCCTCCCCGTCACACCTGAGTCCTCCCGCGACCACACACTGCTTGTAAGGCTCTATCTTCAGTTCTCCTCCTTTCTACTTTCACTTCACTTTCTGGACCAAAAACAAAAATTAAAAAAAAAGAAGGTTCTATGGAAAGTAAGCTCACAAAATGATCTGATCATAAATTCCTAAATGGGCAGGTCAGGTGAGTAGTCAAGCCCCAGGCAGGTAGCATTTTAATAGAAAGTTGATTTCTGCCTTGAGCAATCCCCGTCCATTATTTCTGTGCATCCAAGTTAAGACACCTTTGAAAATTTGGGATGGCATGAGTGGACCTAGAGATTATTATGCTACATGAAGTAAGCCAGACAGAGGAAGACAAGTACCATATATGTAGAATAAAACAAACTAACAAAATAGAAATAGACTCAAGGATATGGAGAACAGACTGTCAGGGTGCGGGGTGGAGTTGGGGGCTGGGTAAAATACGGTGAAGGGATTAAGCAAAGAAAAAAGAACTCATAGACACAGACAATAGTGTGAGGATTGCAGAGGGGAAAGAGGTGGGGAGGTGGAGGAAGGTTGAGGGGGTGGATGGTGATGGAGGGAGACGACATGGGGTGGTGAACACACAGTACAACCTACAGATGGTGCAATATAGAACTGTGCACCTGAATCCTGGATAATGTTATTAACCAATGTGACCCTCATAAACTCAATAAAAATTTTACAAAAAAAAAAAAAAAAAGCTGTAAGCACCCTCAAGAGAACATAGAAACCTGTTAACTGTTCTGTAATGAGATCTCAGCCTTGATTTTCCCCGCCTCCATGTAACCCTCTTACGTTCTCTCCTTCCTTCCAAATGCATAAAAGGGGCTGCAAAACTGTCATTCTCCATAGCATCTGTGATCTGACTGCCCAGTGTATGTCGTCAGTTTGGCTCAAGCAAACTCGTATAAAAATTCTCTGCAGTTAGGACATTTCCTCTGTTGACAACCTATTGCTCTATGTTACTGCCTCTCATCCCCATATCTCTGCCTTTGACCCCTTCCCACTCTTCGCTACCAGAACCACATGTCCAAAGTTAAATACCAGAGTAGGCCCTATAAAGTTAAGAATGCATTTCTTGAATCATCTTGTCTGGGCTCAAATTCTGACTGCCCTGTAGTAGCTGCAAAACCGTGCACTAATAACTTAAGCTTCCCGTGCCTTAATTTCTTCATCTGCAATATGGAGATAATGAGTGGAACTATTTCATTTGTCTATCGTGAAGGGTCAGTTTAATGCAATACTATTAGCAAGCTCAGAAAAGCACATATGCAAGCACATAGTTGCATCTTGTTTTTATGGGGAATAAAATTGCTATTTTGATCTCTGTCACCCTGATTCCTATTTCTGTCCCTAAATGGCACCAAATTCCAGAGAGAGAAGAGAAGGGAACTAACGATCTCACCCCACTCTGAGCTGTCCGGCACTGCTCACTGCGGGCACGTGCTGTGCAGCAGGTCTCGGGGACTTACTCACGTTACATAGCTGAAATTTGGACTGAAACCGCCCCACCCAGCCTCTACCCCCAGCCCTTCACAATTACAATCGTACTCTTTGCCTCTACAACTTTGACTGTTTTAGATTCCTCATATAATTGGGATCAGGTAGTATGTGTTCTATGTCTGGCTTATTTCACTTAGCAAATATCTGCCAGGTCCATCCATGTTTTTGAAAAATGGATGATTTTCTTCCTTTTTTTTTTAAGGCTGAATAATATTCTGTTGAATGTAAATACCACATTTTCTTTATCCATTCATCCGTCAATGGACATTAGGTTGTTTCTTGGTCTTGGCTATTGTAAACTTTTAATATATGTTTTAAATTTTGTAACCCTGTATGGGCTTCTCATTATTTTCTCTATTCAGTACTTTTGACCCAGGTCTCTTCAATGATCTTAAAGAGGTCATATTTACATGAAGAAATGGAGAAAAGCTCTTTGCAGGCTTGTTCAAGGCAAAGAGAACCATATGTCACCAGAGCATCAGCCCCCATAACAGAGCCAGGTACTTGCGTCACATCTGTGGGAATTGCTTTGATGTGTCTGCTTTGGGGAAGCATGGCCTTTCCTTGGGGTCCTGCTGTAACCTTACTGGGAGGCAGAAATGGACAGGTGCAGTGGAGAAGCTGAGCGTGCTAGAAACGAGGCCTCTGGCTTCCTTCCCTGCAGGCAGCTGTGAACGTGTATGTTTCCTGGAAAACCTCTGTCTTTAACGATGATACTAATTATGGTCAGGTGTCCTGAGTTTTCTTAGACAATCTTAATTTCAAAGATCTTACTGTGTGGCCCTGGCCAGTTGGCTCAGCGGTAGAGCGTTGGCCTGGGTGTGGAAGTCCCAGGTTCGATTTCTGGCCAGGGCACACAGGAGAAGCACCTATTTGCTTCTCTACCCTTCCCCCTCTCCTTCCTCTCTATCTCTCTCTCTTCCCCCTTCGCAGCCAACGCTCCATTAGAGCAAAGTTGGCCCCCAGCACTGAGGATGGCTCCATGACCTCTGCTTCAGGTGCTAGAATGGCTCTGGGTGCAACTGAGCAACTCCCCAGATGGGCAGAGCATCGCCCCCTGGTGGGCATGCCAGGTGGATCCCAGTCAGGCACATGCGGGAGTCTGTCTCTCTGCCTCCCTGCTTCTCACTTCAGAAAAAAAAAATCTTACTGTGTTTCTGAATATGAAGTTCAAATAGATATAGATGTCAATTAGGTATAGATATATGGCTAGATAGGGTATCACATGCAGAAGTAAAGGGGGGAAAAGGATTTCTTTCTACAGTTTCAGGGGGTAGCTGGAGGTATGTTCTGGAGCCAGAAAGAGAGAGAGAAAAAAAGGACAAATTATTATGTTCATCTTACAGCTCATGGTATAAAAGGTAAAATTTCCCAGTGAGTTCCGAGGAAACCAGGCGGGAGAAGTCTCTTATTTAGACATATACGAGCTCAACGGGCTTGGCAGTATATACATGGTTTCACATCAATAGCAGAATAACCTTTCAAGAATTCTGAAATATAAATAACAAAAATCAAATAAAAATGATATAGCACCCATTAAGTGAAGGCCAAGTGCATAGCCAGGTAGCACAAGGCGTCGCCCCTGCACATGTCATTATGCATTAGGATAATGCAGGGCTGGTCTCTGCGAAACAGCTGTCCATTTTCGGCCTTTTTATTCTCATGCATCTCCGGGACACAGCCCACTGCACAGCTTACATCTTGTACTGTCGGGACGGCATCGTAACTTAGGGTAACGTTTCCTCCAAGGGTTTTTCTCCTCCACGGCTGACGTGCGTGTCACATAAACTATATCAGAGCTCCATCTCATAACATAAATCCCAGATGTTTTTGGCTTCCCCAAAAGGAAGATGTAATAGGTTTGCTTCTACTAATACACTTAGATAATGAAAATAGAAGTATGGCTATAAAGTCCTTTTATATGCTGTTCATGTTGAAGTATGTAAGCTATAATATGGGTTTCTGTTCTTCCCAAATGAGTTCTGTATGCAGAACTCATTTCTGCATACAGAAAACAAAAAATAAGATTTAAAAGGGGAAGAAAATGGAGTTGGTATTAGAACCAGCTAAAACATAGCTACCTCTGATGAAGAGAAAAACAAAGGATAAACTACACTATAACTTGACACTCTACATTGCTGTCACTCACTCTGTACCCAGGGATTGTTTATTAGGAACCTATTCTGTACTCAGCATATGTGATAAATGAAAGGCAGAGAAAATACCCTGCAAGAGACAAGGCTTTTACATGAAGAAAATTAGCAAAATAGAAACAAATGTAAGAGAAGCATCACTAAGCAAACACCTGAGCAATAGAATAGAATAGAATAGAATAGAATAGAATAGAATAGAATAGAATAGAATAGAATAGAATAGAATAGAATAGAATAGAATAGAAAGACACCTGAAAGGGCTAAGTCCTTGGTGTGGGTCACTCTAGGGAAACCCCAGGGCAGGGAAGCTCCAGCATGTGGACCTCAGGCTAGTCCCACCACAGAGCATGGGAGCTTGTTAGCAATGGAGGTGTCAGACCCCACCCAGACCTGGTGAGTCAGAAACTCCGGAGCGGGATCCCAGCAAGCTGTGCTTGAGCAGCCTTCTGGGCACTCCCTGCGCCCACCAAGGCTGAGAAACGGCTGCAGAGGACAGCTCCCCGTGGGGCATACTCACTGCATCAGGCCCCATTACGTCTGTATGACAAAACCTGCCTCGTGTGTCAGTGAAACCAGGTCTTCACCAGAAGTGTTCCCAGAATAGCCCTTAGTACTAAAGTCTTGTCATTCAATCTCCTGTCCCAGAGCAGAGCTATGAGGCCACGTCAGCACAGAGTATTTTATTTGCCCCCCAACCAGAACATCCCGAGGTTGGGGCCATGCTGCTCCCTGCTGCTGCAGGGTCCCACTCCTTGACTGATGGAGCGTGGCCAAACCCAGGGCCGCTTTCTGCCGCTGTAGGAGGTTGGCAAGTCAGCACAGGGCGTGTTTACTAAGTTCATATGTGCCGTTTCACAATGTGTCACATGCAAATCATGTGGGCTTTGGCCTAGCAGGGGAGGCTGCCTCTCTCTCTCTCTCAAAACCACTTGCACTATATTTGGATTTTTTCTTTCATCCTCAGAATGTTATTTAAAACTCAAATGTACTTCCTTTGAAGGATTCAGAAGCTTTATCTATGCTAAGTGTTTGGTTATCTTTTTTAAAATGAAGTTAGGCTGTTATAATTTTATCTTTTGATCTGGAGGTTATTTTTTTTTCCAATTTACCTGAACTATTAGGTGACGTGCGCTATGAAATACAGAGTTTCTCATTTACTTTGTCTTGGCTCTTTAGATGTCCTTGGCCATATGATCTACCTTTAGGCCATTGGTTCTCACTTAGGTACAATTTTTGCCCCCTGGGGACCTTTGGCCATGTCTTGAAACATTTTTAGTTATGACCACTGGGCCGGGGGCGGGTGGGAGGCTGTGCCATCGGCATCTGGTGGGTGGAGACCAGGATGCCGCCAAACGTCCAGCCACACACAGGGCTCGTGTGCAGGTGGGGAAACTCTGGCTTGTTCGGCTTCCACTCCATGTAGAAGAGCGAGCTGGATGACCAAAAAAAGAAAGCGTGTGGTTGGACTGAATGTTCAGGGGCTCCTTTAGGAGATCAGTGTTGACTTTCCTCCTTTAAACTGGAAATCCTTTCTCAGAAAGAGAGAGAATTGTTGCTAAACATTGTGGAAAGAGTGGACAGCTGAACTTCTTGTCCTAGAACCACAGGGTCACTACACGTTAGAATCACAGTCTCCTTAGAGCTCCTCCAATCTGTCAGCACCACCCTCAGCGTCGCCTTGCGGACTGTGAAAGCTGCCCAGGTGAGCTCACCTGCCTGCCTGGGGCTGGGGTCCTTTGGGTCTCTCCTTCCCCTCTTCCTCCCTCCCTCCTCGTGCCAGTCTAGCCCGATTACTCCTCCTCGCCTTTGCTTTAGTCATCCCCTTCCTGCTCCTTGGCTCTCTCCCATCTCTCCACTTTGCCCCAGTTCCAACATACTCTCAGGCTTTTCCTCCACAACTGCACCTTTTACTTTCTAATTCCGTGCGCCTTTGTACGTGTGCAGGTAGCCGGGCTTGGGCAATGCACAAGAGTCCATCCTTTGCGTAAAAAAAGTAAAGCACACTTGCAATACCCAGAAATTAAGATTACTTCCTTCTGGTTCTGGTGTTGAAAACTCTCTGATAAGCTCTCTTGCTCCACGTGAGCTATGATCCTGGACTTGTAACCAAGGGGAAGAAAACAGAGCCTAATGCTAAAGTACCCGGTAGGTATTCCTGTTTAGGAAAGATCAGGAGGTTAGGTGAGTGCTTCTCACCGTGGTCCCCTCATTCCAGTCCCCATGCCAAGACAAAAGCTTTTAGATAGAAAGGAAATGGGCTGTCTGTGTGTCATTTGTCAGTGACAGTGAAGGAGAAGTTTGCTGTGCCAGGCATCTAGGGATAACTATCAACTGAACACTCAACAAAGTAATTGACTTCCATGTATGTGGCTGGCTAATTTCTTCTTTATCATTGCTTTCAGCTAAATTCCACCCAGCTTTTTATCTCTTTTGTGCATTATGCTGCATGCATGTTTAGGATTCTGCAAAGGCAAACAATGATGGAGATTAATAATTATTTAATCACAATTATACCATTTTATATGACCTGTTATGCTAACGTTGAGTTCTATATTTGAATTTCCTACATTTTCTATTTTCCATTGGTGCATACCATGCTGCTCACAATGACAAAGAATCGTACAATCTGCCACGTTCTGAATATTAATATTGACTGTTCTAGCTTGTATCTGCTTGTATCATGAAGATTTAATAATTTCACAATAGGTCATGCGAGTTGTGTTGTGTCATCGGGTAATGACAGAATTTATGTTTTATCAGTGACAAAACCTCCACTGTATTCTAAATTCCACTTACGGTCCTTCGGTTTAATGCTCACTGTTCCCCTTTCTTGACATGTTGGCCCATCATGAAAATTAACCCACTCTGTATCTTTCTGGAAGGAAAATAAACTGCTCCCTTGCCAAGCCATTCATTATGCTGCTTCTTCCCTTCATGAGTCGTGATCTAACGGGAGCCCAAGCAGAAAGCCCAAGCCTTTGAAGTGTTGCACTAATTTGATTAATATGTAGTTACATCCTGTTATGGTGCACTTTGGCTTATGCATTTTAAATGGCAAATGCAGAGTGGGTTACATTTGTGTTAAAAAACACGGCATAGTAAATGAACACTACTGAATGCAGACTGTAATAACCAGCACGGCAGCCACTTTAAACATGCAGAAGGTGGTTGTTTGTTTGTAGGTTAATGATAACAATAATTATATAAAAAGACATGTTTTGACAACAATTAAGATGTCAGTAAAAATCCTGGTGAGGTTAATACAGCTGCATTGAAAAATATTCATTCTACCAGTAATTTAAAAACAATTCTATAAATATCCTAATATAATTGTCTAAGTTACCTGCATATACCTCTATAGGTGTATATCTGAGCAGTCCATAAATGCCTTGGAAAAAACTGCCTACGTCAATCCTAAGATACAAATAGAGTCAAAGAGACTACTACTCTTCATGATCTCATGCTTGTTACTGCAAACAAACCAGCAAATGGCCAGTTTCCTAGAAATGAGAGAGTTACTTTTGTGTGGCTCTAAGATTCAGGGGCTCAGGGTGAGCTGATGAAAGGAAGAGAATGAATCCAGATTTGTCCGAACTTCCTCATTTTGTCTTAGTCTGATTTCCATCCCCCAGGCATTGTGAAGGGCTGTATGTAACCTTACATTCCTAACACACACCCACAGTGGATACTAATGGCTTTGAAGATGCATACGAATGTATCTTTGCCATATGTAGAAGTTGATGAACAGCTTATATTCCCATTTTTAGAGACACAAGCTCAACTATTTTTGCATTTGAGACTTAACATTTTTATGATTACAAAACTCCCCCCCCCCCATCTGTGAACCTTTTTAAAATGAGTAATAGTGGTTTACAATAATTTACAATGGCTTAATTTCTTTAAGCATTTTCATTCAGACTTTTTTTTTGGCTTTCATGCCAATCACAGGGAATCCTGCACCCATATCTATTGAATAAACCCTTTGGCCGTTGGTTAAAATTCATGACCTTGCTCTCTACTGAGCCAGATAATCCCAAGGAGCCGATGGAAAGGGGCACTTTCATGGTATCCCACCAAAGTTGCTCTCAGTGAGCACTGCCTGTCCCCTGTATTTATCACCTAGAACCAGCTCAGAAGAGAGGAGATCAGCAGCCACCCTTTGCTTGCATATAAAAAGAGTTGCCATTACTTAAACCTAAAACACAACTAGAAGAATTCTTTCCGTCGGTGTACGTTCATCCTATTTGTAGACTGTACAGTCCTGCACAAAAGACTCTGTGATAATAGTTCTTCAACTATTTTTGAAGTTGACACAGAATCTTGTCTCCATGGTCAATTGTCAAATATCTGCGATGGAAATAAAATACCAGGATAATACAATAAAGTTTATGGAGAGTCATTACTGTGTCTATGTCTCTTATTAATCAGTTCTGTAGCTTAGGGGACAGATAATTTTCCTAGATTTCAGTCTCATCATTTTCATGATTACTCATTAAAATGTATTTTGTAATGTTCTTTAAATATTTTTGACTGTTGTTCACAAGAAAAATACATTTTACATGCTGACCCAGAACACATACACACACCTCCTATGCAACTAAAGAAAGATTTTCATGAAAAAGTACTTACTCTTGGCCCTGGCTGGTTGGCTCAGCTGTAGAGCGTTGGCCTGGCATGCGGGGGACCCAGGTTCGATTTCTGGCCAGGGCACATAGGAGAAGCGCCCATTTGCTTCTCCACCCCTCCCCCTCCTTCCTCTCTGTCTCTTCCCCTCCCGCAGCCGGGGCTCCATTGGAGCAAAGATGGCCCGGGCGCTGGGGATGGCTCCTTGGCCTCTGCCCCAGGCACTAGAGTGGCTCTGGTCGCGGCAGAGCGACGCCTCGGAGGGGCAGAGCTTTGCCCCCTGGTGGGCAGAGCATCGCCCTCTGGTGGGCAGAGCGTCGCCCCTGGTGGGCGTGCCCGGTGGATCCCGGTTGGGCGCATGCGAGAGTCTGTCTCTTCCCGTTTCCAGCTTCAGAAAAATACAAAAAATAAAATAAAAAAGTACTTACTCTTACAAATTGCAATGAATATTGATATCTTCATGTTATTCTTTGTTTTGTTTTGTTTTTAAATTCTGGTGACAACCCATTAGGTTTTGCTTGGTGTCTGGAAAGCGTTGGCCCAGTGACATCTAACTCACAGTCCCTCTGCAACCTCCTCACAGTGGTCATGTGACTGTGTTGTTTCTCGTGAACTCAGGTAATATACACTAAGTCCTCACTTAGTCTCCTAGCTAGGTTCTTGGAAACTGCAACTTTAAGCGAAATGACATAAAGTAAAACCAGTGTCTCTTACCATAAGCTAATAGATGCAAACAAGTTTGTACAGTGTATATCTGGTCACAAACACATCACCAAACTTCTAAATAAAGACCCAAAACACTTCTAAAATTCAACATTAAAATAAACACAAGCTATACATATACTTAAAGAAAATTAATGAAAATAAGTAAAAGAAGGAGTTTCCAACCTGCTTAGTCCAGTTCAGGGTCTCAGGCGGCCAGAGCCTTACCTGTAACTCATGGCGCCGGGCGGGGGGACCCACTCTGAACTGGGTGCCCTTCCACTGAATACACATGCTCACTCAAAGGGGTACAAGGTAGATATGACGGTTCACCTGCCGTGCACATCTTTGGGCTGTGAAGGAAGCCAAAATACCTGGAGAAAACCCACACAGACGTGGGGAGACCATGCAAACTCCACACAGACAGGGTTCCTGGTGGAAATCAACTTTCATTCTCAGCAATGTTATAATGAAATGACACTAAACAAAACATTATTCGAGGGTCTGCAGTATTTGCTCGTTTTTGCCATGAATGTCCTTGTTCTATTATCAACTCTCTTTTGGTTTGGAACGGGTTTTCTATTTTTCCATTTAGAAGTAATGTTTTAGCATTACAATTTCTTGGTCAAGACAGTCAATCATTGGTATACATTTACATTGTATAATTTCTCTTTTTTAAAAAAATATTGATTGAATTTAGAGAGAGAGAAGAAAGAGGGAGAAAGACTGAAATACTGACGTGTTCCTGTATGTTCCCTGATCGGGGATCAAACCCACAACTTTTGTATATTATGATGATGCTAACCAATTGAATTATCTGGCCAGGACACATTGTATCATTTCTTTATCTAGCTTTGGTAAGCTGTATTGTGGGTTTTTACAAATATTCCTCTTAAAATGTCAAAAGAAAAGCTGCTATAGATATTGGAAGTTGTTGATGTCATAGAAAAATTATTTCACTTAATAATTCACAGATAAATAAATGACTTACTTGGAATACCCTAAGAATTTAGTATTTGGCAACCACAGATTGATATGAGTCTAATTTCATTATCACATTCTTCTCCAGAAAGATCAAATATAGCATATTTGCCTCAATAATTGACAATTCATCTGTTCCAACCAGTGAGCTTTGACTCCAGGTTAGCCTGATACTCAGTCCACATGAACTCCAGGAGAAACATCACTGACACTCTTGGTAAATAGAAGAAGAGAAAGGGAAATGACTTTGAGGGCTGATTTGAAAGTGTGGAGATGGTAAAACAAGCAAATGCAGGTATGGGCCGTTTCCACCCACCTAATTCACGAAGACCCAACTCTCTAGTGTTCTGTGTTCTCAACACTGTCCACCGGTTCTCTTTAGAGACCCCGGGTCAAATGGACCAAATATCTTCATGTGCTCCTATCTACCATCTCCCTAGTAAATTATGAAATATTTCCAGCATGGAGCATCACCTAATACAGTACCTTGCACATAATAGGCATTCAGGAATTTTATTGAGATACGATGTATCTTCTGAATGTGTTCTCAAATACAAGTGTCATGATCGTTTTAAGCCCTGGCTGAATAGCTTGGTCGGTTGGAGTGCCCACCAGGAGCCAGAAGTTGCCGGTTCGACCCCTGGTCAGGGCACATGCAGGAGCAGCTCGATATTCCTGTCTCTCTCCTGTTCTCTCCCTGCCTCTCTCAAAACAAAACAAAACAAAAACAAAAAACAAATGTCATCCCTTTAGCTCTGGCCAAACCATCTCTAAAATTTTCCCCGACCTACTGAAAATCACTGTTTATGAAAGCTCATAATTTTTCTAGAGAGTGCAGTGCAAAGAGGGAAAAAATATGAATGCAAACCAAATTACCTCTAATTTAATGTTTCTGCCATTTTCTGCCCTTGCTCATGCCGCTCAAGCCATAGCTGTGTCCTCTAACCATAGCTTAGGTCCGAGAGAGGCCCCTGCTTCATTGTAAATTAGCGTGACAATTAAATCAGGGTGAGCACAAACACTGCCTAGCCTGTTCCTGCCTGTGAGGGCTGCTCAGTTCTTCCACACTGCTGCTGTCGTAGGAATATCCCGCAAGCCACACACGTACTTTTCATTTCCTAGTAGCCTCACTTTAAAATCTAAAAAGTTATGGTTGAGATTATATTTTAAGAATATTATATCCCAAGTACTATAGTTTTAATGTATAGTCTACATAAAGCGATTAATCAGGTATTTGACATTTTTTGTTTATACTGAGCTTTCAGAATGCACTGTCCGCAGCTCACACCCGACTGGCCACATTCAAACTGCTCAGCGACCCTATGTAGTGAGGGGCTCCCACTGTGGGCAGGGTCCCTCCACACCATTCTGCCTGGTGACTTTGGAGTGAACCAAAGCTGAGGTCCTCAGAGAGAGGAGAGATTTCAAATTTTCAAAGTCTCAGAGCAGACTTTGGGTTAGCTCTGGAAAGACTGTGAGCCCTTGTCAACATCAGGAGATTATGTCCTCTCCCCTCCACTCTCACTTCCTTTCCAAATTTCCTATTGATCACTTCCCCAGCATTAAAGAGGCAGGAAGCAGGAATATCCTTTCATGGATGTGGTTCCCATCGTGACTGGTGTGGTTAGCACTGACTCCATTAGCATTAATACTCCCCCATAAGAAGCTTTGGATAAGTAGCCTTAAAATTCTGGACGATCAACAAAGAAATAGCTTTTCTTGGAGGAGGATGAAATTGTTAGAAGAGAAAACAGGAAGGAGGCAGAAGTGCCGAGTCACAGTGCACAAAATTCATCCTGAAAAAAAAAAAAATGACAGGGATCCAAGGCTAATTGGAGTAATTGCCAGGTTTGGGGAAGCTCTGCCTTCCTATGGGCCTCATTTTCTTTCTCCCACCTCCCCTTCCTCTCCTAGACAAATCCTGCATGGAGCAGCCATCACAGCTCGCTGGGCTGGGTCAGCGCCAGGGGCAGTGAATGTGTCCGGGGCATTACTCACCTAGATTCGTAGCGTGTCAAGGGGATCCCGTGGGATGGATCAGTATGGATCCCACAGGGCAGTGCCTCTCCAACGTGAACGTACACACGATCACCTGGGGAAGCTTGTGAATATGCAGATTCGGAATCAGGAGGTCTGCAGTGCGGCCAGAGATTCCATCTCCTAGGCGACACCTATACTCTCGGCCCTGGGTACCGCACTAAGCAGCAGAGTCCTGTACCAGGCAGGGCTTCTCAACCCTTTGTGCACCTTAGAATTGCCTTCCGAGCCTTTAAAAAAAAAAATCAGTGCTCCATTCCAGAAGAATTAAATCAGAATGAGGGAGGTGGGGAGCAAGTAATAAAACTTTCTAAAAGCTCCCCAGATGCCTAACACACCCAGCTGTGCTGGAGACCCTCTGATCAATCAGATGACGCTCACCTCTCTGCCCTGTTCTGGCAGCTTCCAAGTCTTGACAACCCGCTGTGAGGTCCTTGTCCCCACTCTCTGGTGCTCAGTCGGCTCTATACCAGCCTTTGACTCCCTATCACCTCATTTCTCTACCTCTCCCTGATTTTCACTGAAATGCAATCACATGGGTATTGGTTACTTGCAGGACGAGTGCTGGGGGGGGGGGGGGGGCAGACCAAAATTCCCGCCCTTCAGAACGTTCAAAATCATTGGAAGAATTCAGGAAATTATTGTCAAGTACTGCAACTTGTCATGCTCAAATCTCACTCCAAATCATGTTGTTGGATTCTAGAAAGTGCAGGTCTTAACTCAGTTTATCAGGAAAAGTGTTTTAAATGTGGTGGAACTCAAGGTCAGAGAGCACTGTTGGGCCCGGTAGGAGGTGTCCAACAGAACTCACAATCAGCAAAGATCAGCAATTGAAGAAGGGCTTTACAATCAGACCTGGGAGACGGAAGCTCCTGACTAGGGGCTTGGAACACAGATGCTGGAAGGGACAAGGAGAAGGAACTGCAGGGAGATGAGGGAACAGGGCTTTAGGAAATGTGGCTGGGCTTCTAGACACTCCTGACAGCTTCAAACGGGGAGAGGGACCGTCAAGGACAAGTACAGACGCACAGGTTGCAGAGGACTGCACAGAGGGGACACCGCAAGTGAGTTTGGGATCTTGGAGAGACATGAAAGGACAGGGAGTTTAGGGCAGTTCAAGAAAACACATGGGTTATGCCTGGGTGTAAAGTATGAAATGCAGTCAGGAATTGGAATTGTATATGCAAGGCTCGGGAGAGAAAGTGATCGAGTTGGAATTATGGAGACCAAAGTGAGGCAAAGGTAACCAAACTCAAGAGATCTTTGAAAATGAAACTTGATTGAAATGGGAGCCAACGATAAGCAATACATTACCATGACTTATGAATACGAGAATAGTTTATTATATCATATTAGTTTAATGGCAGTTAAAAGGCATAGTAGTGGCCGACGCTTCTCAAAGAAGATGGCCAGGAACAAAAATAAATTTGAATGTTGAGACCCAGGCCAGGCAGAAATGACAGCTCGATGCTGGGCCAAATGGAGGAGTACCTGCTGATATGACTTACTGTGAACATCTCCAGGACTGAAGGAACTAGTGAACCCATCATAGGCAGGGACCCAGGGACAAAGGGATACTAACTTGGCAGGAAAACAAGATGAGTGCTGATTGGAACATGCCAGATTTGATGGGTTTCCCAGAGAAAATACCCGGGAGACTTCTGAGCATGTGCGATTGCAAGGAAGACAGCAAGGTGAGGATGGAGGATGTTCTGACCTCAATGACCCCACGTGAATTGTCTAGAAACACGGACAGTAGGAAAAATTACAAAACAGGAGACAGAACTCCCTGAATCCTGGGTCTTTTTCTTCTACTAAGATGCAAATGAATCCTGTAATCGATTCATCTACCTTTCCAAAAACTAAACATGAAAGGATCCCCTGATCACTTCTGGTTGGCCTCTTAGATACCAATGCTGAGACACCTGCCTAATGTAGGCTAACACCGTCTACCTAAGGAGGAGTTCTCAGCTGAGCCAGGAGTTTCCAGTGGCCTCAGCTTTTCAACTACATTAGCTCAGCCTTATAATTTCCACTTCTCAGCTTGTAATTTCTATGTTACCTTAAACCAAATGCCCACCATTCAGCAGGACATTTTGCTCTCTAGATAAACATGGCCACCGGGGCTTTGTGTATATTAATCTCTTTTTCTTCATATGACAGATGCAAGTGTTTTGAACTGACATTCATCATTTTCTTTTCTCCTTTTTTTCGTAGGTGGGTGGAAAGATTTATAACCATGCAACATCTTCAGTAGAGAGAAGTGAGCTTTGGTAGATGCCAACCTATAATCAAAATTTCTTCTAATATATCTAGCTGAGTTATTTCCTTGTATTTTATGTTTTTAGTGTCCATTATAGCACTTATCCATTAATATATACTTACCAGCAATAATCTGGATCAAACCCAGGAGAAGGGAAGTAAAATATTTCTTTTTAGACAATCTGGTTTTGTGGTGTCATTAATACAGCTATAGAATAATGAGAGTATACAGTGTTTAATAGGGTCAGACAGTGGTTACCATTTTTAAATAATCCTAATTTTCAGGCATTTTGGATCCTCACTGTATTGGAACTATGCCCACCAGCACAGTGCAATAGTAAGGTAATCAATGCATCCTGACTATGTCTATTTTTATGCTCTGTGGAATATCTACATGGCAAGATTGTTCATCCTTCAAAGAACAGGTACACATAATTTAGAAAAGGAAGGGTGCAAATATTGAGCCATACAGAAAATTAATGCAAACAAACATCTTTACATATATGGTAGGAGCCGAGACCGAGTCCTTGCTGATGACATAAAGCCACAGAAATTGCACAAAGCTCTGTGGGAGAAGCACACTGTTAATCAAACATGTCAATGTATCTTCACGGCTGATCGCTAACAAGTAAGTACTGACCTAAATCTTACTGGGAAGCATTTTAAAAGCATTAAGCATATGCTGTTTACTTAGTTGATGCAATAAATATAAACAGGCTTTGAGTTCACAGTAAATCCAAAGTACA
Organism: Saccopteryx leptura; assembly: GCF_036850995.1. Lineage (NCBI taxonomy): Eukaryota > Metazoa > Chordata > Mammalia > Chiroptera > Emballonuridae > Saccopteryx > Saccopteryx leptura. The sequence continues at coordinate 153,581,352 of NC_089503.1, forward strand.
GACCTTAAATAATTCTAGCATTTTAAATCAAATTGATTAATCACACAAATACATTAGAAGAAACCATTTCAGCAAATTTTTGGTGGAAAGGGTCTTTTAGTCAAATTCAGTTCCTCCATTTCTACCCGCAGCATGTGTAATTCATGAACTTCTAAGCAGTATGAGATTATAGATAGCCACGCTGACATTTGTACTTTCACTTAGCAGGCCTGACTAATCGGCACGCTCCAAGCTTTTTAAATGTTCAGGCAATCTTTGCTTTGAATTCATCTTGTGATGTCATTGCCACTAACCACTGACATAATAAATTGGAGGTCTATGAAAGCTGGAAAAGAATATTAGCAATATGTCTCATTTTAAATACATAACAATTAAATGATGCACAACAAGAAGGATGTTCTGATCCATCCATTAATGAAGTGCTTTTTAAAAATGTGATGTATCATCGCTACTTTTGTATCTCTGAGCACGCAGAGATTTTCACATACATGCGTTGTGCTTTGTGTTCGCAGTCAGAAAGAGCGGTATTCCTCTACACACGGTAAGAATGTGCACACAGGTGTAAATAAGTGTATGTTCACTGGTGTGTATATGGGCCAGAGCTGCATGTGCAGCCCGTGGAAGGAACCCCAGAGGCATGGACTGTATTGATATGACGCTCGGCCAAAGGCTATAGATCTCATAGTCACAGATCGAAAGGAATCATAGTCATTAATTATTCTATGCTAAAATCATTTGGACCGGTTAACCATGGACTGTTGCTCTTTTGCTCCTGAAAAATGGTGTGTGTTTCTAACTTAGAAGCTGAACATATTCACAGATAGGAATTTTTACGAGTTAAATGGGGCCACCCATGTCGTCAGTTCGGATTCCTGGAGTGCATCCATTTATTTCTGGTTATGAAGATGGACCATAACCAGCCATTTGGAAGAGAAATATAATTGTCCCACTTCCATTATCCTCAGAGGTGTTTGGAGGACATAGCACAGCTTACCTACTTCTTCCCAACCACAGAGGCCTGAGCAGGCTCTTTGCACAGAATTTCCTCTCCTGGTTCGGGGTTCCTATGAACAATAAGGGGATACCACACATTCTTCTCTATGTTTTTGTATGTGTCCCAGGAACTGGAGCACTGTGGGGGCTGGAATGATGTTTCTTGAAAAAGTTGAAAGATAAGTCTTGCATGATGAGATGATTAATTTCTGGCATGTTCTGTTATCCTATCTTCCCAATGTTTTAAGACAGTTGGGCCAATTGGTAAAAGCGAGTAAATAACTGACCCCGAATCACCCTACAGGGCTGCAACTTTTCCTCTAAGGAAAACATGAACAGCTTTGTGGCGCTAAACCTGAACGCAGACAGACCATCACGGTCAAATTCTTATTCCAGAACTAGCTTTCAGATCTCATACCAACACTGACCGGAAAGATATTCTCCCATAACCCAGGAATCTCGCCCCTCCTCCCATGCCCAATCATTACATACTTTGACTTTTCAACTTTTTGACATAAAATGTAAAAGTTGTTGGAATGAAACTTATTTAAAAATGAACTGAGAAAGTGAACTCCCTCCCATCAAGCAGAGACTCACCCTAGACTCCTGGCTACTTGGGAAACAAACGTAAGCTGATCAGAAAACATGTTGTCAAATCAGATGATTCTCCTTTGGGACAAATGTTTACAGACTTTAACTCCATAGAATCAGATTTAGAATTCTTCCTTCGTTCTCCCTGATAAGGGTCTACATCCCTCTCTCTCCTTTCTAGCCCCTCCATCCTTGTCTTCCCCCACGGCCCCAGGAAGAACCCAGGTCTTACATATACGCACCACCCCGAACCGAACTGAACCGAGCCCCTCATTTCCCGTGGTCTCTCTGCCAGAGCCTCTGATTCCAGCTTCACTTACAAGCTTCCTGCTTCCCTCACACCCCAGCTCCCTGTGTATTCCCTCTACCTGCTCCCTTCCCCGCAGGGTCTATCCATCAGTTTGGGACTTGCTGTTCACAGATTCAGATCAAACCATCTCAGATTATTATTATATTCTTGTGAGTGATGAATCAATGCTTCTTGTTGTTGTTGTTGTTGATGATAACAATGATGATGATGATCAAAAACGAATGAGAATATAGGTTGGCTAAAGGTGTTTTTTCTCACAATATGAATGGTTCAGATGCTCATGAGCATGCAGGAGACCTACCAGCTAGCAAATCCCACTTAGATGAATTGCGGAGCCTACAAAGAAACCTGGGAAAGATCACACTCTTTTGCATCCATGCTAGATGTTTTAGGGAATGAAAATCAAGGTAAAAATGCACTGAGTTCACTGAAGGGGAAAATAACATAGCTAATACTGAGAAGTACCTACCAGTGAGAACACGTGAGTGTGCCTCTTCCCTATGGAAGTCCTGCAGGGAAGCAGACCTGTTCACTGCTCTGTGTGGAAAGGAAATCATTCCTCTTCCATTTCACCTATCACAGTGTATATTTATTACACACTAGCTAGAAGCCAGGCTCTATGTTATCAACTCTGCATTTATTATCTCACTGATTCTTTAAAAAGGGCTCAATAGAGATAAATAAAAATCAATTTTAGATAGGAAACTGCTAATGTCTGCTCCAATCCCTTATAATGAGCTTGTCATAAAGAAATCATAGTGATTTGCTCCAAAATAAGAATCCTTTCTTCACTCCCTAGAAGGGAAGGCCTTCCCTTCTTCAGTGATGTTACTGAGGGTGGAATGGAAAGCCCTGTGATGGCACGAGCCCCCTTCATGGCCTCTACTTCGCACCCCTTCCTGGTCTTACCGCGTTCTCCTGTCGTCTGTTCATTCTTTAATCCACCAGAAGGACTGGCTGTGTTATCTGTAATGTTGCCTACATTGTTTCCTGTGTGAAGAACATTGTTTTCTGTATTGTCATCAGGATAACTCATATTTATTCATAGGGGCTCCAATCAAATGGCAGGAAACTGTCCCTGATGCCGGAGGCTGAGGCAGGAACTCCCCTCCATTCCCCCCTCGCCACGTTCTCTCTTATCCACAATTTCACCCCACGCAACCCGATTGCTTTATATTTTATTTGTTGCTATATATCCATCCTGGCACATAATATGTGCTCAATACATCCTTGTTGCATGAACAAATAAAGTAGAATCAAAGTTTAGGTTTGAGTTAGTGAATGATATATATACAAGCAATTCAAATATGTAATGATGCCTACAGGTGCTTAAACTAAATAGAATTGGCAAGTGACCTCTATTTTACCACTGAGGAAGACTTTAGTAAGGAACCTGTCTTGAGGAGAAGGATCATCAGCCTGACCTGTGGTGGCACAGTGGATAAAGCATCAACCTGGAACACTGAGGTCACTGGTTCGAAACCCTGGGCTTGCCTGGTCAAGGCACATGTGAGAGTTGATGCTTCCTGCTCCTCCCCCTTCTCTCTCACTCACTCACTCTCTCTCTGCCTCCTCCTCCCCTCTCTAAAGTGAATAAATAAAATCTTTTTTAAAAAAGAAAGAGGATCATCAATGAATAATTTTGATTCTATTGAGAGTTGCGTTTCCACTTTAAATCAACTTTTAACTTTTATTCTTGTTTAGTAGGGATTTCATAAATCTTATTTCTTACTGTGCAAAATCTTTCAAGTAAACTTTATGACTATGTAATCAAATCAAACAGATATTGGTTTAATTAAACAAGTTAAATAAGCTGGTTATTAAAATATAGTAAGTTTTGGATACTTTAATGTAGTTTAGATTATCAAATAATCACATAATTTTTTAAAGTGGGGTTGTAAGTGGTTTCAAGTGTTAATAGGGATGAAATATGAGCCAGACACAAACATTTGGCTCAGAGAGGGTATAATATGAAAGCTATGATACTAAACTTTCCAATGGTTTTCATGTTACATATAACCCACACATGACTCCTATAAGTTCATGAACTTATGTTCATGTATCAACAAGTACAAAAATGTGCAGAAGTACAAAACTCACATAAACTCAGCCATTCATACAAGCAACTGTAGAAATCTTATCACGGACTTTGTTCATTATATCAGTTAATACTCCTTTTATAATTTTTTATTTTATTATTATTTATTATTTTTTAAATTAAAATTTATTGGGTGGCATTGGTTAATAAGGTCATAAAGGTTTCACATGTAGATTTCCATGATACATGATCTGTGCATTGCATTGTGTGCCCATACCACCCAAAGTCAGATCATCTTCTGTTATGTATGATGATGAAAGATCCTGTTATAATTTCATGTTAGTCTGGGGTTTTTTGTTGTTGTTTTAGAATTTAGTGATAGAACAAATTTTTACTTTCTTAACAAGCTGGAAAGCTTCCTCCCCGTCTCCTCCTCTTTCTCCCCCTTCTTCTCCTTCTTTCTCTTCTTTAGAGACAACATTCATTCTGTAGCTGATTCTTTAGTGCCTACAATGATCAGGGCCAAATTCAAAATTCTATTATTATGTTTACACTGGCTCTTGATTTTTTTGTCTTCCAAGCTTACATGGTCTCGAATATCTGCCTCAGCTTATCCGGCCTGCTGCATTTCTCATACTTCTGTTTTATAATAACTCTCTGTTCCCAAGTCTCTGTGGGGAGGCCCCACTTGATTCTGCACTAGGACTGGCCCTGGCCAAGGGACAGTGGCACATGGACTTCCGGACAGGCACCAGCACCCACCACCGCTCGGGGCCAGCCACAGAGGCTGCTCCCACCCAGTCACCAAGCATGTGCGGTGGTGGCCTGTTCCTGTCCTCGCGGTGCAGGGGCACAGCATTCCAGTCCACCCGGGTCGGCCAGGACACGTGTCTTGGCCGCGCTGTGCTTGAGGCCATGGCCTCTGCAGAGCCACCATCTGTCGTGATGCGTGAATCTCCTCAGGGTTGCCTGGAGAAGCACCTGTCACCTCCCCCCCGCCTGCAGTATTCTCTGGGGGTTCTGCAGCACCTCCTGCCCCGCCAGAGGAAATGGAGCACGTTGAAGCCTTTGGACTCAAAAAACCTCATTCTACCGCTCCCTCTTTTCTGTTTTCCACTTTCTCCTCCCTTCCTCAGGACTTAACTTTAGCATGCTTCAGAATATCCTGGAAGGTTTCTTAAAAGCCAGTTTCTAGATCCTAGGGGCCTGGAGTTTCTGATTCAGTAGTTGTGGGATGGATTCCGAGAACTTACGTGTTTAACAAGCTCCTAAGTGATGCCGATGTTGCTGGTCCCCAGACCACGCGTAGAGATCTACTGTTCTGCAGGTCATTGGCTGGGAAGGGAGGGGTGAATTAAGCCTAAAGACAGCTGGCTCATAAATGTGGAGCAGATATCCTCTCTGGACAGTGAGGAAAACTACTTTCTGAACCCTCCAATATATCTCTCATAGGAAAGGTAAGAGATAGCAGAAATTATGAATTACAGGGACAAAAATACACTTATGTAACAGTCCAAAATATGCAAGACAAAGGGTCATTTGTGGCAAGACAGAAGGTGGCTTTGGAGAGTGAAATTTCAGCAGAAAGGAAGAGGAAAAGGCAGATTCCAGTGAGTTGACCAAAAAACTGGAGGTGCGGAGGGGGATGAGCAGTGAGTGTTAACAACTCTTTCGAATCTTAACTGAGATTTGGTGGGTGGTATGGTGGACTTTCACCTTCTCTCTTTTTATGGGGTGACAGAGAACAGGGGAGACTTGAACCTGTTAGAATGTGTATGTCAACAACTAGCCGAATGTTGGAAGACACAGAAGAGAGTTTAAAACAGTTGATTTAAAAAAAAAAAAAACCAGTTGATTTCAATTCCCTGATGAGACGAATGGAAATCTAATGCAACGCCCAGGGAGAGTGACCACCCTAGGACAAGAGAGACTCCGCATCCATGGTGACCAAAGGACAGGGGAGTTTGTGTTGGGAGTGAGGAGTGTGACAAGTTGAGTGTCTGAGGGGTGTGTAGTGGGTTAAGGAGCTTTAGATATCTCTAGAATACTTGACAGAGGCATTCTGCACAATGAGAAGAGACTGGCTGCAGAAAGATGGGGTGGTTGACCTTCCAGTTGTCATTACCAAAGACTTGAATAGCATCTGCACCTTTCCAAGTTCTGTTTGATCTCAGCTCTCTTCCTGCGCTTTCTGCTGTTTGGGTAACCACTCTCTAGACTTTGTCGTCCAGCCCAGGGGTCACGTAGCTTCCTGTTTCTTTATCTCTGAGTTCACTTCTAGTGTCAGGTAAGTTTTCGGTTCTTGGCAATCACATCTCACCTTAAATTCCCTTGTTTTAAATCCTCAAGTTGGTTTCTGGGTTTTTTTTTTTGGCTGGACCCCGACTCATTCAGTACTAAGCCCTTAGGTGGTGAGATCCTCCAATGGCTGTGAACGTTTGAAACCGCCCCTGAAGTATTGCCAACATGGAGTGATGGGGGAGCCAAGGGACAAGGGACATGATTAATGGCAAGACACTGATTACAGCAATAGATCTTACATTTCCGGTCCAATTCAGGAAGGCAGTGACACTGTGTAAAACAAGAAAAACGCCATTGGCACCAGGCAGCCACACAAAATAAATCCTACTCTACGTCTCAATGATTTAGAAATCAGGTATAAGTGTTTTTTAAAAACCTTGCAAGGGTTGCAATTACTTAGGACAATAGCTGCATGACTTACAGGATTATTTTTACACTGACCAGGCTTGGGAACTTCTGACAGAAAAGGTTTTTCTCAGAACTATACTCTCTAATATTCTTGGATTCATGAGTGATGGGGGTGGGGGGGGGGTTTGGTCTTATACTTTCAGTGGAATTGAAAGATCAAATGATTTATTTTTTTCTTAACTGTGCAGCCCTGAAGCAGAAACCCAGCACAGCACTTTTGTTTTCTCAGAGTGTGCTGACTGTCTGGGGGAATGGTGCACACAGAAGTTTAAATGACAACTCTAACCCTCATCACCATTTCTCTTGGCTCCTAGACAGCCATTTGTCAGTTCTGGGCTGTGTGTGCATGCGTGTGTGTGTGTGTGTGTGTGTATGTGTGTGCTCACACGTGCTCGCACAGTATGCCAGTTTCTTGGGCCAGGATGTTGAGTAATAAGTGAGATAAAGTGGAATGTGTGATATGATGAGACCAACCTAATCTGGTGGGTTACAGAGTATGAAATCATTTCAAACTGATAACCTACATATATGTGTGCATGTGTATAAATTATAACATACATTTTAAGGGAGAAGAAAAAAGAAACCCAAAAGGAGCCAAGAAAAATTCTTCACAAGATTGTTTCCAGTAATAACAACAGAAAAATGAAAATGTCATTAGGTATTTAATACTAAGGGTTTCTTTAAAAAAAAACTTTCAAACCTAATGAATGTAAATGACAGGCAATTATTTTACCTTAGCTGCATCCAGGAATTAATATTTGATTAAATAATTTGGGCATTTTTTAGAGAATGATGTGGTTACAAGATATAAAAGCCGGTCCCTACACAAAGTGATTTTCCATGGGAAAGATAAACAATTGTATAGCAAGCCCTTAGTCTCTTTGTTGCTTTAATGGTACCATGTACAATGATAGGTCCAACTGGCCAAAATAACATATCAAGTGTATTATTTTTTAAAAAAATAAGCTTTTAAGACAGTGGACACATTAAACAGAGAGTTTTGTGTTTCTTAAACCAGAGACATTTTGATAGTCGAAGAGTGACTTGTGGTTTTTCTATTTATTTTCTACCATAATTTATTTCTATCTTTTTTCCTATGATATTTATTTTTTTTTACAAAAACACTTAGGAAATGCACCATGGTGAAACTCGTTCTTTCATGGTTAAGGTTCTTTTCTCCTTATTTAACAGATGCGTTATCTGTGGTAACAGTTTAGCCCAAGGTGTGAATCCTCAGAGGTTCCCCGCATTCAGAGACAACAGATGCACAGTGGGACACCTGGATCCACTGAATGTACATCCCACTCCTAAATGCCCCTTTCTTAGAAAACGAAAATGACTGATTCCTGGCTAATGGTAAAGATAGAAAGGAACATTTAACAAAATACTGACCTTTCCTTGATTGGTCTTGTAAAGTCTAAATTTAGAAGCTAAGAACTGCAATCTGATAGAAACCATTAGCAAATACAGGTACATTTGCAATTCACAAATATATTTGGATTTCTAAAATCTTTCACATCTCACCAGGGAACCAGATTGACGCTATGTTTTTAAAGCTACTTTTGTATAGATAAAGAGCAGAGATGCTTTTAAGTAAAAGTAGTGGGTGTTCTAGCTGGACTGCCCCGAGACCCAGCCAAGCTGGCTGCTGGCATAGTGCAGTGAGACCCCCTCGCACCTCCGTTCTCTATGACCTTAGTGAGCAAAGTCCTACCAGAAAGTATTTGGTAGTCCTTTGTGAAAGTGCTCAGTCACCAGCTCGTTTGACTGAGGCCAGGAGCTCATGGGCAACGACTAGCATGTGTCCTTCTTTGAAATCGAAATCTACACAAACATGTCTGAATGTATTTCAGGAAAGAAAAGACCCGAGAGAGAAATCCCCATGAGCAAGAGCAAATGATAGCTAGACTCAGCAGTTGAGCCTAGTTACTTGCAGGAATAGATTACAGGAATCCTTGATCATTCTTGATGACTCCAATTCTTTGCTCTCACCATCATGGAGAGTCTGTCACACTGAGAAAGTCAGACTGTGCTAGAAGTGGCCAGAACTCATCGCTTGAGGTCTACAAAGCTCTACTATCACCCTACCCCCATTCTCCTTCCTCCATCCATCATAAACAAAAACACAAAGATTTGTACATAAAACGATTGGCATTTCCCAGACACCAGAAACAGGAAGACAACATGCAGAAACCCAGAGGCACATCATAAGAAACACAGGAAGGAAGACAGCTCAGAGATGCCCTTGGCCAGAGGTCACTACCCAGGTGGTCTGAGCAGAGTACTGACCAAATAGCAGACTATGCAGAGATATTGTCCCGTAGGCAACGTGGAAGTCAGATGCTCCAAAGGAAGTTAACACTTGGTGCTCATGGCCCAAGATCAGCAGCACAAAGGAGGGCAGTGGATATCAGGAAAGTGCCCTGAGACTCTGGGAGGGAAAGCAATCATTCCATCCACCCAAGGACAGGGTCAAACATACACAATCCTGGGCCTCAGAAACATCTGGAGAGAGAACATAATTTCTTCTCAAGTGGGCACACATACAACCTTGGTGTTCCCAAACTCTACTTGGATGCATCAGATATATTTCCTTACATAGGGTAGAGTCAAAGTGGGTTTACAGTTGACAGTACACAAAACACGAAGTTTGTTCTTGTATTATTAATTATTATATCATTTTTTATGCAAACAGATATAAACCTTTTGCCCACAGCTTTTGCCTCAAAAGCTGAATCCAGACACTGCTGTTGCCACTCATCAAATCTTTCACCAAACTTCCACTTCAGTTGTGGAGGAACAAGAAGAAATAAAAATCTACAATCAGACACTTCTCTATAATCAGAATGTAGAAAAAGCTAGGCATCACAGGACTCTATGGTCAAGTACAAGCCAAGCTGACACTTAGATGACATTCAGTGCCTTTGCAGGAGATCTTGTCATGTGGCTCAGAGGCACTAAACTCTTCAAGGATTTTCTTATGAAGATACTTTGAGTTTATGTGACACATCTTAATTTTCAAAGAAATTTACAAAAATTTACTCACAATACTCTATCAAAATATGTGTTATATTTTTCACTATGTAGATAATAAAAATGATAAGAAGTGAAATGTTCAGCTCCGACTATCAAACACACAGAACAGATTAGTACATGACAGTCAAACTACCCACTTTCTGCACCCTCTTCAACTTTTCTGCGAAGCCTTTTTTGCCTTATTTTGTCAGGTATCTCCAGAATGCTTGAGAAAATGTTTTCTCTAATCTTCTAAAGATGATGAAAAAAAAAGAAGAAGAAGAAGAAGGGAGAAAGGGAAAGGAGATGGGGGCAGGGGAGGTTGAGGAAGAGAAAAGAAAAGATAGAAGAAAGGAGAAACTACTAAACATGATTAAAATTCCTTTTATTTCCCCTTCAGTACTTTTCTTATAGCAGATCATTTAAGTTACTGTCATTCGTAAAATTCTGAGTTTCATTTCCTGATAGGCTAGTCTTGTTGGCAGCTACCAAAATTTTTTTAAAAAAGTAAATGCTTTGGCCCTGGCCAGTTGGTTCAGCAGTAGAGCATCGGCCTGGCATATGGAAGTCTCAGGACCGAATCCTGGCCAAGGCACACAGAAGAAGTGCCCATCTGCTTCTCCTCCCTCCTTCCTTTCCTTTCTCTCTATCTCTCTCTTCCCCTCCTCTCAAGGCTTCACTGGAGCAAAGTTGGCCCCAGGATCTGAGGATAGCTCCATGGCTTCCGCCTCAGGTGCTAGAATGGCTCCGTTTGCAATGGAACAATGCCCCAGATGGGCAGAGCATCGCCCCCTGGTGGGCATGCCGGGTGGATCCCGGTCAGGCGCATGCGGGAGTCTGTCTCTCTGCCTCCCCACTTCTCACTTTAGAAAAATACAAAAACAAAAACATAAATGCCTTAAATTTGTATCTTAAAAAAATGTAATTTCTTTTTCATTCCTGGGACATCCACAGGTAGGGTAAGATCAGAGGCATGTAGGACCATTACAGGCCCTGGGAGCTCTCATCTTGCACCCACATTCTACTCTCCATCATTGAATTGGAAGAGGTGAATTGAATTGCACCTAACAATGTTCCATAAACATAATTTTAACAACTAATTTCAGTTTTGTAATTTCTTCTTTTTCAAGTTCAGTGCAGTGCAAAATTTATTTAACTCTTTTGTTTATGATTTTGGAAATTTTCCCTTACGTTTTGTTTTCAATCTTTAAATATTTTCAAAGGCTCTTGCACAGTGCCTAGGCTCTGCCTGGGAGCTAGCTCATTGCCCAAAGCATCGGTAGCAATGGACAAAACAGGAAGCCCAACTCACACACACAGAAGTTGTCAGCAGGTTACATGTTGTAACTTAAAGACCCTTCTATCTTAAAATATTGATTCTGTTGGTCTGCCACCATTAATCATGCTTCCATTGGCAAGGATGAAAATGTTTCTTTACCAGCCTTCCACGTGCATAACTAAATAAGTAAATCATAAATATGTGTTTACCTGCATTGCATTAACAGATTACTCCAAATTTTAGAGATTTAAAACCATTGTAAACATTTATTATCCAGTTCTTGTGAGTCAGGATTTGGGGAACAGCTTGACTGGCTGGTCCTGGCCTGAGTTTTTCTGGAGTGACCATCAACAACATAGCGGTCAAGGTCAAGTTCGCAGTCTTCTGAAGGTTGACGGGGCTGACGAACTCTCTTGCAAAGTGTCTCCCTCACATGTCTGGCAAGTCACGCTAGCTGTTGAGGACACCTTAGTTCCCTGCTGCATGGACCTCTTTCTTCACAGGCTCTTGGGTGTCCTCACAACGAGGCAACTGGCTTCCCCCAGATAGGACTATCCAAGATGAGGCAAGGCGGAAGCAACAACATCTCTTAGGACTAATCTTGGGAGTTACATAGAGTCACGCCCACCATGTTCTATTTGTTAAAAGTGAGTCACTAAATGTCACAAACAAGCCACATTTAAAGGAAAGGAAATCAGTCTCTACTTTTTGAAGAAAGGAACAACAAATGATTTAAGGACATATTTTAACTCCCACACAGGTTATGTAAGAATTCCAAAACACATTGTCCCTAATGAAGACAATGCTAAAACTCTGATAAAGAAGATTATCATTTATTTTTATGAGAAAAACACAAATCTGTCTTTAGCAACAGAACAACTCAATCTTAAATATGCACCTATGATTGTAAGAATGGAAAGTCTTCCTCTTAAAATAACACAAGGCTCAACTCTTGGGTGACCTTGGAATTACATTATTTTTCAATAATTTATATTCGTTGATCGGCTGAACAGTTTGACACTTTATTTATAGGCTACTGTGATGGATCACATCTGTTCCCAAAGAAAAGTAAACAAATTCTCCGTTTGGATAATTAGAGTAAAAACCCGTATTTGATTATACTTTCTTTTACACTACAGGAATATTTCAATTTGGAGGGTATATTTTTATCTTTTGTTAATTGAAAAATTAAACACAAACCTTGAGTATATCGTGATATATAGCTATAAAAATTGAAAACAGCATTGATAATATTAGTATACCCGTAAATAAACAAACCTTAAATATATGAATTGCTATTTGTATGTATGGGTTAAAATGTTTTTACCTTTTTCCTAAAAAAGCAGCAAAGATTCCTTCTTAACTGGAGATTGTGACAATGTCAAATATATAATATTTGTATGAGAGAGAGAATAAATTTGTGCATTCACACACGTGTGTGTGTTATGAGACAAGAGAGAGTTCTCACCATCCATGCCTTGGATGTCATGTGAAATTTATTTAACCCACTGGCCTCTTATAGTTGAACTTCTAACAAAGTATATATATATCAGCAAAGCCCTGACAGATACAAGTCAAATTCACTGTGTCCAAAATTAGATTCTACGCATGCAATGTAATGCTTCGGAAACACATTATTGGGTCTGATTCAGTTGCTATGAGAATCATAAGTTATTAACTTCTCAATTATAAAGAAATGCGTTCACTTTCCTATATTTTTTGATTAGGAAGCATTCCCACAGTTTTATAATACTATAGGTTAACTATCTATGCAAGCTTTCTTGCCCTCTGAGATTGTTTAAGTATACATAACTTAAGGCCAAACTATTTTCTTACCAAATATAACATTGAAGCATCTTAATGTTTGGGATTTAAAATTTGGTTGTTTTAGTGACAGGAAATTCCTATGTTTCTTGTTGCTCCTTTCTCTTCTCCTTTTAATCCACATCCAGTAAAGGGCTGGGCGGTAGGAGGAGCTCCTCCTTGAGATCCATGTGCCAGGATTAGACATACTTTTTGCCTCAAAAATGCTTTGTCAAATCACGTTATCACTCTCTGCATTCTTGTGCCAGGTGCCTGCTAGGGCTCATTGCTATCAAGTGCCAAATAATCTTTCCAAATGTTAATAATTAAAAGATTATACATTTATGCACATATACACAATTACATATATTATATACAAGGAGATAAAGGAGAAAAGATCTCATGGTCTTTAACATTATTTCTCATCGAAACCTGTCATTACCTGTTTCTTAACTGATATGACACATTAAACTAATTTTATTCTGACTGAAGTAATTTAAACTCACGAACACTGCTTCATGAAGTACCAGGAAAAGTAGAGATAATACAATGTGATCGGGGAGCCAGCGGATACCACCACTACCTTAATCCCTATCTGATGAGGGCTAGTGCTCATCAGGACTCCATGCACAGACACAACTATGAACAGTACTGTTTCAGTCACGTGACAACTGAGATGCAAAGGTCAGCCATGTGTCTAAAGTTGATTAGCAAAGTTAAAAATAGGCCCTTCTAGTCTTGTTTTTGAATCAAGGCATTCTAAACAGACCTTTCCTCCGAGGCCCCCTACATAGGTCAAGGATACCATCAGATGCCATATGCCAAAATTTCTAGCAACCAACAAAACATAAGGAGAAACTGACTCATGTAATTAAGCCATACACCTGTGGTTTAAGTATGTTCAACGCCTAATTTTCGAGTGAAAATTTTGATGTCCCCATGATGGGTTACCATGAATCCAAGGGCCAGCACTTGCCTCCACCTAGACACACACCTCCTCATCCCAGCAAGTGCTTCTTAGCAAGCACAGTCAGGTCTGCAGAGGGAGATGAGGTCACCAGCAACAATTTGGGCAATCTGTCACCAATAAAAAAAATTGCCCTCTGGAGTGGTTCCAGAGTAATAACAGGGTTCAAGTTTCAAAGAAAAGTAATTAAATGCTTTTGTGCATTTAATTGGGGTGGGGTCTCTTTATTGAAGCTACAAAGATACAAATATCTACACACTGGATCAAATCCATTACTTTGTTTAAATTCTACTGAGGGTGAGCCAAGCATCTCAGGCTAAGTGTTTGCTTAATTTAAGTGACAAGATGCCGACCGCACCTCCTTCTAGCCATTGGGGAGGTTATGGTAAGACACCCTTAAAAGATCTGAGGGGCCCTGGCCGGTTGGCTCAGCAGTAGAGCGTCGGCCTAGCGTGCGGAGGACCCGGGTTCGATTCCCGGCCAGGGCACACAGGAGAAGCGCCCATTTGCTTCTCCACCCCTCCGCCGCGCCTTCCTCTCTGTCTCTCTCTTCCCCTCCTGCAGCCAAGGCTCCATTGGAGCAAAGATGGCCCGGGCGCTGGGGATGGCTCTGTGGCCTCTGCCTCAGGCGCTAGAGTGGCTCTGGTCGCAACATGGCGACGCCCAGGATGGGCAGAGCATCGCCCCCTGGTGGGCAGAGCGTCGCCCCATGGTGGGCGTGCCGGGTGGATCCCGGTCGGGAGCATGCGGGAGTCTGTCTGACTGTCTCTCCCTGTTTCCAGCTTCAGAAAAATGCAAAAAAAAAAAAAAAAAAAAAAGATCTGAGAACTCGGGCTACATCCCGTCTGGTAAAACTCGGAGCACTCTGAATGAGGATCTCAGTAACTTGGGGACACTCAGTTTCTTCTTTTCCCATGACAGCAACCCGCGAGGAGAATGGGGGGCTGGCCTGTCCCGTTGATTGGCATGTGCCCAGTTCCTTACGGAGGATATGCCATCGAGTCATACTTAACAGCTATTGTGTTTGCTATGGTTCTACCAGAATGACTTCTCACCAAATCCATACAGGAAATAAAGAGTTCTAGACAAACACCTGGATGAAGTATTGGTCGTACAAAAGCAAAATTTCAAGCTACTCAGGACCACTAAAAAGCTATTACATAAAAAGCTGTATCTCCTATGACCAGCTCTAGGACTAAAATGTTATAGTTATTAAACTTCTAGTATACCTGGGAGAAATAAGAGCATATTCCAGATTACCATTTTGTATTTCCTTACACGGAGTCTAGAACAGACTGACCCGTGGTAGTTTAGAGGCAGAAACCGACACAGAGGGGTCACCGAGAGGAAGTTGCTCCTGCCTCTTCCCAGCACCGCCCCCCTGGGTGACAACTGCCTGACTGAGTGTCAGCCTGGGAGCTCCGCCTTCAGAGTAACGCTTTGAAAGCACGGACCACCGTGTTCATTGCTGTATTCCTAAAATTTAAATCCATGCCTGTAGGAGTCATGGTAGAACTAACAGGAGAGAAAGAGAGAAAGAGTTTGAAGGCCTAAGAATCCAAGGAGCCAAGGGCGTAAATCCTGGTCCAAGTCTAAGGCCTGGGAACCAAGAGCACTGATGTCCCAGAACGGGAGGAGGGGGCTGTCCCGACGCCAGCGGAAAGCAAAGGCGCCTTCCTCCACCCTTTTGGTTCTATTTAGGCACCAACAGATCGAATGGCGCCACCTGCACTGGTGATGATGATCATGTTTACTTTGTTTACCGATTCCAGAGCCATGTTCTCTCCTGGAAAGTCTCGCACAGACACACCCAGAAACCACGCTTGACCAGCGATCGGGGCATCCCTTCGAACAGTCACGTTGGCACATAAAATTAATCATCACAGGTGCTAATTAGTTGTTTAATAAATAAATATTGAATAGTGAAGGGGACATTTGTGGACCGAAGGTGGTAACCATGGCAAAGGAAGGCATAAGGGGAAAGAAAAGGAAGAACACACGGTAGGATTGACCACAGCATCTCGGCCCACCCAGAGCAGATCACACTGCAGTGGAGCTCGTTCCTGGGATTCAGTGACCCAGAAGGGCTGCACTCCCCCCACCCCCACTCCAGGGTCCAGAGAAGGGTTCTTCCTTGAGTCTTCCAGCTTCCAGTGGTTGCCAGCAATTCTTAGCATTGCTTGTCTTGTACAGTAACCTCCTCCCCTTTTCCATGGGTTCACTTTCTGCAGTTTCAGTTAAAAGTCCAAGATATCAAATGGCAAATGCCAGAAAAAAATATTCAGAGTTTTAAATTGTGTGCCATTCTGAGTAGCATGAGGAACTCTCTAGCTGCCTTGCTCTGTCCCTCCTGGGACGTGCGTGAATCATCTTCGTCACACTGTGTATGCCCTCCCACCCATTAGTCACTCTGTAGCCAAATCGGTGGTCAGATCCATTGTGACACCATTACAATGCTTGTGTCCAAGTCACCCAAGTCATCTGACTTAATAATGTCTCTTCCACCGCCCTCCACCTCACCCAATGGCTCTGTGTCATCGCTCATCATCACAAGAAGGGCGAGTCCAGCCCAGTAGGACAGTTTGTGAGAGAGAGAAAACCATGTACACATAACTGTTATCACAGTATGTTGTTATAATGGTTCTATTTTATGATTAGTTATTGTTGTTAATTTGTTACTATACCTACTCTATCGATTAAACTTCACCATAGGTGTGCTTATAAAGTGAAAACATAGTGTATGTAAGGTTTGGTACTATCCTCAGTTTCAGGCACCCACTGGGGGTTCTTGGAAGGTCTCCCCACAAATAACAAGGGGTCTACTGTAGCTGCATCTCTCCAGCCCAGTCCTGGGTCTTCCCATCCTGGGTCTCCCCTGTGTCAGGGTCTCTGGGTCCACCTTTCCCTCTTCTTACAAAGACACAAGTCATACTGGATTTAGAGCCCCTCCTAGCCCAGTATGACCTCATCTTAACTTGACTACATCTGCAAAGACCCTACTTCCAAATAAAGTCACATTCACATGCTGCAGGTGGACATAAATTTGGGGGGACACTATCAAACTGAGTAGCTAAACAAACATAGAAACGAATCAATGCTTGTTTGTTCCTTCACAATTTACAAGCTTTCTTGTTGTCTTCTACGATCCCTTTATCATAAAAAGGAAGGGAACAAGGCCCATTGAAGGCAGTTGCAGATTGAATAGCAGGCAAGTCTTATAGAGAAGTGGCCTTTTAATCTATGTCAGATTACACCCCCAGAGACTGACGAATGATGAAACGTGATTTAAGATTTTTTAAATTCAAAATAATTAATATTTCTCCTGGTCATCAAATAAATGGCGACAAACATTTGTGTAGGTGGGTGTTGTAGAAGAGCTATCTGGTTGAACTGAGGAATAGGCCAGATCACAGAGGATCAGATTCGAGCTCCACCACTTAATATTGGGCAATTGACTGGCTGTGCCTCAGTCCCTCCACCTGTCAAATGAGAATAACAGCAGAATCTCCTGCCATTGGCATGGGACTTAATGAGCTGATAAATACGAAGTGCTTAGGAAAATGTCTGACAAACAAACAGCACTCTCTAAAAGTAAAAAAAAAAAAAAAAAAAAAAGATTATTAGAAAACTTCAAGGGAAAACATTCATCTTGAGAGCAGCACCACAATGATTAACATCGGTGCGTTACTAAGTTATTGTATATCAAACGTTTTTTTTTAATAGCAGTTTTCTTACTAATCATTAATTTGCAGAAAAGAAGAACTCACGATTATTATAACCACGGCTGAGCCCAGGGTGCAATTTCAGATTGAGATGGTTCAACCTTTCTGGTTACTATGGAGATTATCTACTGAATAGTTTACTTACTGCCTCTGGGCTGTCAACGCATACTGTTTAATTTATAAAGCTGATCTAAACCTCCATGGGGGAAAAAGCCACCAATATTTCTCCAAACTTACCGGGATTTATTTTCAGTGTCAGACAAGACATAATATTTATTATGATTCACCTTAGCATGATGACATTTCATTTTTCTTGTTGAAGAAGATGTTCCAGAAAAAAGAAAAAAAAAAAGCTCCAAATCTCCTTGGTCTTCTGGTTGTCTCCTAACAGATGAGGGGATCTGCTTCTTTTCAGAGTTCCAATAGCAAGAAGTGTTTATATTTCAAGACTAAGCCCCCACCGAATATTTACAAAATTTGTTGCGAGGTGTTGAACAATAAATCTAACGTTTGAAATCTACATCAAATGTAAGAGAACAGCCCATTTAAAAAAAAGTGTAAAACAAAAAGTCAGAAGTAAAAATGTAAATATTTTAAAGGCTTATTTAAATTCTTAAGTGTCTTTCTTATAAATAACACATAAAACTTATTTTATCAAATGCTCTATAGTCTTCTCCTTCAGAATATAAGACACTGGGTTATCTTGGAGGGATGAGGGACACGATGTTTATATTATTCGAACTTTAAAGATATCAGAGGATTTAACACATAAATAATGTGAATGAAATTAATGTTACTAACTAGGTTTTACAGTTTTAAAAATAAGTCAGATATTATATTTGGGGCTTTTATAGAGGAACTCCTATCTGAAATAAGTTTTCATAAGTTGTAGTGTGAAAAGTTGTATTCATGCTAACACTGAAGAGTGATATTGAGTCAATCTGTTATATAATGGTGGTATATTATATGCGCCTTTCATTTCTCCTAATTTAAATTCACATTTTTGATGAACTTGTATACTCCTCCTCCCACCACACAAAGAACAATTTAAATAACTTAGACTATTATTTACTAAGTACTTTGCATTCTTAAGCACGATGGCTCTCAGATTATGCCAGGGCTTCCATTTCTTGTGAACTCCGGGAAAATTAGTTGCTTTGTAGCAAATGTTTGTTGACACAATAAACTGATTAGCAGTACAGATTCTCTTAATTGCCAAATAAATAATAAATGGATAGGAATGAGCTGACATAAATGGAAACCTCATAAAAATTTCACGTTCTCTGTCATGTTTCACATTTACCAAAAAGAGGGAGAGAGACATACACACAGAGAGAAAGCTGGAGAGGAAAAACTGGAAACCAAGATGAACCCACTCCAGAGAGAATGATTAAAGTGCTGTATGTAATGATCTGTATGGAGTCTATTTAATAGTGTTTTATCTTTTTAATTTTGTTTGCTCCTATAGAACAAAACAACAGATAAAGAAGATTGTGGTCCTAGCTGCTGGCTCAGTGGACAGAATGTTGGCCTGGCATATGGACATCCCGGGTTCAGTTCTGGTCAGGGCACACTGGAGAAGCGACCATCTGCTTCTCTCGCCCACCCACTTCCCCTTCTTTTCCTCTTCCCCTCCCATAGTCAGTGGCTCAATTGGTTCACGTGTGGTCTCGGGTGCTCAAGATGGCTCTCTTGGTCCGAGCATCAGCCTCAGGTGCTAAAAGTAGCTCAGTTGCGAGCATGGCCCCAGATGGGCAGAGCATTGGATCCAGACGGGGTTGCCAGGTAGATCCCAGTCAGAGCACATGCAAGAGTCTGCTTCACTATCTTCCCTTCTCTCACCTGAAGAAGAAGAGGAGGAGGAGGGAGAGGAAAAGAAGGAGGAAGAGGAAGAGGAAGAGGAAGAAAGGAGTTTATCTATATCACTGTCATTCCAAACTAGCCTGAAAAGGTATCCCGCCAAAACCTCAATCTGTGTTAAAGTGGTATACATTCCATGACTAAATGCAGACATGGCCTTTCTACCTTAGAATGTTCTCCCAGAAGTCATTGAGAGTATGTTAATAAATGACCATGCTCTTTTAAGAACTATTGATACCTAATTCGCTTCCTAAACCAGAAGTAGTCAACCTTTTTATACCTACCGTTCACTTTTGTATCTTTGTTAGTAGTAAAATTTTCTAACCATACACCAGTTCCACAGTAATAGTGATTTATAAAGTAGGGAAGTAACTTTACTTTATAAATTTTATAAAGCAGAGTTACAGCAAGTTAAAGCATATAATAATAATAATTACTTACCAAGTACTTTATGTCTGATTTTCGCTAAGTTTGGCAGAATAAATCTTTATAAAACAACTTACTATAGTTAAATCTATCTTTTTATTATACTTTGGTTACTCCGCTACTGCCCACCATGAAAGCTGGAATGCCCACTAGTGGGCGGTAGGGACCAGGTTGACTACCACTGCCCATAGAGCATGAGAAGTTACACTTGTGCTTTTCCTGCCTTTGGAAGTAGTGATTGAGGCTCTTGTGGCAGATATTCAGAGCTGGTCTCTAATTAAACATATTTCTCTCTGAAATACACTGATCACTTTCTCTGCACTGTTTGCTTATGAATCAGCTCACTGAAACTTGCCCTTCGAGAGTCACATCATATCAGAAACTGAAAGTGAAACTTAGGCCCTCACTCTGCATTTTGAGATCATACCAGGAGGACCCGGCTGTGAAAGGATTCTGAAGCATTTGATCAGGAGCCAGAAGAATTCGGTTCTTTTCCTGCTGTTTTCAACCAACCCGCTCTGACTGTGAGTAGCTTCACTCCTTCTCTGAGCCTCAGTTCCTGCACTCCAGAGCAGTGTTTGCCCACAGAACGTGCGGTTGTGCATTAGCCAAAGCATCCCAGAGGACGGGCCGGAATTGGAGTTTGTGGAGACCAGAAGCCGGGCATGTGGCAAAGAAAAGAGACGCTCTGAAGTCCAACCAGAAAGGCGGGCCTCAATGTAATTGTGTTTAAAAAAGTAAGGACTTCAGCCATCTTTGATCTGCAACTGACTCATTGCTTTTGTTATCGGATCTACGTTTCTGGAAAAGAAAATTACCTTGGAGGAAAAAACCGGATTTCTCCACTCTGAGCAGTTACTTTTCTCCAGCAAGGGCATGGACATGGTTCTTATTTGCCGAATTGGGAATTACAAGCCCAAACTCAGCAGTGACCTCATTCAGGTGTCACTCAATCTGCTGACAGCCATAAAGTATATCAAAAATAGAATTTCTTTACAGAAGAGCCTGTCATTTTCTAGTCACTATATTTTGAGTGAGTGTTTTCTCTTCCCCAAGTTATGGTGGCCTTGTTCTAAGCAATCCTCTAAGAATTCAAATATTTAAACAAGAAATGCGATACACGGTGCTTCATCAGCCAAGCTGGGCTTATCCCCAAGGTTACTGTCACAGTGTGGGAGCATTTCAGACAACATTACCTGGAAATTTTTGAACTTACCCAGTGATGTGCATTTTCAGTTTATAAGTGCATGGCCAATTATATAAACCAAACTAGGAAACTGAAATTTAAGTATCCCCTATGAACACGTTCAAGTTTGCCATCTCTAAAGCAACTGCCCAATGCTAAGAAATAGAGAATTCTTATCAGTCATGATGCCCCCTAAGTGTTAGAGCAATAGAACAGCAAGCTGCCTTCAGGGAAGAGCTGAAACAGCCAACTTAATCATAGTATAAATTTGGAACTTATTTTTGACTTAAAATGTTCACTTAATTAGGCCAAAAAAATACAGAAGAATTCAAGGGTGCTTCCAAGCAACTTGTATTTTAAGTTTTCCATAGTTTTCTCAATAAAACCTTCTGTAGACTATTACTCAAATTTATACTACCTGCTAATTATGAGTGAGCTCAGAGAAGTTCCTGTTTGAATTAATTCAAATTCCAAATTGGTGAACCCAATTTCTGTCATGGGGTCTTACTGTATATTATTGTCATTGGACATCTCCTAGAAATGGATTAGATTGTCACTAGAAAGAATTTAAAGTCATTCTGCTAAAAGTTCTAAGAGGTTCTAAAGAATCCTTGGCCTCATGACACTTGGGGGCACCAGGTTCTGGTGAAGGACTAGATTCCCCCACCCAGTCAGTTCAGATGGCTCTCTAAGGAATGTGGGCTAGAGAGCCAAACCCAGAGAGACACAGAGCAGTCTGACACTAAGCGCATCTTAACGCAGCGAAGGTTTGTCCTTGGCTTCCATTTTTACAAACTCATTTCCAGGATGGCTGGGTGCTCCTCTTACCTCCAGGGAACTCCAGATCTCATAAACCATGGTACTTCCCCTGCCTTCCTGACACTGAAATCGCCATGAGACCTTCCTGCCACCCGACCGCCCACTAAGGCCGGCCTCCTTGGCGCCCTCTGCTTCAAGATTCTCTCTGCTGGAATTCGTCTAGTAAAATGAACTAACTGGCCCCTGGAAAGTAGTGTAGCCATCGCACTGCTGGACACTTTATTGAAGAGAAGTGGAGTAAATTTAGATACTGCAGCACTCTGGTAAAAAATAAGGCTACAGGTAAGGGTAGCGGCAGGAACATGTCCCAAGCTTTTACCATCCATTGAACATTTTCAGATGGCACATGTCCTGGCAATCTTGATCCAGAGTTCTATTTTCTTGCCCTCACTGGAGATGGATCAGGTTGTGTTTATAGGTGTGCACATGCCTGACTGACTGCTGTGTGTGTGTGTGTGTGTGTGTGTGTGTGTGTTGACCAATAGCCAGTTGGATTGAAGTTTATGGGTATTTATTTAACATCATGGAGATATAGCCTTATTTGGCCTTTCCCCAGCAGCTCAAGAGCAGATAAACATAGCTGAAGAATTCTCATGCTTTTTTCTATGCATTGTATTAGCCAATTGACAAAATTTCAAAAGAAAAATGACGGCCCATGTTATGGACTGTATGTTGGTGTCCTCTCCAAATTCATATATTGAAACCATAACCCCTCCACACACACACACACACAATCACAATGTAATGGTATTTGGAGATGGGTCCTTTGGGAAAGGATTAGATCTGGAGGGTAAAGCCCCATTCGTGAGGTTAGTGTACTAATAAGAAGAGACAGGAAAGTTGTCTGTAAACCAGGACAAATACTCCCACCAGACACCAGAGCTGCTGGCACCCTGGCCTTGGGCTTCTCAGTCTCTAGAACTGTGAGAAGTAAATGTTTCTTGTTTAAGTTGCTGAGTCTATGGAACTCTGTAAGAGCAGACTGAAATGATGAAGACACAAGGGTTATTTCTTCTCTCCTACTGACCCACAGAAATCTTCAGTGCTGCCCCAAGTGTATTCATGTTTTACGAAGAGCCACTTTAGTAAAAAGTTCAATTCAGAAAAGGGTGATGACTTTATAAAAACTTCAAATTTCCAAACCAGATTGTTATTCACATGTCAATGCTTATGAATGCAACTATCCACTAGGGATATATCAGAGAAGAAAACACTCCATTTTCTTCTAAAATGTGAACACATATTAGCATGGGATACATTCGTGAGAAAACCACTATGTAATAATGATTACAGAAGAAGTGATATCAGCATCCAACGTGGAGATGAAGGCCACATAATTCTTTATGCAATGACTTAATTTTAGCAAAGGACCTGACAGAAAATAATTTGGACACCATTTGTAAAACATCAACATTTCAAGAAGGCATAATGATGTCATCCTGCCCTCCTAACTAGCAAAGGAAAATAACTTATTCTACACAAAAGGACATCTTTGATAAGCAGCAAGTATCTCTATGAAAAGAAAGAGGAAATTCTCCAAAATGTGACAGACTAGATGCGATAACAACAAAAAATCAGTAGGTGAGAAATAATTGGAGGAGTATCCAGAAAAATAATGAAGGCAGAAAAAAAGTTTAAAAATTTTATCCCAATCAAATATGACCTAAAGATTCCCAGAGAGTTGAAAGGGTAAGAATGGTATGCTCAACACCTGGCGTTATTCCCGCCCCACTGCACAGGTGTTCCGGGAATCCCTGAAAGACAGCCGAGGGGAGGAGACAGAAGAATCACAGTGTAACACTGTTGCAAATGTTGAGAGCAATTTCAGGGCCACTCCTGCCTCAGAATCAAGAAAAACAGGGCTCAGGAAAACGTCCTGGGTGGGCTATCAGAAGAGGTGATTGGTGAGCGGTGATGAAAATTGAGGACCAGAGGTTCTCAGGCCTTCACTGTTCATACCATTCTTTATGTCTCAGTAATTTTTTTTTCATCCTGCCTTGGGGCCAAAAGAAATACTTAACAGTTCTATTTATTAAGTAGTTAAGTACAAATAAGTATTTGTGTCTTAACATTTTAACAATCACTTGAAAAGGTAACCTACATAATTGAAAGAAAAAACATTTTGTCACTCTGAAATAACTACAAATGCTAGTTAACAGGAGGTGTATAGGGTATCGGGCACCACACATTTCAATTCTTGGAATCAGATTGCACTCTGTGATCCATATTTCCTCTTACACATTGATTTTCAAGGTACTTGCTTTTGGTTATAGCAAACTCCCAAATCTCAGCTTCACACGCACGCACCCACAAAATGATATTATCTAAAGAAATGGAGCATGATCCGATGTTAAAACTGTGACCTAGTCATTCTTGCACTGTCTGGTAGATGGTCAATAATACTGTGTTTCTCTTGAAATGTTAAACTCTCCGGTGGTGCCCTTGTGAGCTTGCTGTTATGGCGGAGGCTCTGAAGAACCAAGTACCCTGGCAGTCTACATCTTCCCCTTTCCTCTTGCTAGCCAGAGGGGCAGAAGGAGCACCTATCACCAGGGACTGTGGAGGCTGGAGTGGGGGAACAGTGAGTGCTGCATCCTGTCAGCAGGTGCACCCACCAGAGCCGTGATCATTTTGCTCGGAAGAGGAGCTACATACATACATCACATCGTGACGTAACCTGAACCTTCCTTGCCACCAGTGAAGGCAAGATATGTCCACCCACAAATAGGAAACCTCAAGACAAAGAGAGGCAAGCGCGGATCCAAAAATCAACAAACATTTGAGCAAAGCCCAAACCTTAAAAGCAAGGCTCCCAACTCTAACATCTGAAAAATCATCATCTAGGGGGAAAAAAAATTTTTCTAGAGAAAAGAGTTTTCAAAATATATATGTAATCACTTTCCACTGGAGAAAAGAGAGGCTGCCACATCCCTGAAACAAGCACTGGCTGTTATGAAAAAGAACAGAGTCAAGAGCTTAGAATCTGGCTGGCAACATGGGGCCAGATAGAGAGGAATGTGGCAAGCTGGAAATCTGAGCTGAATAACTTCCCCCAAAATATACTGCGTGAATATGAGTGATAGTGCTGTGGAACGGTCACATGTGCAGCACGTCTAACACAAAGCATGCCCCAGAGCAGGAAAGTAGTTTTCTTTTCCTTCCTTGCATCTTTAAATTGCATGGTCTAACTTGAGACTCTCTCTCTCTCTCTCTTTCTCTCACACACACACACCAAATCTTTATAATGCAGCAGAAATAATTATTTTCTCCTTCAACAGATGAAGAAATAGAGAGAGAACAACTTAGATGGTCTCATCGTAGTCACACAGAAATTTTAGTGACAGAGCCTGGTCCAAATCCTCAGGTTACTGGTTTGGGCATTATTCATCATTTCCCACGCGTTAAATCATCTGTGAAAATTTCAATCACG
Organism: Saccopteryx leptura; assembly: GCF_036850995.1. Taxonomy (NCBI): domain Eukaryota; kingdom Metazoa; phylum Chordata; class Mammalia; order Chiroptera; family Emballonuridae; genus Saccopteryx; species Saccopteryx leptura. Next base: position 153,606,500 of record NC_089503.1, read on the forward strand.
ATAGAAGAAAAACGATGATCAAACTGAAAGACACTGGAGAGGGTCAGTTATCACAGTCACAATGGGATACAACGGCCAAGACTGAACGTAAAGAAATCAGCTGGATGGAGTGTTATTCATTTAACTATTTTTTTTTTAATCTTAAATATGAAACTAAAAATATTTTTATTACAAGATATAATTTCCATGCGCATCCTCACTGAGTTGCAGGTCTGATGGGTTGCTAGCAGAAAATGCCATCTATAAAGTTTATGTATAGCTAATCACAGAGTTTTGCTTCAATTCTTCGCAATGGGAGAAAATGTAGTAAAATGGAAAACAAAGTTAAAAAAAAAAAGAACAAACATCAGCTATTAGAGGAAAGGAAGCATGGACCATATAAGAAGAACTCATGACCCATTAATAATAAAGAATTTTTAAAAGGAATGAAAAGTGTGTGAAGAAGAAATTAGGAGGTATGATTTAAGTAGATGTTTAAAGGGACTTCTGTAAAAAGTTGAAAAGGAGAACAGCTTAGTTACCAAATGTGAATATAGAATTGGCTTTGAGTCTAGAAATCTGATATATCTAAATTCATTTCTAAGTGAAAACTCAATCATTCCACAATTCTTTGATCTTCACGTTTTCTTCCAACTCCACAATTCAGAGAAATGGGAAGAGTAAGTTAAACTATCTATGAGCAGCGACATGTGAAAAATGAGGTCACCAAGAGATCAATGATGGATTGTACCTTATTGTAACTTTGTCTAAATAATTTGTAAAAAAGAGTTGCGCAGTGTAAGCGCCAATCTCTGTGTTTATATTAAATGCCTGAGCATAAACAACTTTAAGGAAATGTATTTAGGAAAAAATAACTTCAAATATATTTATAAGAAGAAGAATTCTAAGCTCTTAGCTACAAGCAAAGAAAAAGAAACAGGTGTCAGTATGCCCCAGCTCTTAAAAGTTTCAACCAGAGGACTTCTATGCTAAAAATGGTAGTGACTAATAATATATTTTTTAATCACTAAGTGCCAGGCATTGTGCTAAATTTTTGACATGCTTCATCTGATTTAATCCCCTAACAGCCCGAGAGATAAGAATTATAGTTTTATAAAATGTAGGTGGCTTCATCTTTGAACTAGTGAATGCAAGACTAGAAAATTGTAACAAATGTCAAACAATGGGCAACTTTTATAATCAAGACACTCAACACTTTCCTTTGGGGACAGCTAAATAAATTAGGTAGCTCCTTTCACTGAAGAAAGATAAGGATGAATAGAATTAGTAAGTAAAATTATAAAAATAAAATATATGTGTTCACAAAATAGCAGAATTGAGCATCTAAAGGATACTCAATTACATTGTATTAAAACATAAAAAGACACAATACCTTACAGGGGTAGGTATCCAGCTTAATAATGTCAAGATTTAGTGGAGAGCAAAGCTTTAATTAATTTCAAGAACAGTTGGGATGAATTAATTTTTGGTGAAAAGTGGGGATTTTTGTGATTCTTTTTTTATTTGTCCATTTAGAAAATAATCCTTAGTGACTTCTAAGTTCTAGGCCCTGAGGAAACAGTGGCAAAGGTGTTGTCTGTTGAAATTTGGGCAACTGGCCAAAGAGGTGCTAATGTTACTAGGAAGGTGTAATTGGCCATTGTCAGAAGGCATGGCTGGGTGCCTTCCCCAGACAGCTCCTCATAGTCCGATGCTAATCCTTGGTCTGCAGGCTTAAAGATCTTATTCCTTAGCAAACCAAAAGTGACTGTCTGTTAGAGTAGAATCACTTGTCCAAAGTCATTATGACCAATGTTCAAGTAGAATGTCCATTTTCTCTCTTTCTCTCTCTCTCTCTCTCTCTCTCTCTCTCTCACACACACACATACACACACACACACACACACGTAATTAATATATAATCTCAGAGACCTAAATACTCACATTGCCATAACTCAGTAAATCTATATACATAGCAATCTGAATTATAATCAGCAAGGTGCTAAGCAAACAAGGAATCATAATGAAGGGAATTGTGTTTTAATTTCTTTGGCCTAATCTTTTCTGGCCTGACTGATAATTAGATGAGGACAATTCATCCTTTATGTCTTTTACTCTTTTTGTCACCCCTTCAGTGAAGTTGCAGTGGAACCATTGTCAGCTGGAAGACATTCTGCCTCTTTTTTCTCTTAGCTCCATTCTATCTGGATGTGCAGCTTACTACCGGTATTCAGAGTGTCATCATTTGTTGTGTATTCCAAATTCTATTTATTAACACCCGTCTGCTCACATAATAAAGACAACATCACGATAGACCAAGAGGTCTTCCTATCAATTGTTCTTTCGTTCCAAAGGAAGAGACGACATCCTGGGCCAGCTGTATCAGTTGTCTGCCAGGGTAAATATTATAACCTTAGATAAGGCCACTTGTGTTCAGTGGTAAAAGAGTCAAAGAAGCCAGTTGAAGTTGAAGCGAGTGGAATATCCTTGCTCTGCAGTAAGGTTGTTGCCTCGGGGCTTTGTTTTGTTTACCCTGGAGCTTGTTGTCCTTTGCATCTCCCCTTAGTGTCCCTGGTTACAGCCAAAAGCTGGGTGTAAAGAGGTACTTCATCCTTACAAATGATAAAGCAAATGGTCTAAGCAAAAATTAAGTTTGTCTCCAAAATATGTCTCATAACTAGTTTTTGGTTTTTTTATAAATTTCAAACTTCCATAGAGTTTGATATTGCTGAAAGAGACAAAGTTCTTTTTTGCATTTTGAGATGCCAGTTGTTTGACCGGTGGGTGAATTGTGACGAAGTTCCCTGTAAGAGTTCCTTCAGAGGTTGGTTAAGGGCCAGCTGATCCAGTGTGCCATCGGATAGCCCAGGGGTAGTGTTGTCAGGAAAACCTGAAAGTGTCATCCAAAGAAACACTTCCATAATAATTTTGAGAGTCTTAGACTCTAAAGTTCATTGTGCTCAGAAACACTAACCAAACAGCTTCTTACTGAGGAAACCGCCACCAGCACCAAACTTTGCTTTAAAAACTTCTTAGTGTGGGAATTTCAATTCGTGCAACAACAGTGTTGTCTACAAACTCCACATCACTCAGCCATATTGAACCATGATTTAATAGTGAAGAAATCAATAAGTGAACCAGCCAGACCCAATAGGAAACCTGAGACTATTCAAGACCAGAACGCAGATAGGTATCATATGGCCAGGGGAACTGAAGTCACCACATACAATCTGCTGTCCCAGGACCGAAACTATCATCTCTCTGGGTTGGGCAAGAAGTATCTTGTAGTGCCTGGAGGTAGGGCTAGGAGACTTTCGGCTCCCCACCCCCTCTTCAAAATATAGTATTTTTTTTAAGTCCTAGGAAGGCCACCAGCTCTGACTTAATGCAGAGCCCGCTGAGGGCCCTTGCGGTGCCTACAGAGGCGGACCCTTCTGCCTGAGGTGGCCCCTCCAAACGGCCTGTCCTCCGAGCACCGCGCCATTAATTAACCCAGGAACGCGGATCCTGAACGCGGATCCTGAACCCTGGGCTGAGAAAAGACAAACCGATTTGGTAAACAAATGATATATAAAATCTAGACACCTAGTGTGGCAAGTGACAAAGGCCATGACGAATGCCCACCAAACACTGTTTCCCGCGGATTGGCAGAGAAACTCGAATGCAAACAGAGGAGATGAGCATAATAAAATCGGGCGGACTGATTCCGAGGTTTGTTTTGATTTTTTAAAAATCATTTATTAAAAAAAAAAAAAAAACAAAAAAAAAAACCCTGCGTGCGCGCCCGTGTGGGGAGGGGTCCCCCAGCGCGGAGGGGCTGTCGGCAGGCACTGCGCACAAGAAAGCGCGCTCTGCGAATCTCCCAAGCACTGAACGTAGAGAAATGCGCGATCTCGGGAGGCTCGCCCGGAGTAGGCGGCCTCGGGGCGCGAAGGCGATCCTGTTCCTGCCAGGGGACAGCTAGCGACGGGGCTGGGACTTCTGCGACCGCCGGAGGTGAACTTCAGGAGGGGACCCGGCACGCGAAGTCAGACGGTCTTCCAAAGGAGAACCCGCGCGTCCCCCGCGAGGTCAGGGGGCGGGCGACCCAGGAGACACCCTACAGGGAGTCTGGGGACCCCCGGGGACTCAGCAGCAGCAACAGGCTGAGCAATGAAATGGACTCCCAGAGCTGGCAGGACCGGCGCTCGCTCTTTAATGCTGGGGTGAGGAGGGGTGGCGTTCAGTGTCCCAGGGATGCGATCCTCCCCCAACGCCCCCAGACGTCTCCCCTGAAGGCGCGTCCTCGGGACCGTGGGGAAACTGAGGCAGAGGCTCGAGATCGAGAAAAGAAGAACCCAGAGCATTCCTTTTGCTGCTCCAGCGCCATCCTTTTTGCTCCAGGACCTCCGCGGCCCGTGGGTCTCGGACGCCGGCGGATCTGCGGTCCCGGGGCTCTGGCCGGCACTCGCGTCGTCCTGGGCTGTGTCCCTCGGTCCCACGGGCCGGGACATCGGGCGCATCACGCAGCTGTCGTCCAGCTCTGAGCGGCCGATGCTCCGACTGATGTTCAATCTGTAATCCCCTGAAACAACTGGCTTTTTTTTTTTTTTTTTACGTAGTCATCTTTTGGGGACAATAAGGACATTTAGTATCGCATGATAAGCAGATAATCTGACCCCCTCCTTCGTCTTCCCGCCTCCTTCCACCTCACACGTGTGTGCCCCTTCCCGGAAAAGGGCGTTCCTGGTTCTGCCCTCAACCTGTGCTGAGCCGACTCCGGGCCTGATGGGGGTCTCGTGTGACCGCTACAATTAAACACAGACCAAGAGGTTTTGCTGCTGGCTTGGCGTGGCCGCTTCCTTTTCTTTTGAGAATGTTTTGTTTGTTTGATGATTATTTTTCTTTTACCGTGCTGGAAAGAAAAAAAAAATGCCAATGTTTTAAGAAAACTTATTATTCTTCCCCCATACTCAGGGACAGGAGTTCCAGTCCCGGACACTTTCCTTTCTCCCTCTGCTCGGCCCCTACCAATGATTAGTGTCTTTAACTATTGTGTGTCCTTGATCTTTTCCCAAATTGCCCTGCCCCTGGGCGCCCTAGCCCCTCCTCCGATCTGCCCTGTTCTTTAATTCGCCTTGTACATTAGCGCTGGGTCAGCGCGCCTTTTGTGCGTCGGTCCTGGGCCAGCGAGCGTGTGTGTAGTCTCTTTCTTTTGTTATTTTCTCCTCGAACACTGCAAAAATGAAACACACATGCCGCTCTGTCGCCTCATATTTTCAGATGTTTTTCACACTATTGTCTGCTCCAGCCCGTTGAAAGTGCAAACTGAAAACAGCTGCATCGGTGGAAAAAAAGAAAAAATTTTTTTGAAAGGGGACAATCCTAAGACGGGGACTAACCTCTCAACTGAAGATAAGCAATAAATATAATATCAGATTTATAACGTGCATCGAGCCGTCTTGATTAGCACCCAGGTGAGCTTTGGTGAGATTTTTATCATTTCCATGTGCCTAGGCTACAAGAAGAAATCAATGGCCGGGGGTGGGGGGAGACGTCTATAAATCAGCATTTATGTCAAGACAAATCAAAATAATGCCTCTATTATTTCAATCAATAAACCATTTTTATTCGCAACATCTGATATACACAGTATGTGTCCATCTGTTTGTATGGGGAATTGGCAGCTTTGCCTTATAGCAAAACAAACCTTTCAAAGATGTGTCAATAAAATTAAAATTTTAAAAAGAAGAACCCAATGGGTCCCTCCTTCCTCTTCAGCCTGGCTCTTCTCCTCGTTGTAAACCGCACACCCTAAGTCAGTAGGAGAGCTCTGCCCACTCAGCAAAGGCAGGGAGTGAGGGGGACAGAGGAAATGGGTGGCAGGCACTGGTCGGTAAGAGAAACCGAAAGCGACAACAGGCTCAGGCTGAGACTGAGGAAAGCCTGCCTGGCTCCTGGCTCCAACGTCTTCCCGGGGAGGATCCTACAGGGGTCGTCAGCAGGCTTGACACGGTGGTGCCCCCAAGCTCTGCTGAAAACCAGAACCTCTGGCCGCAGCCACCAAGATCCCTTGAGCAGGTGTAAGGCTGACTTGCTGTTAGGCGCTAATTGGGGGAGGCGAGTTAGAGGAAAAGGGGAGGGAGGGAGGACGGGCAGGAGGGAGGGAGGTGGAGAGCGAGGCAGAGAGAGAGGGAGAGAGAGAGAGATTCCGGCCGGCTGGTGCAGGGCTTTGTTAGTTTCAGGCAGATTTCAAGCCTTGTTTCTCAAAGCGAGCTGCACCGTGGGCTTCCCGGGCAGCTTGTTTGATGGGACCCCAGTTCCTGATGGAAGACAGCAAAGAGATCATTCATTTATGAGCCAACCTAGTTAATAGCCCGGGTGTTGGTGCCGCTACAGCTTCCTTGGTTATTTTGTTGTTGTTCTTTTCAAATTTGCGCACCCTAAAACTAAATCTCAGTCATGCTTTGTTGCTTGGGGTTCATTCTTTCCTAATCCATCTGTCTCCCATAAACTCGTGATTTTGACAAGCCCATTCCTTTCCATTAGACTGGGAAGAAGGAGGTGAAAAGTCCTCCCACAGGGAACCCCAAACAGCGTGGGACCCCGGGGGTCTTTGTTTGCATTCAACAGCTGTCTGCCCACCACACACTCAGTCCCCAAGACCAAGACGAATCTCGGGGTTTCATTTGGGAAGCGGGTGGGAGAGAAGAAACAAACAAAAAATCCTTATTTTTACGAGCAAGAATTCCACAATCACTGGAAACTTTGAGACTTTTAATAGTGAATCTCTCAGGCGACATTACCACCCCAACAACGGCTTCCAAATAAATCGATGCAAATGGAAAAAACGTGTTAGTATCTGGCTGCTCAGCCTTATTTATTTATTTATTTATTTATTTATTTATTTATTTATTTTACCCTGAAAATCGTGTTGGTTTTCTGTCTCTGTCTCTCTCCTTTCTCCCCAACTCAGCCTCGGTGCGTTGTACGCTGATGGGGGCCGAGACGGGAGGGAAGGGACCGCTCAGGGGACTGGAACCAAGAAGCCGGAGGTTTTCAAGAAAGCGAAATACACCGGGAGAGGTTCGCGTGCTCGGTTCACTCCTCTCTCCCTCAAGCGTCTCTCCGGGTCGGAGAGCTCACGGCGACCTCGGTCCTGCGATTTAGGACGCGGGTGCTTTCCAACAAAGGATGCGGGTCCTCTTGCTTTTCCTTGTCGCGCGCCTCGCGTCCTCGTTCCTTCCGGCTCGCCCCGCATCCCCCGCACCAGCACACCTGGCTCTGAAGCCTTCCTTTCCTGTCCGCAGGCTCCAGCCCCTTCCCATTGCCCGCTCGGCCGCCTGCTCTCCAGGCGGGATTTCTAGCTCATTATCTCGCTGCCCGAAGCGTGTGCTCCGACCGCCAGAGGTCTTTTCTGCTCCGGTTCAGGTCCAGGATTCAGAAGTCCACGAGGGGCCCTAAAGCTTCTCTCCCCAGCGTTGGGGTTGGCGCCCTTTGAGGACCTGCTCTGTCCCACCCTTGCCTTAGGTCACCCACAGGGGCTTGGAAACGTTGCCGGGAGGCCTGTTCTTTGGAGATTTTTTTTATTTCTGAACAAGCCAGAGATGCAATTAAGGAACAGTTTTTCCTGGAGAAATAATGGGGAGGAATGTGGACGTGGGGGTGCTCTCCTCACTGTGGGGCTCTGAAGGGGAGCAGGGACGGATACACAGCCGAGGTGACCCAAGCGGCCTGCGGCGACGGCAGCGTGTCCCCCGTGGAGCGCCTAGGCCCCAAGGGAGGCTGGGCCTGCTGCGCCCTTTCCCCAAGCTCGCCGGCGACTTTTGGTGGCCGGGGGGTGGGTGGGTAGGGGGGTGGCTTCCCCAGGGCCCGAGGCGACTCCCTTCAGCCCTCAGAGTACCCGATTTATCTGGTTTTCTACCGAGAAAGACCCGAAGAACTGCAGAGATGACTTTGAAGGGTCAATTGAAATTGAGCTGCTGAGAAGGAGGCGCTTTGGGGAGCAAAGTTAAGAAAAATTCTCCCACACTTAAACTCTGTCCGGGCGCGGACAGGCATCCCAGGACTGCCGGACCCAAGGAGTTCAAAGGTACCAGATTTTGAGAAGAAAACCTGGTCTCCAAACTTTGAACGCCCGCCTGGAAAAGTACGAAGAGCAAACTCCTTTTTTCAAATCCAAAAACTCTTTTCCTGTAAACGGTTTGAGAAAGCTCAACTATAAACCCCTTCTCCCCCCACCAAAATTGAAATTGAGAATTTTTATAGATTTTTTAAGTGGAAGAAAAATACTAAGGAGATTATCATCTATCTATCTATCTATCTATCTATCATCTATCTATCCATCTATCTATCTAAATATATGCATTCTCAGATTGCTCCAGACAGCAATTTCTGGGGAAAGGGAGAAGGTTGTGGTTGGGATTGTTTGAGGGGTGGAGTTTTATTTGCTCTTGACTTTTATTTTATTTTGGTTTTAAATATTTGGGGTGGGGGGCAGTTCTTTGTTATTTTGAAGTTCATCTAAAAGACTCAGGACTCCACTCTGAATAAAGCATTTTTATTTTATTTTATTTTATTTTTATTATTATTATTTATTTTATTTTATTTTTTTGGTGGTGGTTTCAAAATTTCAAACTGACATAAGTGTTGGATCATCAGTTTTCCCTTTGTCTGCCCCGGTTGTAAATAATGGCTTTGAGATTACCTAATTAAGGGGCATTAATCACTGATAGAAAGGGAATAAATCAAAACCTTGTTCTAAATTTCAAACTTGCCTGTGTAGACGTGCATAGCTACTCTATCTGGGGTAGATAGGTGCTGTTTGAATTACTGTTCTTCAGAGTAAACCAAATCCACTTCACTTTTAAAAAATGAATATTGTATTTATACAGCCCCAGTTGCTCGGTTAAATTAAGTCTCCCTCCCATTCTTATTCCATTTCATAAACAAAGTGTAGAAACGTCAGCTATTACGGGTTAAAGGAGCCTAATCTTAGCTTTTGCTTAGCATTATGCTTACCTTGGGGGGGGGGGGGAGATGGGGGTGGAGGAGTCAGAAAAGGAGGAATAAACCCTAAGCAGATACAGATGGATGAACGATAAATAGATTTGTATTGAGGTTTGTTTTTCATCAGAATACAGTTTCTGTATAAAGTCTTCAATGCCTGCAGTATTTCAGGCACAATTCTTTAGCCTGCATTTCTCCCAGCCCTCTGCACAAGACATTAAAAAACATTAGGTTCTGGTTGGTGGAAAAGAAAAGCAAGCATTCAGGGTGTGTGTGTGTGTGTGTGTGTGTGTGTGTGCGCGCGCGCGCGCGCGTGGTTTTAGAATAAAGGGCGCCGCATTTTGCTACGCCAGGGATGCTCATAGCCCTGCACAGTATTTGCGAGCTTGGATCATTTCAACACTGACAAAAGAGGCTTTAAATAAGTACATGCCATAAAACAACAAGCCAGTCCCTGGGAGCAAGTAAAAATTTATTCGTTTCACGTAAAGCCCTCCGAAACAGTAAACACAGAGCAGATAATCCAGAGCCAAGCAGGAGCTCTGCAAATTCGGTGTCTGCGCGGGAGTGCGCGCGGCTCTGAGCGCATCTTGGCCTCTGTGCGCACCTCTAACAACCCCCCCTTCAAAAAAAAAAATGCAAGTAAAAACTTGTGTCGTAGAGATTCCCTACACTCTCCTCCTTCTTTGGGGCCCTCTATCCTTTCAGCAGTAACTCTCAGCTCAGGGCTCAGTTCAGGATCAGTGCCTGGTGAAAAGTGCGCGCCTGGAGCACCGAGTAAGATCCTTAGGGACCAGCACAGCGCCCAACAGCGGTGTGCACCCCAAGAGCAGCCGGTTGGAGAAAAGGCCGTCTCAGAGTCCCTAAATGTCCCCATACATTGGGGTCTGTCCTTAACTGGAGGACTACACTGGCTGCCACAAGCAGGTGCCAACACCCCGGAGGCCAAATCCCTCTAACAGCTCAAGCCCCTCCCTTCCCTCGGTTGCTGCTGCTGCTGCTTTTTTTACTTTTATTTTTTAAAACTCAAGAACTTGATCATTACTTCTCAGGCTCGCGATCGAAGGGCGTTGGGGCGAGGGAGCCCCTTCAGAGGAGCGGAGGCGGGCCGGGGACGAGACATTTGCATAAAGCTTTGTCTTCAGTGGTACTTGGGCCGCCGAGGGTTATAACTCTAATTATGCAAGATTAATGTGGAGATTGTTCTCCATTGCTCTCCAAGATTTATTGAAACAGTGAACCGCTCGCGATCCAAAGCCGTAAACCCTCGCACCCCGCCGCTGGAGCCGGGATTTTGTCCCCGCGGGCAGTGGAGTTCCTCCCAATCCAAAGGGGAAAAGACCGGGGTTGGAGGTCGGGGAGCTGCGTGAGGTCAGAAGCTCAGAAAAGTCAGCCGTGGGGGGTACTGTGGTGTAAACGAATACATAAAGTGCGGTTCCTTCTCTTTTTCCTTCTCGGTCGGCTTCCCAATGAATGCCTCTTCTGCGTGCAGTCTCCCTCGGTTGCAGGGGACCAGGTGCCCCAGGAATAAACTCGGTGCCGGAGCGCCTCCTAGTGCGCCCGAAGGGGAAGAGACGCCGGGGCCGCGCGCCCGGGCGGGTTTCAGTGGTCTGATGCTGTCCCTTAGCGGACTCGCGTGGGATCGGGCCGGGCCCGGGCTCCAGGAAGAGAGTTCCCAACTGCTGCTCACGTTCGAATCAACTGGGGAGTTGAGTGTAATCTACCTGAACCTCACACACACACTCACACACACTCAACCTGCAGCCTGGGTACAGGAGCAAGGATTCTGCTGGTGAACAATTGGCTGAACACTTAACTTTTATATACCCTTTCCTGTTTCCCAATTCTACTTCGAATTCTACTTATCCACGATTATCCCTAGGCTGCTTGGGAGATGATATTGTAAAAGATTGTTTTTCAGGGTATTGGGGAATTTTGCTCTGAAATTTAATATCAGATTGTATCTTGGCATAAATTCAGATGTTTAAGGACAAAAAAATAAAGAAAAATTTTAAGGACTAGTCTCTTGTTTTCTTCATTTATCAGGGTGAGAACTTCAATAATGACGAGAATAAGGCTGATAGAAGAATGTAACTGTGGGAAGGACCAGAGAACACACTGTAGTGTGTTCTCCCCACGGCGAGAATGCTGCTGTTTCACTTGGAGACAACTTTTCCTCGAGCTGTGTCTCAATTTCCTCCTCCATAAACAGAGCAATCCCATTGGACAGCTTTAAGGCACTTTCTGGACTGAGTGAATTCGTCGAGTTAAATCACAGCTAGAAAACCCCCCCACAAGATCACAGCTTGCAGAAATATGTATCATTGTTTGTTCTAGTCATTCTCCTAAAGGACAATTATTACTGTAAATCCAGATTTTTTAAAAACGTGATCTTTCTAATCACAGCATAGCTAGAAATGTTTGTATGGTACCAAAAAATCACACACACACACACACATACACAATTTAAATGATATAATTAAATAAATAAAATTAGACAGTTTATTACCCAATCACCCACTCTAATCCTAGAATTCAGGGACAGTGTTTTGGAAGGTTTGTCATGATCTTCATAAATAAATTGATATGAAGGAGTGAATAAAGAGTAGAAGTTTTAGCCTCTGGTTAAGTGGTGAACAGAAATGGAATTGCTCTTTGTCGTACCGCTGCAGAAACTCTGAAACTTTTTCTCAAGAATCAGAGCAGTGGCACCAAGAGAGAAACTTTTGCAGAGGAGGTTGGGAATTATTAGTCATAGCAGGAGGATGTGTGGGGAGGAAGCAATTAGAGATAAAGTATCACAAAACAAAACCCTTTAAACAGCAACGGAATGTGAGGTTTTCACTTCACTGGTCTCACCAGGAATCACAATGTAATATTGCATTTAGGTGACCCATGGTTACTTAACATTCATATTGTTAAGATCTTTTCAGTGGTAAAATAAAATATCGCCCATACGAAATAGATTTTTTTTCATCATAATAGATATTTTTTAAGGTTACCATAAGAACAAACATTTCAAAGACACACCACTGAAACTGTTCACACCCCATAGGTCATTCGAGACAGCAACGTCAGAACTGCTTCCCAGGCTTGCAAAATTTTTCCTGGTAAATAAATACCAGCTTGATCAAGGGACTTGCTTTGAAGTCTTGCTGCTCCTCAAGATTTTCACAATATCGTTGGCAACTTGATCTTTTTAAATGCTATTTTTCATGGTTGCTTTAAAAAAAATTTTTTATTTATAATGTTTAAGCAAAAATAACAAGTCTCCATAAAGAATTTGCTTTCATTTCATGGTAATTCTATGATAATCTAAGAGATACAAAGAAGGGCATGTGAGTGTGTGTGAATGTGTGTAAAGCAATCTTAGTGGTGGTGGCACACACATTTTGGAGTAAGGGTCCACTTTATGACACTTCATCTGAGAACTTGGCCTCCAGCCACAGACTTAACACCAGGCTGACATGTTTCACTCCGGAACCTAATCTGACCCCCATCACCCTAGTCTCCATTCTCCACAACTGACTGGAACGGAACGGCTCTCTTTTTCAAGAATTCAGAAAGAACTCAAAGTCTCTCTCGGGAATAGGAAATGGAATTGAGATGATGGTCTTAGTAGCGAGGACACAGAGCTGTGCCCAATTCCATGCCATCTGCTCAGTCCTATTGGCAGCACCTGCCCTTGGTCACACCCTGTGACTCCTTCCAGAGATGTCGCTCCGTCTAAAGGCAGAACAATTAGGAATTTTCAACACTGAGGCTATTGGTGGCAGAGATATTTTGGAGTCATCCTTCCGAATACCTCAACATCTTTGAGAATATTCCTGAAGAGAGGAGAGAAGTCAAATTATTAAGAAGTAATGTCTAGGAGGCAAGCATTTTGAGACACTGTTTTATTTCATCCTCACACAGCCTAGTGTGCCCACTTCGCATTCAAGAAACCGTGACTCAGGGCATTTCATGACTTGGACAGCATCAAGTAGTAATTCTCGGGTTGAGATGGCATTTAGAACCCAGTGGGGAGGATGCCGTAACCTAAAGTCATTCTGCTCTGTGCCTTTCTTTCTCTCAGATAGTTTAAATATCTTGGGAGACACCTCCATCCATTACTCACCTGTCCAACCGGACACCCACTAAAACTGATGGTATTACAGCTGAGATGTAAGTCAGTCCACTGTAGTGAGTCTTTTGCCAAAACCGATCTCCTAGGATCATCACTTTGGTTTTCTCGGGAACCTAGAAGCTGGCCCTAATGTTGGAGAACCTCTGACTTTTGCTTATAAGTAGATCCCTTGTGTTATAAATACCACAGGTTATCACATTTTTCCCTTCCCCACTAAACACCAAATCGATGCATGTTCTTTTCTTTGTGATATGTTCATCATTCCTAATTTGGGATACTTCAGGAAGACCCAGAGCTCCTGGGCTATTTTTTTTCCTCATGCCATTATCACATTCTCAGGAAGCCCAGCTATACCTAATAATGCTTTAATGTTTTCTTTACTTATATCCTTTCTTTGAAGGATATTAATATCCCTTCCATTAATATTTCTTCTGAGCCAAGACACAAATCACCTTCCAACTGGCACGTTTCCACGCCTGTCTGAATAATCATTTTTATAATAAATATTGAATGTCATGTCTTATTACAAAAATCTCTCTTCAGCATAAATGTCCATTTTGTAAGAGGATTAGTTAGGCTTTGCTGTGGAATACTTGTGTTTCCAGTAAGCCTTTTCAATCCTTTCATTCAAACTGTGGTTGGAAGGACAGAAAAGACTTTAAACTTGGTTATCAGGATCGACCTTCCCAAGAGGTTTCTTTTTTTTCTCATCATATACTCTTTACTTACAGGTAAGAAAGAAATCGCTTTTGAGTGCCTTCTTTCCCTGCAACCATCCAAATAAGTTTTCTAGAATTCTCCCAAATAGACAGCTGGAAGTCCGTTTCTCTTATGGTGTCCTTTGCTGCCACCTGCTGGTTAGCCTGAGTCTGTGAAGCCTGAGCAGTCTGTGTCGCATTGAGGGCGTATTCGCTAACCTAAAAGCTGGGTGCCAAGGAAAATGCTGACTCATAGATCCACCCTTCCACGTGATCGCCCTTCAAGAGGATCCTTGGGCCGTTTACTATTTGCATCAGTTGGTTTTTCTTTGTCACGCCCTGTCTTCCAAATGCATGAGATCATAACACCAGAAGCTCTACCTATTTCTTTTTTCCTTTCAAGCCCATAGGGCTGGTCAGGCAATCAGTCTCTAAAATTTCTTGAGTACCTACTATGTGCAAGGCCAAAATAAAAATCTGGGACGATTTTGACTTGTTTGTAACTGGAATATTCACTAAGTAGTAGCATTTATTTTGTCCCCTGTGCACCCAGCTGCCCTACATCACACAGTACTCCTGGTATACCTGGCTGTTGTCTCTTTGACTGGAGATGTTGGGATGCCGCAACTGTTCACTCTTGGCTGGCTGTCCCCTTTGCTGTCTCAGCACTACTTTAATACCTAGTAGGCTCAGTTCTCTAACTTTGGAGTTACAAAACAGGTTGAATACAGAAACTAACTATATAAGGTTCCCAGGTCCTGTGTTGATGCTAGCTAGTTAACTGTATAAAATACTACTACTTCTTTTAACTATGCCCAACCTTGGGGGATTGATTAAGCAGAGAGGTCTCACCCTACCATTGTTGGAGCGCTGATGAGCATTTCCAGTACATCTTCCAGAGACAAATCAAGCATGACAGACAGAGGTTCCACAAGCTGGATGACTTCTGCTTATGACACTTTACCATTTTAACTAGAAAAAAAATTTTATGTGGCACTGGGCAAAAATTTTAAAAAAATGTAGGAAACAGTCTTTTGGTCTTTTGTTTTCTTCTAAGCTCATCATCTGTCATAGTCCAGTCAGGCTGCTACACAAAGCACTACAGACTGGTTGTTTATAAGCCACAGACATTTGTTTCTCACAGTTCTAAAGGCTGGAAGCCCAAGTCCAAGGCACCCCAGAGTCAGTGTCTGGAGAGGACCAGCTTGCTGGTCCACAGGTGGCTGGCTGGCTGTCTTTTTGTTGTAACCTCAGAAAGCAGAAGGGTCAAGGGAGCTCTCTGGAATCTCTTTGTAAGGACACTAATTCCGTTCATGAGGACTCCACCTTCCTGACCTAATAACCCCTAAAGACCCACGTCATAATATCATCTTCACCTTGGGGGTTAAGATCTCAACATACGAATTTTGGAGGGGCACATGCATTTGGCCTAGAGTACCTACCTTTGTCTATCAAACGCAGCAGCAGCAGCAGCAGGAGGAGGAGGAGGAATGTTAAAGTTATTTCTGAGAACACTGCAGTGGACACATTTTTGTAGAAATGTTCACTTTCTTCATAGAAGAGTTATTTCTTTTTAAATATTACATTCAGGCTTACATAAGTTAGCCAACTTAACGAAGCATTTCAAAACCACCTGGTATCTGTAAGGACCAAGAGAAGATCAGAAAATAAGCAAGGCACTAATGGAACAGGGAACTTAAGGGTTACAGGCAGGTCCTGCTCCTGTTCTGTTAGGAGTAACATGCCCAAGGTCGTTCAAGAAGCAGAGACAGATAGGGACTCTGGGAAGCTGAGAGAGAAGAAAAAAAAAAGGAAAAAGAGACAAACATTTGCATTCTATTGGTTAAAAGACCCTTATCAGAAGTTTAGGTTTGGAATTCGCCAATGAGCTAGACCCCAGCCCCTGTTGCTATGCTATGTGCAGCCCCCTTAGCAAATAGGTTACCGCCACATCTGCTTCTGTATGAGGCTTGCTTGCTTAGCTTATAAAAAGATTTAGCTGTGAGCGCTAGGTGCAATTCCCATCTGTAGCTCCTTGTGAGCACGGTGTCTCTGGACACCTCAGGAATTTGCCCCTACGCAGGTAAAACTGGCCAATGAAGTTACATCTATACTCCTGAAAGTCTCTGACGTTTGTTCTTGACCCGGTGGATGCTACAGTATCCTTCAATGTTCCTGTGACCAGGCTTCCAGAATCCTGTAGGGCAAGAATCGAACAGAGAAGAGCCATCAGCAAGGGTCACCCCTCCCGAGCTCACCTTTGGCAGGAAGCAGCTATGTGCTGACGTTGAAAAATGCTTCTAAAGTACAAGATAGAGCTCCCTTTGATGCAAAATTTCCAGATCAGATTTGCCTTTCAAATTTATTGCAACCTTTCAAGGAGTGGTTTTGGCAATGCTTGGGGCGTGATAATAGTCAAAGAGCTGTGAAAATGATTTAGTGGTCCAGGACTTTGAAGTGCCTATTAAAGACATTTAACGAACTTTATATTTCTCCCTACATTTTCCCCAAACTGTGCCTGTGTGGAAGTTTTCCAAATCACTTCTTTAAAGCTCAGAGGCCATCATTTTTATGTGGGAGGGAGGAAATTTATTGCTGTACAGTTTCCTTGCTTCCATGTGTTTTTCTTCAGAGCTCACCAAAGTTACCCTTTTCATCTTTTGCTAACAAATTAAAAGACTTGTTTTTCTTAATTTGATGCATTATATTATGAAGGTGAACCCTTCTTCTCCAATAAATTTCCTTGCCACTTTAAGGTCTGCAGCACACTACATGAGTCTAAGTCAGGGAGCGAGAGAGGCAGAGCTACTATTTGAAACACTTATCTGATGCAAAGCACTGAATGAGATCTTTAATTTTATCTAGACTTGCTCAGTGCAAGCATGCACTCATTTGATAAACATGGAGAAAGGGACTAAGAACTGGACGTTACACTTTGGGGCTGAGTTCAAAACATCGGTTTGTTCACGATATAATAGGAACAACATACAAGTATAAAAGTAACTATCAATGCAGTATCAAACGCTTCTTGAAAGACGGTTCTAACTATTTGTCTGAGAACATGGGCTCTGGAAAGCTGGCGGCTGGGTTTGAACCCAGGCTCTTCTAGCCCTGTAGCTTCGTGCAAGTTATTTCATCTTATTCCTCGATGTCCCTGTCTGTAAAGAGGGACTGAAAAGAGTATCTACTTCAGGGAGCTGTGAGAACAGCAGGAGTGGATACGCAGTCAGGGCTCATACCACTGCCTGGGACTGAGAATGGAGATTTCAGCTCAGGTGCCTATCCTTGACTAGAATGTCCCCATCTGCCTCGCGCTCTCCTGCGGAGACTCATTCTTGCCGTGGTCTTTGGATCCTTGTGCCCTTATCACTGCGTGGAGCTCCTCCTGTTCTCATTGGCTTGCTTGTTTATTGCCTTTTTTTGCTCCACTGGAGTATACAAGTCACCAGAGCAGAGAGCACTCGGATTTTATTAATTGTTGCCTACCCGGACCATTGTGTACAATGTGGCTCGTGGTTGGTTTTCAGTTGGAACGAGTGACGTGAACTGCTGAGTGTTCAGAGCTCTGGCAGGTGAACCCAGAGCTCTTTTCGGAAGTATATAACACCGATAGTTGGCCGAGTCTTTGACAGCATTAGAGACAGTTTCTGAGAGGAACTGACATCCTTCAGGGACTGCAGGCTGGCATGGTGCAGGGGGACAAGAGGGGAATTTGCATGGAATCCTCACGGTCACTGTCTGAGATGGGCGTTTGAATCCCCATGTCCTGAAATGAGAAAAAGATATGGAGAGAAAGCCACAGAAATTTGCTGGGAGTCTTGGATTAAATCATTCCACTGCGCTTCCTTGCAAAGACTATTACCACGAGGGCCTGGAAACCAAAAACGGTACCTAATGCCCCAAAATTATTCTTCATGGACCTCATTTACGCAGAAAGGCTGTGACAGTTTTCCTGTTGCTATAGAGAACATAGCAACACACCACTCTACACCCCAGATGCAGGGGAGTCTTCTCCGGCTCCATCTCACTCTCTTTTCATCTCTAACCCCATCTCTGGCCGCCCTTTGACAAACACAGGTTGTATTGTCCAAGTGCCTGGAAAACAGAAAAGCGATTTTCTGCACTCAGAGGATCCACACACAGGAAAACCCGCAGAACTTCACAGGAAAGAAGGCAGGTTGCTTAACTCCATGTCCGCAGTGCTGTCCCGGCCACACTCAGACATGGGGCCCCAGCCAGTGGGCAGAGGCTCCTCTCCTGCCATGTGGGTGGGTCCAGCCGCCCACCCAGCCTTCAGAAATGCTGAAATGGGGCTTCTCCTTAGAGATTCCCCACTGTCCTTCTCGGTGTGCAGTAAGAATGAGGAAGATGGAAAAGAAAAATATTTTTTAATGGCTGCAGATTCTTTGGAACCCTGCCACTGAAAGGAGACACGCCCTCATCACCTTGCGTTGTCTGAATTACTGACTGTTTCCATGGGAGCACAGAAAGATGTTACTGTTTGAACACTACGTTTGGGATAGTTTGATACACAGAGTGACTGGAGCAGCTCTCCTCCATACCCTCCATCCACATTTACTAAGTATCTATCTGTGTTACAAGGATCTCTCTAAGGGAGGGTGGACCTTCTTATGTAGTCCTGTGGTAGATTCTGTTAAATTGGTTCCGTCAACAGCCATTCCAACCTATCGTTCTCTTTTCCTTTTTTAATTTGTTTTTTTTTATCTTTTCATTACAGTTTACATTCAATATTATCCTGTGTTAGTTTCACAAGTGGTTAGAAAATCAATCACTCTACAGAGTGGTTTCCCTGATGCTCAAGTACCCATCGGGCTTCACGCATAGTTGTCACGGTATTATTGACCATATTTCCTATGCTGTATCTACATCTCTGTGACTATTCTGTAACTACCCATTTGTACTGCTTAAATCCTTCCCTTTGTTTACCCAGCCCCCAACCCTCCTCCCTCCTGATGACTGTCAGTCTGTTCTCTGTGTCTATGAGTCTGGGTCCGTTTTGTTTATTTTGTTCTTTAGATTCCACATATAAGTGAAATCCCATGGTATTTGCCTTTCTCTGCCTGAATTTTTTCACTTAAAAATGGAAATGCCTTGTAACCCAGGGATTCCATTTCTGAGAATGTATCCGAAGAAACCTGAAACACTAATTTGAAAGAATGTATGCACCCCCGTATCCATTGCAGCGTTATTTACAACAGCCAAATTCTGGAAGCAGCCCAAGTGCCCATCAGTAGATGAGTGGATAAAAAAATGGTGGTACATTTACACAATGGAATATTACTTGGCCACAAAAAAGAATGAAATTTTACCTTCTCTTTGTTAATGAAGGCAGGTAACAGGATATTGATGGGGAAAGAGAGTCAAGAGAGTTAGACAATATATTTTATATAACTTGGAAAATCTGCTTTAGTAAGAAGCTTCATTATTCCATTTACAATTTGGATACCCCAGAGGATTGCCCAGCTAAACAGATTAACACTCCCTCCTTCTCCTGTGTATGGAGGGGGAACAGGTTTTTCCAGACCCTCTGGGTAAAACCAGTTCAGACCTAAACAACAGAGGGGATGTGCTTCTGTGCTTCCACCTTAAGGCATATAAAGGTTTGACAGTCTAGCCTAGAAGGATCTGATTGGTTAGTGGGAGGAACCCTGCAAGGTCACAAAATTTTAAAGAAATTGATTGGTTAATTTAAGGAAAGCTAAACCTTCCCCAGCCTGAAACTGCAAACACAGGTTTAACAGAGTTCAGACCCATTTCCCTGTTCCTGATTGGAATCAAGCTTATCATGCTCATTTATTTGTGGGGTCTTCAAAGAACAGCCCAAGGGTCTCCCAAGTACAGGCTTTGTGCAGCACCTGGATTAGACCGAAGTTCGATACGGGCTAAACCATGGAGAAGATCTGGACTTTGGCCTTATCCTGGGCTTAATGAAGACAAGACTGGTCTTTTTCCTTGGCAGGACAGAATGAGATGGGATGTTGAATACCTGTAAACATCCTTCTATTTCAACTTCGAATAACTATTACTCAAAAGCCGAAGTTTTTCTAAGGGCAGGTCCGATCAAATGCTTTTTATACGACACTGTATGTGAACCACATAGGAACCAGATTCAGGGCCGAAATCGTCTTCTCTTTTGTCTCCTCCTCCAAAAAACTGGAGGGTACAGTTCTCTCATCCCAAGCAAATCCTATCTTGCAGTTGGAGGTGGCTTTGTTGAACCACTCTGACCAATACCACATAGAAAAAAGTTGCTGCTAGAGTTTTCTTTCCTTACTCAAAGTTTAAGGGGAGGAAAAAGCCTTCTGTTCCCATTCCCCTTCCTCCCACGTGGAACGTGGAGATAGATGCTACTCAGAAGTGCATGCAGCAGCCCCGTGGTGTCACGAGGACGGGTCCCGCAGACCATGGCGGAGCACAGAGAGGAGCGCTCTCGTCTGACCACTTCCTGGGGCGTGACCCTCACGCTGGGTCCCTTCCTTCAGAATTGCTGTGACAGGAGACAAGGAATTTAGCTTTGTTAGAGCTGCTTCAGGAGTCAGAGAGCCTAAAACTCCATGGTAAATGTATCCTCCAATGATTCAACGCCTAATATTTTACATTACATACCACATGTGTGATGTGTCTCCCTTTGAGCTAAAAGTAGGAGGGAGGATGTTTACTCGTACTTATATCTAAAACGAAAGGAAAGGGAAGAGAGGGTGCTTTCAGTGAGAGCCTGAGCCCAGACAGGAGATGCACACGGAGATGATGTGATGACAGGGTTTCAAATGCGTTAAGTCCCTGAGCCCCACATCCTGCACCAGCTCACCCCAGGCAAGGAGATTTCCAGTATGATCAAATGGGAAAGACCAAATATTTTACAAACTTTACTTCTCCAACATGATTGTCTTCCTTGAGCTCATCTCTCTTTCCCGTTACAATCATGGAGAACAATTCAGGCAATTTTTTCATTTTTCTTTCTAAGACATTGTTTAGAGCAATCTTAGGTCCACAACAAAACTGAGAAGCTGCAGAACTGTTCCACATATTTCCTGTCCCCACGTATCACGCGGCCTCCCCGTTATCCATGTCTCCCGACGGAGTGGCACATTTTTTATTTTTCCTTTAAACAAAAGAAAACACTGACTTGCCTAATTTCACTTTGTATTGAAATGTTTAGTCTTGTTTGAATTAATAGTATTCCTCTTAAGGCTTCACTAAGGATAAATTTTTTATATATATATTTGGCATATATATTTAACACAGAATCATGAACTTTGGAATTATTGTTCCTTTCATCAACACAATTATAACCACTGCCACCAAGCCGAGCAGTGCGATGACTTACATGTTGTGACTTCTGTGAGGAAAAATATGTCTGAAAATAAAATCCCCAGCTTCCGACACTGTGTTAATTGCCACCTCTTTGGCTAACAAAATAGAAAATGCCTATAATTACTGGTTATTTTTGTATAAAAATTATTAATCTTGTCACAAAATAAATGAGCTGAAATGTGAAGCAGAAAACAATCATTTCAAAGACAGAAAGGAAGACTAATTACAGATCAATGAAGGAAAAAAAAGTATCAAAGAACAAAGAGTGTTTTGCATCTCTCTGCTCTCACCAGTGGGCTGTTTCAGGTAGTGATTGATTTCAAGGGTATTGTGCTTCAAACGCATTTACCCGACCAAAGCCATTTGTCTCATAATTCTTTAAAATCTACACATAGAGGTTCTTGTGTGTCCATTCAGGCTTATATTAGGTACCTTGAAATAGATAGTGTGGAACAACGTGAGTGTCACAAGTCAGGAACACTGTAAACCCTGGCCGTGCTGACTATTCTTTATTGTAATCTTTTTCTGGAAAACCTGGCCCTAAGCATCTTACCTGCTCTCTGAGCACCTGCTCTTCTTTGTTGCAGTGTGTGTTCCCCAGGTTGACACCAAGCTTCAAGCTTCTTCATTCCCCCAGGTTCTGCTATGCTTGGCCCATGTCTTCATACGGACTAGGCATCAGGCGCTTAGATGCTGTGTTAGATAATGAACCAGGTATACCAGATCCTCACCTTTTGGAACCTATGTTTTTACCAAGGTAACAAACATTAAAAGGTAATTGCTCAAGTAAGTATACTATTTGATTATGGATCTGATAAGTGCAATAAAGGAAGAAGACAGGGTGGAATGGAGATTTAACTTGCTATGGGGTGTAAGGAGGCTGAGGTGGGGAAAAAATAACATTTAATCTGTGGTCTAAGGAGAAACATTTCAAGCAGAGGGGAAAGCCTGTGTTATGCTCTGCCTCAGACAGATGTTGATGCTGATTGAATTGCATCAGTTCCGGTGATTCCAACAATGATGGTGATGGAAGGTAGTTTCTAGTTAGATATCCTTGAGTGTTCAACTCCAACTCACATTTGAAGTCCCACTTCAAGTGCCAACCCATTCTCCATGATCTTCTGGCATGTTTAAAACCATTCTAAATGCAAAGTATAACCTCAATGTCAACATAATGCTTTCAACCATTTGTAATTACTTCCATCAGTCTGTAGATTATATTTTCCTAGAGCACAGGAACCATGATTTTAAACCTTCTACATCCCAGCTGAAGGTCTAACACTTTGTTGAGCAAAGATCCTTGCAAATTGGGTCTCTGATTGATTTCTTTGCTTACATTTGTTTATATTTTGGGTTTTTAAAAAAACACTATACTAGTTCAGAACTATCTCTGGAAATGAAATAAATAGTAAAGTTTACTATGTGAAAAATATATGTAGTTTCTATATTTGAGCTGTGAAAAACTATTATCTATGTGAGAAAACTAAAAATATCATCATAGAATATAAAATCAACTTAGAAACTAGGACAAAAAAAAAAAGACTCACTCATTTCCAAGTGATCTCTGAAAACAACGGGCTCAGGTTTGTTGATAGATCCCTGGGTGAGTTTTAGCCATCTTGATGGTTATAAAGCATAACTAAAGAACTGCAAATTGTGTGCATGATTACAAAGAAGTTCATATTTTTATTTTATTAACCATAAGAGCAATTTCAATAGCTGGGCAAAAGCAGAGATATTTATTGTCTCTTGTTAAAATAAACCATGAGAATCTAGAGCTACAACATTTCTACCGGCGTTTGATTTAAACTCCTCTTTTTTCCTTGATAAAAGTAAATATAACAATAAAATCTCTCCGATCACATTCTTAAAATGCAGAATAAGAATGAGGTGGGCAGGAAAGGACACTTACTGCTGAATGTTCAGGGACCAAACAAACTGAACCACCTACACATATACTTAATTCTTTCCTCAAAGGAGATACATTCACCGTAATCATCATATGCTTCCATTAACTGAGCAACTATTATGTGCAGCCTCTCTTATTGTACCCTAGAGGTAACTTCAAGAATCAACACACATTGGTTCGGCTCTGAAAGAATTTATTGTCTTCTCAGTCAAAATCATAAAGCTACTGCAGAGCACAACTCCAAGAGAGGTCATTTATAGAGAACACAGGATGAATAGTGTCATCCCTCAGCTTTGTAACTGGGTGACCCTAGATGGGACATGGTCAGAGAAGTGACAAATAGAGGTATAACATGTGCTAAGAGCCAAGAAATCCTAACAAGTTGTGTGACACACAGTAGGAACTCAGTAACCACCTGATGAACGAACCATCAAATTGAAACTGTCAAAGAGACAGGTCATAGTGAGTTGGAGGGGTGTGGAGAGTCTCCGAGACAAGCAGCTGTCTTTGTCCCTCAGCCAGGAGCCCTAGGCCCAACAATTATGCACTGAGATATTTGACTAAGACTTGAGCCCTGGAACCTGTGACCCAGACACTGAGTGTCTCTCTGCACTCTGATCTTGAAAAGCTCTGTTCTGTGACGCCACTTGCTTCCTGGGCCTCTTTGGAAGAAGCTCTCGCATTGGCTGTAGTAACTCTGGGGACTCACTGACCCTAGCCCGGAGGTCAGCACTTAGAATTTGATGATATCCTGCAATTGCCAGTTTTTAAAAACGAGCAGTGTCTACTGGGGACTACCTTCCCAACAGCTCACTCCAGTGCCCACACCAACACCGAGTTCTTCCCCACGAGGAGGACGGCCTCCTGTCTGTGGAACTAGAACACCCCAGCTGGGGCACTGGCTCTGCAGGAGCCACAGGAGCAAAGCCTTGGCCTTCTTTACCCTCGTCCTGTGCAGCTGCTTTCTCTGTTTCTCCTTCGGGAGCTGGGCTGTGGCTGCCGGCCGGGCCGGTGGTGCTGGGCCCAACGTGCTCTGCACACCTGTCCTCATCCGGCACCGTCCTCAGTCCTCTCCTTGGTCCTTGGGAGACCAGCTCCTCTCCGCTCACACAGAGGCGCCCTACCCCATGCCAGGCTGCAGGTGCACTTAAACCCTGCGCCTGTGCTGCAACTGCATTTGATCTAAGTATTTCCCAAACTACACTAGCGCGGAGTCCCATGACCCCCATGTTGACTGTTGACCTCCCTCACCCACTAAGCTAAATAGATTTGTTTCTAGGAAGTTCTTTATTTTGATCTAATGTGCCTTGGGCCGGGAAAAAAATCAGTCTCAGTTTACTGTTTTCTTATCCAATCAACATCAACACCTCAGAGTATTTAGGAGGAGACTATGGGGAAAAGCTGGCATTTCTGGCAACCATTTAAATATCAGATAAACTGGACTTTTAAAATATTAAAACAACTATTTCTTATTGCAGTATCAGATAATATTAATAATAATCATGGTTATTTATTAATTACTTGGCCATATTTACATTTTAAGTTATGTGGAAATAATTTTTAAAAACAAAAATATTTAAGAATTTCTCACTGAAGTAATGACTTTAGATTCCTCTCTGAAGTGCACGCTGGGGCAGCATCTAAGGTAACAGTAAAAAGAATTATCACCTGCACAGAGGAAGTTGGTTGCCCCTGTCAGTCAGATGTTGTAGGATGTGACAGCCCATTGGGTATTAAGGCTACTCATGCCCAATGATACTGAGGTGACTAGAGAGTTTCCCGGGATTGACAATATCTTGGGAGCAGGTGACTGTCCTACTGCTAGATTCCCCCCCCCCCAGATGACATATAGGCAGAAGTAGATGGGAGGCCCATATCCCAGTGAGGAAAAGACCAGGTAAGGAGACTCTTTCCCTGGCAACCTATAACTTTGCTCAAATGGCAATAAAAAGCCTGTTCTTGAAGGAAAAGAAAAAGTCAGCATAGACTATTTCTTGTTTTTTATTCTTTCATTTCAAATGTAGCTTATTCTTTATTTTTGCTGTTGCTTGTCCTTGGGTCACTGTGGGTGGCTCTGGTAGCTGGTGGACAGGGAGGGAAAGCACTTAGACGAATGGGTCAGGGTATCAATCTGGCAATGCCTCCCAACCAGCAAGGACCTTTTATAGTCTTGAAAAGTACTTGCACTTTCATGTACAAGTCTCATCTGACTGTCTCCCTGTCCCCTGAGATGAAGCTGGAGTTTGCGGAGGAAGTTGAATCTCTGTCCCGGATTTATATCTTCCAAGAGTTGTTCTACATGCTAGGGTGTGTTTGGCTGTGAGAACCATACTTTACTGGGTCCCCAAATGTAGAATCACTGAGGTCACAGATACCAGGTGACTTTCTCATAAATTCACTGTTATGAATGGTTGTTACTTGGCCAAGGGTTAACACTGCAATGAGGAGATTTCACTCTACCTCACCTCCTTGACCCAACCAAACTGGGACCCATGGCACGCCTGTCCACACGCAAAAAAGAAGGAGAGAAGCTACTGCAGCATTTCTGGTGTCTTATTGGGCATGTGCGAGGAATGCTGCTTGGTGACGTCCCAGTCACAGGAACCAGTGAGAGTTCTCCCAGCATTTTTAGAAGCTCTGTTCATCTTTGCCCGCAGGGAGCTCCTTGGGCTTTGACAAAGGAGCCAAACAGGCTGCTCCCGTAGCAGGGGGCTCTCAAAATCCTGTCCCAGACTGAGTGAATGTTAACTAAGAAACCCAATGGGATACTCATTCTTCCAGTGCTGACAACAGTGCTGGACTTCCGATCCCAAGTAGATACATTTGAACAAAAGGAGAAACATCCGGCCCTGGCCGATTGGCTCAGCGGTAGAGCGTCGGCCTAGCGTGCGGAGGACCCGGGTTCGATTCCCGGCCAGGGCACACAGGAGAAGCGCCCATTTGCTTCTCCACCCCTCCGCTGCGCTTTCCTCTCTGTCTCTCTCTTCCCCTCCCGCAGCCAAGGCTCCATTGGAGCAAAGATGGCCCGGGCGCTGGGGATGGCTCTGTGGCCTCTGCCTCAGGCACTAGAGTGGCTCTGGTTGCAACATGGCGACGCCCAGGATGGGCAGAGCATCGCCCCCTGGTGGACAGAGCGTCGCCCCTGGTGAGCGTGCCGGGTGGATCCTGGTCGGGCGCATGCGGGAGTCTGTCTGACTGTCTCTCCCTGTTTCCAGCTTCAGAAAAATGAAAGAAAAAAAAAGCACAAAAAACAAAAAAAGGAGAAACACCCAGTGAGGGTACAGAGGGAAGCAAAGACTCAGCCCTCTGGAGGGGGCAGGGATTTCACAGTGGCTGAGCCTGTCGGGACTGTCCTTTAAAAAAATATCTGTGCGCAGCAAAAATCTGCACTTTGGACTGATTTCAATACCTCTGCTAAAAAACAAACAACAATAAGAATAAAACAAGGAATGCTCTTGTGGATATGGGACAGTTGGCTGAAAAAAGAGAAGGACAATAAAAACTACCTTTTAAGCTCCTTTGTTTGACTCAAGAGACAGAAGCCAAATTCTACCACTGAAAACTCAAGGCACAAAATTAAGACCCTTTAAAATGTAAAGAAACATTTTAGCCAAGCCACAAAGAAATACACAGTTTTCTGAAACCAGGACCAGAAGCGTGCGGCCTTGAGGTGGCCAGCCAAGCTCAGCGACGTCACTCACTCCAGAGACTGAGGGGACCTTCCGAGAGGGACTGGGAGCTCAGGGGTCCCGCCGCCTTCAGGGAGAGATGCCACCCACCTCCTCTGCTGGTGATGCCTGACCCCCAGGAACTTTTCTCTGGACCCCACAGTTGTGCAGTTGGGAGGGGGGCGTCTCAGTGCTGGGAGGGGGCCAGTGCCCTGGGTTGGACGGTCTCCTGGGGCAGGGAACAGGACTTGCCCCATGATGTGCAGGTTTACCCGGTCAAATCTGGAGAGCTCGGGGATGTACAGAGAAATAGATTTGATTCAGAGACCTGACACCCACCTTCTTAGACACCTGGTATGAAAAATGGGAAGAGGGTACAAGCTTTAGCAAGCAGAAAGTGAAACAGGTATAGTGCTTTTAACTGCCTGCTAACTTGAGCTTCTTTATCAGTAAATCTCACTTTTGTATTGACATCCAATCCACCATGAAACTTGTCATCAGGCTGATGCACTGGATGAGGACAACCTTTAGAGGGAGCTCCAGAGACGTCCGTCCTTTCTGCTCTGGGGAGATGACAGAGTGTCGCTCTTGAAAAGACAGTGTCCAGTTCCCCTGGACACTGAGTTGAGCAAATCTTGCCCTGAGTAAATGAACTTCAGGGCACAGACAAAAACAGTAGAAAGGAAACTCAAGAGGAGGGACTGGGTAGCAAGTGCTGATGGCCTTTTTCTTTGTAATGATTTTAGAGTATGTCGGAAGGGCTCTTTTTGAAAGAAAAAAAAAAGGTTGCTGTCAAAACCATTTCAAGAGCTTCAGAAGAACCTTTTTGAAATAACCTCCAGATAGGACTGAAAATCACCGAGAAAGGAGCAGGGTCTGCTAGAGACCCCGCAGGACCAAGCCGGGAGTGACATTGTAGGTTTGAACACGTCCCACTCCTGAGACCTCCAGGAGGACCCTGGGAGTCAGGCCAGTGAACCTCACTGCCAATCAAAGCTGACTCTGAGGGTCGGCTACTGATTTAAGGAGTCACTCAAAGCAGGACTGCCACCGCCATGGACAGTTGTCAAGAGACTCCCCTGGATGTTTTGAAAGGAAAACTGCTGAGGGTACCGGCAGAAGGACCCACTGCTGCAGGAATCGCAGGGAAGCCAGGAGAAGCCTGGAGACACCCCCAACCCCTGCCCACCCCGGGAGTGGTCCTCTGTCCTCCGAGCCAATGGGACAAAGAGAGAAGTGGGAGGGAAGTCCATGTCTACCTGCTATTTGTGGATCCAGGACAGTGGAAGACAGAGTAATATTTTACTTGTAAGGTACCTGGTTGAGCTGGAGATCCGGAAATTTTGGGAGTAGTTTGGACCGACTACAGAAAAAGCAGTTACAATCCATCCATCTGACACCTCTAGGAATGCATCCTGGAAAAGATTGTTCTAGATCATTACATTTTTGAGAAAGACTTTGCATTGTTATAACAGCTTGTATCTGATCATCACTGATATGACAACATCCCAGAGCTCTGTATCGAGATCTGGATGAGTAATACATCTCATAGGCAGGGGTTACGGTGCAGAGACTGGTGGGAACTGTGTTGCGAATCAAGCAGTGAATCGGGATTACAGAACTAAGAATAGACCACAGCTGTCGCTCAGCAATGGAAAACAATCTTGGAAAACATCCTATTAGGATTTTCCCAGCTTTGGATACATTTATCACCAGGAAAATATCTCGCACTTCTGAGGAACTGTAATTTAGCCCCGTGACTAGAATTTGATATGTCCCTCTGGTTTCCCAGATTAAGGAAAGAATGAAGAGGTTTAACATTAGCCTTGAGATTCCAATGTGAACAGTGTGTGAACTGATGTGGAGAGGAAGTTCAGGCGGCAGCCGGGTGGCAGAAATTTGTGTTAAAACAAAAGGAAAAGATATAATATTTTTACTTTGACTGCTGTCTTTGGAAAGTTATGAAAACTCTTACACCAATTTGCACTGCAGTTTTTCCAATGAAGAGCGTTCCAAATTTGGTTGAATGGCAGGAAAGGTAACAATTTTATTAGAAAATAATTTTTGGTGCAATTTGTTTCCTCTTCTTTATTATTAGACTTATTGGGGTGACACTGACTAATAAGATCATATAATATCAGTGTACGATTGCCTGATACATCATTTCTCTATTGCATCATGTGTTTTTATTTCCATGACAAAAGCTGGAAGAATCTTACAGTCATCTACTCCACACAGACATCTCATCCAAATTTATTCATGTCCCTCCTAGTGCCCACGGTGTCTGATGCATACCATGAGGGAAGGCAATAAGTATTTGTTGAGTGAATGAAAGAATTCCTTCCTGTTCTTGAATATACCCAGTTTGAGGGAAATCACAGCCTCTTGAATCATCAACTCACCTTTTTAGGACAATTTTGTTGGAAGATTCTTCCTTATATTTAGGCTCAATCTATGTCTAGGTAACTGATCAATTTATTCTCACCTTTGTGAACATATTAAATTAATCCATTTGTTTCTCTGTATAATAGTTTTACAAATAGATGAATTGAAAATAACAACGCTATCTAAACCTTTGGCTTCCCGCTCTCATTTTCTCCTCATTTGCCATCCCCTTTATGTTCTCTGACATAGGCAACTTTAATCTCCTCTTAAAATGAATATGCAGGGAGCTTGTATGGGGTCAGTCCTTTGCTTTTCTAAAACAACATGAAAATCCTAGACTTAGAAAAAAATTTTAACAGGCAAAAATTTAGTTTTGCCAACTCTGCTTTCTCCCTTAACTGACTCTATTTAAGCCCCTTTCTTACTCTTATCTACCATATATGACAGCTCATTCCAGAAAATAATTATTAGAAATAGATATCTGAAAAGAAATACAACCTATGTATGTTTTCTGGTTTGATTTAAATTGGAGTTAAGAACTTTCTCCATTTATGAAATTATGATATTCAGCAACAGAGATAGTTGTATGTTTGTGGAAAGGGCGTCAAGGAAGACTTCCAAAGAGGTTCTGGTCTGAAATAACAATCTGTTCTAATTGTGTGTTAAACACTGACCTCTTAATAAAACTATAAACCTCATTTACCTTAACTTTAAATTTATACTATTTTGGAAAATATAATTCCCCAATATCTTTTCCCCCCTAACCTTTATAAAGCATGCATTAATATTGTCGTGTACTCCATTTTACAAAAAATACTACCTAACACCTTTAAATTGCTAAAAGTATAAGGAGGCTAGATTTAGACTAGATTTGCTGCTGAAGGTAGTTGAAGCTGCATCTGCCATGTTCAGTGATGTCTGTTTAAACAAAGAAACAAACAAACAGAAAAACCCCAAAGTCTTTTTTGCTTCTGCTTGGACTGTGGTTATCATGATCCCAATTATAATGCTTATAATCAAGCCTCTTTTTTCTCTCTCTCTAACATTCTCTTTCCTTTGGGAAAGCACCATCAGGTCAAGTTCATTCTGCACTCTCCTATCCCAGATGCCTAGGTTGGAGGATGAATCGCGGTGTGTTGGAGCTGAGAAGAGGGGGGCTCATCAATCAGCAGTCCCCAGGGGCTCACCCTGGTGAGCTGATGCCGTCCACTGGATTCGGATCACGCGGTGGTCAATCCTACAGCTGCCCCATTCAGCCTTGTCATTTCCCTGTTGGTACAGATGACTGCCTCGTGGCCACCAGGACAAAAAGAAAAAGAAAGGTGATCCTGTGTCCTGATATGACTAAAATTTTTCATCTAATTGACATTGTGTAAAAGACTATTTCAAATATGTGGCAATCAAATGCCTACAAGTATAGGAAATCAGAAGTTGAATGTTGCTGTTGTAGGAATGGTGGTTTTTGCTCTTTGCTTTGGTTTCCCTTCTTCTTTTTTTTTGTATTTTTTTCCGATGTGAGAAGTGGGGTCTGGCAGACAGACTCCAGCATGCGCCTGACCGGGATCCACCCGGCATGCCCACCAGGGGGCGATGCTCCGCCCATCTGGGGCGTTTTTCCCCTGTGGCTGTGAGCCATTCTAGTGCCTGAGGCGGAGGCCGTGGAGCCACCCTGGGCGCCCGGGGCCAACTTTGTTACAGTGGAGCCTTAGCTGCGGGAGGGGAAGAGAGAAACAGAGAGAAAAACGAGGGGGAAGGGTGGAGAAGCAGCTGGGCACTTCTCCTGTGTGCCCTGACCGGGAATCCAACCAAGGACTTCCACACGCTGGGCAACGTTCCACCGCTGCGCCAAATCGGCCAGGGCCTGGTTTCCCTTCTTAATATATGCTAACCTTGCCTATTTCTCGTGAGGCCATTTCTCTAACTCTCAATAGATAGATCACTTATGTAAACTTTGTACTCAGAAAACAATGACTTCAAAAACAATCATTGTTGCTCTACTCATAGTATGTTTAACATGACTTTAACTCTGAAGCTGATGTTGGCTAACTCATTTAGTAAAAATTATTTATCACCTGCCAATTGATTTATACAGGAACAGGAACCATCTGGTGCTCGGCTACACTTATCAAACTGCAAAGAAATATAATGAGAACTCGCTCATTATAATCATCTTTATTATATATATGAAATATTTGTTAAATACTTTGATGTTTGTGACAGTGTCAGGAATAATGATTGCAAACATCTTACTGAATTGAGCTGGTGACAATTTTTATTATGTTAGATAATGTGAAACAGCATTTGCTGTAAAACAATGGTAAGCTTCTGTGAAACAGGTTTCTACAAAGACTTTATTTCTTTAAATCTCCTTACTTTGATGAAAGAAAATTTAAAGTTAAGTAGAAGTATTTGCTAAGTCTTTCTCCTTGATGATAATACAATACTGATAAAGATGATTTTTCAAACAAAATTTAATTTATCATCTTTTAACTTCTAATTTTATTATAACTACAAATCATGATGAGAAGACTTGAAAAATCCCTTTCCTATAAGAAGGCATTAGCCCAAATGCATGCCAATTAAAACTAATTTATTCACAGCCAGCCCACCCTCTCTTTTCTCTCATCTCATCCTCAGCTCCACATACCAAGGAGCCAGTGTGAGGATGAGATTCATAAAGCATACTGAGACTGAAAGCCTTTTCCAGGTTGAAAAAATAAATGGCATTCTCTTGAATCCATGTTACTTGAGGGGATGGATGCCCATTCTCTCAGCTGTGAACTTCTTAGGGACACAAGAAGCAGAGAACAATGGTCATGTTCCTTGGGGCAGCATGCTTGCCCCTTTGCAGGAAAGAACACCTCCGATCTTTCCTGCAGAGGTGCTCTGAGATTAACAAGATGAGGTGATCAAAAGGTCATTCAGTGACTGTGGGAGGACAAGTGTTCACACCGGGAGGGTGTGTGTGTGGAATCAGGCAGTTGTGGTGTCTACATTTCACAAGATCAGACTACATTGTACGAGATCAGCCATCCTAGATGTTTCCTGAAATTGGCTAAATTCACTAACCTCTCTTTTAATCTCCCTCTTACCACTAATGGTAACTTTGCTATGGAACAGACAGTGTTGGCTGCATTCATTAGATCATTTCCCATGCCTGGCCACACAGGAGGGTATTTCCCAGTCTTTCTTGTAATAAGGTGGATGGTGAGTCTGTGTTCTGATCAGACTGGACATGAGCAGAGGTGGTGCACTCCCTGTCCTTTGGCAGAGACCATGATGGCACCTATTGAGAATGCAAAACAATGCGAAGAAAGCAACCTGGATTCCTTAGTTAACCCACAGTTGGAAGGTGTCTCCTGAGTCACAACCTACATGGGAATCTTGTGGGTGAGAAACAACCCTTATGTCAAACCACTGGATTTTCACAACTTCTGTTACCGCAGCATAGAATATTCTATCTATCCTGCCTAACATATTTGCCTTCTATTTTCTTTTTTCTTTATTATTGGATAAGTTTGACATATAACACTGTGTAAATGTAAGGTGCATATCATGTTACTTTTATACATTTACATATGGTAATATGGTTGCCTACTTTCCTTCTATATTTAACTTCTTTATCTACAAACTCATGTTTTTTATTAATAAGCTTAATGATTCACCTCTTCCAAGAGCTATTTGTCTTTCAACAAGATATTCCTAAGAAGCAAAATAGCAGCAAGCCCTAAAAAAAATTAATCTCTAATAGAAAAACACTTAAGTACTAAGACAAAGAGCAACAGAACCCAATTTCTGGAAAGATAACTTCTGAGAGCTTCTTTAGAGACAGCATTTACTCCGTATTATTTAAGCTGTCTTTTTTACTGAATTTATTGGGAGTCATATTTGTTCTTCATATTCCTATAGTTGTTTTCTCTTAGTCATCAGGGTGCTATTTTAGCAGGGAAGTATAGAAAAAGAAAGATACTTTTTTTTTTGTCTAAATATTTTTGACAGTTGTAGTTCTACTAAAAGAAAGGATTATAAAATGACTTATTCTTACAGGTACATGCACTGAATAACTTAGTTTCTTAAAATAGTTCTCCTTGAAATCATTTAGATAACAGACATTGTTCAGCATTATCCTCAGAATTCTTTTGTGCTCTCTCTGTTAACATATAAGTTAACAGATAAAAATTTAGACACCAACAAATAAAATTTTAGACACCAAGTCACAGTTTTTGAGGTTTTTTTTTTCCACAGCTCTATGTCAGTTGTGTCCACAAATTCTGAAGTCTGTAAGAAGCTTTGATTATAAAAATGTAGCAGCTTGAAAAGACCATTTTTTGGCATCAGACCTTGGCTTAAATATCATTTTTGTCATTTACAAGCCATATAAGTTTTATGGAGTTAATCCAATTTCCTCGTATGTTAAAATAAGAAAGAAAAAGCCAATTCCAAAAGATTAATAGATTTGTTTACAAATATTACTTATAAAGCCACTAGCTCTGTGTCTGGTAAATAATAGGAATTCAACATGTAAGACTCCATTTAAGAATTATCTTTCATTGATATATGATCAATGTGTAAAAAATGCCCAGATATTAAGATTTTAATATATATATATATATTTTTAAAATTTTTATTTATTTTTTATTCAGTGAGGGAAGTGGAAGCTAAGACAGAATCCCACATGTGCCCTGACCATAATCCACCCAGCAAGCCCGTTAGGGAGCAATGCTCTGCCTATCTGAAGTGTTGCTCTGTTGCTCAGCAACTGAGCTCTTCTTAGTGCCTGAGGTGGAGGCAATGGAACCATCCTCAGTGCCCATGGCCAACTAGCTCCAAACGGGCCATGGCTTCAGGAGGAGGAAAGAGAGAGATAGAGAGAGAAAGAGAGAGAGAGAAGCAAGAGGGGGAGGGTTGGAGAAGCAGATGGGTGCTTCTTCCGTGTGCCCTGACCGGGAATCGAACCCAGGACTTCCACATGCAAGGTTGACGCCCTATCACTGAGCCAACTGGCCAGAGCTAGATCTTTAGAATTTTATACATTCGTGAAAGCACTACCCAAAACAAGATGGGAAACATTTCTATCACTCGAGGAAGTTAAGCCTCTTCTTCCTCCCTCCTCTAGTTTCTAATTGTGTTATCACACACTTGTCAGATTTGGGACTTCGTGTAAGTTGAATCACAGAGTACATGCTCTTCTCTGCCTCGCAGCCTTTGCTTAATACAATTTTTTGAGATTTATTCGTGTTGCTACATGCAAAAAGTTGCAGTACACAGTATCTCTCCTTTGTGTTTTAGAGCATGGTTATTTCCAGATTTTCTCCTTAATCAGCCTGTTAACAGCTATGTTTGCTTTCCCCAGTCTTCATTGTTTATGCTCATTTATTCTGATTTTGTCACACTTTATATTTTCTTACCTGAGGCGATATGTAATAGCCAAGAACTTGGTCAGATTTTTGGGGGTTTTTTTTGCTTGAGGTGGGGACGAATTACTTTTATTCTTTTGAGAAACCTTTCCAGAAATTATATCTGCTTTTAAAAAATTTTTGTGTTTAGAGTAACACATTTTTTTTCATGTTGTTATACACAGGCCATGCATAGTGGATACATTCATGAAAACTCCTTTGGCTGAATCTCTTTATCCTGAAATATACACACAATGAACCAAAAGTTCCTGTGTGCTAAAAAATGAAGTGTTAGAAGAACACAACCACACAAAATAGTACGTATATTTTCCCATCTTTGCTAACTTTCCCACGTCCTTTTTTCCTGTAGCTTACTGGAAGAGAGGCATGTAACAGTCAGAAAGGGCTCCGATCTGAATGAATTCTGTCTTACTATTCTAACTCCATTACGCTTCTAACTGCTCATCTGTAAAACGAGGCTGACATCTACATGAGATCCTTGGGACAACATATGTAAAGTTTCCCGTAGGTGATGTTTAATCATTCTATTTAATAATGTAACAATACTATAGGAGTCTTCATTTTCTATAGGTACTCATCCAAGGCTGCCTTATTGTTAACATTTTTTTATTTCAGAATCGAACCCAAACTGTGGGCCAACATGTTAAAGTTATGGGAGTAGATAGTATATTCATTTCCTAAGGCTGCTGTAACAAAACACCCCACACTGGGTGGCTTAGAGAAATAGAAATGGATGGTCTCACAGTTATGGAGACTAGAAACCTGACAGCTACGTGGTAACAGGGCTGTGTGCCCTCTGAAACCCATAAGGAAGAATCCTTCCTTGCCTCTGCCATGTTTCTGGCGGGCACTGACGATCCTTGGTGCCCCTTGCCTTGCAGCTACAGCACCTCAGTCTCTGCCTCTATTGTCACATGACACTCTCCCCTTGTGTGTCTGCCTTTCTGTGGCTCTTCTCCTTTTATAAGGACGCCAGTTATACTGGGTTTAGGGACCACCCTACTCTTGAATGACCTTACCTAATTAATTACATCTGCAACAGCCTTATTTCCAAATAAGATCAAATTCTGAGATGGGAGTGGTTAGAACTTCAACATATCCTTTTGGGATATATAGACTAAACCATAGTAGATAGTAATAAACTCATCATAAAAAATACTTAAGTTTTATGATACCATCTCTTACTCCAAGAATCACAAAGAGTAGGGAGTCATAATACACACATCTCTCTGTCCAATTCTTCCTGAAAAACTTTCCTCCCATAAAGGGCCAATTCTAAACATAAGTCAAAAACCGCACAATCACTTTGCTATCTGTTGCCATTTCCCTCCTAATAAAATGGCCTCTTGCTAGTTGGTTTTCTTATGAAGTGGGTAGCATATCACTTGGCTATTTCTGAGCACCATCACCTCCTCATAATCACTGCTAATTCTTTGGGTTCATAGCATAACTGTAAAAAGACCTGCTCACTTGTCCGCTGAGCCTCTTCGATATGAGATATGTTTGGTAGTTGGTTCTTATTTTCTTTTATATATATATTTTTGATGAGGGGAGAGAGAGAGAAAGAAGGGGGAAGATCAGGAAGCATCAACTCCCATATGTGCCTTGACCGGGCAAGTCCAGGGTTTTGAACCAGTGACCTCAGCATTCCAGGTCAACACATTATCTACTGCGCCACTACAGGTCAGGCTGGTTCCCATTTTCTGCATCCCAATCAAATGTGACCCCACTGATGTCCTACTCTGTTTTTAAATGAACAGTTATACTATGAATTGTATCAGACACTATAACCAAAATGATGTAATAGGAGGTTCAAAAGCATACTTCTCAAATATTATTTGTAACCACTTTTATAGTTACATGGTACAACCTTATTTCATTTCCATCACCAGCTACCATCCTGTCTCTCACTCCCTTTAGGACAAACCTCTTTGGAGGGTTGTCTACACACACTGTCTGCTATCTCTCTCCCCCTCCACACTTTTGAATGCAATCTAAGTTTTATCCTCATCAAATGACCTTATCCTGTCTCATGGTATTAAATATCATCTATCTAAGGGTGCTCAATTATTTCATGAGGCTAGATCTCTCACCATGTGGTCTGACATCTTTATCTGAGTGTCCAAAGTCTCTCAAATTTAACACACGCAAAACGGAATTACTAAACTTATATCATCAGTCCTAAGGATGAAATTGCAAAGAGAGCCTTTCTCTGCTGTAATTTTCTCTATGTTAGTTAAATGGCAAACCCTTAGTCTAATGCAATCAGCCCGAAACCTTGGGTTCACTTTGACTCTTATATTTCCCTCATACCTTATGTAAAGATTGTCACAGTATCTTGTTTGCTCCGAGTTGAACACATATTTAGGTGTGCACAACTTCACCACTACGATCAAAACCACATCATATCTGAACTCAATCACTGAGACAGCCTCTCAACTAGAGTCAGATTGTACCACCTTGCTGCTCTAAACGTCCCAAAGACTTTTTATTCTTGCAATGACCGGTGAGGCCATACACAATCAAGTATAAATACAATCGGTTCCCCATTGCCTTCTCACCTCATCGACCCACTCCACCTTGCTTTCTGCACAGTGGTCACTCTAACACCCTGGTTGGAGTTTGGTATTCCAAGATAAGTGTAACTCTTATTTCTTGAGCTTTTAGTATGACCAGGCTCATTTATGTAATTTTAACAACAGTCCTAAAAGATAGCTATTGTTATTAATTTTGCATTAGAAATGATGAAACCAGATCTTCCAGAGGTTGAATAACTTGCCAAAAGCAAAGCAACAATTAAATAGAAAAGTGGAGACTCAAAACCAGGTCTTTCTATTTCTGAAGTCCATTCTTTTACTAGGCTATCTTCACAATACTTGAGAATAATATTCTGTTCCCAAAATGTCTCAGCTACCTATATTTATAGGTATTTACCTGAATAAGAGTATTTTTCAAATTATTTTTAGATAGCTCATTTATTTTGAGTGAAATTATTCATTAATACCAAGTTTCTGAATATCATCTAAGAATTAGGTTAATTCTAATCGTTTCATTGCTGTTCCCATGCCCAGTGTACTATCCACATATACCAACATAGGACCACATAAAACTTTTCCAAGACTATATCATATACAAAGAAACGAAAGACTTCAGCACAGTGTGGGCATGGCACAGATCTTATCCCACCCCATTCTGATTAGTCCCACCCAAGTACAGGTTATATATCAGGGCAGGGGCTAGGAGGATGAGACTCCCCAAATCTCCATATCTATAGAAATCTGAAGTGCTCAATGGTAGCTGCTAAAAACTGTCATGTGCTATATGGGCATCTTCCCTAAAGAAATTAAAACATATATCGACACAAAAACATGTTTATTATGAATATATATTCGTAATAGCCCCAAAGTGTAAACAACCAGTCTCCATCAACTGATGAATGGAGTAGTTTTTCATGCAATGGGATATCTTTTGGCCATAAAAGAGAATGAAGTACTGTTCCATGCTAAAGTGCTGGGTCTCACATCCTATGTGAAAGCATTTCTACGAAATGTTTAAAATGGACAAATCTGTAGAGACAGCAGTTGATTGGTAGTTGCCTGGGGCTAGAGGAAATGAATGCTCATGAGTGAAAGTTTCTTTTTGGGGTGATGACAATGTTTAAAATTATATTATGGTGACAGTTGCATAACTCTACAAAGGTACTCAAAACTGCTGTGTTGTGTACATTGCTGTCACCCTTGCAGGATGACCAGTAGACTGTGGGCTGGGTTCTAGAGAGGAGCTGACTTTTCAGGGCAGCCACGAGGTTCTCCGTGTACGGTCAGGGTTCCGTGTAACCGAGTGGTCACTGAGTGATCTAGAAGCTGATCTGACTCCCACGGTGCTCCCTGGTACTGACGAGACCTGTGCTCGCTGTGGCGGCAGCTAGACAGCCTCCTAGAGCTACCAGGGTACTTCGGGTCTCCTCACCTGTCCCTTTTTCTCTCTGATATGAACTTCAGACTGTTGGCACTCAGAATATCCAGTTCCATTTATTTCAAAGCCATCAGTGCTATTGTACTCATCATAAATTCATTTTGAGACTCTTAGTGCACAATGACTCAGCAGTTTGAATACCAACCATTCCGAAAGCAGGGAGAGTGGTACAGTCCTGGCTGCTGCCTGAGGGATAATTCGGAAGCTCGGAAGGAAGAGAGAAGCTTGGGAGAGTCAAGATTGAAGTTTCCCTATTGGAACAAAAAAGCATGACTGCTGAGACTAACTTCATACATAAAGTTTGCTAATCAAAAAACAAATGACCACTGTAATTTTCTTAAAAACATGTCTTGTGGCACAGATACAGCCTGATTTTAAGGGTAGTGACAATGCAACCTTGGCTCTAGGTCTTATATGTAACAGAAAAACACCACCAACAGCAACAACACATTGAAAATATCCTATAAACCTCTTAGGATAGGGATTTTGTGTGTGTGTGTGTGTGTGTGTGTGTGTGTGTGTGTGTGTGCGCGTGCGCGCGCGCGCACACACGTAGGGAAGGCAGAGAGACAACCTCCCGCATGCATCTCAATCAGGATCCACCAGGCAAGCCCACTCGGGGGCGATGCTCCGCCCATCAGGATCGTTACTCCTTTGCTCAGCAACTGAGTTCTTCCTAACTCCTGAGGTGGAGGCCATGGAGCCATCCTTAGCACCTGGGGCCAACTGGCTCCAATTGCAGGAGAGAGAATTTAGAGGGAGAGAGGTGGAAAAGCAGATGGTTGCTTCTCCTGTGTGCTCTGACTGGGAATTGAACCTGGGACATCCACATGCCAGGCCAATGC
Source organism: Saccopteryx leptura (assembly GCF_036850995.1). NCBI lineage: Eukaryota > Metazoa > Chordata > Mammalia > Chiroptera > Emballonuridae > Saccopteryx > Saccopteryx leptura. The sequence continues at coordinate 153,645,825 of NC_089503.1, forward strand.
TCTACCACTGCGCTAACTGGCCAGAGCCAAAGATTTAATTTTAAAGTGGGATTTAAGACTGACCAGGCAGTGGTGCAGTGGATAGAGTGTCAGACTGGGACACAGAGGACTCAGGTTTGAAACATCGAAGTCACTTGCTTGAGCATGGGCTCACCAGCTTGAGCTCAGGGTCACTGGCTTGAGCATGGGATCATAGACATGACCCTATGGTCACCAGCTTGAGCCCAAAGGTTACTGGCTTGAGCATGGGATCATAGATCTGATGCTATGATCACTGGCTTCAGCCCAAGGTCACTGACTTGAGCCCAAGGTCGCTGGCTTGAGCAAGGAGTCACTCACTAGCTTGGCTGGAGCCCACCAGTCAAGGCACATATGAGAAAGCAATCAATGAAAAACTAAGGTGCCACAACAAAGAATTGATGCTTCTCACCTCAGTTTAACAATACTCCAGGAAACACAAATCCTCCTCTGGTTCCTCTTCCTATTAGTATTTCACAAACCTTCCAATGCTTTTATTCACCTGCTCACCATTAGAGTTTGAGCTGCTGGTGAGAAGCAGTCTTGTCTTTTAGAGCCTGAATAATTACTGCAGATGCTTACTCATTGTTCAGAAGAAAGTAGCAGCTATCAAAGGTACCACCTTGTTAATTGATTAACTCATGTTGAAGAACTATTACAACACAGGTTAAACTCTGAGTGAGCTTTTGTATTGGCTTACTTATTGCAAAAAAAAACTTCCTTTGGAGTCATTTGTAATTCAAATTTCAGCCAGGGTACTGAAGGAAAAGAATAGCTCTAAAGTCTTGGAAGACTATGCTGTTAAGTAAAAACTTTCTCATTTTCCGAAGAACGAACAGTCACACTAAGTAATGAATATCTTATTTCTTATTTGTTCCACTCCTCAGTAAATCTTTCTCTTGGTATTTCAATCTTTTCTATTTTTAAACAAATGAGCAAAAAATGAACAGAAAGCCTCGCTGACCTTCCTTTGTGTGAAGCTCCATCCTCTTTTCCACAAACTTTCCAAAATGCTGCCTCTATTCTTCTTCCATTTCCTCCCCATCTTCACGATCTTACCTAACAGCTCTTGGTAAGAGCTTCAGAGCACAACTGATGTCTTCAGATCTCCTATTTTTTTTAATTTAATTAATTTTGTTTACACAGATTTTATGGTCACCCCGAATGCATACCTCCTCCCCCAAATCCCCCTCAACATCTCCCTACAGCACCTTCCCCCCTTCCCTTCAGGTTTATCCCCTCCTATCATCCCCTTTCCCTCTGTCCTCTTTTCCTCTGGTCCCCTTGATCCCTCCTCTGTCTCAATTCCATCCCTCAGTTCTCATTATTCCTTGGATTCCTCAAATGAGTGAGGTCATATGATAGTTTTCTTTCTCTGCCTGGCTTATTTCACTCAACATAATAGTTTCCATGTCTCTCCATATTGTTGCAAAAGGTTATTTCCCTCTTTTTCATAGCCCCATATTATTCCATAGTATATATGTACCACTGCTTTTTAATCCACTCGTCCACTGATGGACACTTGGGCTATTTCCAGATCTTTGCTATTGTGAACAATGCTGCTATAAACATGGGGGTGCATTTCTTTTTTTCATTAGGTGATATGGTGTCCTTGGGATATATTCCTATAAGTGGGATGGCTGGGTCAAAGGGTAGTTCCACTCCACCAGCAGTGCCCGAGGGTTCCCTTTCTCCACATCCTTGCCAGGACCTATCATGTGTTGTTTTGTTAATGAGCGCCATTCTGACTGGTGTGAGGTAGTATCTCATTGTGGTTTTAATTTGCATTTCTCTAATGATTAGTGATGTTGAGCATTTTTTGATATGCTTATTGGTCATCTGAATGTCCTCTTTGGAGAAGTGTCTATTCATTTCTTGTGCCCATTTTTGAATTGGATTGTTTGTCTTCCTGGTGTTGAGTTTTATAAGTTCTTTATAAATTTTGGTTATTAATTCCTTATCAGATGTATTGTCAAATATGTTCTCCCATTGTGTAATTTGTCTTTCTATTCTGTTCATATTGTCTTTAGTTGTGCAAAAGCTTTTTAGTTTGATATAGTCCCATTTGTTTATCCTGTCTTTTATTTAATTTATTTGTGGAGATAAGTCAGCAAATATATTGCTGCGATAGATGTCGGTGAGCTTACTGCCTAAGTTTTCTTCTAGGATGCTTATGATTTCATTATTTACATTTAAGTCTTTTATCCATTTTGAGTTTATTTTTGTGAATGGTGTAAGTTAGTGGTCTAGTTTCATTTTTTTGCAGGTAGCTGTCCAGTTTTCCCAACACCATTTGTTAAAGAAACTGTCTTTACACTACTGTATGCTCTTACCTCCTTTGTCAAATATCAATTGTCCATAAAGGTGTGGGTTTATTTCTGGGTTCTCTGTTCTGTTCCATTGATCTATATGCCTGTTCTTATGCCAGCACCAAGCTGTTTTGAGTACAATGGCCTTATAGTATAACTTGATATTAGGAAGTGTGATACCTCCCACTACCTCCCACTTTATTCTTCTTTTTCAAGATTGCTGAGGCTATTTGTGTTCTTTTTTGGTTCCATATAAATTTTTGGAATATGTGTTCTATATCTTTGAAGTATGTCATTGGTATTTTAATTGGTATTGCATTGAATTTATAAATTGCCTTAGGTAATATAGACATTTTAATTATGTTTATTTTTCCTAACCATGAGCACGGTATATGCTTCCATTTGTTTGTGTCTTCCTTGATTTCTTTTATCAATGTTTTATAATTTTCTGAGTACAAGTCTTTAACCTCCTTGGTTAAATTTACTCCTAGGTACTTCATTTTTTTGTTGTTGCAATAGTGAAGGGGATTGTTTCCTTAATTTCTTCTTTCTGACAGTTCATTGTTCATGTATACAAATGCCTCTGATTTCTGAGTATTAATTTTATATCCTGCCACCTTGCTGAATTCATTTATTAGGTCCAGTAGTTTTTTTACTGAGATTTTAGGGTTTTCTATGTACAGTACCATGTCATCTACAGATAATGAGTGTTTTACTTCTTCTTTTTCAATTTTGATGCCTTTTATTTCTTCTTCTTGTCTGATTGCTGTAGCTAGGACTTCCAGTACTATGTTGAATAAGAGTGGTGAAAGGGGACACCCCTGCTTGTTCCTGATTTTAGGGGAATTGCTTTTAATTTTTGTCCATTAATTATAATGTTGGCCATGGGTTTGTCATAGATGGCCTTTATCATGTTGAGCTATGTCCACTGTATTCCCACTTTACTGAGAGATTTGATCATAAATGGGTGCTGGATTTTATCGAATGCTTTTTCTGCATTTATTGAAATTATCATGTGGTTTTTCTCCTTCCTTTTGTTTATGTGGTGAATCACATTAATTGATTTACGAATGTTGTACCATCCTTGCCTCCCCAGAATAAATTCCACTTGATCATGATGTATGATTTTTTTCCAGGTATTGCTGGATCCAGTTTCCTAATATTTTGTTGAGGATTTTAGCATCTAAATTCATCAGGGATATTGGCCTATAATTTTCTTTCTTTGTATTGTCTTTGCCTGGTTTTGGAATCAGAATTATGCTCACCTCATTAAAGGAACTTGGAAGTGTTCCTTCCTCTTGAATTTTTTGAAATAGCTCGAGAAGGATAGGAGTTAGTTCTTCTTTAAATATTTGGTAGAATTCACCAGTGAAGCCATCGGGCCCAGGGGTTTTGTTTTTTGGGAGGTTTTTGATAACTGTTTCGATCTCTTTTGCTGTAATCAGTCTGTTTAGGTTTTCTGATTCTTCCAGATTGATTTCCAGATTGATTTTTGGAAGATTATATGATTCAAGGAATTTGTCCATTTCACTTAGGTTGTTTAATTTTTTGGCATACAGTTCTTTATAGTATTTTCTTACAATATGTTGTGTTTCTGTTGTCTCAGTTGTTATTTCTCCATTCTCATTTCTAATTTTATTTATTTGAGTCTTTTTTCTTCTTTTCTTTTTCTTTTTCTTTTTTTTTTTTTTTTACAGGGACAGAGAGAATGTCAGAGAGAGAGATAGATAGGGACAGACAGACAGGAACGGAGAGAGATGAGAAGCATCAATCATTAGTTTTTTGTTGTGACACCTTAGTTGTTCATTGATTGCTTTCTCATATGTGCCTTGACCGCAGGCCTTCAGCAGACTGAGTAACCCCTTGTTTGAGCCAGCGACCTTGGGTTCAAGCTGCCGAGCTTTTTGCTCAAGCCAGATGAGCCTGCGCTCAAACTGGCAACCTCGGGGTCTCGAACCTGGGTCCTCCGCATCCTAGTCTGATGCTCTATCCATTGTACCACCACCTGGTCAGGCTCTTCTTTTCTTGGTGAGTCTTGTTAAAGGTTTGTCAATCTTGTTTATCCTTTCAAAGAACTAGCTCTTGGTTTCATTGATCTTCCATATTGTTTCTTTAGCTTCTATGTCATTTATTTCTTCTCTGATCTTTATTATTTCCTTCCTTCTACTACGTCTGGGCCTTACTTACTGTTTTTTTTCTCGTTCTTTTAGATGAAGGGTTAGGTTGTTTATTTGAGCTTTTTCAAGCTTCTTAAGGAATGCCTGTGCTATGAACTTCCCTCTCAGGACTGCTTTTGCTGTGTCCCATAAATTTTGTGTTGTTGTTTGCTCATTATCATTTGTTTCTAGGAATTTTTTAAATTTCTTCTTTGATTTCATTGTTAACCCATTTGTTATTTAATAACATGCTATTTAGTTTTCATGTGTTTGAGTACTGTTTAGTTTTTCTGTTGTGGTTGATTTCTCTTTTCATGCCATTGCGATCAGAGAAAATGCTTGATATGATTTTAATCTTCTTATATTTATTGAGACTGCTTTTGTGTCCTAACATGTGGTCTATCCTAGAGAATGTACCAGGAGCACTTGAAAAGAATGTTTATTCTGCTACCTTAGGGTGAAAGGTTCTAAAGATATCTATTAAATCAAGTTGATCTAATGTGTCCTTTAAGTCTTCTGTTTCTTTGTTAATTTTCTTTCTTGAGGATCTATCTAGTGATGTTAGTGGGGTATTGAAATCTCCTACTATTGTAGTATTGCTGTTGATCTCGCTCTTTATATCCATCAAAGTCTGCTTTATATATTTAGGTGCTCCTATATTAGGTGCATAGATATTTATGATGGTTATATCTTCCTGTTGGATTACTCTCTTTATCATTATGTAGTGACCTTCTTTATCTCTTACTATAGTCTTTGTTTTAAAGTTCATTTTGGGTCCTGGCTGGTTGGCTCAGTAGTAGAGCATCGCCTGGCATGCAGGAGTCCCGGGTTTGATTCCCAGCCAGGGCACCCAGGAGAGGCACCCATCTGCTTCTCCACCCCTCCCCATCTCCTTCCTCTCTGTCTCTCTCTTCCCCTCCTGCAGCCAAGGCTCCATTGGAGCAACGTTTGCCCGGGCGCTGAGGATGGCTTTGTGGCCTCTGCCTCAGGTGCTAGAATGGCTCTGATTGTGGCAGAGCGATGCCCCAAGACAGACAGAGCATCGCCCCCTGGTGGGCATGCCGGGTGGATCCCGGTCGGGGACATGCAGGAGTCTGTCTGACTGCTTCCCTGTTTCCAACTTCGGAAAAATACAAAAAAAATAAAAAATAAAATAAAATAAAGTTCATTTTGTCTGATATAAGTATTGCTACCTCAGCTTTTTTTCATTTCCATTTGCATGAAATATTTTTTTCCATCCTTTTACCTTCAATCTATGTGCATCTTTTGTTTTAAGGCTTGTCTCTTGTAGACAGCATATGTACAGGTCCTGTTTTCTTATCCAAGCAGCTACCCTATATCTTTTGATTGGATCATTTAATCCATTTATATTTAAGGTTATTATTGATATGTAGTTGTTTATTGCCATTTTATTCTTTAAAGCTGTATTCCTCTTTTGCTATATTCTTTTCCCACTTTGATCTGTTTACAACAGGCCCTTTAACATTTCCTGCAGCATTGGTTTGGTTGTAATGAAATTCTTGAGTTTTTTTTTGTCTGGGAAGCTTTTTATTTCTCCTTCAATTTTAAATGATAGCCTTGCTGGATAAAGTAGTCTTGGTTGTAGGCTCTTGTTCTGCATTACTTTGACTATTTCTTGCCATTCCCTTCTGGCCTCAAGTGTTTCTGTTGAGAAGTCAGATGTCATTCTTATGGGGGCTCCTCTGTAGGTGATAGCCTTCTTTTCTCTAGCAGCTTTTAATATTTTCTCTTTATCGTTTAGCTTTGGTATTTTAATTATAATGTGTCTTGGTTTAGGTCTCTTTGGGTTTCTCTTTAATAGAGTTCTCTGTGCTTCTTGAACTTGTGAGACCCTTTCTTGCATCAATTTAGGGAAGTTTTTAGCTATGATTTGATTGAATAAAGTTTCTATCCCTTGTTCTTTCTCTTCTTCAAGAACCCCTATGATGTGGATGTTATTTCTCTTCATGTTGTCACAGAGCTCTCTCAGAGTTTTCTCAGACTTTTTTAGTCTCTTTTCTTTTTTCTGCTCTGCTTCCATGCCTTTGTTCATCTTGTCCTCCAACTCGCTGATTTGATCCTCAGCTTTATCCATCCTGCCTTTAATTCCCTCCATTGTGGTCTTCATTTCTGACACTGTATTTGTCACCTCTGACTGATTCTTTTTTAATATTTCAATGTCCTTTTTTATACTTGCTATCTTTTTATTTAGGTGTTCGTAATGACCATCCATTGTTGTTCTAAGATCTCTAAGCATCCTAACAATCATTATTCTAAATTCTGCATCTAGCAGTTAGGTTATTTCCTTATCACTCAGTTCCTTTTCTGGAGATGTTTCTTGTGGTTTCATTTGGATTGCACTTCTCTGTCTTCTCATTATATCTGTGTGTTTGTGTGTGTTGTTTGTAGAGTTGGTTGAGACTAGGTTTGGTGTTGTCTGCCTCCAATTTTCAGTTGTGTTATTTCTAGTTCTTTTTGGGTTGGCATAGCTGTTATTTGTAATCCACTGTCAGGTTTGGCTTTTCTAGTAGAGATGCTTTGAAGTCTTGATCTGTTTGTTTTCTTCTCAGTTATCTCGGTGGTAGTCTTGTCTACTGATCTGAGCAGGGGGCTTATTTGAAATTGTATCCAGGAATGTGGTGGGTGTAACCTGAGACTCTGACAGCCTGATCTTTCAGTTACTCTCTCTGGGGGTGGGGTGCTTTCTCAGCTTCAGTAGGGGGAAGGGTATCTCAGATCTCCATGGAGACCTGAGTTACTGCCCCTTCTCCCCACTTCTTGTTTTCAGCTGTGTCTTCTTGCACTGATTGAAGCTGGAGAGATATCTTGAGATAGGTGACCCGGAACCACTTGTCTTGTGTTATGTGGAAGGATCAACCCCTCCCCCAGCTATGGCCACCTCCAGCACTGGATGAGTCAGCTTCTCAGGTCCTCCCATGCATTCTTCTGCTAGTCACCGTCTGTCTCTCTCTCCCTTTTTTCCTTTTGGAAGATAAGCCAGCCATTTCAACACACCTCGTTCCCAGGTCCCCAGGCAAGTGGCTGTGAGTAATATTTACTACTCTTTTCCTTGGAATGAGAGCCCTTCTGGGCCCTCAGTCTCACACGCCCTTTGTTCCTGTAAGCAGGGGAGACTCACTGCTCCTCAGCGCTCCCTACCAGGCTCAGTGTGGCTTCTTCTTTGCTCCTTGGTTTTTGAAAGCTGTTCTTGTAGTCCAGAGTTGGTTTTTCACAATGATCCTAAATTAATTTGTAATCCAGTTTGGTGGTATGAGCCGGGAGTCTGTGCAGCTGCCTACTCTGCTGCCATCTTCAGGTCTCCAGTAATCCTCTTATTTGACTTCTTCATATGTATTGATATTGAGGACCCTTCCCTCCTTCCAAGATAGTATTTCCTTGGCATTGCTGATGCCTTTAGTACCCTGGCTTAAATGTCTCAGTGCCTGTGTTTCTGCTACCAGAAACTTCTCTGAAACATGAGCTCACAGAAACTAAGTGCTGGAGCATCTAGTACCTGAGATTGTTTCACACATTCTCTTGGTTTCAGCCACCTTCCACAGGTCAATGGTTTCCTCCAGGGTTGGCCGGCCATTTCAGCTTCGACTCAGTGCCTGCAGCTCTTTCCCTGCTATCTTCCTGTGGTGGTGTCAGAGGCTTTACTTATGTATTTCTCGCAACTATTGACTTCTCACCTCCACTTCCCGGACCCACTTGACCCTGTCCCCTTGTCCTCTAGGACTGCAGCATGGCGATCCTAACGGGTTCCACTTGGCTGCTTCCCACCTCTAGCCCAGCCTCCACACTGCCATGAGATAACCTTCTCCAAAGCACAAATCAGATACGCCCACCATCCCACCCTCTTCTCTGTTCTATGTAACACGTTAAAAATTCTACCTGGGGTCTCAAGGCTCTAAATAAAAACATTCAAAATTTACAGGGGCCTGGTTACCTCTGCAGGCTGCTCTCCACCCATCCCCCTGGGTAGCTGCAGGCCAGCCGACAGCTTCCTCTTAGATCTTTCACGGCTCTGCCTTCCCTCCCACCAGCAGGCATTGGGCAGGCTCTCCCTCTGGCAGCCACAACCTCCTTTCCTGTCATCCTTGTAGTGAACCCTGACTCCTGCATGGGAGCACTTCTTCACCTCTGCTGTGTACAAGTTACCATCGATGCACTGGCTGGAAACACCTTGTTATCTCAGACTTGAATCCACGTCAGCTGAGTCCCACTTCAGAATTCCACCAGACTGAAATCAAGGTGTTGACTTGTGCCCAATCATGTAAGCTCAAGATCCTATTCCGAGCGCCTTCAGGTTGTTGGAAGAATTCACTTCTTTGTGGTGGGAAGGTTGAGGTGCTCTCTTTTGTTGTTATGGTTAACTGTCATCAGTCAAGGAATAGACAAATTCTGGTATGTTCATACAATTAGGACCCACAGTGTATCAAACTCATAATTATTCTAAGGGGGAGAAAGCAGACCCCCCTGAAAAAGAATACACAGTGCATGGGTTCATTTATATGGAGGAGAAAATGCAGTCTGTCTGGCAGAAAGCAGATGTTAGTTGTGTCGGGGTGGGGCAGGTGGCCATGGGAAGAGGAGTACAGAGTGGTGCAAGGAAACAGGAGTAATGGATGGTTCATAATCAAGTGGTCAGCTCTACATACACACAGTTTATTGCACCTCAATAAAGGGAGAAGGTGGATCAGAAGGTGGGGCAGAATCACCAATAGCAGCAGGTGTCTTTTATGCCTGAAATTACTGTGCTTTCTCTCACCTGACCTTGGTCAGCAAACCTGGACCTCTTTTGAGTGTCCTATGTGTCACAGCCCCTGAGATGTGGTCCTGGAGTCCCCGAGGCTGCCAGATGGCCAGCTTTCCTGTGCAATCTCTGGTAGAGCACTGCCAAGTATGGATCCTGAAGACAATTGGCAGAATTGATAAAAATGTTTCACGTATGTCCTGTACACTTTCATCTCCACCAAAGAAACCTTTTCGTACAGGCCTTTAAACCAAATGACACTTCAAACCAAAAATAAAGTATGATCTGAAGCTTTGCTGAAGGTAGCCGTGAAATCCAATTCAATTTTTCATATTTATTACATAGTGACGAATAAATCAATTTCACCAAAGCTAAAGGCTTTCCAAGTATGTGCCCAATAAATTTATCTTAACTGAAGTCAAAGTTATGTATGTTCTGAAACTACTGGAAAGAGCAGATCTAGAAATGTTATTAAAAATGTCACCTCAGTACTGAATGTGAACCTTCGTTGGTTCAAGTGGTTCGAGTCCCTGCCTCTTAACCTTGCTCCCTGAGTTACAGGTCAAACAATACGCACAGTTTGTGAGCAACTCAGTGAAACTCCTCCTATTGGATGGTATCCTGATAGAGGAAAATTAATATAATTCCCTGAGGTGCACAGAGTAATTCCCTAATAACTCCAGCTGATTAAAATCGGGTTAGAGCCAGACTGGGCTTCCAAGCACCACAATTAGTGAAGTGCATTTTGCCTCCTAACTCTGAAGAAATGTACCTGTATGGAAGAAAACACTACTTCCTGTCAAATACATAATGAAAAATGATGGCCCTGGCCGATTGGCTCAGCGGTAGAGCGTCGGCCTGGCGTGCGGGGGACCCGGGTTCGATTCCCGGCCAGGGGACATAAGAGAAGTGCCCATTTGCTTCTCCACCCCCCTCCTTCCTCTCTGTCTCTCTCTTCCCCTCCCGCAGCCAAGGCTCCAGTGGAGCAAAGATGGCCCGGGCGCTGGGGACGGCTCCTTGGCCTCTGCCCCAGGTGCTAGAGTGGCTCTGGTCGCGGCAGAGCAACGCCCTGGAGGGGCAGAGCATCGCCCCCTGGTGGGCAGAGCATCGCCCCTGGTGGGCGTGCCGGGTGGATCCTGGTCGGGCACATGCAGGAGTCTGTCTGACTGTCTCTCCCCGTTTCCAGCTTCAGAAAAATACAAAAAAAAAAAAAAAAAAGAAAAATGATGGAATGCCACAGCGTGTATACAATTAGCTAATAAACTTCAATTCAATAATTATCTGAAATTAGGAAAGCAATACAAAAAGAATAAAGAAAAAAAAAGAAAAAAAGAGTGTAATTCATACCAAGTACACATTTCCCCCGCAAAGCATGGCTCTCCAGTGATGACAGTCACAACATGTTTGGGCAAATGGCTATCGGACCTCGTGGCATTAACGATTCAAGTGGCTCGCACGTGGGAGAGATCTTAAGAGCAGTCCTTAGAAGCCCTCCGTAAATGTGTTCAACACCAGGGAAAGGAAGTAAAACGGTGAGGTATTAAAAATAATACATCTTAGTGAAAAGACACACAAAACAAACTTCACAAGGGTGTTTACAATGGCTGTTAATTTAGGGGGGGGAATAAAATGAAAAGGGTAAGTGGTCTGTATAAAGCTTTTTCTGAAGTAGAAGGTCAATGTTAAGTAGGGCTATTTGGGGATCATAGAAAGAATGGTACTAAATCTTCAAGGTGTAGCTGCCTAAAATATTGCCATTTTGCAAATTGACGTTGTGACCCAGAAAACTTGAACAGCTCCAAGCCTGCGAACATCCTTAGGCAGAACTGGCCGCACATTCAGGCTTTTTAATCAGGATAATGGATTCTGCACAAGTGGAAGATATCAAACAGTGGAAATAAAGAAGTCTTAAAATATGAAATACAGGGAATCCAGAAAGCCCTAGAGTTTTATGACTGGGAAGACCCTTACAGGGGCTGCAGCACAACTTCCTCTCCTACGACTAGAAAAATCAAAGGCTTCGGAGCGCTGTGCTGAAAACTGTCACAATCACGACTTTCTACGCATGATTTAAATGCCTGGAACACAGGAGGCTGTCAATAAATATTTGCTCCATCTCCCCAATTGCGACCCTGTTGTCTGTATACAGGAGGCCCTCGGGTTAAGATACAGTTCAATTCTGGCCCTGGCCGGTTGCTCAGCGGTAGAGCGTCGGCCTGGTGTGCAGGAGTCCCCGGTTCGATTCCTGGCCAGGGCACACAGTAGAAGCGCCCATCTGCTTCTCCACCCCTCCCTTTCTCCTTCTTCTCTGTCTCTCTCTTCCCCTCCTGCAGCCAAGGCTCCATTGGAGCAAAGTTGGCCCGGGCACTGGAGACGGCTCCATGGCCTCTGCCTCAGGCACTAGAATGGCTCTGGTCGCAACAGAGCAACGCCCCAGATGGGCAGAGCATCGCCCCCTGGTGAGCATGCCAGGTGGATCCCGGTCGGGCGCATGCAGGAGTCTGTCAAACTGCCTCCCCATTTCCAACTTCAGAAAAATACAAAAAAAAAAAAAAAAAAAAAAAAAGACAGTTCAATTCCTATGACAGTGATGTAACCTGAATTTTGGTGTCAGTGGAAACACATCCTAGCCTCAGTCACTGACCTATTCTAATGCAGTTGTAAAATCATAATCTAGAACATAAAGACACAACGAAGCCCCAGAAAAAGAAAAAGAACATAAATATACTATACTGTACACTGTACTGTAGTAACTGAAAAATGACAAAAAATGAGTGTAAAGAAATAATTCCTTACCTTTATTCCTGTGGTTGGCTCTCACACTGGAAGGGGCCAACTCCCTCACTCATTGCGCATTACTGCGTATTCTTCCACCGTGCAACCAAACTAGTTTGCCTAGTAACCCAAGGACTCCTGTATATATGTTATGTATATATAATTTTAGCTAATCTTTTCAGCTTCTTTAATTTTTTTAAAATTTGTTTCAGCAAGAGAGGAAGGGAGAGAGAGAGAAACAGGAACATTGATCTTCTCTTGCATGTGCCGGGATCCGGACCAGCCAGGAACCTTCCCCACTCTGGGAAGATACTCCAACCAACTGAGCCATCCAGCTAGGGCTTAATTTTTAGAGAGACAGAGAGAGAAAGGGAGGGAAAGGGGAGGGGAAAGGAAATACTCTTCTGTTGTCATTCATTGGTTGCTTCCCTTGTGTGACCTGTCGAGGAATGAAAGCTCCAACCTTGGCCTTTCCAGACAATGCTCTAACCATCTGTGCTAACCCGCCAGGGCCTTTAATGTTTTTGTTTCTATGTAAACAAAGAGAAGTTGTTTTTTTAGTGGTGAGAATCTTAATCAGAAAAAAAAATGTGTTTTCCAACATTTTAAAGAGCTAGAACTTGAGAAAGTTGTAGCACATTTATTTCCTAAAATACTTATGAAGAAGCATAAAAAGGCTAGAACAGTGGTTAAGAGGATGACTTTGGAGTCTGATTGATCCAAGTTTTAAAATTTAGCATTTGCCAATTTTATGACCTTGAACAATTATTCAATCTCAATATGCCTCAGTTTTAGTGCTCAGTAAATTTGTGATAATACTAACCTCATATGTGTACGGCAAGAATTAAATTAAAAATGCTCATACAATTTTCATAATAAACACCTGAGTCTTTATAAGCTCTTATTTTTTAAATAATAGATGAGAATTGAGAAACTAAATTACCATATATGCATAAATCCAATATAATATTAATAAAAAACTATCTGATTCAAAATTTGTGATTATATGTAGAAGGAAAGTAAGATCTAGATCCTTTCCCTGTTACATTTTCTTTCTAATTACAAGAATTTGCTCAATCAACAAGCCAGTCACTATATTCACTTTTCAAATAAAACTTAACATGTTCTCCCTTATTTTCATTGGTAATTTTTTTTATCATAAGCATAGTAAAGGAAAAAAAAATCATGTATTGCTAGAAATTGGTTTTAGAGACAATTTTGTCCATTATACTCATGAGAAAATTAATACCCAGAAAGGTAACTGCTTTTCTTAATGTTATATATTTTAGTTCATAACCAACTTTTTTATTTCTAGTCAAACAGTCATTGGAGGGCAGTAACTCTTCAAAATAACACTACCATGTGTTATATTGAGCCATGTAATGCTGAATTTCCAAATGTTCTGACTTCTAAATGTTTTATACCAAGTAAGATTTCATTGAACTTCCCAAATGGAAATTAATTAAAGCAGTGCTAATATCATTTAAAAATGTCTTCATACATCAGAAGTTTATAAATACTTGCCTTTTAAGCACATAAAAAGGTATAAATTATTCTATTCAATTGAAATTTAAAATTAAACCACTCTAACCTTGATTTATTTAAAGAGTAAAGACAATTCTAAATTGACAGTGTAACAAAATAAAATTAAGTTCATGCTGCAGCCGTTGGCTAAATTTGTCGAATTGATCAACACGACAAACTCACTTAGAGATAAAGTGAGAGACAAGAAGGATTTCTAAGATAATTTCTCTGCTCTTGGAGACAGCCAAACCCACAATGCCTTGCATTATTTGTTTGTTTTTTCACTGACCAAGAGATTAAAGAAGAAACTGATATAATTTCTATTGACAAGATTTCTAGTAACTCTCACATTCCTGTTTTCCCAAGGGTTTTGAGAATAACAGCTAGAAGAACCCCTGACATGATAAAAATGTAAGTAATTGTGCCAACTGGTCTTTTTTAATAAGGGGGTGGCAGAGAAGAGTCTGGTTCTTGTCAAAGGCATGAATAGGTAAAGTGTTGGCATTGCAGATGCCTTTCCCAGCGTCCGAGTTATTGCAGAGGGCAGGAATTAACAAAGGGTGAAGTCAGCGTGCACAAGTAACAGGAACAAGAGAGAATCAGAGAAACGACCATCGTGGAGGGACAATGGAGGTGCCAAAGGCTCACTGGGTCATGTCACAGCATAAACTCTGAGCTTACAGTGGTGGAATGGGTACACAGGCAATTCAGTTATGGGAAACAAACAAATAAACACGCTGTGTTGAATTGTGGAAAACAACATGCATTTGTGAGACAGGGCTTGGGTTGGGGTATAGCATCACCAACCTATTTGATGTTGTGTTTAGGTTTGCCACCTTGTCACATTTCATCCGTAGCTGTGTTCATAGTGAATATGTAACTCAGCCTAGTTTACAAAACAGTAGACACAGAAACTGGGTCTAATTGTATGCATTTTACTTTTTTAAAAAATATAGCCAGATGGATATTGGCCTTTGAATTTAAGATCTTCCTACATACCCGACTTGTTAATTTCATTTGGCTGCCCTGAAACTTTTGATGGAAATGTTATTCTGAGACACTGTACTGTATTTCTTGAATATTTTTTTCTCTCACTTTGGTGTTTTTCTTTATTTTGTTGGAGAAAAATTTAATAGCTACCCATGAGAAAGTGCACATGGGAAATTCTTTTTTCAGACCATTTATGTCTTAAAAATATAGTTCTTTAATTTTAAACCTGATAACTTAGCTGATTATAGAATTTTAAGTTGGAATTCATTTTTCTCTCAAATTTTAAAACGTTTCTCCATTATATCCTAGCTTCTAGTGTTGCAGCTAAAAAAAAATCTATTGTCATTTTGATTCTTTATCTTTTCTATAGGACATATTTTTATTCTCTTTAGAAGCTTTTAAGTTTTTTTTATTTCTATTATTTGAAATGAGATAACATGACTTGGTGCCTTTTCTCACTTACATGCTGGGTTCTCAGAGGGTTTCATCTGACATGGAAACTCACACCTTTCAAATAAAGAATATTGATTATTGTTAAATTTTCTTTATTCTCTTTTCTTTTAGAACTCCTATTATTAGGTGTTGGATGTCTCATTGAACCATCTTGTATGAATCAAATTTTCATTTATTTGGACTCGTCTATTTGCAGTCTGTGTTTTGCTTTCATTTTTATGAAATACATCTTCAACACTATATTCAAAATTAGATTTATTTTTATATCAACTATTCTAATTTTATTTTTTAAAAGTTCATTTTTCTTTTTAGTTGATTTTTTTATATCATTCTGTTTATTCAATAGATGCAATGCCTCCTTTTGTCTCTAAGCAATGTGATCACAGATCTGATGTTTCCTCATATCCCTAGCATTGTCTGTTCCCTGAAATCCCTTTTCCTCTTTAGAGCTGTTTTCACCTGTGTCTTTCAAGGAGGGACTTGCCTAGAATGAACACAACACTAATTTGGAGCTTTTTGTGTTTGGACAAGGCTTTGCAACTGGTAGGCTGCACCATAGGAGAACTTAGTAGAGATCTGGCCAAATTTCATTGGGAAACTTGTCCAAACACCAGTAACAGGAGAATTTTTTTCTTTCTTTTAGAGTCTTCTACAGAGAGGACTTTTTCAGTCCTCTGCTTCAGACAGGCACCTGGGTCACACTATGCTTAACTCTGAGAAGTGTGGAGACGGCTGAAGAGTTTCATTTCAGGTTGTAAAATTTAAACTCATTCTCTTCTCAGACGGTGTTTCTTCCCCAACTTCGGTGTGCCTGGTGTCCCCTGGTGCAGAGGCTCCTTACTTCAGTCTTTCTACAGAACTCCCAGTATCTTGCTGGGGGTCCTGGAAGGATCACTTTGCTACAGGACATGGGGCCCATGGTCATTACTTGTCACTGCAACCCTTTGAGGAGGGGGTCATTTGGGAGATGAGGAAACTGTTGCTTAGAACAAATATCAAGTACAAAGTCGCAGATTCAAACCCACATCTTCCAGACTCCCCCACCCATGTCCTTAACCAATATGTACTTTGGTCTCCTCCTCACTTGATAACACTGTTTCCACATCACCAGTCTTCCTCCAAAGAAAGAATAATTATTTCACAGGATACTCATTATTCAATGTCATCACAATGGTAAAAATTAAATCACACTTATGAATATTTCCAGGAGAGTGTCTGATATTTTTCGGCATTCCAAATGTTCCTTCCTTACCCTTCTCTTTTCTCTCTGTCTCCCTCCCTCCCTTCCTCCACTGCTTGAATGTACCAAGTTCTTAAACTGTCATTACATATATTTATTTCTATAAAATACATGAGCCATGTGGCTTCAGCCAAGAGAGCAATTTAAAAATGTTGAAGAACTCAGCCCTGGCTGGTTGGCTCAGCAGTAGAGTGTAGGCCCAGCATGTGGAAATCCTGGGTTCAATTCCTGGTCAGGACACACAGAAGAAGCGCCCGTCTGCTTCTGCACTCTTCCCCTTCTCTTTCTCTCTATGAGTCTCTTCCCCTCCCACAGCCAAGGCTCTATTAGAGCAAAGTTGGCCCAGGCACTGAGGATGGCTCTGTGGCCTCTGACTCAGGCGCTAGAATGGCTCTGGTTGCAACAGAGCGATGCCCCAGATGGGCAGAGCATCGCCCCCTGGTGGGCATGCCAGGTGGATCCTGATCGGGCGCATGCGGGAATCTGTCTGACAGCCTCCCTGCTTCTAATTTCGGAAAAGTACACACACACACACACACACACACACACACACAAAATATGATATATACTCTTATTCTCCAGCAGGGGTCGTAATTTTTTGACTAATTTCTGAGCCACATCCATGCATCCAGGATGGCATTTTAACACCCTCCCTTCCTCAGTATGACAGCTAGGAACAGAGTCCTCTAGTTTTTAGAGCACAATGGAGATATGCTCACACACACACACACACACACACACACACATACACACACACACACACACACACACATCGCCTCTTTCAAGGTTTTCCTAAGGTTAGTGCCAACCTAGCCCACTCATTCTGTGTAAGACAAGGCCAGGCAGATTTACAATGGATCTGGGCAGAGCACAGAAGAAACAAGGAGCCAAAAGGTATTGGGCGATTCCCCTTTATTGGATTCTCACAGAGGCCGGTGAGGGAAGAGGCAGGGAAAACCGCTTCTCCCAGCAGCAGGCCAGTAGTCAGGAAAATCTCCCCTCGGGGTGTTGGTCAAGTGATCAGGAACGCCAACCCTGATGGTGGTGGGCAAGCGATCCACGCCTAGGGAGAGCACCCACAGCTTTATATAGGCTCTACACACATGGCTCTCTGCCCCGTGTCATGTACTATTATTCAAACTGCTTGCAGCCAGAAAACAAGTGAGCAAGCCTAACACAGCTGTTCTCCCTGCACACAATTTCTGATTCCCGTCACTTCACCAGTGGCAGTCTTTTGTTCTGCATCCTTGTGCCTCTACTTTATTTTTTCCTGGCTCCCCACCATGATGGAATTTATGATTGGCATAACCAAGCAGAGCCTGGGGAAGAGGTAGCTGTGTTCATCATCTGTGCTTTCCTCTGCTCCCAAAACCTTTCATTCTCTGGCCTGGGTGGGGCACTCCCCTCCCATCCACCCCCACCAAGAGCCTGGAGAAGGTCTCCACGCAGGAGCTGCCAGACCTCTCCAGCAAACCCAAACCAGACTCTCAGCAGCAGCTGCATGACGTCTCCCTGGTGCTCACTCACCCGCAGGCACCAGGGCCAAGTGTGTAACAGCATTTGGGTCCCGCACCTCAGAGAGAAGAGGTTCACCTCAGCACATTGCTTTGTTCTTTTTTATGCCATAGTAAACACACACACACACACACACACACACACACACACACACAAAACAAACAGATGTATTGTTTTGAATTCCTGTCTTAAGAAAATTCCCCATTTGCACTTCTGCTTATCTGAGACAAGAGTATAACAAATGTTGGTTTATAATAAGATACATACAGACCAAAAATTCCTAAGCACAGGGGAAAACAAAACAAGTAGCTCCCACATTTTTTGTGCGCACTTTTGAAAGAGAATGAAGGTAAGACAGTCAGTCATAGCATCAAAGATTTATGAAGTTGCCGACCCAGAAACAGCCCACAGACCGTTTATTTGGACTCCTCATTGTACAAGTGCGCAAACAAGGTCCCGAGAAGGTCACGGACAGAGTCCCGTACTTCTGGAATCCCAGTGTAATTTTAAACATCTGTGTGTGATTACCTACAAATTAATCCCGTTTGTTTACTGGCAGAATGAAATACCCTGCTTCGTAGTGCTGGAGGTGAGGGTTCTTTTATCTCATAACTCAGATGCCGTAATATCCGCCTATTCCACTGTTTTATCTGAGGCAGCCCTGTCCTGGTCCGCCCAGCCTAGACGGTGCATACAGAGCTGTGTAACCAGGACGGTGCTCCCCCCACCCACCCCATGCTGGGCTCTGGCTTCCAGTGCGGACTGGCCAGGCCAAGTGGCATCTTTAAGACAGAAACCATTGGAAGAGAAATCCATCTCATTCATTACAATAAACATAAAAATGCAATTGTGTAATTTGCAATTAAAATGAGGCTTTCAGTCTTTAAATTGCTGAGGTACTTGGTGCTTACATACTTACTGTCTTTTATATTTCTATATTTTGTGTTTTCTGTGATTATGTGTCCTCTTCCCAGGGACAGCAGAGACCATGCATTAAACTTCTCAAATCTTTCACTGTGAATTTCAGGGTCCCTTATGCTAGTAACCTCTACTGCCTATTGACTTAGATTGGAAGCAAAGCACCGAGGATTCAGCCGCATCTTCCAGATTAAATTGAACCTCCCCTCCCCCTGAACACCGAAGGACAGAAACACAAGGCCATGCACCATTTGTTATTTGGTGGAGAGTCTATTTTGAATTTTGCATTGATCTTTATAAAATACTGAACCTCCAGCTTTCTATTGTACTAAACCTAAAATATTTTAGGTAAAATGTAAGACAAAATTATGCCATGCCTAACATAAAACACACACACACACACACACACAAACACACACACACAGCAACCTCAGGTTCTGTCACCAGCTTCACCCAAATTTGTTCTTTCCTCTGAAACAAGTTTTCCTAATCGGAACCATCTTCTAAGGAAGTGAGTGGGAGTTCCTGCTGGGAGATACTGACCCCAGATCCTTCCCACAAGTGTGGTTGAAGTAAACACATGGTAAATGCTATGTCAATGAAACTCTGCTTATCTGCTTAGGATATTCCCTTTGTGGGTCTTGAACCATCACCGGGCCGCCAGAACCAGACCACAGTGAAGGCAAGAGTATGAGCAGAAAGGCAGTGACCTCCCCACTACAAGGTCGCTTTCATTCCGAGATGTTATAAAGGATGCATCTACCTAGTACTGCTCTCTTTTATATATTTATTTTCTTTGAGCAGAAGAAAGCCAGGGAAACACCCAGGGCTCCTCCACCGTCCGGAGGTGGGGTCAAGGAGAGACTATAGCCACTAGGGCATATTTTTGCACTGAATGCACTTCTGATCCTTGAGGTGGATGTCAACTGCGAATACACTGCTCACAAAAATTAGGGGATATTTCAAAATGAATATGAAGTGATACAAATAAGCATTTGATTTTTTAAATTAAACAAGACAATCAGAAAAGCAAATGACAAATCAAAGAAAGTTGTTTGATTATGCAAATGAAATGCAAAACCAACTTCTATTTCATTGGTGAAAATGCAGTATAATATACAAAAGGCTGAAAGCCCTGGAGTATATTCATGTTCCCTGATCCCCTAATTTTTGTGGGCAGTGTAGTTGCTCATTATTTGGGTCATCCTCGCAACCTACATCATGTACAGAGAAATTTTCTGCCTTTCTTCACCTATTGGTAGTACTTTTCCAAGATCCTTATTTCTGGGTCTGTTTCTTACAGAATACTTTTTAAAAATTCTAGTTATAAAGAAATGTACCCTTCAAGGACCAATAAGCATCCCATCTTTTCCGCCACAATTTTATTAAGAGAATTGAAAGGGATAGAGAAACAAGCTCAGTGTCAGTTGATGAATAAGTGGATTTTAAGAAAGTGGTGTGCATGCAGAATAGAATACCACTCAACCATGTAAGAGAAGAGGATCCTCCATCCGCAACAATATGAATAGACACGGAGGACATCGGTGAAACAAGCCGGTCACAAAAAGACAAATTCTGCACAATCCCACTTATATGTGGAATCTAAAAAAAAAAAAAAAAGGCAAAGAGAAGATGGGTGGTTGCCAGTGGTTGGGGGTTGGGCTGGGGAAAATGGGGAGTTGCTGCTCAGAGGGTATAAACTTTCAGTTAGAAGGTGAGTTAGTTCTGGGGAATCTAAGGTACAGTATGGTGATTCTAGTTAATAATACTGTATTGTGTCCTTGAAATTTGCTAAGAGCATAGTTCTTAAATGTTCTTATCACACACACACACAAAATGTGAGAGGATGAGTGTGTTAATTGGCTTGATTGTGGTAATCATTTTACAAGGTGCATGTAAGTATATAAAAACATTATGTTGTACACATTAAATATACACAATTTTATGGACCAATTATGCCTCAAGAAAGCCAGCAAGTGTGGAAACAAGAAATTCAAGGAAACCTCTCTTTTCCTAACATTTCTATAGCATTTATTATTGGTTCTTTACCTATAAATCTGAATACAGATATCATCCTACTGCAGTTGTATGATACATGTTGAATCTTCCCAGTTAGGTTGTGAACTGCTACTGGGCACATCAGGCATTGTTGGTTTTCTGTCTTCAGTATCTATTCTATTCCAGTGAGTTTCAGCCTTTTTCTTCCCACAGCACACATAAACTAATTACCAAACTTCTTCAGCGCGCGTGCGCGCACACACACACACACACACACACACACACACACACACACACTATATATATATATATATATATATATATATATATTTGCTGATCAGACACACACAAAAATAAGTCTAATTTGATTTACTCCCATTGGACAGCTATTGTTGTGTCGGCTGTTGTCATTTTTTTATTAGATAATCTAAGGGGAGAGAAGTCAGTGCCCTTGATAGAATAGTTAGGTGTTGCAAGTTTTAAACATTCCTGCGGCACCCCAGTTAGAAATCGCTGCTGCTCTGCTGCGTGACCACTAGTATTTTGGAAATGTTAAATGAATGATGATATATACACACACACATGCTTTACTAAGACTAAGAAAAATTAAAAGCAATAAAACACCTTGGACGGGTGCAATGCAGATGCATGTTCTTCCAAATCCCTGTCTGCCAGCAACAGTGTACCTTCGCACAAATTTCCACTGTTCGACACCCAATAAAGTTGTCCCCGGGGTTTTGGACCATAATGACACTTTTAATAGAGTAGAAGTCGCAGACAAGCTTTCTTTTCAGACAAGTGAACTATTGCTTTGCAATAAGCAAACATCCCAAGGCATCTTGTCTCCTATGTTATTCATAAGAACATCACCGCTGGGACGTCTATAAATAGAAAAGCCAGGATAAAACTTCTATCACAGAGAAAATAATTGCTCAAGAAATCTCTTCTAGATGGTCACTATTGACATCATTTAAGAAGCATTATAATAGCCATATTCCTCGGGCAGGTAAAAGAGAGAACAAGCCAAGGAAAACATGTTGAAATCTATATGCATAACTTAAGAAATATAAAGATTTATTCAGGAAAAAAAAGGGGGGGACTTTGTTTCCTTGTCCGTGCCCTTAAATTAGCCTTTAGTTTGTATAACGGTAAGTCACTTTAGAATTCTGTTCTGCAAACCACCCCCATGTCCCCACCCACACATGTGGTGGGGTGGAGTCATTCATTCATTTATTCATTCATTCGGAACACTTCTCAGTTCATGGTGTCCTTGGGGTAAATTTCTCATGGCAGCAACAAGGCCAGAAGAATTACCTAGTAGGTTGTTAAGTCACTTAGTCCAAATAAATTCTTAAGTATTTATGTCCCAGCAATTTAGTAGGCATTCTATATATTGAAATATAGATGTGTGTGATGCCTGACCAGGTGGTGGTGCAGTGGATAGAGCATTGGTCTGGGATGCGGAAGACCCTGGTTCGAGACCCCGAGGTTGCCAGCTTGAGCGTGGGCTCATCTGGTTTGAGCAAGGCTCACCAGCTTGGACCCAAAGTCGCTGGCTCAAGCAAGGGGTTACTTGGTCTGCTGAAGGCCCATGGTCAAGGCACATATGAGAAAGCAATCAATGAACAACTAAGGTGTCACATGAAAAACTAATGATTGATGCTTTTCATCTCTCTCCGTTTCCATCTGTCTGTCCTTATCTAACCCTCTCTCTGACTCTCTCTCTTTGAAAAAAATAATATATAAATATATATAGATGTGTGAATATAAAATACACATACATATGGACATATGGATGTGTATATATCATATGTACAAACAGGAAGGAAAATTCTATTTATTTTGTTTAATCCTAAAGTGGCCACAGTCATACTAATGGGCTGGATGTGTGTGCCCGTTGGGCACTGCACCCCTTCTTAAATGTTAGAGCCATTTGGACACTGCCACCTTTATTCCTTCTTTTCCACTTACGTCTGCTTTTTTTCACAGCAACTTCAGAAAACTCAGTCTCTCAAAAGATAGGACATCCTCACGAGAAATGTAGCACAATTTAATGTTGAAACTGGCAATGTCCTTAAGGGGATCATTTGTTTGTAGTGGACAGATACTACGTGTGGCTATGTATCCTTGGAAAGTGAAAATATTTTGCGGTGCCCCTGTGAGTTCCCTGCGGTGCCCTGGGCCCCTTGGCACATGGGAGAGGAGTGTGGGCAGCGTGGGCTGCAGGAAGTTTCTGTGCAGGCCTCTCCGTGGGTTCTCGGAGCAAACAGCCTTCCAGGTGGCACTGCTGCACTCCAGCTCTTCCCATGACTGTTATAAAATAGTCACGTAAATAAACGCAGTACTTAGTCGGTACCCTAGGAGGTTTAGTGAATGAAGTTTTCTCAAAACTAACTTTTACCCATGTGTATGCCAAAACTTTAAAAAAAATGTGTGTTTTTTTTTTTTTAGCAAGAGAAAATACAGGGGACCAACAAGAAGGGAGAGAGATGAGAAGCATCAGTTCTTCATTGTGGCACCTTAATTGTTCACTGATTGCTTTCTCATATGTGCCTTGACCTGGGGGCTACAGCAGAGCAAGTGACCCCTTGCTCAAGTCAGCAGCCTTGGGCTCAAGCCATCAACCATGGGGTTATGTATATAATCTCACGTTCAAGTCAGAGACCCTGCACTCAAGCTGGTGAGCCCACACTCAAACTGGCGTCCCCGGGGTTTCGAACCTGGGCGCTCAGCATCCCAGGCCAATGCTCTGTCCATTGCACCACCACCTGGTCAGACAAATAAAATAGTAATGTTAACCAATCTGTTTGGAAGCTTTCTAAAATACCCCTCTAATTATTTCTGAAATACCTTTAAGCACTTGTCTGAGATACTAGTCCCTTGCTGTCCTAAAGAGAAGCTGCCCAACGTGAATTAAAATAGCATGATGCATTATTATCAATGCAGACGCCCTCACTGAGCTGTAATTCTGTTTTTTCACACACCTCCCCTCGTCCTGTCATTTCTCTTCTCGTTATATCTCCCAGGAGCGCTCTCCCCTGAGGCCAGAGAAGACGTCTAGTTTCTCTATTGCGTGGCCTCCCTCAGTGAGTGTTGTGGTCACCCACACCCTGGGCAGTGGCCCGAGAACGCGCGTCACTGGGCCTCTCACAGGGTGGCATAGCGCAGGAGGACCAAGGAGACAGCCCAGTGGCTGAAACAGCACTGCTTACAGAGCAGGGGGTTTACAGAAGCTTTTTCAAGTCAGAGAATG
The DNA here is from genome assembly GCF_036850995.1 of Saccopteryx leptura. Taxonomy (NCBI): domain Eukaryota; kingdom Metazoa; phylum Chordata; class Mammalia; order Chiroptera; family Emballonuridae; genus Saccopteryx; species Saccopteryx leptura. The sequence goes on from NC_089503.1 coordinate 153,669,730, forward strand.
TTTTTGCATTTTTTATGGTCTGGAGCTCTATTGCTAAGAGTTGGTATTGCCCATGTGGGAACCAGAGACAAACAAGACCTTCCCTTTGAGTCAGGAGCAATGTGAACGCGGGAAAGTCGGCCCCGCAGTGCGCAGGCCACCCCACCCCAGCGGCTCCGGCCCATCTCCTTGTCCATTTGCTCATGCATCCAACTTTCATGGGAGAAAGGGCTCAGAGGCCCCCGCCTCCCCTACCTTTCCTGCCTCCTAACTGCCCATCACTGCTGTAAAATGACCACAGGATGGATGTTGTGTCTGCAGTGATGGGCAGTGGATTCTAAAAGCCAGACTTGGCAGAGTGATCACCTCGGAAGTTATATGATTGTCTAATCACTGGGCTGTACACCTGAAACTAACATCATATTGTTTGTCAACTGTAATTGAAAAATTTTAAAAAATTGTTTAAAAGAAAGCCACACGAGTAGCAAGAGGCCATGCTGTATGGCTCTGTGCCTCTAGGAAGATGACAGTCACAATGCATGTCCATCCTTTGGACGTCCTTCCTGCATGCATCATGCAGCTGGTGCGTGTGGCAGAGCCCACGAGAGCTCAGATCATTGCCAAATTAAAGTGCTGTTGGGCAGGTCAGCAGACATCATTGCCTTCTCGACTGCCTGAGAGTGGTCCACTTATAGTGAGAACAGAGGCCTGCTCTTGGACATGGCATCACAATGAGTTGACCACAGTGTATGTATTTCATTTTTGGAACAATTTTTAGAGGAGATGACATTTGCTTATTCTTCAAGACAACTGGGTTGGCTACACTTCCCGTGGATTAGCATACATGTCGTGTTAGTTCTGTCTCTCAGGGAAAGTACAGCTTATATAGACTCATACACACCAAACTTAGCTGATAGCTGCTTCTAAGCTGTCTTCTCCCTCTGGTCATGTGAGCTTCTGTTCTTAAATTATAGGAGCCAGGAAACCAACAAGTCTTCCACACTCGACCTTCAGTCATTCTCCCTGCTGATTTTTCTCCATCCCAGGTGTTCTCAGAAGAAGAGGAACTTTGGACACACAGAGAAACAGTATGGGACATGTACCCAGAGGAGAGGACATTCACAAACACAGGGAGACAGAGGCCATCTACAAACCAAGGAGCAAGGCCTCAGAAGAAACCAACCTGCTGATGCCTTGATCTCAGATTCTCATTTCCAGAACAGAGTGAATATACATTTCTGTTGTTTAAGTCACCCAGTCTGTGGTATTTTGTAACTGCAGCCCAAGCAAACAAATACAACCAGAAACCGAAAGCCCTACTGAAAACTCTTCTTCTAGAGAACAAGAAACACTTCTCTACTTTCCCCCTCCCCCCCACAGAGCTATGATGTCCTTCTGATAGAGTCCTGGCAATTTTTTCAGATTATGAACTGTTAATCAGATAAGTTTTGTCTTTTCATTCCTCAGGCTCTATTTTCTTAGGACAGTGAGGAAGAAGACCAGAGTGGAAATGAGCTAATGTCCCATGAAGTGTTGAGGTCACCCACAGAAATGTTGTATGGGCCACCTAGCAGCAGATCAGATGAAGAGAGGTGGGGATTGTGTGGAAGGGGAGCAGGGATCAGAGACAATATAAAAAGTAAGCGAATTAACATCAAGCTAGAGCAGGAAAGCATTGGATCTGCTCTAAACTCGTATCCAATCTAAACCTAAATGCTGATGAGCATTAGAAAAACCTGAAGTAATTTTATTTTGTGTCAGACTGGCAGTGGAGGCCATATTTCTTTCTCCTAAAATGTAGCCATCAGTTCTGTTATAGATTTTCAAACCATGCAAGTAAAGGGTCTGGTGGGTTTCATTTAATCATTTAGGAGTTTAGGCTGAAATTTACGTCAGGCAGATAAAGATATGTCGTATTATCCAGTGACTTATGATGAATTCTCAGAGTGTGAAACTGCTCCTCTCTGCTGGTTTGTCAATAAGGACTTTTCCAAGCGGTTTGTGCGTTTGAGAAATAAAGTGAATGGAAAAACATCTCTAAGCAGGGCACAATCCTGATAATTGAGATTAGTGCATTATGTCTACACACTAAGTCAAGAATGAACTGTTATAAGTACACAAAAATCGGTTTCATGTAACTTAGAGCTGAAATGGCAGACAGAAATTAACTAATTTAGTTCACTCATAAACTGGTCCAGAGAAACCAGAAGACTCCCAAAAGACCGCACACTAACTGAGTAGGATAGCATGACTTTCACCAAGTAACCCCATTAAGGTCATTAATAATTGCAGAGAATGACTAACCCACTCACATTTTCCGTGAGACAGCAAACAGCACAGAATCTGAACTCCATAATGTACTTTATCTTTCAAGGTTCTTTCATGCTCTAAGTGAAAAATTGAATACTCATTATAGGAAAGGAAAATCAAACTAGAAAATGTCATAAATTTATAGAGAACCATTTTGGAAAACACATCTTGGAAGGGACATGATTGATGAGAAACATCTCAAATTCATTGTCAACAGTTTTTCATTAGAGATTTTTAAACCCAGAGAATTTGTTTTTTAACAGGAGTGCTACTGGTTTTTTTTTAAAAAGGTCTCTGAGAAGAGGTGTTTAAACAGCACCTTTCCAAATTCCAGAGAAATTGGATTCAAACACTATTTTCTCTGGAATTGAAATCAGCATAGAATGTCTCAGTTTTGCCCCGTTTTGTGGAGAACCTGGATTGTAGGATCAGGCATTTATCTTAAGTTTTAAATTATAAACACTTGTGAATACTAGGGTTTTTCAAAGTATAATTAAAACTATAAAATGGAAAAGCAAAACCGTATTCTCCTGAAAATGTCATTTATAGCTTATTTGAAGCTATGCTGCTTAGAATATATATGATGCTTGTTGACAAGAAAAGGGGGTTGGAGTCTAGGCCACTTCTTGGGATTGGTACAGTTATGACACAGAAGAAACTCATTCTCCGGAATGTAAAACAAAGAGAACTCTGGTGATGAGTCAAAATCCTCACCTTGTAGCTCCACCCCTTGTTAGTGAACTTCCCACCACTGTTCCTCATCTCTTTGTGTCGATAATCAAGTAGTCAATGGAGATTTTACCTTGTCTAAATACATACTGTGTTGAGGAAAAGAAATCTGAGGGCATATAAAAAAGATTTCTTAAAGTAAAAGAAAAATGCTACTTCATTGCCATATTTCGTTGCTTTGGTTCATCTACACAAATGTCCTCCACATCAGTAGCTATTTAGATTTTACGGTTCATTCAGGTTTTTTTCTCTGACGTCAACGGCAAAGCACATGTTTCCTGACCTCCAATGGAGACGAGGAGCTGCTCGGGCAGGTGCCTGGATTGTCTTCTCCATCGTGTTCAATCAGATGAAAGTAAAACTGCTTCTCAGAAGTCAGTGGCCCCACTAAAGGGGCAGAAGCAACTCAGAATAGCCGCTCTCAAACTTTTTGGTTTCACCTGAACACACTCATTGTTCCTGGGGACCCCAGAAACATTTAGTTCGCAAGGGTTCTATCTCTTGGTGTTTACTGTATTCATAAATGAAACTGAGAAATTTAAATTTATTAGTCCATTCATTCACAGTAAAATCATGTTAACATACTATTACATATTAACACAATGAGCATATTTTTAAGAAAAATAACTATTTCCCATGTAAAGAACATCAAAAAGAATAGCATGGTTCTATGTGTGTGCAGAACCCTGCAGTGTCTGGCCATGCCAAGGACAGTTGGGTTGTCACCTCTGCTCCCGCAGTCGAAAGGTGAAGGCACAGGCTGTGCTGTCACTGGGTAATGTCGCGGCAGCTCTCAGAAACATGAGGGTGCTAAAGGCCAACCACGTGACGAAAACCGTGGTGACCTCACGGACCCCCTGGGAGGGGCTGCAGGAGTGGAGAGAGGACTCGGACTGCCCTTTGAGAACTGTTGGCTCAGAGAAAACAGATTCAGCAGTGCCAGGACCACATCACACCAGCAAAGGAGGATGGTGGACATGTCGCTTCTCTGCTGATCTTCCAGGGAGGGCAGCGACATCTCCGTCTGGAAACCGAAAGAAGCAGGATTCAAAACCTGCAAAAACCAAAACCAAGATGAGGCTTGGAAGCCACACGGGTCCTGGGGATTGTACGGGGGAAGGGGGTGGGTAAGTTTGGTCCATTTCCTTTCCAGCTGTGTAAAGAGAATGAAGAGTAGTGATGGAAGAAAAACATCACTTTAAGGAAACAAATAGGAAGTAGGCAAAGGTGGAGTTTATCACCACCACACAACCAGTAAAGTTCACGTGGAGGAAAAATCAGATGCTCCCTTCCCTGAGAGATTCCATATCCCTGGCACCTCTTAGCTCCCCAGAACAGGCAAACTGTCTACAATTCCAACATGGAGTTGCTGTGAGCAAATGCAATACAGTGAGAAATCTATTTGAGCTAGGGAGAAACCACACGCTTTAAGGGCGTCTGTGATTTGTTATAACGCATGATCATTTTTATGCGCTCTATGCTGAGCATGCAAAGCTCAATAATCATCTTTAGAGTGACTCAAGAGTCTGTCCAGAGGCGTGCTGTGAACTCTGAATGCTAAACCTTCTGCCATTCTCTTTTTTCTTTCAAAAATGGGCTGTATCCTGGGCCACTTGTCACCATTCTTGTAATGTTTCCTTTGGGTGCACTGCACATCCAAACTCTCTAAGGGGTGCAAAGACACGTGCCTACAGAGCAACCCAGGGAGGTGTCTGCAGGGCTACAGGTTATGAAAACCTCAGCCCAGGAATGCCAGACCCATTCTTACGCACCTGCACAAGCTCACGTGCGTGTGCGCACACACACGCACACACACACACATACACAAATACAGAGACATCAGACTTAGGCTCAGGAAATTTTTATGTTTTGTGGGAAGGATACTTTCCAAAATTTCAATTGGTTCAGAAGAACAACTATAATGCATTTTAAAATCTGAAATGTAAACATCTTTTTTTTCCTGAGCTAAAGGCTAAAAGAATGATAAATATAAGATATGACATTGTATTAGAAATGCAACCAACACAACCCTAGGTAAGGAAAAAATTAATATATGAAAGCATTTATATCTTTTAACCTTTCCTTTTCAATGTACTACAAGTAATTAATTTTCAGTATACTACAAATAATATCTTGTTATGAGAAATAAAAGAAGAAAAGGAACAAAGGAAGAAAGGATGGGAGGGAGGGAGCGTGGGAGGGAGGGAGGGAGGGAGGAAGGAAGGAAGTAAGTTAGGAGTAGGAAAATTTGTGTAGATACAAAATTCTTTAAATGTAAGTGTTTCCTTTGCTTCTATCTTCTGCCTTTATAAAACCCACACCAGCCAATAAAAGTGTGAATATTTCTAAAGTTGAAAAATTGTAAGAGAAGTATCTGGCCTCACTGGTGGTGGTGCAATGGATAGAATGCCGACCTGGGATACTGAGGGCCCAGATTCAAAGCTCCTAGGTCACAGGCCTGAGTGCAGGCCCATCAGCTTGAACACAGGGTAACCACTTGAGTGTGGGATCATCAACATGATCCCATGGTCGCTGGCCTGAGCCCACAGTCACTGGTTTGAGCCCAAGGTTGCTGGCTTGAGCATGAGGTCACAAGCTTGGCTGGAGTCCTCTGGTCAAGGCACACCTAAGAAGTAATCAATTAAAAACTAGAAGTGCCACAACTATGAGTTGATGCTTCTCATCTCCTTGTCTGTCTGTCTTTCTCTCTAAAAAAAAAAATGAGAGAGAAGTATCTGTATGATTACTTTTGAGGGTTCAAGCCTTCAATATCTATTTGTATGATCTGAACGTTACTGTGACAGATACAATATTAACATCTGCAGAATCTGATGAAAATGCCAACAGTGGAATAATGCAAGTGCATGCAAAACAGAAGGTCCCCATAAGAGGAAAGTGTCAGGTGAACAGTGACACACAACAGAATACTGCTGGCATTTAGGGATTAGACTAATATGGAAAAATAGTGAAGCAAGCAGGAAAAAAAATAGGTTAGGTAAGGTAAATGTAGTCCTAGAGAAATACTGGTCTGGAAAATTTACATTACCCTTTTCATTTTTCTAAACTAAAAATACATAGTGTGATTTTACTGGAAACATTTATGTGCATATTTTTAATAGGAGGCACTGGTCTGCCAAGTAAATGACCCATCAGGGAACAGAAGAAGAAAGGACCAGCTCTAAAGTTAAAATGACCTCAGTGGAAGCTGCCACAGCACAGAGGTGAGAATTTGTTGTGTTCTGTCATTAGTGCTCACTGATCAGTGCCAGAGGACTGTCCTCTCTCCCCCAGAGTCTGGAACAAGGCACCAGAGTGGTCCATGAGGCTAAACACTTGTGCTCTGATTCCCAGCTCAATTGTGCTAGCCCCTCCCTGTGGCCTAGGGCAGGTCTGGGAGCCTCCATATCTTATCTGTGAGCTGTGGCGATCATATACCAGGAGCAGTGAGAGAAGACACAGGATGTCAAGTCTCCTGCAATGCTGTCTCTGGACTCCCTGGCCCTCTCTAAGGGTCATCTGGCATCTCTGGGCATCGATTCAGTGGCACGTAGGTTTGCACACCAATATTCACAAATTTCTGTAGCGTTTTATTAGACTCTCCCACCAAGATGTAACACACTGATGGATTTGCTTGCTAAATGTAACACAAAGGTTAGCATTCCCATTTTAAGATTTGCCCCAGAACTTGTACACAAAGACTTTTCACAGGGTTCTTAGGAAAGTTGGAGTGAAGTTGTTTTTCAGAGAGATTTGATCAGTGCTCTCTGTCCACAGATATGGGGCCTTAACTGAGACTGACTATGGACCCATTTCTCTTTACTTCCTGTTCCATTTTCTTTTTATCCATTATTTGACCATCTCTTGGCTCCTGAGGGCTCTTGTCTTTGTTAATGCTTTTAACACCACTCTGCCCTTGGTGTGTGTGTGTGTGTGTGTGTGTGTGTGTGTGTGTGTATGTCCGCGCCAGCACTTGTATTCTCTTTTATGTTCCAGGTATTTCTATTTTTTGTCATGCAACTATTTATATAAGTTTCTGCTCCTAGCTCACAAATAACCCTTGGGCTTTGCTGACTCTTTGCCTGGTGAAGCAGGAAATTCAACTTGTCCTCGAGTAGCACACACAGGCGCAGAGATCTATGTCTGCACCAAAACTCACCCTCTGCGGCGTGGAACGCTCCCTTCTCAAGTCGTTCTTGGCAGGGTTGAAGGCTCGAGTTGGCCCTGCAGAGATTCTGTGGCCTGGTTTCCTGGCAAAGGGTCTCAAGCACACCCCACAGACACAAACATGCCCTGCTGGTACTTTCGGGTCTCCTTGGGTGTAAACACCTATCAGCTGGGAGGGAGCCTGGGCGGCTGCTTTGGGGGGCAGCTGACGGCCTTTTTACCCTGTGCTCTCCTCCACCTGGGCATCACTGACCTTGACAAAGCGCTATAGCGTTGCAGTGTTTTTAATCCCCCGCTGGGTTGTGCAGCAGTAAAAAAGCATAGACAGTGATGAAGCAACTTTCAATAAAACGATATTTGGTTGTCATGGAACTAGCCTAGGAAAGCTGTAATCGAAAACGAATGTGTTTGCAACTCCAGGGAAAGAACAAGTGCCCTCAAGGCAACACCCACTCTTGTGTCATTCCCCTTTCTTAGGTAGTGAAACAATAAAAATACCATTCAGAGTATCTCATCAATATGCAGCATTGCCTAAGGTTTAGGAAAAAGAGAAACACCTGGGTGCTATTATCATCATTTGTGTTTATTCTCTGCTATAGCGAGCAGAGCAGTTCTCATTTGCTTTTTTTTTTCATTCTACTTCATGTCCCCTCAGAAATACCATCCATGCCGTTATGAAGGCCTCAGTATTGTCGTGTTTCATAGTTACACCACTTTTTAAAATCCTTATTTCAGCAGTGGGGTTCCCTTTTGTGACTCCATTTCTGAGTTACCCCGGTTAAATATACAATTAGGAATTCTGTCTCCTTAATCTGATGTACTAAGCAGAGAAGAATTATTGTTTTAGTTGGTCTATGTGGCTTTAATTAAGACTTAGAAGTACAGGCCACACCAAACAAACAAATAAAGAAGCCACTAACTGGCAGAGGTCCCTGATGACTTACCTGCAGCGGTGTGCCCAGCACAGGACTCCTCCCTGGGGTCCCAAGGCAGCCGCACCACCGGGGCTTGTCTGCACGCTGGCAGATAACCACAGAAAAGGGGCAAGAAACGACCTTGGTCCAACCCCGGAGATCTTAACAGACCAATATTTGTGAGGAAAAGTTGCAGCCAAGACATACACGTGTTTGTCTTTTATAAGGTGACTAATCGTTCTCCTTTAGGGAGGACAGTCCTTCTTTTGTAAGTTCCGTCCTCCCTCAAAAAGTGTCCTCCTACATGACCTCCTTTTTGATACTGGAAGACTAATCTATCTGTAAATGTCCATATTTGATCTATGCAGAGTCGATCCATTGCGTGATGTGACATATTTGTATCTAAATTACTTTTTCTTACAATTATTATTAAAAATTAATAGGCATGTACATATAATTACAATAAAAGTATTGCAAATGTTTTTATTATGCATTTATTATATAGTATATTATTGTTGCGATGAAAAATGTTTTTTTTATTTACGATATTGTTTTCTTCAATTTATTTTTGTCCTCTTTTTCATTGTAATAAAGTTGGTCACCTTATCTTTTAAAACTTAATTAACTTGATCCAAGATGCTTGGAGTGAATCTCTCCATTACTATTTCTGCAGGGCGCACTTCTGCAGCGGAGCGCGGAAAGGCCCGTGGAGTCTGGAGATCTGGGCAGGTGCTGCACCAACAACCCAGGACAGCCGGTCTAGGCCTCCGTCACCATCCGCGAGGACGCCCGCATGGCCCTCCCCCAGGTGTCACTCAGGCCAGGGCCCCTTCCCCGCCGTCCTCACCATGATACATGATACGGGGAAGGCGGCCACATTGCTGGGCAGGGTTGGCGCTGCACACCCGAGCAGTAAGGAAGGATGCCGCCTGTAACTAGGCAACGGTTTTGGAATCCAGTATGCTTGGAAACATTTTCAAGGGTTTAACTCAGTCAAGAATCCCCCCTCCCCAAAAGCATAGCTAAAAACTTTCTCCTCTAAGACAATATTGATTTTATATGGATAAGAGTTAATAGTAAAAGGAAATGATCAACTCATTTTAAATATCTAAAAGAAAATACCTAGGGATGTTTAGCTGGCATTGGGAGAAAGACGTTTTAAGCTTTAGGTGTGGGGAAAATCATGTAGAAAACTGTCAGTGGATTTGCATACATAAATAGAGTGGTACCTTGACACACGAACAGACCAACATTTTTTTTTTAAGATACGAGCTGCGACTCAGTCAGTATTTTTGTTCGAGATCCGAGTGAAATTCTGAGATACTAGTCATGATTTGGGAAGCTGCCACTAGTTGGCGCGTTGGCGCACGGGTCTCGTATTGGCAGTTTGATATACGAGTTGACTGACTTACGAGCTCTGTTACAGAATAATTAAATTTGTATCTCAAGGTACCACTGTATTAAAATTTCTGTATTGCCACCTAAGAGGAAAAAGGTCATCAAACAAAACTGGCAAAATATTTGCAATTAATTGGTATTGTTAATTATCTTAACTAGAAAGAGATCTCAAAATAAAAATAGCAATGATAATTCACTAGTTGAAGATGTAAAGATCATAAACAGAAAATCCATGAAAAAAATAAAAACAAAAATCTCACAAAAACAGGAAACAAGTGGCCATTTACTGCCCAGATGAAGCAGCCATATTTCCCTGTACGTCCACTAGTGATAACTAAAATCCTTGGACGTTTTACATAAAACCAGCCAATGAAATGGGGACAGAAGAAGACAGACTGGCTAGGGACCTGGGGACCCAAGAGACAAAACAACGATTAGTTCGCTGGAGTGTTATTTTTAACCTCAGATATTCCAGGCTTGGAAACGTAGATGCCAGCAACCCAGAAACGTCAGCAGGCATAGACAGTGCCCAGAAGCAGCCTGCTCTCTCTGGCTAAAGCACCAGGAAGGGCAGCCTAGTGAAAAAGAGAAACTGTGGGCGATAACCCCCATTTTATCCACGCATCACAGAAAAACAAACAAAAACCAGGGCCTCCCCCCTAACACCCCACAAAGGCCCAGCAGAGTCCAGACTTCCATTCCCTCCAGCGCCCGCTGGGGTGGTGGCAGAGGCTCCCAGCAGGGTCAGGGCTCGCCACTGCCCTGTGGTTTCAATGGAGTCACGGAGGGAGCAGTGACCAGGCACTCCACCCTCTGCCAGCCAGGGACGCCCCAGCGGAGGCCTCGTGAGAGCCGACCCACAGCTCCATTAGCAGGACGCAGAGATTCCTCCACCTGCTACACTGTTAGCAGAAGCTGAGTGGGGGACCTGGCCTTCTATCCCCACCTGTCAGCCACGAGATGACACTCCAGTGTGTTCATCAGATTCTCAAGAGACCCAGGACCGACAGATGTCTAAGCCAGAGCCATATCCTCAATGATCAGATTACTTCTATTGATCCCTTGTGCTGGCTGAACTTCTTCAAGAAGTCTCTTCCTGTTGGAGTGAAGGTGGACTCAGTGGCTGAGTTAGAACGGACAGGGAATCCCTGAGGAAAGTGAAAGTCTCCTCCCTTAGATCCCTTGTTGAGTATGAGATGCAGAGGCGGGGGTCGCTGGTGAAGAGCCAGAGCGGAGACCCCATGACAGAGTAGCCACTCCCGAGTAGGACCTCGGGACTTTCTGATGTTGCAGAAATCATTTGCGTGGCAATGCAGTACCCGCCCCCACGTGTGTGTGCAAAATGAGGGAATGGCTCAGTCCCGTGTCTGAGGACAAGCACGTATGACGCTCGGGCAGCCACTCGGGCAGCACATGTCAGGACCCAGGAGGCGAAGGGGACCTGCTCACGAGAGCAATCTTCAGAAATCTTGAGTCCGGCTTCCGTTCTCAAACTTTTCTAAGTCGGGGCACATTTAAAATCCTACCTATAATTGTAGGCACACTATATACAAATTTCTAAGAAATATGTTATAATAAGTCAAATATTAAAGAAAAAAAACAAAGTCCAAGCGTGCTTTTATGGTAATTAAACGAAATAAATACAACAAAATTAAATTTATTCTGACATTAAAAAAATTTTTATGTTCATTTTTTGAGTTATGCTTTTTAGAATTCATAAAAAAGAGGCATTAAAAATAAAAAAATGACAAAAGTTATCTTTTTATATATATGGATACATTCTTAGTAAGATTTAGTAAATTTGGCAGGTCCCGATGTGAATGTGTTTCTTCATTCTTGTGTTTATGAGAAACATGAGCCTGATGTGTCCTAGCAATTTCTTCAATGTTTGGGCATATATTTGAAAGACAAACTCTCATTTCCTCATCAATACATTGAAGAATTCCTCTCTTTTTACACTTAATTGTACTGAAGGTAGAAAATCCTAATTCACATAAATAGGATGTTGAAAATTATAGTAAAATGTTCAAAGCTTTTTTAGATATTGCCACATATTCTTCTTTTATAGAAATCCAAAAGGCTTCAAGAGACAATTCCTATGTTTAATCATCAATCCAAAACCTTCACCATACATATCATCTTAACTTTACACCAAACAAAGGATAGAAGAAACTTGCCTCCAGTCTTTCCAGGGGAAATGGAGGGTAGTGTAAACAATCCAGCACCCCAGCTTAACAGCCTTTTGCAACCTAATCAGGCAAGTGAGGTGGGGGGTTGGGCAGACTGTCAGCTTACAGCCAATTCCCCACACCTCTGTCCCTCAAAAATCTAAACTCCAAAAACCCTGTTGGCTTTTTAGTCCCCAACAGGCACGTATTTCTCTGGAATACCATAGAGAGCACCTGGAAATCTTCTAAGGCACACCAGTGCGCCCTGGCACACACTTTGAGAACCACTGCCCTAAGGTGTTGACCTAGGCATTGAAGCCAGTCGTGTCTGAAGTTCAAGGGTCAGAAGGCAGTTGAGTAACACTTTTGTAAATATGCTTTCAAAGCAGGTGGTTCCCACAGCATCTTGGTGCTTCACAGAAGAGGTCTTCATTGTTTGTTTCTACCCTACACTTGCTAATGGCTCAGGTGTTGCCTCTAGCCACTGGCTGTCAGTATATGTTGGTATGCTGAGCAAAGATTCCAGATGAACACAGTTACAAACCCTGACCTCCTGATACCTGGCCGTCTTCTTTCCCACTTTCTACGTAATTCTAGTCTGGACACGACCTGTTTGTCATATTTTAGGCATCTGGCAGCCAATGCGTTAGGGCACCCCAACATTTATAAGATGATGCGTCAGATGTGCGGCAGTGAGGTCTGTTGGAGGTTACATGGACCATCGCCGTTCCCTACAATGATTACAGCTTGTCAACAATGTCACAGCCCGTGTGGGCCACCCTCTGACCTTCTCACCATCCAGTCCCACGTCTTTGCAATTGTATGTCCACACATCAGGTTTGGAGGACAGTCCTGGGGGAGGGGTGTGGGCACACGTGCGGTGGCCGTGATGCTGAGGGAGATGCTTATTTCTGTAGATAAATACAATGAGAGACAGCAACTAGACAGGTATGTTTTGACGTGAATAGCCCGACCACTGTCAAAGAGCAGCCAACGAGCTAAGGAGAAAAACCAAGCGAGCGTTTAGACCAAGGTTGAACATTGTTTTTGAAAAGCAGCATGGGATATAAAGGCCTGAGAGGTCAATTTGTCTCAGGGTTCCCCTCGGGTCGGCAGGCTCCCAGGATAGTGAGAGGCCCCTCATATTCCCTCTTTCCTTGCCACGTCCCCACCCCTCCGGGGTTCCTTCCTATGCTGGTCGCTTGGGGAGTGAGAGGCAGCCTCCTGACTTCTGTCCTGTGTCTGCCACCTCCCGCCATCAACGAAGGAAAGCACGTGGGATCCTTTCTGGGTTTTCCTAAGGCTCCTCTGGTCATGTGAGGAGACTGGGCTTACAGGTGACCCTCCTCAACCTTTTCTTCTTTTGCTTACAAAAAAAATAAATGTAGTCACATGGACACCCAAAGGAAGAAAGCAGCTTCATCTACTATGTCAAAGGAAACATCTGTCTTTGTAAGTCTCCTGGGCATTTTCCAACGGAAGCTGCAACAGGAGGTGGTTGGTCCTGAGGGGTGGGAGTGCAGGAGGCTACTCAGCCAGAAGGGGGAGCAGAGTGTCTTAGGGACGACCCCTCCCCCTCCAGTCCAGCGCTGCCACCAGCACCCACAGGTATGCCCGCCAGGCCCGGCCTGCTCTGGCCTGAGAAGTGGGTAGTGTGGAAGCTATCAGGTAGCTATGTTTTCAAGACAAAAAAGGAACCATAGAGGATAACCAGGATTCCAAGTCGAAGTTCAGTTATTTTCTTTTTTCCCAGAGGGACTTCTACCTCATAGAAAACTACCGTATTTCTCCGTGTATAAGACACACCTTTTTTTTTTTCTCGAAAAATTTGGAGTCTAAAAACTGGGTGCATCTTATACAGTGGTTGTAGATTTTTTTTACTTGCTTTCACTGCTGTTTGGATAGTGATAAGGAGTTGTATGAATTTTATGATGAATAAAACGAGTTCAATAACAATGCAATATTTTTTTTTTTTCAAATTTCAGGTTCTGAAATTAAGAAACATGGGGAAATATGGTAGTTTTCTATGAGGTAGAAGTCCCTCTGGGTAAAAATTTAATGTTTGCTTACATATTTTAAAAATGTTTTTATGTTAGCGTGCGGAGGACCCGGGTTCGATTCCCGGCCAGGGCACACAGGAGAAGCGCCCATTTGCTTCTCCACCCCTCCGCCGCACTTTCCTCTCTGTCTCTCTCTTCCCCTCCCGCAGCCAAGGCTCCATTGGAGCAAAGATGGCCCGGGCGCTGGGGATGGCTCTGTGGCCTCTGCCCCAGGCGCTAGAGTGGCTCTGGTCGCAATATGGCGACGCCCAGGATGGGCAGAGCATCGCCCCCTGGTGGGCAGAGCGTCACCCCATGGTGGGCGTGCCGGGTGGATCCCGGTCGGGCGCATGCGGGAGTCTGTCTGACTGTTTCTCCCCGTTTCCAGCTTCAGAAAAAATGAAGAAAAAAAAAAATGTTTTTATGTTGAAAAGTGAACCATGCATTTGTCCAAGGCTTTTCAATGCCTGCCTACTGCTTCTTTTCTTCTTCACCGTGTGTCCAATGTAGGACCTCTCTGTGGGAGACAGGCTGTAAGCTGAAAAAGTTCTTATAGCCTAAGGCTTAGTTTAAGATTAAGATCTTGCCTGACCAGGCGGTGGCGCAGTGGATAGAGCGTGGGACTGGGATGCAGAGGACCCAGGTTCGAGACCCCGAGGTCGCCAGCTTCAGTGCGGGCTCATTTGGTTTGAGGAAAAGCCCACCAGCTTGAACCCAAGGTCGCTGGCTCCAGCAAGGGGTTACTCGGTCTGCTGAAGGCCTGCGGTCAAGGCACATATGAGAAAGCAATCAATGAACAACTAAGGTGTTGCAACGCACAATGAAAAACTAATGATTGATGCTTCTCATCTCTCTCCGTTCCTGTCTGTCTGTCCCTGTCTATCCCTCTCTCTGACTCACTCTCTGTCTCTGTAAAAAAAACAAAAAAAAAAACAGATTAAGATCTTCCCCACATCCTTGACTGTTGCACAGTGGGGGGTGGTGCACTTTTATGAAGATTCCCATTTATGCCTCAGATGTGTGGCTTTGTATCAGAGATTTCCTTATTTGCATATGGCTCTGTACTATATATATAATAAAGCAGACCAGGGGCTTTGCTTTTGCTCTGGCTTGTTATCAGCTTGCAGAGACCACCCAATCCCATCTTTTTTCTCTCTGAGTTTATTTCTTCATTCCGCACCGTTCTCACTCAGGACCTGGACAATTACTAGCTGCACTGGTTTGCAGCACCTCTCCCTTTCACCATCCACATATTGAGGAACCTCCCAGAATGAGGATGGGAAAAAAGTGGTCAATCTATTATTCATTAAATTGTTACACAGCTAAAGGGTAACTCTGCTTTGTTCTAGGCCACCCTGGTTCGGTGGAAGAGGTGGAGAAGGTAAGGAAGAGTGGAAAGAGATCATGGTTGCCTTCGATCCAAAGTGGTAGGACTCACTCTGTGTCACTTTCTTCAACTGTACTAATAGAAATTTACATGCTTTGAATCACAAGGTGTTAAAATAGCAAGCAACCCACATTGAACTGATTAAAGTCATAAAATGAAGCACAATATTTGCAAAGAGAGATTACTGGTGTGGTAGGTACAGTGGGATATCAGGAACGCAATTGTTAAAAAATTTTATTTTATTGATTTTTAGAGAGAGGAAAGGAGAGAGACAGAAACATCCATCTGTTTCGACATGTACCCTGACTGGGGATCGAACTGGCAACCTTTGCATATCAGGATGATGCTTTAACCATCGAGGTATATGATCAGGGCAGGAATGCATTTTTTTTTTTTTTTTACATAAAAGAGCCCCAGAGAAAGTGGTAACTATTAGTCAGTGCTGCAAGAAAACCACAAGTACTGCCGGAATCTGGAGCAGAAAAACATCGTTTACAGCTGAGTGCGCCAGAACACAGTCACGTCAGTCATGTACAGGAGGGTACAGGAGCTTGGCCTTGAATTGTGGAGAGATCTGCAATCGGCAAAGACTCAAGGAAATGATTCCAAATAATAAATTGCAGAAAGCTCCACTGCTCCACGGCTCCTGTATATGAGAACTAGAAAATTGACTATGCTGTAAGCCTACTACTATGAAGAAATATGTACCCCGGAAGTTAACCAGGAAATACATAAAGAATAGAAATGTTTCCAACGACACAGCTGCAAAAGTTAAGTTAGATGTCAGAGTAGTTAGTATGCATAATAAAATTCAGGTTTGTTACCATTTATACCATGTTAGAAGAATGCAGTTCCTTTGGAAGGAAATTTACTCCCCCACTGACTTATAATTATAGATATACTTAGTTACAGCACTGATTTATTTTTATTGGTGATGGCTATTAGTACTTTAGCGTGAAGCATCAGACTGCCATGTATGTCAAGGAGTTAATGAACTGTGAATGACCCCTTCAATACCCTGAGGAAGCTAATTATTGAAGGTAATTATTTAGCAAAGCAATGATCCTTTGGTTATGCAAATTACTGACATAATATTATAAATTGGTAAGTACCCAGTTTTATGATTCATTCTGGGCCTTCCTCGAAATGACCTTCCAATTTGGATACTTCTTGATTCAAAGTCAAGAAGAATAATGGGAAGGTGGAAAAATACACTTCAAGGGCGACAGTAGGTGATACCATTATCCAAGGATTTCTACACTTTCCACAGGTGATGGGGTTGGAGCCCATGATGATGACGATGACAATGACAATGATGGCTTTGACTTATTATATTCCCTTCATTAGGACAGCTGGTTAGATTTACGATTATACTGCATGCTGAGTATAAGACATACCTAAAGGTTTTCAGCTTTCCTGTTGGTTTACTTCAAGACCATCGACCATCTTCATCAGACAGACATTTGTAACTTGTGTGCCTATGAAGCGCCCACCATTCTTTGGGGACTGAAAATCACCTGTGGCTGGTGGCATGGAGGAGGGGTGATGGTGGAAGTGGGCACACCCACTTAGCAGTGGGGTTTTCATTGGCTGCTAAGTGACCCAGGTGGGCTGTGGTCAGGTGCTTAGAGATTGTGATACATCTGGTCCAGCTGGGAGTATGGGGGAAGCTTTTGAAAGAAGCAAAAACTGACGGAGGTCCAAGAGAAGTGAACGTCGTGGCTGGGGAGTGGGTGTGGGCAGAGGAAAGGCCCATGAGAGGGGGAGGGGACTCCGGGGCTGAGTGGATGTCCACATGACTGGCGTTGGTGAGATCAGGCTGCAGGAGGAGAAGACGGGAGCAGCAACCAGGAGTTATTTTATTGAGTGACAAACTAGGAGACACTGGAGGCTTTTATGGAAGAGGTTTACAAAGTCGAATTTACATTTTAGAGAAGATTACTTTAGCTTCAGCATGATGAGAATGGGTAGAGCCAGTTGTAATATTAAAAACAAAAGCGGCGTGGTAGGAGGGTCTTATGTGCTGAGTGAACCCTGAGCTGCTGCATCATCTGGGAATGCAGGACTCAGTGCAGAGCCTACTGCTAGCATGCAGCGTCTTTCAGTATCTTAGCAATCATGAGGTTCCACTCGCCTGTGCTAGCTGGACATCTGTTCAGAGTAGAGGGCACCAGATTCAGGCAAGAGGGGCCATGGGAGAGTACCGAGACAACCCACATAAAAGGTAACAAAGGAAGTCACAGGAGACATCAGGAAAATAGCATGCACTCAAGACACAAAGAGGAATTAAAATGCACTGGCTGTTGATTGCTGGGGATTGAGGGGGAAGGTGGGGAATTGGGAAGCTTGGGTACAGGTGATGGCAGGGCCATTCATTGGCTCACTGACAGGCGAGGAGGAGGACAGTAGAATGATGGGCTGGGGAGTCCGCTTAGTTTATCTGAGTTTTCCTTGGGACGCTGAAGAAGAGTTATTTGCTTGGCATATTTGATCATATAAACCTGATGCTCAAATTTCAAGGAAACAAGAACTGTGGGTTTGGGTATTATCAGACTGCATTCAATGAGAGTTGGAGTCATTCATGGTGGACAGTGTCTTCCAAGTAGTGCATACAGTAAGAAGGCCACCATCTTGGGCAGTGGGTCTATGGGTCCCCCGGACTACAATGTACTGTGTGCGCGCGCGCACACACACACACACATGCACGAATGTGACAGACCTGGGAAATGATCAAGTTACATGAAAACAGACTTACTCAACTACTATGACAATCCTCTTACAGATCAGAGTATGCAAGATTGGTTTACAGGTGGAGGGTGTGGGGTGTGACTGCAAACACGTCCCCTTGTGGCCCGGACTCTCCTCTACATGTCCCCTATCAGCATCCTCTGGTAGAGAACAGACCTCCTGGCTTAGTTAGCCCTCTCTTTCCTGCACGCTAAAAGGAATAGAAGAGTCTTGACTGATTTCCAATAAAAAGTCCCGGGGAAAATATTCTCAGTGTTACTACGTTATCTTTCTCCTACACACTGGACCTCAGGCTCCCTAGTTTGCTGCTTCTTCCTAAATCCTCTCCATCTTTTCTATCCCTTCCTTCTTCTCACTTCCTCCTGTCCAGTCCTTTGTACCTTCGTCAGAATGACAAAACCAATTTCTGACACTTCTTGCTTTCTGCCTCTCAGAAATCCTTCTGCAGAATGCTGCCAGCATTCTCCCAAAACTTTGCTGTCATGATGCCACTCACCCACAGGTGACAACAATTTTTCATCGCCAGTTACACCGAGTTCAGACTTCCTTTCTCCCAGGCTCTCTACAATAAAATCACGCCAGCCTGTGCAGTGGTATTTAAACGACTCCGTGACAGAACTCTATAGGACTATCCGACCTATCCCTTCACTGACCTCTCCCACGAGCCTGCGGTGATTCTCACATCTGCTCTATGCGTTGCCAAGCTCGGATTTTAGAGATCATAAATACGGTTTATTAGAAAGGCCAGGGTTGAGACTCAGAAACCCTGACCCTAGGTTTGGAGCCTAGTGACCCCTTTGGCAAGCTAGTTAACTTCTCGTCTGTAAGAGACAAA
This sequence comes from Saccopteryx leptura, assembly GCF_036850995.1. Lineage (NCBI taxonomy): Eukaryota > Metazoa > Chordata > Mammalia > Chiroptera > Emballonuridae > Saccopteryx > Saccopteryx leptura. The sequence goes on from NC_089503.1 coordinate 153,688,401, forward strand.
AGTATCTGCTAACATGTTTCATAGAGTTACTTTGTAGGGAAAATGAGACAATTTACATGAAAGAACTTTCTAAACTATAAAGTGCTACATAAAGCAGATCTTAGCTAATAAAAATTTTATCAGAAAATCAAGAAAAAGTGATTCTTATTTTATGTGGCACCTTTGAGATTTACATTCTTCTTTGATGAAGTTACATGAAGTTCTACTAAAAGGAGAAATTTAGGAACAGAAATAGAGGCCAAATAAATACTCAACAAGTTCTCAGGGATTCCCAGCCTAGCTTTCCAAAAGAAGACGCCCTGTAACTGTTCACCCGGGACAAGGAATCACACCCTGGCCACCACGTGGCCATGAGGAGGGAGACAGACATCCTAGGGAATGTTAGCGCCAGAGGGCAGGACACTTAGAGCCTCCGAATTAAACATTCGGCTGAGAAATCAGAAACTAAACATTCAAAAAATTAAGTGCTTTCTAATACACGCCAAAGCATATGTCCAAGCAAACCACTGTGACTCTGTGGCAAAGGGATTATGAAAAATGTGGTGTCAATAGAAATTAGTAATGTACTACTCATTAGCACAAACTTGAAGATTCAAAATATCACTGGAATGGCAGCCTGGCAAATGCCAGGGTCTGTGGGAGTGTTTGGGGGGTGGGAGTGTTTACAGGTCCACCCCACCCTTACAGCCTGCCCCCCCACCCGGCATCCGTGAGCCCCTTCTCCTCCGTGCCCCCCCCCCCCAATGCAGGTGATATCCTCCCTCCCTTAGCCTCGCTTGTGTTTTCGGTCTTTTCCATTCAGCATCATTGGCCTTATGTTACTCGGGGATTATGTCCAAATGTGTTTTGTTTTCTTTCCCTAAAATAGACTGACAGTTGTTTAAGGCCAAAGGAAAACTCTAGCCCTCTCTATTCCTTATACCGACTAGACTCTTCACAAGTATTTATTTCTGGAAGAACTGAAATCAAGTCTAACATTCAGAAGTTTGCTATCTATGGTTTCTCAGGTGTAAATAGAAACAGAAGTAAAAAAATTATTTTATTTATTATGAGAACATAAGCTTAGCTCCTCATAAGCACTATCAATGCATTTAGAGAACCATATTTATATGTATGTATAGGTAAATCCAAATGTACGAACCAATGTCTTATTCAGTTAATGAAATGTATTAATATTTTATAAAAAGTGGTGCTTGAAAAATCATTTTCTAATTACTAATCAAGTCAGAAATGCTTAAAAAATTCAGGACGGTTCATATGAAAAGCTCCATTTGACATTATGCCAAGGCAGTTAGAAAAAGAACATACATACAAAATGTACAGAAATTGTTCTTTCCAATCCTCTATTTCTTGACATAATTTGAAATTAAATGGTATTCACATGGTCAATTAAATTTATTGCAACCCTTTGGGGAATGCTGGCTAAAACAAAAAGACTTTATTCCTTCTTCCCTCTTATTTTAAAACTATTTTATAAGTGAAAAGGGCAACATCATTTTTAGTTTGTTGAGAACTTCCAATATTTATTCCCCAGAAGCAAGATTCATCATGAGAGGTATCTAAGCCTAACCGAGCTTGCAAAGTAGTTCCCACATATACCATACTTGTTGAACAAATTCAGATTTATTGAAAGTAAACATTTACATTGGCTACAATGTTAGAACTATTACAAAGCTGGATAAAAGAGACTTAAGTAGCAATAGAAAGCAAGTGCAATAAAAAGTGAATAGAGAAAATATCTGGCCGTAGTGATCTCTTGGCGGTATTTACATTATGTACATATTATTAAATATTTATAACTCTAAGGCACCAAAGGCTAAGTAGCAGGTTGCAATACTATTTTGTGCACAGAAGTCAAGAAATTTATTGTAAAGAAGGCTATATAGTTAAAGAAACATAGGCATATCTTAATGTTTACATAAAAGAATGACTGCATATTTCAAAATCTCAAACGATACATTAAATATTGGGCAGATCAAGGAAATTATTTTTAGAACAGTAAATTATGTTGACTATGTAAATAAGCGCTATTTTCTTTACGGACTCGCTGGTAAATGTGTAATGTAATCTATTCTTCAACACAGCATTTTCACACTCATGGATATGTTTTGTCTAAAAGCTACTTGAAATTCTTTTGACCTATAAAAACTTACCCTAATATATCATAGTGTATACAAAATCCCCAAGAAAAGTTAACTGGGTAATAATATACATCAAATTTATATATACTCTGACAAAAATTTAGCAGGCATTCAACACCAAAATATTTGAATATTCAGTTCTGGCGTTGGAGTTGGGTATTTTAATCTTTTAACTGCTTAGGTGGCCAATTGTTTGGGGTTTTAGATGAGTGCACATAAAACTGGCCCATGTAAAAAACCAGTCTGAAAGGGAACAAATTATTTTCAAATTTTGCAACTTGAAATCCCTTCATAGAAGTCATTGGATGTTAATCACACCATTCATTCATTACCAGTGACTGAAATATCCCTATTACTGTATTGTCAACAGGTCACTGACAATATCTATGTCTAGCACAGTCTTGACTGTTGAATTACTTGATAATTCCTATTTGTAAAATTTCACTTGTTTCTTATACTGGAAACCCAATTTACCGTAACAAACAGTCTATCATTTGTCTTGAGGTAGTGTTATAATGAAGAATTCAGCAAGACAATATAATTACATCATAATATTTTAAGAATGTGCTTCAAGTGCCACCATGAAACTCATCCATTTAGATGGTAGATGGTCCAAGGTTGAGTGGCCTGTCAGACATATTAAATTACTACCTGATGGAATTGTCCAGACTTTAATAAGGATGATGAATTTTTCCTTAAAACTTTCTGAAGCCTTGTGCCCTAATCAATTTATAGTATTATAAATTGATATATAGTATAAAGTACTGCTAGCTTTCTTTCAATGATAATAAAGATTTATAGATGTGAATTAAAGATTTTCTTTCTTTTAGCAAAGGGGAGATTATTGAGGATTTTTTTCGAAACTTTTATATTTTTTAATGAGAAATATTCAAAGCATTAACAAAAGTTTGGATTGGGTTCTTATAGCACATAATATTTGATAGTAAGTTAAAGGGCTTACTATCTTATATTTAAATTTTATACTCTTATATTCACATTTTAAATTGAAAAACCACCTTCAAGTCCAACATTTGACTGAGATTTGCTGATCAGCAAAAATAAAAATCTTGTTAATGTAATGCAATCCAAGGCGTCCCATTCAAGTACCTTACCATGCTGTATTCTGCCGTAATATTTAAGTATATTACTGCTTTTTCCCTTCTTGAATGTTTATTTTCTTTTTTTAATACAGTGGACAATAAAAGATGACAAATTATTCATAGTGAAATGTTTACAAAATCAGTAATGTCAAAAAAAGTAGAACTAATAAGGTTCTTTTTCCCCTACTTCATGACTGAAAATAAATGACCACCTTTGCTCAGTGGGTTAAAATTAAGGAGTAACGGCTAGACAATTGATATAACTATTACAAAGCAGTGGTGAACAGACCTCAAATAATTATACAAATACAATATCACATGTTTGGTACCATCAAATAAGTCAATAGATAGTATCTTAGGAGGTGACTGAATCAAGGCATGATAATCATGTTTCAAATTCTACATTTTAAGGAACTTCCTGGACTTTGAAAGCATGGTATTCATGTACCAATGGTGTTTATTAAAATTAGATTCTTTAGAAATAAAGATAAGTATCAGTATACTATATATATAGCATTCTTAATATCAAAATTTCAATGAAAAGATTGGTTCTACTTAGACAATTTGCTTGCCAAGGCTCTGACAATTTTTTGAAGCAAAACCTAAAATCTGCCATTCTGCACTGCAATAGCATTCCATTTATTATTGTTAGAAGACACCTTATTTTACTATCATAAAAGGTGTCTATTTGTCTATAATACTCAATAGGCATTAAAACTACCAAAGACTTTCCTTGCTCGGTGAAGTAAATTTACTTCCATTCTTAAACTGGCAGGCGTTTCTGTGACACCAGTATCCCTCCTCTCCCTAAATAGTCTCAAGGTGCCCGTCCTGATCAGGCTTTAACACTACATGCCTCACAGATCACTCGCCTGTCTGGTGAAGCTCAGTAGTTTTAAAAGTACGCTTGGAGGCACTGTCAAGTTTTTAGAGGTGCCTCAGTGGTCCTACTGGCTCGACAGGTGGAGTTCCAGGACCCCCATTTCCAAATCCTTTCATTACTTTTTCATATCTATGTCATACACAAATGTCCCATAAAATAAATCTAAAGAAAGTAATTTTTGTTGCTTAAAAATGCTTTTCTGAAACACAGTTAAAGGGACTAGGAGACTTAAGCAAATAGTCCTCTTGTTCTACATCAAGTCTTCCAAGGTCCAGTCACAGGACACTAAGTAAGATACGATATCTTGGCCCTATCATACCAACCATTCATCATCTTTTGGTTTCAGGTTGGGTTCAAAGGTACAACTCAAAAACAAAACAAAAATGTCTCAAGCGGACTGTATCACAAGGATTACTATCCCAACTAGTTCAAGTCTCTTTTTGCAGAAATCAATTATTTATAAGAAAACAAACGATTACTAAAAGACTTCCTAAACAGTATCCCTGAATAATGTGTATAACCTTGCTCCCTTACCTTTTATGCCAAAGGAAATACACTCAGAAGTTTAACATTAAACTTGCAAAAAACTATATATTTTTATTATTTTTCTTTCTTTCAAAGTAAATTAGAATCAGATATGAGCCTTGATTCAGGGTTTGAATAGAGCGGCAGACACATTACACTGCTCTCGTAAATGGCCCTAATCTAAAGACATCATGTGGGAAAATTAAACACTGTCAATTAAAACTTGTCATGACTAAGAAAAACTTTAGGACCCCCCTAAAAAAACCTAGAAAGGATGGTGATGAACATAAGACTCTTGAAAAAGGATGGACGCTGGTATTATTATTTTCTATTAACTTATTCTGTGTTCTTTTAATATAAAAGAAACTTTAAGGTTTTTCTTCTTTCTCAATATGAAAAAAAAAATATGCAGAGGTATTAGATGAAAAAAATATAAAAATGCTGGTGTGGTCTAAATAAATTTTTTTAAATGTTCCCTTATAGGAAATAAAAAATACACACCGTGTGTTTAAATTCTGAGGCCTTTCTTTTAAATGTGTGAGCATTTGAATATAGATTTAGTCTACCGGGGGCATAATTTCTTATATTATGTCTTTAAGATAACATCATCAAAAGTTGACTTTCAACTGAAGAAAATAGTCTTTAAACGAATAGAAAAACTGTTTGCAAATCTTTTTCAGTCAGTGAATAATGGCAAATTTGGCTCATATCTTGGCTTATGTCCCGATTTACTGCTGATTGAATAATATTTCTTTTCATTGAATGAGAACAGGATTGTGAAGCTGTGACATCTGTTGCCAAAACACATATGTGCAGGTACACACATATGTACACAGTCACACATGTTGCTGCATGAATCTATAGATACGTATATTACAAACTTTGGGCAAAGCATTGCAGCTAGGACTAATTGCTTTTGTATAAGGAAAAAATAACAGGAGAATAGGAAACATCCATCCTCAAAATATCTGAATGTTCATACCACTAAGTATATAGCACGTAAGAATGTGCAAACATTTTACTTATTGCAAAGTATCTTATAGATTTAGACATTATTATAAAACGTTCTCAATTCTATTTTGGTAACCTAAAGTGTCGGTATATAATACCAAATTTCCAATTAAGGAGTTTAATATAAAAATATCAGCACAAAACTGTTTTTTCAATCTGTTTATTGTGTGAGCAACCCAAACTTCAGTTTAAGTGCTGTCGTAATTTTATTACTAGATTCCATTACCCTACAATTGATAAATTTTATACCATTTTAGGTATTTAATGAGATACTTAGAAATACTAAGAAAAAAATCAGTATTCAAAGGATTAATTTTGTTTATAATAACAATAAATTATTTCATCATCTTCTTCAGTTCAAAATCCAGCTTTGAACCCGAGGAAGGCTTTCAAATCACGTTAGTTAAATGGTGGTCCTTTAACCAGTAGCGGTTTGGTTACCGATTACTCGAAGGATCTCTTTGTGAATACCCCCTTCTTGTGTGTTAATATTTGTATCTCCAACTTGGCCATCTTCATAGCTAAAGCACAAAACAGAAACAGACAAACATTAAAAAGGTTGAAATATTCCCCCCCCAAAACACCAACACTCAAAAAGCCTTTCAAACAGCTGAAAAATACTATCTGACACTTAAAATAGAGCCCAAGGTCATCAACAGCAAAAGACAACTATTTCTCAGTTGTATTTAATAATGTGCTGGCATTGCCAAACACAGAAAAGCTTGCATCCAGAAACACCTGACTGTTCTTTGCCATGCCCAGATGTACCCTCTCTTCTTTTTTGCCTTTGACTTTCTGTGGCCACACAAAGCACCCCTTGAGTTGCAGGAAGCACTCTGTACAGACCTCATGTAACAGCAGTTGTTAGATGAAGCCGGCAAGGAAAGAACACTCCCACTTCAAGTTCATGTTCCTTAGATTCCGACTTCACCCTGGCTTTTATCATTTAATTATTTTCTGATCAATGACGCTCTAAGAAAACACTTCCACCTCTTCCTGCCACGGTGCCTTTGCCATGCCTGCCTTTAGTTACTGTTCTTTAATTATTGTTTAATCAGGAATGCATGTCTCTTCTGATCACCGGTTGTTTTGTTTGGTCTGGCGAGCACACATTCCTGTTTGTGCGGGTCCTTAACTTTAGAATGCAAGAATGCCCAGTTTGGCAAGAGAAGTTGAAAACAAAACGCTGAAGAACAGAAATCACTAAGTCCTTCAGGAAGAAATAATTACATTTTAGATGGTAAATGTAACCATCATTTTCTCACATACACTCACTTGGTTAATAAAAATTTCCCAAGAATGAATTTTTAAACTTCCGTGATAACATTCAGAGTGGAACAGGTGACGAATTAGTTTTACTTCAGAAAAATGACTTGAAGACACGAGCTTTAGGGAAGGAGTAAGCACTTCAAAACAGATGGCCAGGCTGGGCGCACTGTCTCCAAGATCAACCTTCCTCACCGCACAGAGACTGTCCTGAGGTCGCACAATACAGGGAAAGAAACAGACGACACAAGCAGCGAGGACTTAGGTCCTTACACAATTCACTGCGGAAACACCTTGTGATAAACCATCTGTACAAAGATTAAGCTCCTAAGAATTGGCCCCCAGCTGCCTGTCAACACTGCTCACCCTTACCCCCCCCCCACACACACACAGATACATGTATAGGTAAGACCCTCAATGTGAAACAGCACCATGAGGAAAAGAACAGCTGATGTAGTATGCAGCCCAGTTATAAATACTATCTCAGAAGACCAAACAGTAAGTCCCCTGCTGAGAATGAGAGAATGCATAAAATGAAATGCTTTAGAACTGGCCACATCTAATCAGGGAGTTTTGGGGTAAAGTATGTAAAGGTCTATTTTATTAGGCAAGAAAACCTGTCACCCTGGTGTTTGAATAAGTCCTGGCTACTCACTGGACTGAGAGCAAACTAAGCCATCTGTAATTCTGAGCTATGGGCAGGAGACACCTGCCCCCAGGAGAGAGGGCTGTGGGGCCCCGCCAGTCTGGTAGCTCCCCCAGGATGCGCATGCGGAAAACAAGAGAACGACAGGAACAGAACAAATAGGACTCGAAGGAGACCCCTGTCCTCTGAGGGCAGTAAGGAGAGTGGGAGCTCTTAGAACTGTTTTGCTTCCTGATAGCTTCCCAATTTCAAATACCACCCACACGCACCTCTACTCTACACTTCCAAATACGCATTACGTTTGTTTTACCTCTCTGGCATTTCTGATGCAGTCCATACACTTACTGTGTACTCTAGATGTTGGACACAATGTTGAATAAGAGTGTTTGGCTTAAATGACACCGGCCTACGTACTACCATCTCCACTCCCTTCCATTTGAAGCTGACCTTTGATTAAGATCTGTCTGTAACCCAGAACTTCTCATTTTTTTCCCCACAATCTCCTGCAAACATTCGCCTAACCTGACGACTCTACTGACAAGTAGGGACAATAGATGCCCATGGCCTCCGGTGGGATGAATTCAAAGACTTTTATTTGCCATAAAATCTCTAGTCTGCAGCATGGGCTACAGCCACCTGCTCTTTTTCTTTTGTGTTTTTATTTTTCAATGAGAGTTGACGTTCTATACCATTTTGTATGAGTTTCAGGGGGATAGTACAGTGGTTAGGCAATCCTATCCTTTGTCTAGAGTGTCCTAGCCCCCACTATTTCCAGTAGACACCTAGCCCCATACGTGGCTCCCACAATACACTGGCTGCCTTCCCTGCGTTGCACTCGACACCCCTGTCAGAGCAGAGGGGGAGGGGAGAGGAAGAAGGAGAGTGAGACCGGCAGTCCTGAGAAGGACGCACAATTCCCCATGCCTAGGAAGCCTGCAGGGACGCACACAGCTGTAGGCTGCAGGAGAAAACCGGCCTGAAGCATTCAGGGGTCTGAATCCAGGGAGCAGATAGAATAACAAAGGCAGAGCAGCATCAGAGCACCAATGACATGGTGGCCGACACAGCCCTTTGTAGACATTTATCAACACAGCAAATGGAAACACCAGGCCTGTGGAACTCCTTTAAGTCCAGAGACCAGTGCAATTAAAAAAGGAAACAGAGCCCTGGCCGGTTGGCTCAGTGGTAGAGCATTGGCCTGGCCTGTGGAAGTCCTGGGTTCAAGTCCCTGTCAGGGCACACTGGAGAAGTGCCCATCTGCTTCTCCACCCTTCCTCCTCTCCTTCCTCTCTCTCTCTCTCTTCCCCTCCCACAGCCAAGGCTCCATTTGAGCAAGGTTGGCCCAGGCGCTGAGGATGACTCCATAGCCTCCACCTCAGGCTCTAGAATGACTCTAGTTGGTGGAGCAACACCCCAGATGGGCAGAGCATCGTCCCCTGGTGGGCTCGCTGGGTGGATCCTGGTTGGGCGCATGTGAGAGTCTGTCTCTCTGCCTCTCCACCTCTCACTTCAGAAAAATACAAACAAAGAAAAAGGAAACAGAACAAGAGACCAGTAGGGAAACGGTACACCTGACCAGGCTGACAATGACAAAGGACAAATGAAACCACCTGAAAGGAAGCAAAAATAACACGTTCCCAGGAGTCTAAAAGGATGACTAAAATGTTAATTAAAAAATAAACTGTTTTGCTTTAAAAATGTTGTGAGAGAGAAAGTAAGACCATGGATGGAACTTCAGTCAGGAACTGTCAGATACGGAGGAAAGGGGGTGTTTTGACAGCCTGGATTCTCAGACCAACACTGCAGCTTGGTGACAGTTTCGAGACTGGCACAGGTAACTTTGTCTTCCTTTTCTCTGACTCTGGAACCCAGAAGCAACCACGCTGTCTTCTACTAGCAGCAAAAAGGGGAGATTCGCCAGGAACTAAATGGTACCCAGCACCACCCAAAGCTCCTGCAGGAAACGGAAGCCACCTCCGAGCCCACATCTAGGCTCTCCCTTCAGGTAGAACATGCGGTCTTGAGTCACCACTTGCCTTCAATGTATATTAGGTGTTTCTGCAGATGTGATTTCCAAACATGATTATAATTTACATTTTATTAGGGGAGATAATGCTTATGCAAATAACTGCAGGACAAGGCAACCTGGGAGGTAGAAAGACAGGGCGAGTGAAATTCGGAGTAAAGACAGGTGTCACATCTGATGGTGGTGGCAGTAGAGGCCCGGGGTGACAACCACATGGTAGGACTCGGGAGCCTGGCTGAAGGCTGAGCTGGTGAGAGGGCCAATCATTTGGACTGACAGTAAAGACACAGTAACGGTAAAAATAATTCTATTCAACCAGTAGTTCGCACCGGTAACTGCAGCAAGGTGCAGAGGGCCACGTTTGTTTCCGTGTGTTAAAAATGACATGCCTGTTTGAGAAGGGAAAAATCAAACGTCTGCTTTTAAGCCCCTGGTCAGAGAGCTCAGTTGGTTAGAGCATTGTCCCAATACGTCAAGGTAGCGGGTTGTTCCTCACTCAGGGCACAGACAAGAATCAACCAATGAATGCATAAATAAGTGGAACAAGAAATCAATGTTCCTCTTTCACTCTCAAATCAACCAATACATTTTTTTTAAAGTCTGTTTTTGGAAAACCAATGTGGTATAAATAGCATGATCTTAAAATCTTAGATGCATAGACATGTAGGCTACGCACCACAAGACTAACCACAGTTAATTTTAAGTGGGGCTATTATGGGTGATACTCTTCTTTTCTGCTCACCTCTGATTCCAGTTTCTGCCATTAAGTAGGTTTTGCTAGCGTAATAATGGCAAGGTTTAATAAACCCGGCATTACACAACGGATTAGGAGCAATGAAGAAGCCAGAGGCACAGAGAATCGCTAGTATTCTGTGTATTCTGGAGGAGAGAGGGACGCATCCACGGGAACAAAGGAACCGATGGGAGAAGACCGGAAAGAGGACCGTGGGAGCTGAAGACGGCCGAGAGCGAGGAAAAAGAAGTGGAAAACTACAGCTCAGGTTCCAAGTCCCTGGTGTGTGCAATTACTGCACAGACCGGGGAAGGAGAGACGTTGGTTCGGGGGTGCAGCAATAAGGTTCCACATTGTACGCACTGATGTGAAGGTATCAGTGGACTTTTTGAGGGGAAAGACCCAGCCATAGCAGTTATAATGTGGGCATATTCTTCATTCCTACTGTCTGCCAAGCTCTGCTAGGCACACAAACACCACCCCGACCTCGACAAGCACACAGAAGAATAAAGAGGACTGTGCGTATAAAAAAAGAATAGTCCACTGCTAAAACCACGCATGACGTAGTAACCCAAGGGGGCAGCACTGGGAGTCAGGGGGCTTCTGGGAGGGGGAAGGCAGACACTAGGATGTCACAGAGGAGCAGGAATCAGACAATGGGGGGAGGGGGGGCGGAGAGAGCGGAAGACAGAACCCAGGCTCGGTGCAGAAGGAGCCAGAGTAAGGTCAGGCAGCAAACCTGACATCTTAGGGTGGTCCATGGTGGGCCGTGAGGCTGGGCGTTGGCTCTCCTTGACCTTCCAGGAAGGGGGTGCTAAAGAGAGACAAAGGACAGGAGAGCTGGTTGGCTGCTCTGTATAAAGGACAGGACTTCAGCTTAGACGCAGCAAGCAGCTGTCAGAGGACTCTGAAGCCGGGAGTGACGTGGCAGTTTAAGTCTTGGACAGAGAGCTGGGTAAGAGACAGAGAAACTGGATTTATCACAGACCGGAGATAAAGCAAAGTCCCCCGACCCTATCCGCGTGGTGTCATATGGCTCTACTGAGCCGTGATGGATGTAGTGCCATCTCACTCTGTAAATAAGCTGGCTCCTCACCGTAGTCCCGTTCCAACCCTGTTTATCTTCTGTAAAATCATGACGGAAGGCATCTCATTTCACCTGACGGCTGTTACACGGTTCTTATTTTTATCAATTTTTCTAGGATCTGCCTCTTTTTTTTTTTTGTATTTTTCTGAAGCTGGAAACGGGGAGAGACAGTCAGACAGACTCCCGCATGCGCCCGACCGGGATCCACCCGGCACGCCCACCAGGGGCGACGCTCTGCCCACCAGGGGGCGATGCTCTGCCCACCAGGGGGCGATGCTCTGCCTCTCCGGGGCGTCGCTCTGCCGCGACCAGAGCCACTCTAGCGCCTGGGGCAGAGGCCAAAGAGCCATCCCCAGCGCCCGGGCCATCTTTGCTCCAATGGAGCCTTGGAGGGGAAGAGAGAGACAGAGAGGAAGGGGGGGGGGGTGGAGAAGCAAATGGGCGCTTCTTCTATGTGCCCTGGCCGGGAATCGAACCCAGGTCCCCCACATGCCAGGCCGACGCTCTACCGCTGAGCCAACCGGCCAGGGCCCGATCTGCCTCTTTAGATATAGTTCCAACTCTGACCATAGCCTGACCTGGGTGGCACAGTGGATCAAGTGTCAACTTGGAACACTGAGGTCCCCAGTTCAAAACCTCGGGCTGGCCTGGTCAAGGCACACATGGGAAGCAACTACCACAAGTTGATGCTTCCCACTTCTCCTCTTGCCTTGCTCTCTCTCTATCCTCGCTCTAATATCAATCAATACAATCTTTAAAAAACAAACAAAAACAAAAACTTTGACCTTCAATATAAACCACATAAAATCCAAGATAGCTTCCTTTTTGCCCTTGTCTCTGTTCATTCGTTAACGTTTTACTGATAAGCAAGGGGGCCCCAGGATCCACACAAGGCACTGCCGGGCACATGGGGTGGTCGGGAACAGGAGCAGGAACCCGCCCTTTCCGAGCTGACGCCCCGTGGAAGGGTCAGACACAACGACCAAGTTGAGTTCCATGTGGAAGTTCTGTGGTGAGCCGTAGGAACCCCAGGAAGAGAGGCTGATTCGGATCAGGAGCTTTGTGGGAGAGGTGGTAGTTGAGCCAGACCTTACAAGGTAAAACAGACTTTGGACAGGAAGTCCTGAAATAGATCTGCTTGACTCAAAAATCCCCAAAAATAAAAATCTCCATCTCTTTCTTGCTGAGGGTCTGTTTTACTTGGTCTTCCTGTTCTTACATTTCTGAACTTCTTGATACATTTTGAGGGATAAGAGGAGGTTCACACCTTACATTTAATTAATAGACAAAATGTGGAAACCATTCATTTGCACACTAGCCAGCTTTAAATCAAACCGGGGCATTAAACAACTAGGCCGCAACACCCAATAAGCAAGAGACTAAAACCCTAGTGTTTCTTAACCTTTCCCAGGACTCAGACAGTTGAGGGACAAGACACACCTATTCTGTCTGTGACCTTGCCAAATCATCAGTTACCTTCTCCTGAATTTTATTATTTAAGCCTCCTTATGAAAAATACCAAGAGTAAGTTTTGTCCCCCAGCTCTAAAAGTCCCATTCACTGTGAAATAGACATTTTTGTTATATATGACCAGGGCACAGCACATTCCTTGTTCAAGCTGCCTTACTTCTACATATTGGCCTTAATGTCTTGGTACGTACGTGTCTCGGGGTCAGGAAGGAAACCAGGCTTTAGCGACAATTCTTAAAATTGCCGAAAGTTCTTGAAATTGGCTGGGATCGGTTCATAACATCTGACTTACTACATTTTTTGCCTGGAGCACTGATATTTAATTAAGCTTCTTCATTTTGGAATTTTCCAACAATTTTTTTTCCCTCAAACTCCTCATTCTCCTTTTCCCCCCTAAGGGATATCTTCCTTTAAATCTTACTTGTAATTTTCTAATATAGCACTCTGTTCCCTGAAACTCCCTGAGTTTCTCTCTCCTGTGTTATTGTGCACTTGTTAGAAAGAACGTGATTAGGCTATCAAATGACTATTCTATTCTCTCCTTCCCTCTAGAAACCATCTAGCATGGAAATTATTTTAATTTTTAATATTTTTTACTAAGAGATAAAAATGAAGGCCCATTAATTATATACTAACATAAGAGATCATCTAACATAAGAGATCATCTGATGTTAAAAATAAATAAATAAAATAAAATAAGAACAGACATGGACTTCCTGTCTGAAAATGGTCTATTTGTGATGTTACTTCTCTCTCATGAACTTATTTTTTACTTGGATGTTTTTGGACATCAGGGAGGCAGATCACTAAAATTTTGCACCATCTTTTTTTCTATAAAGGAAGAAATGAATGGTTGTAATCATAAGGTATGTTAATTAGTGACTGGATTCTCCTTTGGACATATTTCGAATCTTATCAATCTCCCTTCATTAGTCCCTTCTCTCCTGAGAGTACAGAGAAAAAAGATGGAATCTCATCTGTATTTATGAGAAAATGAAAATTATCTTCATAGCTTTCCTTCCTTTGTGTTATTTGGAAAGTACTTTTCTTCAGATGGTCTCGCCTCAACTTTTTTCTTCTTACAAAATAAAGAAATCTTTCTCTCCAGTAAATACACACATATACACATCCCACACATCTATACCTACAGATTTATTTTTCATGTACTTCATGTAAAATTTCAATGAATTAACACATGAATGCTCACTGTCTACTTAAATATCTGAGGTTGTTTATTTAGCTCAATAAACTTGAATTTTAGTGAGATGCTAAAAGCAACAGATTAACTGATGAATGTCAAGCTAAGGAAAGGCCTTTGGAGTTATTCTGTCATAATCTTAAGGTCACTCCATGAAATAACTCTGTGACCACTGCTGTCTTTTGGAAGGTGAATCTTTTACCAGTGGATAATAGTCAAGATGGTCAAGAAAGAAGAGAGGGAAAAATATGTTGTGAGTGCTTTCAGTGGAGACCGGCATTGTCTAACGAAGTCCTCACAACAACCTTAAAGGGTAGGGTGTGGGCAGTGGCCCCGGGAGGCTGCAGAGCCACATGGCACCATCCCCTCCCTTGTATCCTGCCCTGGGAGACTGACCCATGTGGGCTCTGTGACTATGCTCCCTTACCCTGTAGTTCTAGGGTCTGACTGATGCAGAGACACTGGCAGGAAGGTGAGGTCAAGGTTCCCTAGTCCCAGCCCCATTAGGGCACCCTGGCTGCCTCTGTCCCTCAACCAAAGGCGATGACTCTTTTCAAAGCTGCTGAGCTTGAAGTGCCTCTCCTACCAGATTCTCATGCTTCTTGTCCTTGTCTGTTTGGACCTACGGATGCCCAACCCCTCTGTTGCTACCAGATCCAGGTGACTCCACTAGACCCAAGGTTCTCCTGTAACCACACCTTTGCAAATAACCTACTTTTGGGATGACAGAAATGAGCCCACTTACTCATGGGCGTTGGTTTCCTGCAGGGAGTCTCACTGATAATGTATTGTTCTACTATATCTACTGATGATACTCCATTGTATCTCCTGATGAAGCTTGAGAGGTTATACAATCTGGCTGCCGCCTTACTAGAACAGGAGAGCCTGGATACAAATGTCTGATCAAGAGTGGGGCTCGCCTGACCTGTGGTGGTGCAGTGGATAAAGTATTGACCTGGAATGCTGAGGTCACTGGTTCAAATCCCCTGGCTTCCCTGGTCAGGGCACATATGAGAAACAACTACTATGAGCTGATGCTTCCCATTCCTCTCTATCTCCCCGCCTTTCTCTCTTTCCTCTCTCTAAAATAAATAAACAAAATCTTAAACAATAAAAGCAGGGCTCTTTCCAGTCCTCTCGCTGCTGTCTCGTCATCAACAACAAAATCTACAGACATGTATATGCTTCAGACTATGTAATTTACATGTTAATATCTATAATACACACATTGGTACTTAAAAATACATAAAACTGAGCCCTGGCCGGTTGGCTCAGCAGTAGAGCGTCGGTCTAGCGTGCGGAGGACCCGGGTTCGATTCCCGGCCAGGGCACACAGGAGAAGCGCCCATTTGCTTCTCCACCCCTCCGCTGCGCTTTCCTCTCTGTCTCTCTCTTCCCCTCCCGCAGCCAAGGCTCCATTGGAGCAAAGATGGCCCGGGCGCTGGGGATGGCTCTGTGGCCTCTGCCTCAGGCGCTAGAGTGGCTCTGGTCGCAACATGGCGACGCCCAGGATGGGCAGAGCAACGCCCCCTGGTGGGCAGAGCGTCGCCCCTGGTGGGCGTGCCGGGTGGATCCCGGTCGGGCGCATGTGGGAGTCTGTCTGACTGTCTCTCCCTGTTTCCAGCTTCAGGAAAATGAAAAAAAATAAAAATAAAAAAAATAAAAAATACATAAAACTGCATCATAAGAACATCACAGTATTCATTCCAGCCAGAAGAGAGCCAGGCAGTCCCTAACATTGTCCTGGTGCTGGGTCCGCCAGAAAGCACAGCGATGGCATGTCACAGGCAGAGGACGCTGTGGATCCAGTACTCATGGAAGCAATGGGGGGGGGGCAGTCATTTAGACGTGGCTCATAAGAAACAAGCCGGTGTGCGTTTTTCCACCTTCTTTTTAGGAAATTACATAAAAGGACAGAAGAGATAGGCTCAGCTCTTCCCTGGGGTCCAGTCTGGGACGGACATGGATGAGGAAGAAAGGGGACGGGGAAGGGGTAGGCAGGCAAGCGAGGGTGGCTCAAAATCAGACAGGTGTACCAGCCTCGTTTATTCAGGGATAATAAATAGTGCTTTTGTACTTAATACAGCTCTAGGTATTTCAATATGCCCTGCGTCCTGTATTACATGGAATGTAATTTGGCTTTTTATAAGGACAAGACCTTTCACTTTTTTACAGCTTTTTAAAATAAAACAAAAATATGAAGTTGGTGACATATTACACATCTGTCATGTACTGGCAGCTAGAGCGACCAAATAAAAACACAGTCAGCACTACCTCATGTATGGAACAGGCAGCACACGCAGGTTTGGGCCTTGATACTTACACAAAAAAGAACCGGGTGCAGACGTGGTCCGTGTTGGGGACGACCCATATCTCTCCGTGTTTGTGCAGGTCAGGGGAGGTGATCACTGGAAGTGAAAGATAACATTAAAGGGCTATTCTATTCTCAGTTACTACAGTTCTTCTCCTAGGAACCTAAATGCAAAAGCATGTGCAAAATGAACATTATGAAAAATGTTTAGTCTACTTAGCCACTGAAAATGTAAATAAAACCCAGGAGATGCCATTCAACACCATTCATTAGTAAGACAACCAGAAATAACCTGTGTACGAGGAAATAGATCCTGACTTCCCCAACTGTGCAGAAAGCAACCTAGTGTCCTATATAAGTATCAAATCAGACAGGTGACAGGGGCTACTAAACTCCCAACACAAAAATGAATTTTTAGCCAAATTTTTCTTTCTTTCTTTCTTTTTTGCCACGGACAGATTTGAAAGCAAGAACCAAGTCTTGCCAACTGCTCACATGAATTTTTCTGTCCTAAGTTCAGAATAAAAAAATAATCTCAGTGTATGAACAGAAAAATCTAGTGAGTTCTCTCAGTCTTTCATTCATCTTTAAGATTTTTTCATGTTATTATACATTCAAAAGCTAACTGAAAGTAGAAGATGGCATATTCACAAAGGAGATAAGCCATACTTGATCAGAAAGATACAATTACAGTTCAGAAACATCTGCCAGAAATCAAGTCCAGCACCTGCCTGGATTCCCACCACTTCTGCTCCCCGATTCCCCCCTTAGGGTCCCTGTTGCACCCGTTTTTCATTTGTGCCCTCAGAGACGGTCATGGGAATAAAGCATTCCCTATTCTACTGTGAGCATTCCACATATATATTCAAATCCTTAAACATAGAGAAGACAGAATGCTAACGACATGAGGTTGGCAGACATTACGACTTACCTTCACATAAGGCTATGCACTTTAAGTTACGGCTTTGCAGGAATTGGGACTGCTGTCCTTTTTTCTGTGACTAAATTCCAAAACAGAAAATAAAAGAATTAGAGTGACAATGGGGCCGTCACTAAATGGATCATCATTAAAAAATAAGTCACTAAGATAGCGCCAAAATTTTTAAAGAAAAGTCTACCGAGACAAGCAGCTATATCCTAGAACTCTCTCTTAATGGCCAACTTGATTTGCTATCACTTAACTCTGTAGAGAATCATTATTAAGTCACTCACAGAGTAAGTGAACTAAAAAAATGTTAAATTTACAGTTCAATAGCCTCACCACACAGAATGAGAACTCAACTTTTTTTTTTTTTGGAAGCCTGGAATGTTTACTACACGGGAAACAAAAGTAAAGTTGCACCATCTTTTCAAACGTTGAACTTAACTACTCCCTGACTATGCAAAGCCAACTCATTCCCATAGCATTGCTGACCCAGAGGTTCCAGCTGTGCCTTGTGTTCAGACAGGACATTAGCTATACTCTTCTTGTTGTTGTCGTTCATCAAAGTCATATTGTTCATCTGATGGATTATAATTTGTCTAGAATGTTTGTGTTCTGTGAAACCAGGGACTTGTACTTGCTCCGCTCTCTGCCTGGAATGTTCTTTCTCCCAGAGAGCTAAGTGGCCCGTGTGCTCACCACCTCCAGATCTTGATTCAAACGGAGCCTTCTCAAAAGGCCTTTCCTGATCTCCCCACTTATCAGTCTTTCTAGGTCTATCTTCCATCCCTTAGCATTCAGTATCCCCTTGACCTGGCATTCTAGCTACCTACATGTATATTTAGTTTATTCACGTTCACTCCGGAGAGGGCCAGCTCCAACCAGACTAGCCTATTTTTCATTACCTTTGTAGCCTAATGTCCCGGAGTGTCTCCAGGGTGACAGGAGGAACCAGTAAATACTTGCTGAATATTTACTGAATAAAGGCATTTTGGTTATTCCATTTTAGGGTGAGCTTTATTTCTTTATGGGTAATGACCACCTAAAACGATTCTACAGACTTAAGAGAGCCCATGTATAGATTTATTGGGATCCTGGCTGGCTAACGGAGCTTGGGCTCTCTTGTCCCCTTCGGTCACCCGGGTTGCTACGGCACCTGTGACGCGCTGCTGCTTTTACTGCTGGAGGCCGGCTCGTCCTTGGCTGACACCTTCTGCTTCTTGTTCATCCCTGAAAACGTCAGCAAGCAAGACAACAATTTAGAAGCAAAGCTATGGGACGTAACTCAAAATACAGTCTGTCTACACTGCAAAATTCCACCTCTTTAGGCAAAGAGTGCACTGGGTGCACCAGGCCACTGACGGTGACAATGGCTTCCTGAAGGAGCCGCTGCACTGACCTTGGTGCCTGGGATGCAGAGAAAACAGGTTTCAGAAGCAGATAACTTGTTTCTTTTTCTTTGCATTGAAACAAAAACAGGAAATTCTCTCGCATACAGCTGATATGAGAACATTCTTAAAACTTGGGTTTTAAAATGCTTTTAGACCTGCTCTTTCATTCTTCCTATCTGATCAGTAGGAGAAGATTAAGAGGTCGGGAATATGAACAATAAAAAAAATTATCCTGTGACTTAACTACGTGAATTGCTGAGGTATGTCCAATGACATATAGAATTTACTATTCCTCCTAACAAAGAAAAATCATCCAAGTCCTTCTGTCTGTGACACTCAAAGTCTCAGCTTACTCTATCACTGCCATGATTTTCTTTACCTAAAATGTTTTAGACAAAAGGGAACTAAAACTCCTTACTGTTTTAGACTTGGTAGATAGGCAGCTATAAATTACTTGAAAATGCTCATCTCTTCCGAAGCAAAGAAACATGTTCGTATTTTTTGCGTTTGTGTGGCTGTTTCAATACAAGGCTGGAGGAATACGGGTGAAGCCCATGGACCAAACTGCAAACGATGTGCACGCAGCCCCTTCAGGGAGAGACGGTTCTGCTCTCTGCCCCAAAGGCCTGTAGCCCTAAAACTGACGACGAAACTGTTTCATCTTACTGTTGGGGTTCTTAGGTCTTTTTCTGATCAAAGACACTTCAAGAATTTGATGACAGCTATGGACCCTCCACCCAGACAACTGAACATCCTCACCACTGTCACAGCCATTTGTACCCCCTCACAATCATTTCCACGAACCCAGCTAAGGAGTCTACATACCAGTTTAAGTAGCAGGACATCAAAGGACTCAATGATATGCTGTGTTTTCCTTATCTCTATTGAGGATGTTTTTATTTAAAGTGGTTTTATATGAATTTTTTTACTGGGTTCTGTTTTAATAAGATTTAGAGTCTAATTTATGCTGACTTTTCCAATTATTTTCTCTGTTGAACTGGGACATTCTATTTCTTGTACTATTTTATTCTTCCCGATGTTATTTATTTTCATAGTGTTATTTTGGCAGATTGTCTTCTCAAAAGATCACTGCAACAATATTTCTCAGTCCACACACGCCTTCCTACAACGTGACTCCGCCATGCTTCCGTCAGGTGATGGAGTCTAACTCCCCGACCCTGAAGGGCCTGTGACAGCCATGACCAATAGTGTAGGCAGGAGGTGACGCATGCGTCTTCTGAGGAGGGTCAGAAAAGGCACATGGGGTAGCCTAGTGCTCTTGTGAGGTGTCCTCCGCAAAAGGGAAGAGTGGGTCACTGAGAAACAACTGGCTATGAGTGTTAAGGGCATGGACCAGGGCAAAGCACTTAGACGGGCAGCCTGGTCAGCAGCCACCTGGTCAGCAGCCACCTGGTCCTCAGACCCTCTCGGTATCCTTTTCCATTGCAGGGGTCTTACCCACCAGGCAACACATGACTGAACCCCCTGAAACTGTTTGCTATAAACACACACACAATGGAGACCCCGCGTAAAACCAGCCATGTCTGCAGGTGACTACGTCTGCAGGTGTACGACTAGAAGAGCATTTAAAAGTCCGAGGGGAAACTCACGGGGACACGGGGGTTGTGGAAGAGAAGAAAATATTTTTTTTCATTTGTGACTAATTACTTTATATTTAAACAGAATAAGTTACGGTTCTAAAAATTTACACTGATCATTGTAAAATAGCCCCATCATTTTATTTAGAAATAAAAAGAAGGAAGCATCCTCAATTCCACTGTCTGAGGGTATTAGTTGCTAACAATTTGGCATCCATTCCTTCCGATTCTGAATTTATTGTCCTCCTCAGCAAGGCTTTCACAATTGATTCTAAAAGGACCTTTTTCACAATTTCATCAAAATATTAACAAGAGAGGTTGTCAATAAGTAGTATGATTTTAAGGGTGTTTTTCTAATCCTAAAATTTCCATACTGCTGAAAACCTCTACACTGGACAGCCAACAATCCAAAGATAAGAAGTTGGAATGATATAGAATTATATTCAATGGTAGTGAAATAATATGTATGAATCTTTTTTCAGTATTTACTTGTGGACAAACTAAATATAGAAACTATGGAAACAAAATTAAAGTGGATTTTAAAATTGGCAAAAACATATATCTATCGTCTTAGACACTAGGGGGATGATTACAAATTCATCTTGAAATGCGAGCTTTGTTTTGCTTCTGACATTTATCAAAAAATTTAATATCAATATGTCAACGTTTCAGCACTTGATGAAGAATTGTGCCTGGCACATATTATAATAGAGAAAGGTAAACTTAATAAATTTGAGGTTAGACATGAAATATATAAGCTTACCTGAGTAACCAAATGATATGCTTGACATTGGACTTAGGTAGATCCCACTTCCGTACATCGCACCGTGGAGCTACACGGGAAGGTGAGGGGGACAGAGGGCAGTGGTTTCCAATGTTAAAATTTTACAAAAAAAGGTAAACAGGCCCTGGCCAGTTGGCTCAGTGGTAGAGCGTCAATCTGGCATGTGGAAGTCCCGGGTTCAATTACTGACCAGGGCACACAGGAGAAGTGCCCATCTGCTTCTCCACCCTTCTCCCTCTCCTTCCTCTCTGTCTCTCTCTTCCCCTCATGCAGCCAAGGCTCCCCTGGGGAAAAGTTGGTCCAGGGTCTGAGGATGGCTCCATGGCCTCCATCTCAGGTTCTAGAATGGCTCTGGTTGGTGGAGCAATGCCCCAGATGGGCAGAGAGCATTGCCCACTAGTGGGCATGCCGGGTGGATCCCAGTTGGGCACATGTGGGAGTCTATCTCTCTGCCTCCAGGTTTCTCACTTCAGAAGAATACAAAAAAAAAAAAAAAAAGGTAAATGGTCTCATGGCAGAGCATTAACCATATTTTCTAGCAAGATCTAATTTGAAAACAGCAGCATGGATATCCTTTTCTTTCACATTCAGAGTAAGTAGCTATATAAAATATGACAGCCGGAGCAAAAATTCCTTTGCTCCCAGCAATGACAAAAAGAGTCACTTAGTATAAAGCACAGGAATAGACTTTTGTGTTAATGAGTAAAAAATTCTGAAAACAAAACAGGCTGAAACACGTGGCAGAATCAGGATAAGTGCTCACACGCTAGTGAATTGACCCATTCTCCGGCTCAGCCTTGCTTTTCACAAGATACCGCGTTTTGTGAACTGAAACTCTTCACCCAGTCTGAGGAACTACTCAGAATGCTGGAATTCTCTCCTATACTGTCTCTGTGTTCTAGGGCCCTGCACCTTCTTTGGTATGCATTTATGAACATACACATCTAATCATGTCATCTCAACAGCCGTCAGCGTGTGAGACCTAGCCCAGCTGACTGGGTTGAGGGTCTCATTTCCTGACCTCTTTACATCGCTGGATGGAAATCAGCCCCGTGACAGTCGGGGGGACATTGGAAGCGAAGGGCATGAATAAACATGAGGACTATATCCCATAATGTGCTGCTGACCTCAGAGCTGACCTGGGGATGGAACAGCAGGTGTCCCACGGCCGGCCCTTCTGTGTCCAGTCTCCGGGTCCCTGTTAGCTCTTAGTCACCCTGGAGCAGGGCTCAAAGAACGTGTATTCAAGGAGCAGCCAGAATGCCTGTAGGGCTTTATTTTTTTGCATGATGACGTTTTCTACTTACATTCAAAAGGATTTTACTCTTTTTGCACACCAGCCAACTGCTTCTTTCCGCCCCTGTACTGTGTGTGGGTCAATTGTACTTCAGTTACTTTGGGAAAATGACTTACACTCATTAAAAATCCCAACTAATGTTTAAAACTCCAAATACTCTCTCTTTTATGAGTGCAACACGACGACAGGCTTGCCACCGATCGCCACAGTGGGAGAAGAGCAAGGGCCCGGGAAACCTTCAGGGTTTACCTGCAGCCTCGTGTTCGAAGCGACGACAAGCCCATTCCTCAGGATGGAATGCCAGTTCTCGATGTGTGAGCCACTGAGACAGAGGGGGGAGGGAGGCAAAACCAGAACTCAGGCATCTCTTACGTAAAATAATACATAACAGTCAAAGAACACAAGCCACGGTGCCTCCTGAGCTCCTAGGTCAAGTAGGACATTGTTGTCGTTGACCTCTCAGCGTTATTACAGCCAACGATGACCACAGAAGGTTCTCCTCCCCGCACATTTCTGAAGACAGGGGGCACTCACCCCTCCCGAGAGTAAGCCACACTCACTGAAATGCGAAGGTACTTCCGAAGAGTTTTTTAGCAGCTCTGAAATTGGATTCTTTGGCTGGAGGACTGCTGAGGAGGAGGAACTGATGTGGCGTATGCATAAACTTCAATTGCTGCCGTCGGAAAAGAATGACACATAAAAAAAAAAGTTCAATTTAACGTACAATCAGGCTACCGGTAATTTCAAATTTTACTGGTCTAAGAATTAGATAGCTTCAAACCATAATAAATTTAGGCTACTCACATCAACAAAAATATTCATTCAAAAAAAAAAACAAACCGAACCCAACCCTGTATAAATAATAAATCATGGAACTGGTGGTACAAAGGATAATCCTTTAGGCTAACAGAAAATGAATAGAAGACCACAATCCAAAGTCATTTATATTTAGCTCTGAAATATACTATGTAATCACATTCAAGATCTGCCTTCCTAATTACATTTCTTCTTAAGAATTTTATTGCAGAATTCCCTAAGTGTACCCTAGCTATGCAACTGGGGAAATAGTCTGAGAGTTTGCTAAGCAAAAAAGAAAGTTAGCCCAGGAGGTTTAAATTAAAAAAAAAAAGAAAATATCATCATGCTGTATTTGCATATCTGTAAAAACTGGAAATCGCCCACATTCAAATATTGTTTGCCGCTTCGTTCACAGAAAAGAAATTAAAGCAGAACCTTCTGGGTGAGTTGCCTGCTCCCATTTGCTAACTGCTGCCTGTTCCCTTCCAACGAGGAGCAGACTTCTACAGGGACACAACGGAGGACTCTCCCAGGCCAGGGATCCGGAGAGGGGAGAGCTGAGGTTGCAGACACGGCTCTTACTGATGAAACCAGAGTGCATCAGCTTTCTTGTTGCTATGTCAGAGCACCGGGCCAATCAGGGAGCTATCTGGAGGCACTACCTTCTCTTGGTGCAGAGAAGCAGAGCAGTGCCAGCAATGATTAAAAGCCCATTCCCTTTCCCTGGTCAATCCCTACACCATATTCTTTCTGTCGCCTTTGGAATAACTCTCTCACACCAACTCTGATTTATTTAAAAGGTCAGGGCAACAGCCTGCATTTGAATTTGATAGCTTGGAAAAGCCTGAAGCTGGTGCGCATATGGCAACTTCAAACCGAAGAATCAGGCCTAACCCAAGTCTACTTTAATTTCCTGGAGAGGCAGCCAAAAAAAAAAAAAAAAAAAAAAATCAATCAATTAATAACAGGGCTCGTTTCTCCCAACTAACAAGTGTTCCCCCCATTTCTGTGCGTATATGTGAAAAATTAACTTACCCTGTTAACTGGCAGTTTCACAATATGTGACCTATTACTTGAAATAACCCTAAAATGAATTAAAATAATTCATCAGTCAAGAAAATATTTGCCAAATGTTTTTAGGGTTTTATTCCTTAGTTGGCAAGTGATCGAAACTTATTTTTACTGTGATATAAACTTAATTGAGTCATAATTTTACTTTGCTTTCTGAAACAGTTTAAAGAGCTTATGTAACAAAATATTTCAACCTGAGAAACAATATTTTAATCTTCTTTAAAACTTAAGATAATTTTTAATGTTTACAATCTCAAAAATCAGCAAAATGAACAGATCCAAATATAGTTTCAAATGCTAATCTATATATCACAAAGATTATTTATTATTATTATTATGTGTATTTCTGAAGTGAGAAGCAGGGAGGCAGAGAGACAGGCTCCTGCATGAGCCCGACCGGGCTCCACCCAGCATGCCCACCAGGGGGCAATGCTCTGCCGCTTTGGGGCGTTGCTCTGTTGCAACCTAAGCCATTCTAGCACCTGAGGCGGAGGTCATGGAGCCATCCTCAGCGCCCAGGTCAACTTTGCTCCCATGGAGCCTTGGCTGCAGGAGGGGAAGAGAGAGACTGAAAAGAAGGAGAGGGGGAGGGGTGGAGAAGCAGATGGGTGCTTCTCCTGTGTGCCCTGGCTCAGAATCAAACCCGGGACTTCCATATACCTGGCCGACGCTATACCACTGAGCAACCAGCCAGGGCCTATATATCATAAAGATTAGAAGATGATACTGCTTTCTTTGCCCCCTCCCTATATTACCTAATTAAAACTGAGCTTTTAATGAAGATCCTCCTTCTTTAAATATTTAAGAATCACTTTGGGCTGATGTACACAATGATTAAAAGCTGTTTTTCAACATATTTAGACACAGAAGTTGAAAATATTAAATTCAGATATCTGAAAAATTTTTTCAGGTATACAAAATAATAAGCAGGGAAAATGGTAAAACTTTTTGATAGATTTTTTTTTCCCTTGAATGAAGAATGACTGACAGGCTGAAGTAAATGTTCATAATAATCAAAGTTTAATCATCAGGCTGATGTCAGGGAAAAAAAAGAGATGAGATGCCCGAGATTTGTACCTTCATTCTGAAGATGTTTTAACGCAAGAATTTTAAAAATCAAAATGAAAATGATGTGTTATCTTACTGAACTTGGAATTCTAATAACATATCATGAAACATTCAAGGAAGGAAGAGGACTAATCCTAAATTTTGTCACAGTCTAATATTCGACTATATTAGATGTGTCTTGTAAAATTCTGATGGAGTAAAAGTTACATAATTAGAATCACAAGGTATCCAGGTCTCCTTTGCCTGTCTTTACATATTTTTTAGAAAATGTCCTGGCTGTAGCCTGGAATAAACACGATTCACCCCAACCTCAAATAATCTTTAGATGTGTCTTAGCGCATGATAACTGTGGGAAATTCCACAGTCTGAGTTTTCAGTGATTTCAGAGAGACATGTACATAAAACCCTTACAGGGACTGCGAGGAGATATGACTGTTTTCATTTTAAAAGTGAGAAGCCAGAGGGCAAATAACTGCTCCAAAAATTAGGGGGTCAGGGAACGTGCAGATACTCCAGGACTTTCAGCCTTTTGTCTAGTGCATTTGCACCAATGAAATAAAAGTTGGTTTTGCATCTCATTTGCATAGTTGAACAACTTTCTTTGACTTGTCATTTGATTTTCTGATGTCCTTGCTTAACAAAAACAACAAAAATCAAATGCTTCTTTTTATCGCTTCATATTCATTTTGAAATATTCCCTAATTTTGGGGAGCAGTGTATTTGGATGGCACTGTGCCAAGGGTGAGGTGTCCCCTGGTCTGAGCTGGGACTCCTTCAAGGACCCACGGTGGCCCTACGTGACATCCTCTCCAGGCTTGCCCATGAACACTGCCTCATCTGTGGCCATCAAACCCAGGAGTTTCTCAAATTTAGACTGTCCTCAAATTTAGATTTGCTCCCTTGAGCAAATCATACACAACATACATTTCAGACAGATGCTCAATCCCAGGTGAGTTTTATCACTCAGTCCTCTGTCAACTAGAAAAGTACACGAACCAGAAGCTGCTTTACCACGTAGCCCAGTTAACCACACTTTTTAAGACCAGAGACACACAGTCTTCACATCCAAGGTCTAGCCACGGGGCGCAGATGCCGCCCTGTCCTTCCCCGGGTGACGCACGAGGCTGCATTAGAGGGAGCGTTGGGAGACCCCAGACTGCAGACCCCCGGCTCACAGGCTCACAGAGTGTGGCCCTGCACAGTCTCAGACATAGGCTCCCCCTCCCCCCCAGAGCAGGCAGTGGAAACCAATGCTGTTTTCATCAAGAGGAAAACGAGAATTTGATACCATTGCAGCAGGGGGTGCGCAAGGGGGTCCTGTTTGTCCATCTGCTTCTTGATTTCCAGGTACGGCGCCTGAAAAACAGTCATTATATTTCTTGATTTCTCTTGAAAATCCCTTTTTTCCTTTATTTTTTATTTTATTTTATTTTATTGGATAAAGGAAAACCAGCACGAACAGGCAGGTATGCCTAAGCCTAGTGACACCTGCAAAACCGTGCTGTGACGCAGTCACAGCCATGATAACCTCTCCCGAGATGACGTGAGCTCTGAACTTCCATGAGGCACAAAGGACTTACCAGAACATTCTGCTAAGACACTTCATAGCCTGGTTTCCATGCACTAGGTCACATCCCTAAGGGCAACCCCAACTCCTCCTGCCGAGCCTTTGACTGAGGAAACGCCGTGCTGCCAACCCACAGAAGGTACCCACCCCCAGGGCTTAGGTTGCTGGGAATTCTCCACTTTCCCCTCCTGTCATTTTCCACCCCCCCCCCCCCAGCCCTGTCACTTCTCCAGCACCCCTTTTGTTCCCTGTACTTTCTCTTTAAAAACGTTAATTGCTCTGCCTCAGCTGGAGGTGAGCTCTGCTGGTTCCACCGTCCTGCAAATAGTGTACAGTCTGTCTCATCACCTTCAGCGGGCGTCCCTGGGCTGTTTCTCTTTGACAATGGCTGTTTCTGACTTTTAACTGACACTGATAGAAACCAAACGTGTAATAGCTACTGTTCATGCTCCTATGTGACCTATTGACTTAGGTGTAGCTCTTTTTGTGGAAAAAAAAAATGAACATTTACATAAAGGCTCTTCTCTTAAAAGTATCTAACGGCATTTATCTTTTCACAGAAAAAAGGGCAATCCGTCTGTGATAAATTTAGGTCTATCTACAGGGCAGTATGTTCTGGAAACAGGACGGTAGAACGAGGTATTTATTTGGAGAGGCTGCAAGAATTTGACGCGATAAATGCTGACAAGCACAGAAAACAAGGGGGCAGGCATTGTTCCCCACCTCCACAGTGAAGAAAGCGGAGCTCCCCACCCCCGCCCCCGGGTCACAGGCCACATCACCGATGAGCAAGTTCTACAGAGGAGCCTCTTGCTTCCTTGGCTGACACCCGGTGAGCTCTGTCACCTCTAGAGAAAAGAGCTAAAGAGCTTCCACCTGACCCAGAACACAGGAAGGCATCGCTGGCAGAGAGCTGACCTCAGAGCCCAAGTGTGTCACTATTTTTAAATCCACGAACAAGCTGGGTCTAGGGTAGAGTATAAATATACCACACCAAAGCACCCAGGGACTAGAAATGTTTCTGCAATTTTGTGTGAAATATTGCAATAGTCCCCCCCCCCCCCCCTCAAGTCGAAATGCATTCTGTCATTTTCTTTCCCTTATACCAATATAATAGATATTTGTTTGAAAAGAATTCACATAATGCCAGAAGGAGCGGGCATGGCTAAGCTACTGGGAAGGATGTCGAACAGGCAAACACAGTCACTTTGAATTAAGGGCTCTTTACCAATGTTTAACATAGACTATTTGTGAATGAATGAATGGATATCTTACTGTGTGAATAACTTTCAAAAGAAATCAAGGCTGAAAGTTAGGAATGTAAATATGTACTTTGGAAGCACCTTTTCAAACAGAGTAAAGATGATGGCAGGGTGGGTGTGGGGAGGACAGTACAAGCTTTATCTCTTCCTGCGACAGGAGAAGACCCCTCAATTTCCTCCCCAGAGAAAGGAAATGACCCAGGGTAATAATACTCCTTATCACCCTGGAAGGATCTCTGGGCAGGGCAAGCCGTGAAACCACCATCTTACAAACTGAACCTATAATGCGTGTTGCTGTCAATTTGAGATGATTCATTTCTATTCAAAATGATGAGTTTTAAACCTCTCTCCAAACCTTCCTCAGTGGAAAGGGGCCAATAATTCAATAGCATGTGCTCTTCCAAGTGCTGTGCTATATGTAGCCCAGGGATATGCCAGACTTTCATGATGAACCACGGATCCTTACTCATCAAACTTCCCCACCAAAGTCTCTCTCCTAAAGGCCAAAAATACAAACTCACACTCCCAGGGAGTCTGGTGTCTTCCAAAGCTGTTTTAAGACTCGGTTATTGTATCTAAAATATTCACGTACACTTTAAATTGATAAAATATTTTTTTCATTGAACATTAAAATGATGTTTTGAAATTATCACTGCTAATTAAAATTGACAGCCTAGCAGGAGGGCACCAGACTTAACCCATGCCTTAACACACCCTGAGACACCTCCTCCATGTGCTCAGACTCGTGCTGGAAGGTAGGAGCAGACCATTACGATTATGATGAGGCTGCTGTCACTCTCCAAAAGTCAATGCGGTGGCATGCCAATACACGCGTGTAATTTAATTAAAGCATCTTAGTCCAGCACCACTTCAATTTTTTTTATGATTTCAATTATACTCCTATAGAACAGAAAAGTCTGTACGGCTGGTATGCTCAGACATATTTCTTTTTCCCCACTTCAGACATTTTTGAAATACAATTTTACACAAGCGAAACCGAACTGTACAAGACCACCGATGATATACTTACTTGTGTCATTTCTCTAATAGAAGTTATGCTATCCAGTGCTTTCATCACTCGATCATAATTCTTCTTCTATTTGAACAAGAAAAAAAACCCCAGTAATTTTGCAAGTCTGAACATTCCCAGAGAAATAGATTATTTCTGTACATGAATTTTCCACCGAAGTTCTTTCTGATGGCAATGGCTGTGCTATGCACATCATGGGAAGATTTTAATGAGATGGTTCAAGGACGCAGGATTTATAACTGAGTCAGAGGGAAGGGAAAAAGAAAACGCCAGACCTAACAAAACCCATAAAATCATGTGCAGCCCACAGGGGAATAAACTATCAACACACAAAAAAAAGATGTTGGAGGGCCCTGGCCGGTTGGCTCAGTGGTAGAATGTAGGCCCAGAGTGTGGAAGTCCTGGGTTGGATTCCTGGCCAGGGCACACAGGAGAAGCACCCATCTGTTTCTCCACCTTTCCCCCCTCCTTCCTCTCTGTCTCTTTCTCTTCCCCTCCCGCAGCCAAGGCTCCATTGGAGAAAAGTTGGCTCAGGCTCCGAGGATGGCTTCATGGCCTCTGCCTCAGGCATTAAAATGGGGCTCAGGTTGTAACAGAGTAACACCCCACATAGGCTGAGCATCGCTCCCTGGTGGGCATGCCGGGTGGATCCTAGTCGGACGCATGTGGGAGTCTGTCTGACTACCTCCCCGCTTCTCACTTTGGAAAAATACAAAAAAAAAAAAAAAAGATGTTGATATTGGGCCCTGGCTGGGTAACTCATTTGGCTAAATCGTCCTAATACGCCAAGGTTGTGGGTTCAATCCCCAGTCAAGGGCACAAACAAGAACCTACCAAGGAAGACACGGTGAGTGGAACAACAAAGCGATGTTTTGCTCTCTCTCTCTTTCTCTCTCTCCCCCTTCTTCTCTAAAATTAATAATTAAGTAAAATTTAAAAAATAAAAAATATTGGGTTCCATATTCTGCCTTTTCACCACTAAAAGAGATTCAGGCACGATGAATACAGCAAGCATAAAATCCTTCTAAAAATACAATAATTCACTTTTAAGTCTTACGATTCCATTTTGCTCTTTAATTCCATGTGATCGGAAGATAGTTCCCCGAAGAGGAGGAAGGGGCAGGTGCGGAAACAGCACCATCCACTTAACTGACCATTCATTTTGAAGCACAATGTAAATGTGTAATGTACGCACTGTGCTACCACTTATGAGGTAGTTTTTCCAGGAAATGTTATATGGTCATTGTTTCTAGAAAAGGTTTCCAAGATGAATAGCAATAGAAACTAAGGCAATTTTAGCTGTCGTGCAATTTGAAATTTGTCATTTCAGGAGGACTCTGCCTAGTATCCGTTAATGTTTATAAAACTGTTATCTCAAGAAATGCCAACTGATCGACAGTATGAATTTAACTATCATTACCCTTCAGATAACTGCAGGGGTGCGGGACGGCAAGAGGGCCGGACTGAAGATACAGTGGACACAGGGACATTTGTCCTTTTTAATACGTGAGTTTTACAAGTAGTTATATGAGTTAGAATCTCAAAAAAATATATATCTATTGAAAGTGAAATAACCCTAGTGACCATTATTATCAGCCAATTATTAAGATCTGTTCACCGACCCCCCGCATGCAGATCAGAACATGAGAGGATTAAATGGGTCTAGTTTCATGAAGAGGAAGGTCTGGAAATGACATTAAGGGATGGAAGGACAGGGGAGGTAACAGGACACAGGAAGGATAAAAGGCAGAAGTAAGTCTAGTTTGTAGAAGAAGACTCTTATTTACGAAATGGATACAGAGTCCCTGACGATCCCGGGTATGCTCAATGACACGGCAGTTTAGAGAGAAAAGCCCATGAGACTCAATTCCCTGCTATTGTTGATGGACATGCGTGTGATTGCCGTGTGAGGCCCACTACTCACCCTGGGGTTGAAGGCCAGCATCTGAGGGTCGTTAGGATCAACCACAGAAGGGTACGGCTCGAAAATGACCACCTTCCTGGGAGATTCCAGCGCAGACCTGCACATGGAGACCAGCAGGTCCACCACCTTGAAATACACACGGAAGACAGTTACCACAACCTCCGGTTTTTACCCCGTGCCTGGCCATGGGGTCTCCCTCTCCTGGGAATTAATTAGGAAGATTCAGGAATGCTAACGGAGCTCTCCAATCTGCTCTTTGTCATGCTAGACCAAGTCTGACCAAAGCTGACCCTCAATTTAAAGGAATACATGTTGCTTCTCATTACTCGTGTCCTAATACTCTTGTCATGAACATACAATATGTGCTAACATTGCTCTAGGTTCTATGACAAGACAGTGAACAAAACAAACAGGTCCTTGTTCTCCTAAGGACTGATATCCCAATGAAGATGACCCATAATAAAAACAAATCAGTTAAACAAATATACACTTAAATACAGTTACTGGTCATGTTCAATGCTATAAAAAAATAAAGCACGCATTGGAGATAAAGGCAGTGATGGGTACTGTGTGCATATGTTAATTTTCCATGGAGTAAACTTTGTCCAGTTAAAAAAATTGTAATGCATGACTTGGATTTCTTTTACACAAAATTATATATATTTCCCCACTGCCAGCATTTCAAATTAAAGACTCTGAATAGGATCTTAGCCCATATGGTGCATGCTGTGGCCAGCAAGTTGGCGCGATCTTTCTTCTTCGGCTGAATAAGAAAACTGAAGAGGCAGTGTGGAGGCTGGCTAAGACACTTTGGATAAGAATGCCATGGGATATTAAATTCAAGCAATGGGAATCACATCAGGCCATGTGATGAGTGGAAATGAAAGAAAGGTCTGCGCGTTTATAGAACCACATGCGTTTCCAGAGGACAGGACATTACGTATAACCTCAACTGGTAAGTCAGGGAGTCCCCCCAACCCTCCTCCTGCCCACCACACAGACACAAAAATGACAGGCCTCAGCTTGTGCACGTGAGAAATTCAAGTGCGGGTTGGCAAGGAAGGCACGCACGGGAGTTACAGGAGTGGCCTCCAGATATACAATGCATTCTGCAAAGAGGTGGATATAGTTTGTACACAGTGGCCTTCAAACATTTCAATTGTGACTACTTTAGTTTTTTTTTTCCCCCAAAAAATTCTCATTTGAGAGCCCAAAATATAAAGGAACATATGGAGCTGTTCCAGCTGATGCAGTTCCGGGGGCCAGACATTCTACATCAGCTCCAGCCCCGCCTGCCGAGCAACGCGGGGTACCGCATAGAATGCAGCCGTCTGGTGGTGCGCCGTGGCCAAGAAGAGGTGTCTCCCTTCCATCTATAAAAACAGTCTGTTTCCGTGTAGCCTTTAGGACCATAACAAGAATACTGGGGTACTTGCAAGGAATATTTCACGTTGCAGTAGAAACACTAACTGCTCTGACTTCTGGATACTGATGTTTAGAGTTGAGTCACTCAATTGATCTGATT
Organism: Saccopteryx leptura; assembly: GCF_036850995.1. Taxonomy (NCBI): domain Eukaryota; kingdom Metazoa; phylum Chordata; class Mammalia; order Chiroptera; family Emballonuridae; genus Saccopteryx; species Saccopteryx leptura. The sequence goes on from NC_089503.1 coordinate 153,721,035, forward strand.
GCATACTTGCGCTTGGTCATGATCATTACATGACCCCAAATTAATTTCTCTTTAAGAACCATAATTTTTAGAGACGTATCTTTATAACGGGGGGAGGAGGGTACCTATTATTCTGTCTAGCCTACTGTTAGCATGATGTCTGTTTTCCTTCTAATCAACTACTTATTTCTAGGCTTTAATTCCTTCCTTTTTCAAATGGTTTGAGGGAGAGTTTACATCCAGTAAAATGCACAAATGTTACCTATACTACTTGAAGAATTTATACACACACACACACACACACACCTGTGTAAAGTATGATTATTTTCACCAGCTATAAACAGCACGCATTAAAGTGGTGGGTTTTTTTTGAGCAACATTAGTTCCAAGGGATGAGAAAAACTTTTACATTAAAAAAAAAAGGGGGGGAAGAAAAGAAAAAGATGCACTATGGTCAGACATATCTGAGCGGTGAGTCATTTTCCTTGTTGTAGGGAACCTCACAGCCTTGCATATGTGCAGGTGGGGTATAGAACAACACCAAGATTTATATTTGAAATTTATCTTAATCATGGAATTACTTTTCCACATGACACAGGATCAGTGTTCTACTGTTTGCATTACTTTTATTCATAGCTCATCACTTCACAATTATTGTCCTTAATGCTTCATATTAGTTTAGTTGATCACGGAGATGACTAGGTTAAGGGACGGCATACATCCATGGCCGGGGTATCCATACGGACTGTGCACCCTCATCTAGCGGCGTGGCATGCCTGTTTGTTACACAGGAGGCCTTTGATACGTGTTGAAAGAGTGACAATATGTCTGTTGCATGATCATTTCTGCCACCCATCTTCGTGAATTTTGAAAACGAGAGATAGATACGATTTTTAGTGAACTTGACTATAAATTCCTCACACGTCTTTACTAACTCTAGGTCCCTGTTTGTGAGTGAAATGCATCCATTTCACCCATTACTATGTTAGGATGTCTTTGTGGCTTTCTCGATTTTCATGAACTTTCATATAATTTGGGTGTGGCAAAATAAACTTTTCACATTTAGCTCTTGAAGGTTCACTATCTCTTCTAGTAACAAATATAAAGTATGTCTGAACTCCCATCTGTTGCAATTTTCCTTTATGGTTTATTGATGCGGAAATGCATGAACCTGACACGGTACCTACACTGTGCATGCTCAGAGAATAATACACTAGTTTTATTCTCTAGGGTATGCGTGTGTATGTATTTTATTGAGTTTATTGGGGTGACACTGGTTAATATTTTTAAACAAAACTAATCTTCAAGCCATTTGCAATTTACTCTTACACATAGTCCAAAGTAAAACACTAAACTGATTCCTTCCAGGATGCCAGCCACTGCTTCCCACAGCATTTCCTAAATCATTTCAACTTACCACTCAATGTGATACCTCTTTTAACATATATTAAATATATGGATGACTTGATGCATTTTGTGGCTAATCTGCCATTCTGCTCCTTGCCACCATTGTATTTTGTTAAAATACGCTGCTCTCAAAAAGGGAATATTTCAAAATGAATATGAAGCGATAAAATATCCCCTAATTTTTATGAGCAGTATATTACAAGATAGCATAGAATGTTTTTGTATATAGATAGGCTAGCTTCCCCTTAATTTTTTTTTTTTTTTTTTTTAGTTTTCTGACTTTTTCCTTCTAGATATATGTTAGTAATTTACTTAGGCTCTGTAAATGAAGAAGAAGAAAGGAAGAAACCAATTGAAATTTTAAAGGAATCGCCCAATACGTTTTTGACATCTTCATAATTCATTTTTTCCTTCCAGAAACATGGAAAGCTTCTCTCCCTCCAAATCATTTTCATTCGTTGTTCTATTTTTCTTCTTCTGCCACAAACACTGCGACTGGAAAATTGAATGTGCTCTTTTTTATTGCATGCTCTGCCTGTTCTCTTTTCATCTAAATTTTAGAGAGAAATTGGCTTCCACTTCATGGCGCTACAGCCTTAGGAGCACATTTTGCATAAGACATGTGCAGGGGCTTCCCTTTCTGAACCTTCACGCATAAGAGAGTCACAGCTCTTCTCCCTCCACACGACGGAAAGCTGGTCTCATTTCTCCCCTTGGCAACGGCACAGTGACAACAAAACACACAGGAGGTCAAGAGAGCAAAATTTAGTTCATACGTTCAGTATATCAAATGCCAGTTCACTTTAACGACCAACTATCAAAAATGTGTCCACGATGGCAGAGGGGCAGTAAGTAGGGAATCAGGATATATCTTTTGAATCCCAGTAAAAGGATAACTGGTGTCCCGTGTTCCTACCTGAGCCCCGGTCGCAATCTCGTCGGCGGCCTCGTTCATCACGCCCAGGGTTTGGAAGGCAAACACACACAGCTCGCGTTCACACACGGTGGGCTGCAAGAGAAGGGGGGGCCGTCACCACCTTCCATTCCAGCTCCTGAGTCCTGAATTACATGTATGACATTACACGGAACGAATGGAAAATCGAACGTTTTATAATGTTCAAAAGAAGGGAGTCCTATTGCTTTAATAAAAATTTCGGTGTTTAGGTCACAGTTAGTAAATACTTACTGACATAAAGTCACAAATGTGATTAAGAATGCATGTGTTAGTTATAGCCCCTTTGCACTAGGAATGATTTAGCAATAGATGAAAATGTTCTTAAATTGGAAAGTCCACATCTCCTGTTTAATATACATTTATATATATACATATATAAATATATACATAGTATAACATGTACAATATATGTTTATACATATATAACTATATATGTCTGTTATATACACATATACAGACATATATATAAATATAAAAGCAGATACCTAAGCTGGTGATATTCTAAAAAATGAGTTTAAACTCCAAACCTGTGAAAACAAATAAACAAAGGAGAATTCCACTTTTCTCTCCAAAGTAATTTTCTTTGGAAGAAAGAAGCATGACTCTGCCTAGTTGCTACCCAGCTCTTGAAAGATTGGTTTTGTTGCAAAATTTTTCGACTTCAATAACCTCCCGAAGTCAACAGCACTGAAATATACACTCTGCAATTGCTTCCGAAGAACTCTCATCTTTCAAATCTAATACTGTGTCATCTGTTTGATTTATCTTATCTCCCGAGTTCCATTGCATTAGGTAGCTGATGAAGCCTAACGCGATGCAATCCACGCTGCGGTGCACAGCAGAGAAAAGGCATCTGTTAGTGCCACTGCCCTGCGCTCGCTCCTTTCAGAGGACAACTGGTCTACCCCTGGAGCAGGGGGAAGTATGGCCCCAGCCGGGACATCCTTTATGTTCAGAAGGGGCTTCTATGGTGGTTTTGTGGAATAAAGCATGACCAATCACAAAAGGTTTCTGGTTGACCTTCCCCTAGGTGATTTTAGGGAGAGAGAGAGAGAAAAAAAAAAAGAATTGATATATTTCCTTTATCAGCCTTAAATGTACAGTTGGGTTCCATTTCAGAAACACCAGGAAAAGCTACCTATGGGAAGAAAGTATCTGGAGAAAGTTCTTCATCCAGACTCAAACAATACACACCATCCTACATATACTATATGGCTATACTTAGAGCAGACTGTGCAATTTCCATTTCTTTTGAGTGTTTAATCCATTCTTGGTGTGTGTGTGTGTGTGTATAAGTGCCCATGTGTTTCAGCCTAAATTTCCACCGCTGACATTGGGTTGTTTCTATTAACTTTCTAGGAGCTTGGCATGGTATGAAACAACAATGCCATCATTTAGGACACATTTATTATACAGTATTGCTGTTGAGTACAGTGAAGCTGCATACAAATGAGAACCCAAAAAGACAAACCTTGGCAATCATTAGGGGCCCTGGGAATTAATTCATTTATCAGTTACCCCAAGTTCACCGAGGAAGTAAACAGAGACACAGAAGGTATTTATTTTGTCTTTAATACCCTTTGCCAAGTAACCATAAACTTTTTTTATGATTACACTCCACCAATTCCAAAGCCTCATTTAGTGTACAAGAATAATGACTGCTTTTTTGTTGTTGTTTTGTTTTTTTAGTATTTGAGCCGTGGACAACCAGTCAAATATTTACTTATTTACTTTGTGATTGTTCAAATATTTAAGTATGTATGTGTTCCCATATACTTTCTAGGGACTGTAACAGAAACTACCATTCCCGTCCTAAATTGGTCCCTTAAACAATGAAAATGGCAATGAAAGAAAATGACCTGCTACAAGAGATTGGAAGGTAATTTCCAAAAGTGTAAATCAGTGAACTCTGAGGTCAACATTTGCAAACTAGTTTCTGTAGAATACTTACCCTTCCTCTCCCACGTTTATTCACATTCTGAGGAAGGTTCAAATGCCAACCCACGATGAAGTCCTGAGTAACCAGGATAAGCTGTGTCTCACTGCACACACCAAGGACATGCTATTCAAAGGATCCCAGCTCAGTGTTACTTAATGAAATAAGTAATTGTGTTGTGGGTTAGCATTTTCACTCTCCCAGCCAATCCCCTGCACCCAACAAATTTTGCTATTACTGTATTTACACAGAAAAACTCTAGCATCAACTCAAAATCAAACATAGTAATTAAATAGCTATTTCTGGATAAGTGAAATGATGTGTTTTATTACACATACCTGAATACAAAACATGTGTGCCTAAGTATTGTATAATCAAATGTGTACAATACTTACTGATTGATTTTTTAAATTTCCAATAATTAGTTTAAATTTGTAAAATATTACCTACTTTTTTTTTTTGTTTGTTTTCTGAAGTGAGAAGTGGAGGACGCAGACAGACAGACTCCCACATGCACCCGACTGGGATCCACCCAGCAAGCCCACCAGGGGGGCAATGCTCTGCCCATCTGGGGCATTGCTCCATTGCAACCGGAGCAATTCTAGTGCCTGAGGTGGAGGCTATGAAGCCGTCCTCAGTGTCCGGGCCAGCTTTTCTCCAATGGAGCCTTGGCTGTGGGAGGGGAAGAGAGAGATAGAAAGAAAGAAAAGGGGGAAGGGTGGAGAAGCAGATGGGAGCTTCTCCTGTGTGCCCTGACTGGGAATCAAACCCGGGACAACCACACACAGGGCCAACGCTCTACCAATGAGCCAACCGGCCAGAGCTCAAATATTATCTACTCTTAAAGTTATATTATTACATTGCCTTCAAGCAATAAGTCCTATAATTTTTTTTAAAAAGTCCTATAATTTAAACTATTGATATAAAATTATGGTGCATGCCTCTGGCTATTACATATCATAGTTGCATTTTAATATTCATTATGCACCATTTAAAAACATGGAAAACTTTATATGTACCTAAAATAAAATTCATTTTAGAAGTGTTTAAGTTAAGATGAATACATTTTTAATTTTATTTCAATGAGATAAAAGTATTTCAATGAATTAAGTGAGAGCAGCAAGAACATATGTCAAACAATGTTTCTAAGCCCTCAAGGATATTTTAGAACGTAACCATATTTTAGAAACTTTATGTTTTTAATGAATTTCAATTACCTACTACGGAAAAAAGAAATGATACAACTCAAGAGAATATAACTATGTATTCATATACATCACACATGATGTAGGTGAATGGCTTTCAAACCATTTTACCAGTCTTTTTGTTTAAACAAAGCATTTCATGTAAACCCAATATATAGAAGAAATAACAGTGGATATTATTCCAGAAAGACCACGTGTGCATGGTTTAGTTTTCCTATCTGTAAAACAGGGATAAAAATCACAGCTGGATTGTCAGGTTGATAAGAAGACCAAGTGAGCCTGACCAGGTGGTGGCACAGTGGATAGAGTGTTGGACTGGGATGCAGAAGGTCCCAGGTTCGAGACCCCGAGCTCGCCAGCTTGAGTGCGGGCTCATCTGGTTTGAGTAGAGCTCGCCAGCTTGGACCCAAGGTCACTGCTTGAACAAGGGGTTACTCGGTCTGCTGTAGCCCCACAGTCAAGGCATATATGAGAAAGCAATCAATGAACAACTAAGGTGTCGTAACGAAAAACTAATGATTGATGCTTCTCATCTCTCTCCGTTCCTGTCTGTCTGTCCTTATCTATCCCTCTCCTATCTGACTCTCTCTCTGTCTCTGTTAAAAAAAAAAGACCAAGTGAGAAAAACAATCAAGATAAGGTTTATAAAATCTTGAGGTAGGAAGCTGTTTAAATTTTAACAACATTAGGTAACTTACTATAGATTAACTGTCTCTTCTTGTTCTTACCCAATGTCTACACAAATATAAGCATTTAATAAAAATTTGCACTGAAGCATATTAAGAGGTAGTATTTTTGTTTTCATATTCAGTTTATCAAAATTTTTACTTCATTGCTAAAATCTTTCTCACTAAAAAAGGAAGACACACAGAACCTACAAGCCCTTAATTCTCTGTGTCTGGTTTTATAACAATGCTTTGGTTCTTCTAATGTTTTGGAGGAGACGCATTAAGGGGGGGAAAGTGTTACCATACTGAGGAAGGGCAGGAATCCCACCGAGATCAAGACATGTATTCCGTAAGACGGGATCAGGCCAGACTGCGCCTCTACACACAGTCTCGTACAACTAGTTATTGTTGGCGCATAAAACCAATTTCTAGCTTGACCAGGTGGTGGCACAGTGGATACAGCATTGGACTGGGACTAGGATATGGTTTACATTCATTCTTAAAACCGTAAAGTGAAACCTAGCAAGAGCAGACCTAGCTATTTTCTTCTTGGGAAGTGAGTGGGACCCACCCGGCTTTATCCACATGCTTGGTTTCTCAAGAGTTTTCATGGGAATGCCTTAAAATATGACCAAATTATAACCAAGGATTATTAATTTCCCTCTGAAAATAAGAACCTTAGTTATGAACATCTGTCTAAGGTCCACAGTAGGTGAGATACACACAAATATAGGTTCTCAAGTTTCTCAGTTGACTGCTTTAGTAGGATTGGGCATTATTCTCAAGTGGGGAGAATAAACTTCCAGGATCTACGGATTCACTCAGAGCAAGTAACCTGAGACCATTTCACATGGCCGGATGACTGAATGAGGTTCAGAGTTCTCATAATGTATGTTGATGTGGGTAACAGAAAAGTCTGTTAACCAAGGACATACAGAATGATTGCCAAGTATCAATGACAAACTTCCAACTTTGTAAGGACACCACCCACACAACCATGTGTTATTTTGTTTTTTTTTTTCCAACAGTTCAGCAGCTCACATGCAGGGATAAAAAAAAAACACACACAAAAAAACAACAAACAATTTTATTGATCTGAGATGGGAGTCTTCAAGGTGAGTGTAACAAAAAGACAAGGGCACTAAGGATTCAGAGGCTGACAAACGCTGGAGGATTCTGTCCATGAAACCTTCCCCACCTTGCAAAAACACTTGCCGAAGACATACTGGTAATTAACACTTTAAAAGCATTTCTCAAACAGACGCTGTATTGACACTCGAACTAGTTCCAAACTGCACAGAACCAATGACTTGGTTTGGGTTTGGTTTTCTGATTAAGATTCAAATTTCACTGCCAAACCAGAGAGTTGGGCCAAACTGGAGAGTCAGGCATCTCTAGAACAATCTCCTGGTGTTAATGTGCATTTTATGCAGATTCAAAGTGCTACATGTCTGAACTCAAACCTGGGAGTGACACTGATACACTTGGTAAACAAAAGAGCAAACGGGAGCATTCTAGTATTTCTGAATAAGTAATTTAGTGCCCTGTGGGGCAGAAACTGTGACATGCTTACCCAGACTTGTGCAAAGTGGCGGAATAGCACACGTAGCCATAAATTGTAGGGGTTTTGGAACTTAGGGGATTTATGTCATATAATAAAAACTAGATTTGGAGAAAAGAGAAAAAATATTAAAAAAAATAGAGTGAGGCACTGGCCAGTGGGCTTGGGTAGAGCGTCGGCCCGGCGTGTGGAAGTCCTAGCTTTGATTCCCAGCCAGGGCACAGAGCAGAAGTGCCCATCTGCTTCTCCATCCTTCCCCCTCTCCCTTCTCTCTATCTCTCTCTTCCCCTACTGCAGCCAAGCCTCTACTGGAGCAAAGCTGGCCCAGGTGCTGAGGACAGCTCCATGGCCTCCACCTCAGGCACTAGAATGGCTCTGGCCACAATGGAGCAATGCCCCAGAGGGGTCAAGTATTGCCCCATTGTGGGCTTGCCGGCTGGATCCTAGTTGGGCGCATGCGGGAGTCTGTCTCTCTGTCTCCCCCTCGCCCTCCGCTTCTTGAACTTTGAAATAGAAAGATCTAAGAATACAATAATATCAGACATAGAATACTATGGAAACCCAAGTTTTATCTAACTTAGGTTATAACTTCCTCTCTTTGTATCTCTGGGGCTTATTAGTTTGCAACACATCATATGGACTGAATGAGTCCGTTTATTAATATCCTATAAGAAAATATTTTTCTAACAATTTTTATACATTACTATTAAAACTGTAATAAAACATACTGCAATAGATAAAAAGAGAAAGAGAGAAAGAAATGAGTGAGCCTGACTTAGGTGAAATTTCTAACAGAATCAAGGGCAGGTCTTTCTGTACCTCTCTTCCTTTGAATATGAACTGTTTCTTTGATTTTCATTTCATGATCTGATTTCATACATCACTTACCTTACTATTTGAAAAAAACCAAAGTAATTTTTCTTATTTCCCTGAATAGCAGTCTGAACTACAGCAACAAAAAAACAAGAGATAACTAGCTATGTTTAAAACCACTTCCACTTCCAAAAGAGAGAGCACGTTTCACCGGTACAGAGTGATGTAAAGTAAAACCAACTTGGAAGACATAGAGAATACTAATAGCCACTATGAGATTTCTATCACTTATTACTGGGATGAACTGCCAGTCACCAAACCACAGAGCGAACCCCTGACAACATGTGTGGCAGAGTCTTCTGTGGGATGCAGAAGTCAATTTAAGTACATGAGCCAAGGGTACCACCATGATGAAGAACCATGTCCTCAGCGCCATCCTGCCAGGGTCCAAATCCTGTCTCTCTCACTTGCCAGCAGCGTGACACTGAATCAATGTTTTCCTCATCTGCAGTCAGAGATAATAATGATACCCTCCTCATTAGGGTTACTATGAGGACTGAATTAGGGAACGCACATAAAGCATTTTGAACATATGATCATATAAAAAGCACTCAAAAAAGATTGTGCTATGAATAACAATACTGTCATGTCCTGCAGTAGAAATGGCTTAGCCATGGAAGGGGCAGAACAGACCTAAGTTCATCAGCAGACACCAACAAAGTAGAAATGCAGCTCTTAAAGCAGCGGTTCTCAACCTGTGGGCCGCGACCCCGGCGGGGGTCCAAGGACCAAAACACAGGGGTCGCCTAAAACCATCGGGAAATACATATTTATTATACAATACATTTTAAAATAAAATATGTATTTCTGATGGCTTTAGGCGACCCCTGTGTTTTGGTCGTTCGACCCCCGCTGGGGTCGCGGCCCACAGGTTGAGAACCGCTGTCTTAAAGGGATACACTAAGAGGGTCACAAGACCCTCCCTGTTCTCATGATAACCACACATGATCATAACCAAATAAAAGTAACCCACGCAACTATATAATAAACACATGCTGACTTAGTTAAATTAAATGTGGAGTTTAGAATAATAATATATCTCTTTGAGAGAAAAGCTGATTGGCAAAAAAACAGCTCATGGGTGGCAAACAAAAAAAAATGTTTTATATATATTTCCCATGCACAAATAAAATAAAACAAGTATAAAAATACCTAACAAATAATTATGTTTATAAATGGTTGTTACATATAGTTTTTAATGTATAAATCTTGAAATACAATGACTTAAATGTAAGATATCAACTAAAAAAACTCTTGGCAAAAAACTTAAGGTGTAAATCTCTGTGACCTTGAATTAGACAAAGGTTCAACTGGTAAATTTGGACTCCATTAAAACTAAAAACTTTTGTATATCACAGGAGCACACAATATATACAGATGTCATATTATAAAGCTGTACACCTAAAATTTATGTTATTAATCAATGTTACCACAATAAATTTAATTAAAAGATTAGAAAACCCAGTACTCCTAAAACTAATACTATAAAATAATAATAAATGTAAGCTGTAATTGGGAAGAACCCACCAAAAAAGGAAAAAAAATTTGCAAATCATATATCTAATAAGGATATAGTATTCACAATATACAAAAAAACTCTAACTCAATAGCAATAACAAAAAAAAATTAAAAAATAGGCAAAGAATTCGAACAGACATTTCTCCAAAGAAGATATACAATGGCCATCAAGCATGTGAAAAGATGCCCTAAAACATTAGTCATCAGGGAAATAGAAATCAAAACTGCCATGAGATACAATTTCACACTACAATGGCGATATATATATATATTAAGATAACAAATGTTGGTGAAGATGTGCAGAAATTGAAACCATCACACACTGTTGGCAGAAATATAAAATGGTCAGAAAGTTTGGTATCTCCTCAAAAAGGGAAAGAACTAACATATGTCTCAGCAATTCCATTAACAGATGAATAAACAATGTCATATGCCATACAATGTAACATGATTCCACCACAAAAAGGAATAAAGGATGGATAGACACACTACATGGATGGACCTTGAAAACACTAAACTAACTTAAAGAAGCCCAAAACAATAGGACACATAATGTATGACTCCATTTGTATGAAGTGTCCAAAGTAGGAAAATTCATAACAGATAGAAAATTCATAACAGATGAGTGGTTGCCAGGGGTGAGGGTAAGGGGAAATTGGGGTGACCGCTAACAGTGACAGGGGTTCTTCTATGCGCCATGAAAACGTTCTGGAATTGGACAGCGGTAATCGTTGCACAACATTATGAAGCTACTAAAAAGCAGTGAACTGTGCCCACTAGATTAGTGAATTATATGTTCTATAAATTTTATCTCAATTAAAAAAAAATTGTAAACAAAGTGTGAAACTGGATAATTCTCCCCCCAATGCACACTGATTCCTATTTCTGCACTCTCTCCATCAGACCCTTGGATGTGTCAATGAGTTGGCATTGTCTGAATCTTTATCCTGACTGACTGCATGCGACTATGGACCTCTTCTAACTGAAATAAAGACTACCTTCTCCTCTCTATGTTAAGCATCTTAAATTATGTGGCTCTGAAGAAACACTGTTTACAAATTTTCATACACACACACACACACACACACACACACACCTATATCTATATCGATATCTATCTCCGTATCCAGCTACATGTACATGACATAGATATCTATGATATAGACACATACAGGTAAGTAGATGAAAAGAGAAATGACCGATAGGGCACATGTAGAAAATACAAAGAGAAATACTTCCTTAATGTCACACTCCTTGCTCTTGCATAGGGATTCCTTCAGAAACAGCGACTCACTAGTCAAAATTATACCACTTCATGTATGAAGTAACTTGCTCAACCATACATGAATTTGCTCAACAAGGAGTATTTACTGTCAATGCAGCTATTTACTTTTTATTTTTATATCTTAACCCTTATATTCTAAGTCCACACTGGCACGCTACTGACGGGAGCTCACCCTGAGCATAGGTCCGTTCTGAAACACGTGTCGCTCATCACAGACCACGCAGTACTCGTTCAACACGGGGATCCGCTGTTCAGCAAACTCAATCGTCTGAACAAAGCACAGAAGAGAAACGGTTAGGTCAAGCTCACAAGTGATTTGAAAACCCACTTAAAGCTAAAATATTTTGAAAGTGGGTGGATTCTTGGCTCATACCTGCACTAGGAAGCCACGGTCTCGTATTGGAATGCATTTGGCACCATTTGGCTATAGAAAGTAAAGGAAAAGAACAAATTAATTTTTTTAAATGGGCCAATATGTAAATTCTAGCCTTTTGCTTTGTGCAATCGTGAATACATATGTAATCCTTCTAAGATCACTTGTAACAGGAGTTAAGTCACTGACACAACATGAAACTTTTCGAGTATCTGTGTTATAAGAAACTTGCTGTCATTTCTATTGCAATCCCTATCTCAACTGAATGAATATTCTTCATGCCTGATCTTCTAGTAAAAATGATTGACATCTTTACGTGATCACAGAAATTATCTCCTCTATTACCCATTGTCAAATGCTCGCACCTCCTCATTCAGAGTATTGCAATCTTATTTTATAACCAGAAAGAATTACTCCTCCAAAGACTTATAAGACAGGTACCGAAAAGTGTACAACACTAAACGGTTATAGTATGCTTAAACTTAACAATACAGGAGGGTTCTAAGACATTTCCTTTTACAGACTATCTAAGATTATCTTTCTTAGGTGTAGCTAACACGGGATATTTTCCACTATGCAACATTTTGCCATTATTTTCTGTATGTCCTCAATACTTAAGTTTTGGTAAGAACTGAGCTTAAAGGATGTCCACCTAAAATTATCAATATACTCAAATACATTTTCTTAACACAAATATTATGATAAAACTTATAATTTAACTTTAGAAATAAAGCTATACAAGAAACAACTTTGCATTTTCATCTGTTGCTAGAGATAGCCATCTTCATAGTTAAGAGCTAAAATGGCCTTCCCAACACAGACTCACACATACTTACCCAAAGCAAACAAAACACTATACCAACTATTTTAGGTAAATTATGTATATAAAATAGATATACTTCTTTATCTGAAACTATCATTCAGATTATTTTAGAGGTAAATTCTGTATAAGACTGACTCCCAATAAATACTGCCCAGTGAACTTAAGCTTTAATACATTCGCCTCTCAGTCCTCTCTCTCTGAAAAATAACAGCTTCAGGATAAAGTGACTTTGGGTCTATAGGCACCACGAACAGCTTCAAGTGAGGTAGAGAGCCACAGCTATAAATGTTGTTTCTGTCTACGAGTAGTGGTGCTCACAGGCAAAGTTTTCCTCTCAGATATAATAGAGAGGACATCACTTTTCAGTTATTAGACAAACCTTGTCTTTCACTAAGTAGGTGAGAAAATCAGAGATCAGATAAACCCACTAAATAAAACATTCAACTTTCAGCTTGTTTAAAAAGATGGGGTGTATGAATCCCACTGACTTGCTTCTCTCCTCGACCACATCTCTACTAACTGATCCCTCGGAAACATTGCCTCCTGTTCCCTCGCTTGACGCGGAAGAACTCGAGATGGAAAATATTTACGCACAGCAGGCTGGGAAGATGAAGATGAAGATGGTGTTAAGATACCGATAAGCCCTGAGGTAAGAGAGAGCCTCCGGCCCTCGGCGCTGGGCTCCTGGAAGAGCTCGGCTCTGGAGGACCGGGGGGCACTGGCGTAGGACTTGCTGAGCAGCTTGTGGGTCTTCAGCCCATAGAGCTCTTCCACGCGGAGGTTACTGGAGTACGACCTGCTCAGCAGCTTGTGGGGCTTCAGGCCGGTGTTGTGCTCACAGCGTGGCTCTCCGGAACAGGACCGAGGCAACAGTTTATGCGGCTTGAGGGTGAGGCAGTCCTCCGGCTTGGCGGCCGCCGGGCAGGGACGGCTCAAGAGTTTGTGCGACTTGAGGGTCGTCACGGCCTGCTCCGCCCTGGGGTCGCTGGACAGGGAGTGGCCAAAGGTCCTGTGCGACTTGGAGGCGCACATGTCCTCGGTCTTGACGGTGCTGGAGCAAGTCCTTCGCAGCAGCTTATGTGTTTTGGAGATTCCGTCCTGCTCAGATTTCAGCTTGGATTTGCTTTTACCACAACCCGGGGGAGGATAGCTTGGCGACCTTCAAAACGGAACAACAATTAGAACATGGCCAGTCAGCAGGGGAACAGACCACGCGCCAGGCTCAGTTCACAGCGGGGTTACAACAAACACCGCCTCGTGGTCACACAGCCCGTCCAACTACAACTGAAACCCAAGTGTGTATGCATGCAGAGCGGTCCCAGCAACTGAAACGTATTTTTCCTAAAAAGCATAAAAAGATGACCAGGTTCCCCCCTGCTACTGATCCCAGAGCCCTCCATGGAACTAGCTTAGGTACAGAAGACTCCGATTAGAAAGCAAAGAATGTCATTGGAGGGAATTTAAGAAAACAAAAATGCTAATAAGCATCTATGCTATTCACAAAGTGCAGGCATCTTAGTCCGTTCTTTGCAGTCACAAAGTAAAAATACACAGATGCCAAGCATACAGAAGGGACACCCCAAACCGAGTGACCGGGGACTAGCACGTGCTCGGTGTTCAGCAGCATGGGGACGGAGCTGGGTCACCCACCTGCGCAAGGTGGAAAACAAATGCAGGGGGGACTTCACTTTCTTCTCAGACAGCTTCTTGTTGTGCAGGCAGCTGGACTTGTCTTTGCTCTGTTTCCACTGCTGCGTCACAAAGGTCTGCATGATCCTGTCGACCCAAAGCAAGGCAGTTATCACAGTGCCCAGACTGGGGAATGGAGGAGAAGATGCCGGTACTGATTACGGAGAGGATGAAGTTGTCAAAGGAAAACAAACGCGTGTCCAGGAGAGAGAAAGAAGCATATAAGGTGTTTTTCCACATAGGGAAGCATCATACAGAAAACTTTATGACTTTATGAATGATGATTAATCCCTGTGATATAATTAAAAATGCAAATGGGTAAAAAAAGGAGGATATAAAGAGATTTATAACGGTTATAAAGCGACAGCCTTTAGGATGAATGACTTTGGCTGAAGTGGCGAAAAGTAAAATCTGAATTATTTCTGATAATATTGTTATTATTCTTTTGATAATATTATTTCCGGTGCCAGGAAGGCAGTCTGAAAACGATTTTTGTTAATAATTACAATTTTATTTATTGAGATACAAGCAACATCTATTTATTTTCCATGGATGTGCTTCTGTGTTTTTCATCACGAGGAGGAAAAAATAAAACTGTATGATCCTAAGTAAAACTAAGCCGGGTGAGGCAGGCTCCATGGAGAAATCTAGGACCAGCAATTCTACCTTCAACATAGCCCATTTCACCTGTACCAGGGCTTTCTCCTTTTTCTTTTTTCTTAGTGGTGCATGGGAGAGAGAGACAGAGACAGACAGGGAGAGAGGCGAGAAGTATCAACTAATAGTTGTGTCACTTTAGTTGTTCATTGATTATTTCTCATACATGCTTGACCTGAGGGCTCCAGCTGAGCCAGTGATCCCTTGCTTAATTTAAGCCTGCAGTGACCTTGGGCTTCAAGCCAGTGACCTTGGGATCATGTCTCTGATCCTACACTCAATCTGGCAACCCTGTGCTCGAGCAGGTGACCTTGGAGTTTTGAACCTTGGACTTCAGTGTCCTAAATCAACACCCTATCCACTGTGCCACCACTGGTCTGGCATAAATACTGTTTTCTTATTTATTTATTTATTTATTTATTTATTGAGAGAGAGCAAGAGAGAGAGAGACAAGGACAGACAGGAAGAGACAGAGAGATAAGAAGCATCAACTCATAGCTGCAGTACCTTAGTTGTTCATTGATTGCTTTCTCATATGTGCTTTGACAGGGGGCTCCAGCCAAGCCAGTGACCCTTGCTCAAACCAGCAACCTTAGGCTTTAAGCCAGCGACCATGGGGTTATCTCTATGACCCCACATTCAAGCCAGTGACTCCATGACTCCAGCTGGTGAGCCCACACTCAAGCTGACAACCTCAGCGCCTCAAACCTGTGTCCTCAGCGTACCAGGCCAATGCTCCATTCACCATGCCACCACCTGGTCTGGCAAACGGGATGTTTTTAAGAAAACAAATTTTTTAGTTACTACCATAAGGCAGGAACTTGGTGACTCCTGATCTCAATGTGTCCTAAGTACAGATCACCTCATCGCTGTTTGCGATCAAGAACCCTGGCGTGTCAACAGCCGGCTCAGATCCAGCACCGTTTTCCAAGGAGGGTCCCAAGCTGCCATATCTTCTCTCTCAGACAGCAATGGTCCCTTTGGGTCTGATATTTAAATAGACAGGAACTTTTACAATTACACGTAATGTATTAGGTGTGCAATAAATTAAATATTTTGACTGCCTTTCAAGTCAATTCAGCATTGACTGTTTTTCATGCTCTTTTCCGTCATTTGTAACACAGATGGCTTTTGGAACAGGAAAATGGTACCCTTACTGTTTACAATCTACAATATGCCAAGAAGTAAAACATGAACCTCAAGTACAGAGCTTTTTGTTTTTCCCTCTTTAATTCTCAGGATACTTGCGGAAAGCAGCTACTATTGTACATGTTCACAAATAAGAACACAAAATCTACCCAAGTGCGCCTGGCCATACAATGGCGGAGCGACCACACCTGTCTAACCAAATACACATTGACTTACACGGACTTACATTACTCAAAGGGACAGGTGTGGTTCCTGGCACTGAGCCCCTACGAACTTCTCAAGACTTGTCAGCTTTTACCAAACTAACTCAGATCACCGGATAGTACAGCACTCAGACTTCCTGCTCCAATCTTTGCCACCTTAGACAGGGTCAGTGGAAGCAGTGGAAGCAGTCACAGATGGGATTATTTTGGGTCTTTGTAGCTATAGTCGTAGCGAGGAAGGAAGGTGTGAAACTGAGATCAACTGTGCATAATTCCAATCCGTGGTAAATTCACCGCAAAGTCCAGGACAAGGGAAGATTTTTATTTTACACTTAATTTTTAAAGATTTTTTTTTTCATCGAAGATCGCAGCAAAATTTACATGTACTAGTAAAGTCAGAGTCATTGTAGTTCCCTGACCCGAGCCTGAGACTCCTGGGACACCTCCTCCTCTATACCAGGGAGGTCTGGATTCCTCCTCTCCTAGGAAAGGTGCCACGCTGTTCCCTACCCCCCGAGAAACCCGGCGAGGGCTTGCCTAGTCTCGAGGGGATCGCGGGCACAGGAAGGGAACATGTTAAAACGGCTAAAGTTGCCTCTGCTTTCCTATCTAGACATTAGCATCCTAAAGGGCAACTTCAACATTTTCAACCAGGAATTCCTGAACTTGGATACCTAGGTCCCTAAATTAGGTCTTGGATCCAAAGAGGAGAGCGTGCCAGCTGTTTCCTGTGAGAAATGCAACGTCTCGTGTTTAATTTCAACGGCGATCTGAAATGGGCATATGAGCACCTTCGGTTTAACAGCCACCTCCTCATCACGGAGCCACCAGGCGAATCCAACACTCACGCTGGTGTTTGCGAGGCTGTTGTAATGATCAAGTGAGTCACCATATGTGAAGTGCTTAGAACAGAGCTTGCCTTATATTAAGCCCCACGTAAGCACTTGCTGCTGCTGCTGCTAAGACCCTGTCTTATTGCCAGAAACACACTAGACAAAAATCCCAGAAACAAGCTGAATTATCATTTCCTATTTGCGAAAGACAAAACTGCAGAGAGGGCCTAGATTCTCAATCTGCCTTCCTCACTTGCTGTTATGTATCAGGAAAATAACCCCTTTATAGTTAGTGTTTGTGTCCTCTTATGACTTATCTTAAGGACAAGATCAG
The DNA here is from genome assembly GCF_036850995.1 of Saccopteryx leptura. Taxonomy (NCBI): domain Eukaryota; kingdom Metazoa; phylum Chordata; class Mammalia; order Chiroptera; family Emballonuridae; genus Saccopteryx; species Saccopteryx leptura. Next base: position 153,738,483 of record NC_089503.1, read on the forward strand.
ATTTTTCAAATTGTATCATTTTAGACTAGAAGGGACCTTGAGGATCACAGCCAAATCCAGGTATTTATAATGAAAAAAAACAAGCATGTATCTATAATTAGACTAAAATATATCAAGGATCATAAAAACAGAAGTTCAAATTCATATCATGAAACTTTTTTCACATCACTAAAATTGATCCATAGAAGTCAACGACTTTTTAAAAAAATGTTAGTCACTTGGAAATATTAATAAAATAGGTTTCATATTCGATACGGCAGTTAAATGGTGACTACAGCTGCAATGGTTTCCTTAATTTCTGAGGGCTGGAATTATACACATCATTTCTTTTTATGAGCCCTAATGATATACTTGGAAGCTGTTAAGGAAGGGAAGGAAGCCATTCATTCCTAGACTTCTGTGCTTTTATAATTCGTGTCTTGTTTGGATCAACTTCATTTCACTTAAAAAAAGTTCGTAAGAGGCTTACGAAAGCTCATAAAGCAGCGCTAGGGTATTTTGGGCGATGATGGTGCATCCGTGGGGGCTCACCACCTGTAACGAACGTCCACTGGTGGGGGTTGTGATCACAGGGAAGCTGTGCAGGTGTGGCAGTGAGGGGTACATGGCCACCCTCTGTACCTGCCCTCAATTTTGCTGTGAGCCTAAGGCTGCTCTAAACAATATCAAGCCATTAAATATTACATAAAGTTTTAAAAACAGGGAGAAAGTTGGGTGGAGAGAAAAAGACTATCACAGGAGGGAAAATAAAGATGTATCCAGGTAAGGTGGTACCCAACTCGGATAAAATAACAGAGAGGCAGGCTCCATGCTGGGCTCTATGCTGAGCTCCAAGACCCGCAAGATACAGCTCAATGCAGAAAACAGAATCTGATGGAGAAAACAAAACCAATTATGCTGGAAAAGCACACCTAAAACCCTGTATGGGGAAACTAAGAAAATAGCCCATATGAGCTCTTATAAAGAAAACACTGCATAATGTCATATACTAAAAATCTACTGTAAACTGTATTTAGTTACTGAGATACAGACTGCTACATACTTAGGGGTTTTTCACTGATACATTTTTAAACCAAACACAGGGGACTTGCAAGAAATTTTTCCTTTCAAAGGTGACCCACATAAATCACATTTGAGCAATGCTGCCTCAGTGGCCAGCCACCAAACCCGGGGACAACTGCGGGCTCTGTCACCTGTGCAATCACGTGGGAAGCTTCCTACTACGTCTATAACCTCAAGCACAGTGAGCACAGTAAGTCTCCTATTTTATCAATGACGTTCTCTCCAACAGAAATTGCTGTTTTATTCTTTGGAAGACTTACTTTTTCAGCTGATGTCCCAATCCAAACCGCTCTTTGGTGGAAATCTGAAAGACATCAACAGTGGGCACTGCAAAGGAAAAAAAAATCAAGTCAGAATGTGACGTTGGAACTCAACCGTTAGCCAGGAGAAAAAGAGAAGTAATGAAACTGTGTGTGTGTACATATGAGACATTATATATATGTGTTTATATGTTACACAACATGTAATATATACACAGAAAAATAGCGTGCAGTGCTACACGTTGCTTTTATGCTTTGTGTAAAGATTTTTCTTGGTTACGTATATTATGTACTAAGGTATATAGTATGTTTCTATATATAAACATATACCGCTCCCAAAAATTAGGGAATATTTCAAAATGAATATAAAGCAATAAACAAAAGAAGCATTTGACTTTTTTTAGTAAACAAGAACATCAGAAAAGCAAACAAGTAAAAGAAAGTTGTTCAATTATGCAAATGAGATGCAAAACCAGCTTTTATTTCATTGGTGAAAATGCGCTATACAAAAGGTTGAAAGTACTAGAGTATCTGCACGTTCCCTGATCCCTTAATTTTTGTGAGCAGTGTATGATGTGTATAAGAATGATCTTCCAAAAAAGAATATTAAGTATACATAGCAATGTGTAGGACAGTGAACACTATTCCTTCAGTGGAAGAGAGGTTTGTTTATATATGTGTGTATTTGTATTGTGCATATACACACACACACACACACACACATACATAAATGTGTGTGTGTGTATACATACCCCTTTTTCTAGAACAAAGTAATGGAGGATGAGCATAAGGCACAGGAGACTGACTACTCACTGACTGTACACCTGTCACCAGCTTCACATTTCTACCAAATATGTGTGTTTCTGTAGGTGAGTAACTAAGCTTGTGAAGTGAATAATCTCTCAAGGTCACTCATCACTCATCATTCATTGGCTTTAAAGAGTAGCTGACAGAATATACTAGTAAAATATTTTCATGGTTTTAAAAAAGGTGAAAGTTATTCCATTTTTCCTTGTCTCATATAATTTAGGTTGGGAGAGGTTGCTTAAGACATGCGGGAATTATTCTACTACTCTATGTAAACACACAGGTACCAAAAATAAAATGGTTTGCACACACACACAAAAATATTTCAGTGTTAGTTAGCTGTTTACCACTTTAAGGTAAAAGTGCCCTTGTCCCTGAGATCAGAAACGAGACTTATGCACCAGCAATTCTGGGGAAAAAAATACAATACTGTAAGAATCACAACAATCTGTGTTTTTACTTAAAGTGCATTTTCCCAGGTACAATGAAAATAACGCTTAACTTAAATACCAAAGTGGGTAAAGAGGTGTATTTCTTCAGGCCTTATCATTTCTGGCCACTCACAGATATATGGTGAGATTAGCCCTAGCCAAATATGTATTATAGTTCACAGAAGTATTAGTCATACAACCCCAAAGCCCAGGAATAAACGCTTTTCACAAAGAACTCTTAACTAGGTCAGTTTAAACCCTGGATCAGCCATACATTTTTTTTTTTTTTTGGTAACTTAGTTTTACTATAAATGCTGCTACCGTCAAAGACATATTACCAAATACAGGCGAGACATTTTCTCATTTTTTTTATTTGTGTGCAATAATCCAAATCATAATGCAAAGTGAAACCTAATCGTTTTTTTCCTGGAATAATAAATTATATGTCCCTCTTCAGCATCACATCTCTTGTTGTTGCTATGTATTTCACATTAACTCCCATTTTAAAACCATATTTTTTCCTCAGATCTTCTCTAAGAAAAAAATAAACTTTGGGGAAATTTACCAGTGAGATGGCAAAGTGAGCAAATAGTCTGGAACAAGCACCATCACAACCAGCGCATTAGGGAAATGAGGATATAGCAAAGGGAACAGAATCTGGAAATGATGCCATCCCCATGAGATGAACTTCCGGAGAATACAGAACAGAAGGAACTATCTTAGGGGCCCTACAGGGCTGACCGAGAACCCCCACCCATTCTATGAAGAGGCAGAAGCGAAGGCAGACCACCACTAACGCAGCATCTCCCAAGAAAGCGGCAGGTGAGCGGTGGGGCCATGCGCCCCAGGGCAGTTTCTGACAGGGCTAGACTGGCAGGCTCCTGCCTGCAGCGGATGCTGACTTCTTTCTTGCCCTAAGGTCAATGTAGACCCTAAGTAAAGATTTGGGGCAAAGGATTTAGTATGAAATTGCTCTTAAGAGAAACCAATAGGGAAGGGGAGGAAGACAGAAAACAGGTCAAGTCCCTGCTTCAGCCCGGTCCTGTGGGGAGCGCTGGACCATATATATATTATACCACAAAGTCTGTCCACTTTCAAGGCTATGTGGCTGGGCTGTGGTGTTCTCATGTCCATCACACCAAAGGGGCAGGGCGGAGGTGAGGAACTCCCTGGGGAGGACAAAACTCTCTGTGTCCACGGGGAAGCCCAGTAAGGCACGAAGACTGTGGAAGGAGGAGTCCTAGGGGCTGGGGTATGTACCAGCAGTCATGCCCACCCCATCCCACTGCCAAACTCAGGACTGTTGTATTGAGAGGAAAGTAAGTGTGGAATTCTTTCTTCCATCTTCTTAATGGGCGAAATAATCCACAAATCACACTAATATCTGAAAGAAGTGCATTGCAACTCCCGCTTCAACACTGAGCCAAATGAAACTCCATCTACAGGAACAAAACAATCAATCTTGGACCAATACTGATTTATGTTCACAATGAAATTCAGAATAATGCTGTCTAAATAAAATGAAAGCAACTGATGAGAAAGAGGAAATAATATGGTAGCATAAAGATGATAGTCAAATTAAAAAGAAATAGAGAACATTAAATCAATGACTGAATCATAAAAAAAATTCACTTAGTGGATCAGAAGACAAACGGAGAGAAATATCTGTCCTCCCTGGAGGTGAGGGATGCAGGACTAAGGTCAATGATCCGCAGCATGGAAGATGGAGCCGCCAGACCCCATCCACACTCGTCAGATAAGCAGAGAAAGCAGGAACAGCCCAGGAATTATAGAAAAGGTGTTGGAGGTGGATTAAGACTTATGTGTATCAATGAAAGAATATATATATAAAAGAATAACAAGGAGAAAGAGAAAAAATAGCCCAGTACGTACATATAACAAACACAAACAAGAGCAAAATGGGTTTCTTAAAAAGGAGCAAAATGAAAACACTCCAGATATAAACTAGTATTTTTTTTCTAAAGTATTTTTGCCTTTTCTGGGGGAACTGTTATGACCTCATGCATTTATATTTGGTCAAGCTTGTCTCATTCACAAAACGAAGTGTTGTTCTCAGGTATGAAGCAGCATAACCCTCACGTTTCTTTGGCTTACAAACTATGAAATATGTAAATCAACTAATAGAGATGAAAAAATTAAATTATGGATGAGTTGTAATACTACGTAAGTAATACTGAATAGTAAAATCATCTAAATGTGAATTAAAATCAAATTGTTAAAATATTTCTAAAACCATGCAATTATAACAAACCTGTAAAGAGATATTGTGAAGGAAAATGTCTGCCTAAAAGTTGAAGATTATACTAAAAAATGAGTAGAGAGTGTGTGTGTGTGTGTGTGTGGGGGGGAGTAGAGATGAACTGACCCAATTCTGTTCCTAACCCCAATAATTCAAAATTTAAAATGTTCTGACTTGAAGACTCCTTTTCCTTTAACCATTATCACAATAAAATTAACTAAGCACATTTCAAATCATTAAAGGAAAAAAAATACGCCTACAGGTTGGAATACTGTGCAGCTACCACAAATCATTTCATTTTAGAATATCCAATGATCAATTAAGACCTAACATTAAGATGCATAACTACGTATCAATTCAATGCCAACTGTATGAAAATAAACCATGTATGTATAGAAAATAAACTATTTGCAATTTTCTCTGTATAGAGGGATTATGAAAAATCATTTTTCTTCTTTATTACATTTATATGTATGAAATAACCAAAATAGAAAATAGAATCTTTTTTAAAACGAGATTTTCCTATATATTTCATAAACATAAAAGGACAGTTAATTTTTTTAAATGTAAAACTAACAGGAGAGGTAAACACCTTAACGCGTAAAGAGAAATGTGCTGAGACCACACACAGCAGAGTCGATGCCGCAACGTCGAGGCGTGCCATCTATGTCCCTGCCCCTTGATTCTGAGTGGTTCTTCCACTACTGTGATCAACGGAATACAGTGGAACGTTCACTGAGCCTTTTGCCAGGTAGCACCCATACCCTGTCTTTTGGAAATCTTTGCTTTCAGACCCCAGGTACCATGCTACAAGCCCAAACCAAATGAAGAATTCACACGTAAGATGACACCTGCATCAACTTCTAGTTACCTGAAAGTCCAGTATCTTGAGCATCCAACCTAATGGAGCCTTTAATGACACAAGCCTCACCCACCATCTATCTAACTACAAAAACATGGGGGGCTCCAAGCAAGATCTGCCCAGTTAAGCCAAAGAATGGTGAGAGAGGAGTCGTTTTAAGCCACTAGGTTTTGGAGTGGTTTGTTATGCAGCAGTGGATATCTGAAACAATATGAATAGATCCAGTTGTGTGTCTGTGCGTGGTGTGTGTGTGTGCATGCATGTGCCTCTGTTAGTAGACAGAAAAAAAGAAAATTCAGTAAGCCTTAGAAAGATTTATAATAGGATCTTTTGTAGTAAATAGCTATCAATTGAGATAGAGCAAAATCATCCCTTCAAGTACTGGAAAACAAGAATATTATTAGGATCTCCACTTTCAAAAACAGAAATATGTTACACTTGGGCTAAATGCATCAGTAATCAAAGGTGACATATATGCACATTAAAATTCAATCTCATAATGAGAGACAGAACTCCATCTAAGGACAACCCAAAATATACTTACTGAGCTTCTACATGCAATGTTCTCTTTCAGGTTTTAATGTGCTTACTCCATGGCAACTTGCCAACTTCTGAAATCTAGACAATTAAATGTCTTATGTTTCTCTTTCTATTAGCTATAAAGGCAATAAACCATCTTTGCCAGGGTGCAAGTGTACTTATTTATTTTTTTAGAGGCAATGTTTTTATTTTAGAGGTGCAAGGAAAGCGATTTCAGAATCTACTAATTTAAAGCAAGCAGCTGTATACAGATAACAAAACGAGCAACATCTTGTTACAGCTCAGCACACAGTCTCTAGGGCAAACAGGCGTGGGGCAATGCATATTTATGCAACATTAAAACCAGATAAATAATATTTTGCAGAGATTGGGGCGCGGCAGAGGGGAAATGGAAAGGAAAGACCAATGTTTCCCAATGCTTTCGATGTGCAATGCTCAATTTCTCGTGTGAGCCATCCATGGGTAAACCAGTTCGAGCATCTTTTGAATGTGTTGTTTAATGACAGCTTACTTAACTCAGGCTTTAGACTTTCTCGGCATCAACAATTAGTTATTTGGGACTTTCCTGTTATGCAAGTTTTATTAAAAATACACATAATAATCAACATTGAAGGTTTTAATAATCAGAAGCATAAATCCATCACTACCAAGTCATTATTTTAAATGAAGACTATGCTACAATCATAATCAGTAAAATACAAGTATTTAAACTGAATATTTGTATTTGACCATGTAAACTCAGTATCAATATTGTGAAAGGGTTACTATTAAATAGATACTGCAGATGAGATTTGCTGACATCTTTCTGAGAGTTCTTAAAGGGACTGTTTGATGTTGTTACATAGCACAAATGTGATTCAATAAATGTGGCATTACACATTTCTTAAAAACTGAATGTTTTCCCTTAACCAATATGATAGCACCAATTTTACTTTCTCCTATTTCCGCATACACTGTGATGTGATACATTAAAACACATTAACTCACAGAGATTGTGGTCTAGTCACAGTAAATACCATGTGATCTTTCCAAAACGGGAACACCAAACACACTACCAATCACGGTGCTGCTTACTCAGACCTAGTTCTGCAGCTGTATTTTCCTTGCTAAACACTGTGATGCCTGTTTCCTCTTACAAGATTAATCACACATCTTGTATTGAAATTACCATTATCAGGACAGGTGCAATCATGCTCAAAATTGCCAAATGAACAGTCGCATTTTGCTCAATGCACTAGTTAAGTATTCAAAATAATAGACGAAGAAAACCAACCTGGGCCATTTAAATACTGTGTAAGTGAACAGTGTAGTCGGACAATTATAGGTTCTGTTCGAATCACTTCCCAAGCCACAGCAATCTCCTCCTGTGCAAAGAAGTAGATTTTAAAGATGGATTAGTCATCTTTCAGAGCTCTTGATGTAGTCTGCCAATTAAAAAATATTTTTAGGCCCTGGCTGGGTTGCTCAATGGATAGAGCATAGTCCCAGCACAGGAGGTCACAATTCAATCCCCAGTCAGGGCACATAGAAGACACAATCAGTGAGTGCACAGCTAAATGGAACTAAGTGGAAAAATGATTTGATGTCTCTCTCTCTCTCTCTCTCTCTCTCTCTGTCTATATATATATATATATATATATATATATATATATATATATATATATTTTAAACTTATTTTTAAGACATGCATAAATCATTAAGGCCGGCAAATTATCTCATTGATTTGTAAAAATAAAGCCAAAGCACTTTTAATTTTGCCTTTTCCCATGAAAATGAAAAGGAAAGGAAACACATAAAATATGTTTCTTCAACCTGTCATAGCATTTCTTCAGAAATCACTCTGAAAAAGCCAATATGATACTAATAATATTATAAAAGAAAAAAAAATTAAATTTCCACCAAGAAACAAACACATTATTTAAGTGTAGCAATCACATTGCATAAATTGACTTACATCAAGAAAGCTAACATCAATGTGCAGATCAATGTCTACATCATCAATGGCTCCGTATTCCCTGAAAACAAAGATGAACATTAATTTTTTCAATTCCCTTAAAAGGAAGCGTGTCCAAGGTTATTTTAAATTAAAATTTTAATCATGAATTCTCATCCCTGATTTCCACAGATGGCTTAGAGAGGACAGTGGGCCTGAGCTAACTAACTCCATCCAGCTGAACTGAGTCTCCTGTGACCTCTTGTAGATCCCTTTCCATCTTTCCTCATGGGTATGAATGCATCCGCTTAAAAGTTGCTTGGTTCCTAGTTTCTAACATCCCTGGTTTTCTGTAACAATCTTCTCATGTGACCTCTCTGTTTTTACTGTGCTCCCTTAAGGATGCTGAGCTGCTTCTGGGAACAAGAAAGGGGTTTCTGAATGAAGAAGGGGCATGGAAATAATTTACTGCCCCAATAACGTGTCCACGAACTTTCCTTCCACCTTAGACATCAGTGGTTCTGAACTGATCCAGGTCCTCCGGCCACTTAAATGTCACTGTGTTTGCACAGGCAGCTCTGAAAGTCTGACCTCGCCAAATTAAAGCAAATAATCGCTGTTCTGTTCCCCAGGAGACACAATGAAGACCAGCTCTCCTCCAGCTCGGGCAGTGCCACTAAACAGCATAATTACTGAAAGTTAACAGAAGAGTAGGAGAACAATGGTTTCTATGTTCTCTATATACACACATCTCTACTTTTGATATTTTAATAAAATTCTGGTTATAAACGCTATACATAGTGAAGGAGACAACTGTAAAGATAACAGAATGACAGAAGTTAATGGTCAATATTTGTTGAGCACTTTGTGCTAGAAATTGCCCTCGGGATTTTACAATCCATGTGCTTGCTCACAGTGCGCTAATTTACATAGGCATTACCCAAGGTCCAAAATGATCAAGTCAGACACCACCACTCTGGAGCAGAGCTGAGATTTCAATACATCTGTGTAAGTGTTTAATCAGCTCAATACTCAATAAACTATCACTTTGTGTTGGAAATAAGGTCCAATATCAATGGATGATCTCATTAGGGTCCCATCAGAGCTTTCCCAGAAGAATACTATTCTTATCCTCATTTGCAAATGAGACAACTGAGGTTTAGGACAATACAATTTGTCAAAGGACAGATAAAAAGTCAGTGGAAAAAAATCAGGTGTTGAGCTCATTTCAACACCGTCAAGTACTGTATCTGGTACAGAGTATGTAGTACTCAAAGAAAATTTCTGTGTATTATACATAGATCCATCAAGGAATGCTAGTATAGTACAAAATTGTACCACTTTGAGAGCATTGAGAGAAGGCATTTTTTGAAAACTAAAAGGTTTCTGTAATTTGATAAATAATTTGACAATCTAGGTAGTCTTTTTTTACTTTTGATATCCAAGACCAAAAATTGCAGCATATTAGACTAGAATAACTTAGCCTCTCTGCCTTCTCCATTCTCCCTTTAAAAAGACATCAAAACACTGAGCACATTTTCATTATTTACTTACAAAATTGCACTTTTTATTTTCATAGTAATACTGTTAAAGTTTTAAAAGAATAAAAAGGATAAAAACTACTCACATAGCAATTTTTTCAAGTTGCATGAATCAAAACACCTGCTATTCAGAGTAAGAACCTTTATAATCTTATGCAAAGTCAGCGTGATATGCAAACTTAGATATAAAATATGCCAACTTAGTTACGAAGCTATACAGAAACTAAGACAAGAGTAAAAACCAAGCATGTGAAGCACTTCTTTTATGCCTCTAGTTCAGGGTTCAGCAAACTTTCCTATGAAAGTCAAGACAGTAAACATTTTAGGCTTTTCCGGCCACACGGAGTCTCTGCCACACATTTCTCTTGTATTTATTTCTTTCACAACCCTTGAAAAAAGCAAACACCATTTGTAGCACATGGGCTGTTCAAAAACAGGGTCCGAGGCCCAGTGGTCATAATGCGCTGACCAGAACACCAACAAACTACTCATAAACAAGATGTCGAATATTGAGAGTCAAGCATGTTAAAGGAAAGAGCCACTAACTGTGATGATGAGAACGGACTCCCAATGATGTTCAAAAGACACTTCAGTGGGTGAAGAAGCCGTGACCACAACCATTCCCCCAAAATTGTAATACGTGCAAACTATTACCTGGAAGAATGTATGTAACAGCAGAATGGGGGGGGGGGGGGTGAGTAGACCAATAAAAAAATAGTGAAAACTGTAACATATTAGCATGATATTTTTCAAAAAATTACCTATTACTAACAAAGTTGATCAAAAAATATTTAATATCCTGAGGGAAATGTTCAAATATACCACTTACTGAACAAGTTGACTATAAAAAATATATGAAAACTAAAATACCTTTTTAAAAAAAGTAAGATAGAAATAGGTAAAGCAATGAAGTAAAAAGAATACTTGTATATTAAGTGTTTATAAACTGTGGGTAAAATTTACTTTATAAAATGTTACTTTTTTCTAAAAATGTGTGCTTTTTCTGATTACCCAGGTAACACAGGCTCCTTCCATTAAATGAGAAGTTGGAAAAGTAACAGGAAGGATCTGTACCACCACCACCCAGATAATAATCCTGCTTCTGTCCCACTCTGGGCTTCTTCATACACTAATGCGTCATATAACATGGACAACATATTAAGGACCATACAATACGTGAAGATTTTTGTACTGCTCTTTCAACTATGTGTTTCTTCCAGACTGTGGAATATTTTTCTAAACCATACATTTAAATGGCTGTCTCTGTATAAATAAAATTGCACAATACAACATTAGGATGCTTTCGATTCTTTTTTCTACACTATAAATATTCATCAAGAGCTCCCCAGATAAAAATCTACCTGCTTCTGACAGAATTTCTGAACGAAATAAATCATATATCTATATTTGGGAGTCTTGATCTATGTGTACTGTTTAATCACTGCTTTGAAAGTTTAAAACAATGTCTCACCACACCAGCCAGAGGAGCACAGTGACCATCTCCCCACGGCCTCATCGTCACCGGGCATTCTGTATTTCTGCCCATCTTTGCCCGTGTCATAGGGAAGGATCACTTTTGTCTGGATTTAGTTATGATGGCAGAACTTCGTATGTTTAGAGGCAGAGAGAAAGAAATCAAAGATGAATATCAGAAAGAACCTCACCCACGGTTGTTTTGTTCATAAAGAGATTTCCAGACACCTTCTACACAATTTTATGAGTTGGAATGTGACATGCATTCTTTTAAAAAACCTTTGCTATGTGAATTTTAAGGTATTCTATCCTGGATATCTTCGACACTTTCGGCTGGTAGTCCCTTCCCAGTTGCTAACACCACCAATGTCTCTCAAAGAAAAACAAAGGGAAATAAAGGCTACTGAACTGTCAGCCCACCAAGCAGAGCAGAGTACAGCCTCCCAACTTGAAGGGGGCAGAGGCCTTAAAAGTTTGTAACAAACTGGACCCTGCAAGTGTAGATCTGTCCACAGGTACCCTTTCTGTTCTATGTCACACTTCAAAGAATTCACAACAACGGTGTGTATATGCAAACCAGGTTCTGCTGTGATGCTCTTTATACAATAATGCCAGTAACTTCACATCCGGGAGAGGAATGCAACTTGAACGGTGAAAACAGGTATCTGATTGTGTCTAGAACGCTGTACCGGGTTTATAATAGCTCGAAATCAATTTCTGTGCTGCCTGTATTTATTCACTGGGAAGAGATTGCAGCAAATCGAGCATTAATACTGTTTGAAGATAAGGAGACAACAGAGTAATGATCTGATGCTGCTGTGTCCATCTGACATGTGGGCTTGCAAAGGAATTGCTCCATGGATTTCTTCCCAGACACCTGAGCTACTGCCTGGGTGGACATGGCTTGAAATCTGGCCATTTGATTTCAAACGTTTCCATGTGACCTAGTTTATTCAAGATCAGGGTAAGGCAAAAGTAGGTTTACAGTTGTTAGAATGGAAAATGATACAATAATAAATAATAATTCAAAAATAAATTCTGTGTTTCAGGTACTCACAACGGTAAACCTACTCTCCCCCCCCCATATATGAAATACATTTTTTTGTGAACATGTATTTTTGAGGCCCTTTGTGTTGGAATTCTTGGCAATTCATGCTCCTTTTACTGAAACTAATCAGGATGACATCCTCATTAATGAGGCACCACATATATTCTCATAGTAAATTAAATATTAGACTTTGTTGGCTCTCCTTTTTTCTACAAAACTACAGTGTTTTCATTATTATACTGTTGCGATGTTTTATAACACTATCTGATCAAAATGAGCCATGAATGTACTGGTTATAAAATATATATTTTAGATATCTAGCTTTCCTTTATCAACTGCCAAGGAATTTACATGTATACACTCACATACGTGAAACTCTACCAAAGATTCTTGGGAAATAAACCTCTACTGCTATTTAGTTACATTTATCTTCAAAAAGCCCGATTACAATCATCCACCCACAAAAGCACTCAAAACCCCCAACAGTCACAACTTCCAATCTTCCAACCTACATGAAACGTTACTCAGAATAAAAAGGGAAGACTATATCATTCATATGAGTTCAATATTTTTTAAATGGAAGATGATGGTATGTCATAAAGCAAAGCACACTTCATATGGGCTATTAAGTTGGAAACCTCTCAAAGAAGTGATCTGAATCCCTTTGTCCCTGACCAAAGGAGAACTCTGTGACTTGTAAGTGCCTTCCTTTCTCAGTGAATGCCACATTGTTTTCAGATGGCACTCACCAATGTTTTTTATACATACACCACTACAGGAATAAATATATAATGAAAAAAGATAAACTACCCTGATTTTCCTGCATGATTCAAAAGGAGACATACTGGGACTAATCGCAGGCTAACCATGGTACCACAGAGACCCAACTCCCTTCCTGCACAAGAGCCTATGACTCAGAATCGTCATCAGTGTTCAGGGCAGACACAACCAGCATCCTGCTGTCGCTGTGATGAGGTACAGCTGAAACCACCTACTTCCGTTAGTGTTGCATCAATTGCTCTTTGTTATCCTCTTGCAACCTTTCAACTCGGTTCCGCCTCAGTCGAGACGGTCTCTGTTATTTCCACGTCTCATGGGGCCCTGAGAGGTGGTGAGCTGCCTTCCTCATTAGACGTCACATTAAAAAGGAAATGACACCAAAGAACCTATTATGCACATTGAAGCACTTGTGCTCTTCAAACTCCATTAAGTTCTTATAAACCTCAATTAAGTAAAAGAACAGCTAATTAGAACAGACTGTTTTCAACAGACTGGGAACTCTGCAAGGAAGAGGAGTCGAAGACCGGATGCCTAACTACGCCTTTTCCCATGTGTCCAGTCCTTGGCATTTGAGAACACTCAATTCAACCTCATTTATTTTAAGTAAATCAAACTCAGCCTGCTGAGATTCACCTTTGTATCACTAGGCCTCTGAGAGGCTGATCATCCTGGAAACATCCTCAGTAGGTAGAGAAAATCTAGAGCAAGCAAAAATGTGGCTCGTGTTCACATAAGATTTGAATTGGGTCCAAACTTGGGGAGTGATATAGGCAAGGGGAAAAATAATCACAACCTTTTATGAGTCCATTTCAATGAAATTCCAAATGTTTATCTTATTTCAACAGTTGATGCATTTTCAATAATTGCATTAATAAAGGAGAATACTAATAGAAATTATCACAGATGTTTAATAAATGCTTGCTGAAAATAAAGCCCCAAAATTCATATATACTTGGCAGTATAATTGAGGTCTAGAAAGCATGGAAATAATATATCTAAAATGTTTGAAACTATGAAAGCAGTCAAGAGCAACAGTGGAAGTCACGCCAGCTACTGCAGGAATCCGGGCCGCGCAAACATGCTCAGGGTGCAGACACGCCCTCAGTGGTAACAAGAGCATGGGTGACCTCGGCGGTGATCCGAGAGGGTGCACACGACACCCCAAAGCAGCCACTTAGATCTGAGCCTACCAAGGCAGCCACGGAAGTGGTCCAAATGGGCACGCGGGCACATGCAAGCCTGACAAGGGCAGCAACAGTTGTGGAGGTGGGCAGGAACCAGCAGCACCTGAACCCAAAAGCCCTGGGCAGCAACTGCAGCTGTGGCCTGGTAGACAGAACATACAATGGGAGCTAAAATGCCTGTATAGAATGACACCTGAGGCTAAGAAGTAGGCCACATCTAATACCATACCTAATCACTGAATTACAGTACTGAGCCCAACAAGTAGCCAGCAATAAAAGACAACAGAAAGTGGATTTTAGGGGAACTTGAACTTTTAAAGTAACCTCTCCCAGGCCAAGAGTAGATAAAAGTAAGCTTAGGAGTGCAGCTGATATTTACAACAGCACCTGGACCCAGCAGAGGTAGCCACAAGATCTGGATCACCTGTAGCCCCCAAAAGGTGGATAAGAACCAGTCACAGGCAGTGACCCCCCCCCCCACTGATCTGCCCCAGGCCCCAGCCAGGGAAGTCCAGGGCAACATAGACAAAATGGTAAGACAGAGAAGTGCAATCCAAATGAACCAACAAGAGAAACACTCAGAAAATGAGCTGAGTGAGATGGATATAAGCAAACTACAGGATGCAGAGTTTAAAATAATGATTATTAGAATGCTGAAAGATCTTAGAACAACAATGAATGGTCACACTGAGCACATAAATAAAGAAATAATAAGTATTTAAAAGGACATTGAAATAATAAAGAAGAAACAGTCAGAAATGACAAATACAATATCAGAAATGAGGACTACACTAGAAGCAATTAAAAGCAGGCTGGATGAAGCAGAGGATCGAATCAGTGATTTAGAATATAAGATAAACAAAAACACGGAAGCAGAGCAGCAAAAAGAGAATGAAAAAATCTGAGTATACTCTAAGAAAGCTCTGTGACAACCTAAAGAGAAACAACATCTGAAGTTGAACAACATCTGGAGTTCCTGAAGAGAAGAGAAAGAACAAAAGATAGAGACCTTGTTCAATAAAATCATAGCTGAAAACTTCCCAAAATTGATACAGGAAAAAGTCACAGAAATTCAAGAAGCACAGAGAACTGCATTAAAGAGAAACCCAAGAAATCCACACCAAGACACAATATAATTAAAACAGCAAAGCTAAGGGATAAAGAGAAAATATTAAAAGCTGCTAGAGAAAAAAAGTCTATCACCTACAAGGGATCCCTCATAAAGATGACATCCAACTTCTCAACAGAAACACTTGAGGTCAGAAGGGAATGGCAAGAAATATTCAAAGTAATGCAGAATAAGAGCCTACACCAAGACTACTTTATCCAGCAAGGTTATCATTTAAAATTAAAGGAGAAAAAAAAGCTTCCCAGACAAAAAAAGAAAACAAACTCAAGAAATTCATTACAACCAAACCAATGTTTCAAGAAATGTTAAGGGGCCGGTTATAAACAGAACAAAGGGGGAAAAGAATATAGCAAAAGAGGAATATAGCTTTAAAGAATAAAATGGCAATAAACAACTACATATCAATAATAACCTTAAATGTAAATGGATTAAATGATCCAATCAAAAGACATAGAGTAGCTGTGTGGATAAAAAAATAGGACCCATACATATGCTGTCTACAAGAGACACACCTCAAAACAAAAGATACACATAAACTAAAAGTAAAAGGATGGAAAAAAATATTTCATGAAAATGGAATTGAAAAAAAGCTGGGGTAGCAATACTTTTATCAGACAAAATAGACTTTAAAACAAAGGCTATAGGTAAGAGATAAAGAAGGTCACTACATAATAAACAGACCGATTACAACAAATGAGATCGAAATAGTTATCAAAAAACTAAAGCCCGGGGCCTGATGGCTTTACTGGTGAATTCTATCAAATATTCAAAGAACTAACTCCTATCCTTCTCAAGCTATTTCAAAAAATTCAAGAGGAAGGAACATTTCCAGGTTCCTTTTATGAGGCAATCATAATTCTGATTCCAAAACCAACACAAAGAAAGAAAATTATTGGACAATATACCTAATGAATTTAGATGCTAAAATCTTCAACAAATATTAGCATATACAATGGAATACTATGAGGCCATGAAAAAGAAGGAAATGTTACCTTTTGGAACAACATGGATGGACCTGGAAACTATTATGTTGAGTGAAATAAGCCAGGCAGAGAAAGAAAAATATCATATGACCTCACTCATTTGAGGAATCCAAGGAAAAATGTGAACAGAGGAATAGAATTAAACCTGAAGGGAAGGGGGGAGGGAGTACTTGGGAGGGGAGTAATAGAGATGTTGAGGGGAATAGAAAAAAAAAAAAAAAAGGAAAAGAAAGCAGTCAACACGTGCTAAGGTGGTCCTCTGAACCAAAACACGCATTTCAAGTAAAAAGAAGTTGAAGTCCATGTTGTGTTGTATGACTAATTATATCCCACAGGCATTTTTTTTAGTGTGGCAGGAGGTCAAATTACTGTGATTAAAATTTTAGACTTTCAAACAAAATTCAACTAAAGTTAAAAGGTTAATCATTGTTTTGGACTATGTATTGATGGTTCTTATTGCCTTCTTGATAATATTCATTCTAAAACACTATTGATCATCCATATTCCCTAACCTGGAGCCA
The DNA here is from genome assembly GCF_036850995.1 of Saccopteryx leptura. Taxonomy (NCBI): domain Eukaryota; kingdom Metazoa; phylum Chordata; class Mammalia; order Chiroptera; family Emballonuridae; genus Saccopteryx; species Saccopteryx leptura. The sequence continues at coordinate 153,755,297 of NC_089503.1, forward strand.
AAGCAGGGGTCAACTGTGAAATGATCATTTGATTTTGCTAAAACTTTGAAAACTGCAAAGACTTGTTTTAACAATATAATCCAAATAATTCAATTACAGCTTAACATACCTCCATGAGGAGAGAGGGTTTGGGTAGATAACCCCAGCTTATTTAGGCTACAGGTAGTTGGGAGTTTGTTTCCACAGGTAAAACAAAAACATTTGGCAATCATAAATAACTTTGAGCTGTGTAGGACCTCCTGACTAAAAGGACGTCCTCTTTGGTCTCTCAAAATCTGGACACGTCCACTGAAAATAATGTAACCAGATCATGGATGTCACCACTGAGAACAGCCCAGAATCCACCAGTCTGAACTTCAGGTGTGTCCTGTGCTATGCTCAAGACTAGAGTACAAACATGATATAAAAAAAAAAAAACCCAAAATAAACCAAACAACAAAAAAAGGGGGCTGCCCCAGCATCCACAGGATTCGGAGTCTAGAGGGGAGGAGGAAGTAAACCAATAGATGACAAGACATGAAGTGTGATGGGAATTCAGAGGGCAGAATAACTAATCCATATTGGAGATGCAAAGGCTCAAAAGAAAGCCAACCTGCGGAAGGGGGTTAGAATAAAGACCACAGGGGATCTGAGAGGAAATTGCTTCTGCATAAGAAGAGTGCTTGTGCACACGCAAGGTCAAGTGGACTACAGCATATGTGCCCAACTGGAACAATTCTGGTGTGGGTGGAAAAGGCTGGAACCGAGGTCGGGCTGGGAGAGGGGTGTGGATCCCACGGACATTGGAGGCTACCGTTTAGGCAAAGAACAGGAATCTGAACTAATCATATCTGGCTCATGGAAGGAAACCATCATGGTGGTACAGAAAGGGTTTTCTTAAGTTAAGGACAGAAAAGAAAAGTAAAAGGAGGAGGGTGGAGTCTTCTGAGTGATTAAAAAGGAATAAAACGTGGTCTAGAAACTTACCATTAAATATTACATTAACTGCAGAATAAAATGCATTGCCATTTAAACAAACGGTCGAAATGCACATCTCTCTTTCTCTTCCTGTTGCTGAGAGGCCACACAATGCCCCCCAGGGCAGTTTGGTCACCTGTGGTCGTGCATTATTTACTTCTATTGTTCACATGAATGTGTTATGAGAACAGCATTGATCCAGCTGGCCAAATCTATTATCGGAATTGAGTGTGACACTACTTAGGACTGATATTGTATCAAACTAACTCTCCCACATAACTAATTTTTTAACACAGTCGATGTAATTTTAAAACATGTACCAAAAAAAGGACCTGTGTAGCCATAATGAGGCCATTTGGTATAAGCAGAAATACAATAAAATCTCTCAAACATCTTCAAACAAAGAAATGAAGCCCCAAGAAAATTTCCACATCAATAACTCCCATAGAAACCTGTCAGGGCTTAGGGAATCATCTCAGCATTTATTTGCTGACGGCCTGTCTTACCTGAGAGAGACCGCGTGTGGCCCGTAGATCTCCCTGACAGCAGATAGGTCAGCCTCCAGCTGGGGGTGCTTGTGCAGCTCCCCATCGTAGTTCACCTGACAGAAAGGGTGGGGCACAGGGTGAAGAAGGGGAGCAGGACCTGCACACAAGCCACCACTTGGACAGGTCCACATGTGGGCATTGTCTCCACCGCCCTCACTGAACAACATAGATAATCCAGCCATACATTTGCTCAAGTTCTTAGCTTCACATATGTCTAGTGGAATGTATTTCTGTTCAAAGGTCAAAGGAGACTATTTTGATATGAAGAGAATGCAAATGTTGGCAGGTTCTCTGAAAATGCCTACACTGAGGAAAAACATTCACTTCCCCTCTGTGAGAATGAGCTGTGTAAACAAACATTAAAACAGGAAGAACTGCTTTGCATAATGTTGAAGTATTTTGTTGGTCAAAGAGTCATTAGGAAAATACCCCAGAGCTGACAAGTTACTAGTTTTTCATTCTGAATGAATAAACTGACCTGCATTCCTTCGTGCATTAATAACTTTGGCTGTAAAGCACCTTTTCTACATATTACCTTTCTCATTGTTCTATCCAAATTACAAAGTCTAGTTGATCAAAAACTTTACAGAAACAGAACAGGTCATCTTATATACCCACACCCTTACATCAGTTGCTCAGTTTAGCATTTTAGCATTATCCTGAAACAACATAATGAATTCTCTTATAGATATGCTTATGTGGCTATGCATTTCTGTGTCTATAAATTATGAAAATCCTTCCTAACGATTTTCCAGCAAACATTTTATAAGAGAAAAAGGAAAACAGGAAACACAAGTAACAGGGACACTCCATTACAAGGGCCCCTTGATTTTTATAAAGTTCAATCATGGTCTATTCAAAACTAGCAATTCATGCTATTGTCGGTAAGGTCGTCATTTCAAAAAGTGACTGAGCACAATATACTAAAGAAATGCAAAAGTCAAAAGCAGAACAAAGCGCCAGGAGCAAAATCACTCTGACGAAGTAGGACAACGACCAAGTCCAGGGGTGATTACCGTCAGGGAACTAAAGATAACTGAGAAACTGGAGACTCCGAGGAAGAGATAGATTATAGGGATGTCCTAGTTGGGTACAGAGCTCCGAACAAACACTCAGGTCTCTTGGATCACAGGCACAGACTTCCACCGGGACATCAAGGGGTTGCTAACTTGGAGGGCAGCCATGGGGAGGACTTGGTATGCTTACCTGTCCTCCATAATAAAATTCTTCAGAGTCGTTATCACCTTCAGAGTCTTCTTCCACTGTGCTATTCTGTCTTGACTCCTTCAAATAACAGAGTAAGAACACAATTTCAATGGTCTAACTAGTTTTCCTCCTTCTGTAAATAAAGTAGCAAGTGGCCGTAACAGGTGGGTCTTCACATTATCATCTGGATTTTATGTGGAAGCATTATTGGGGCAGAACAAGCTAAATAAAACCCCAAAAAACAATAGGTAGTAAGAGATGGTTTGGTGGGTTCATTAAAGCTCTCTGTACATTTTTTTAATTCAATCCTGCTTAGCCTGAGTTGTATAAATATTTAATATTTGAGGCATATATATATTTATTACATATATATATAAATAAATAAATTATATATAATTACCTACAACTCTGAATTTTCTTTTCTGATAAAACACCTGGCGACAAGCTCATACTGATCCAATTTTCTAAATTTTATTTTTCCATGACAGTTTACATTCAGTATTATTCTGTATTGCTTTCAGGTGTACTGATTCAATTTATTAAAAAGCTCCTTGCTTTACTGAGCTCAGATGGCTCTCCCCTCCACTGCCAACTCTACACAATGAGATGAAAGAGAGGACACTATGGATGCAATGATATAAAATCGAAGTATGAAACCAAATAGGAGTCACAGGATAAAAAACTTTAAGACAGAAACTGCTTTTCTTTTCATTTCATTTCAGACTCAGAAGTATATTTAGCCTGACCAGGTGGTGGCGCAGTAGATAGAGTGTTGGACTGGAATGCCAATGACCCAGGTTCGAGACCCCGCGGTCGCCAGCTTGAGCACGGGCTCATCTGGTTTGAGCAAAGCTCACCAGCTTGGACCCAAGGTCGCTGGCTTGAGCAAGGTGTTAGTCTGCTGAAGGCCCGCAGTCAAGGCACATATGAGAAAGCAATCAATGAACAATTAAGGTGTTGCAATGCGCAATGAAAAACTAATGATTGATGCTTCTCATCTCTCCGTTCCTGTTTGTCCCTGTCTATCTCTCTCTTTGACTCTGTCTCTGTAAAAATAAAAAAAAAGTATATTTAATGGCATACACTTGAACTTGAGATTTGAGTTTCTGATGAACTGAACCACATCTCTTGTGCATCTAAAGTACAGACAATGAAAATTCACCTGAATTAACTGATGGTTACTCTTATGTAGTTATTATCCCTAATTCTAGCATGGTTAAAATAATGAGAGAGGTAGCTTCCTTTAAGCCACAATAATCTAGCCTGACCAGGTGGTGGCACAGTGGATAGAGCATCAGACTGGGATGCAGAAGACCCAGGTTCGAAACCCTGAGGCCACCAGCTTGAGCGAGGGCTCAACAGCTTGAGCTTGGGGTCGCTGGCTTGAGTGTGGAATCATAGACATGACCCCCATGGTCGCTGGCTTGAGCCCAAAGGTTGCTGGCTTGAAGCACAAGGTCCCTGGCTTGAGCCCAAGGTCACTGGCTTGAGCAAGGGTTCACTCACTCTGCTGTAACTCCCCAGTCAAGGCCAATATGAGAAAGCAATCAATGAACAACTAAGGTGCCACAACAAAATATTGATGCTTCTTATCTTTCTCCCTTCCAGTTTGTCCCTATCTGTCCCTCTCTCTGTCTCTGTCACACACACACACACACACACACACACACACGACACAAGAATCTATTAATCCAATGTCTTATAATCCTCCCTACATTTCTAGACTAAATTTCAAATTCTTAAAAAAAATCCAGGAAAGGGAATTTGGGTTTTATGAAATGTTAACAGTTTTCAGTGTTAGCAAAAGTATTGCTAAATCAATGGTCCTCAGTGTGGATAAGAAGTATGGGATGAGCTTCACAACATCACGAGGGTTGTATTGCGGGCATAGTTTTAAAATTGCTTGCTCCACTGCACTCCTTTTGTGTAACGTCCCAGTATTTATTTATAGCTTCAAGTAAATTCTTCAAAGGTGAGGAAAAAACGATGAGTTCGTTGTTTTAACACTGGACAGTAGGAAGAAGACTATACCCACGCATGGTCTGTGCTACTTTCGCTAAAGAGATCATCTTTTACGGGGAATATTTTGAGGATCTCATCAAAACTCTGGATAGCCACACAGAGTTATTACATAACTCTACGTTACACAAGTGCTCCTCAGGCAACTACATTATTGATAAAAATAGAGAAAATATTTTGTATGCAAACGAGGCGTTCTACTACTTTGACAAGAGCTTCCTTCTCGAAGTTAATCTCCTTCCCACACGCTAAGTTCCCAAGACACAAGGTTAGGGCCTCGTTCACTCTAGGCGGTTTTAACCTACATAACAAGGAGGTCCCGGCAGGCAAACACCCAATTTAAAACATCTCCGCAGCGCTTTAAAAAAACAGGAAATACAATTCACATACCTCCCCATTTTCCTTCTGCAACTTGGATTTTATGGCTAAGCAACAGTTAATGTCATTCGTTTTTCTTAACTCTGAAAGTTATAAATCAGAAACTCATTTTAGTTTTCAATATGCTATTAACAAACATTCACAAGTTTCAGTATAAAAATATCCTCCCCCCCAGTGATTCTCTCCTCTGCAAGGAAACTGAGGTATATTCTGCAATGACATTATGTTGCGGAGTGTCATGATATACAAGCTATTCTGAGGTTTTACTGCTCATGAAAATATGGTCTAATTGAAAGCCCTCGACAGGTTCCTTGAGCTCTCAGTGCACTTTTTGCAGGATCCACAGTGCCTTGCCTACGCTTTTTAAATATTCAGTGTGTCTAGCACTATTATTATGTGTGAAAATATTCTCACAAGAGCAAGTATCAACATGACGCACTTAAGCAAGACTTTTTAAAAGTACTATAAATGAGAGCACTTAAAAAATGTCAAAAAACTAAGTAATACACCCAGATTTCTAGAGGCTAAAGGTTAATATCTGTTATTTGGGCCGAAGGAAACCAAAACACAAAGCCAACTAACAATCAGAAAAAAAAAATGTTAACCTAGAGCAAACAATAGTGTATTCATGTTACCTGTTGCTATTCGATGAAAAATGACTGGAATTGGCTCTGTAGTAACTAACACATCTTCGTCATTTTCTGAACTTGACACGTATGTATTATCTGCAAAGAAATACCGACAATGAAAGACACAGTCGCTTGAAGAAGTACATCCTTTATTAAAATATAAAATTATAGCCACATCACTTCCAACACTCACGAAGCACACACTACTGCTCTAACAAATATCAGGAAAAAAATGAAGTTGCAAACTTATGCGTGAATTAATGGTTAGCGGACCCTTTAAAGATGTTTGCATCTCCTGGAGAAATAGAGACTTTGGGATGGACACTATCCAAATGCATCTAAAAGATCTCGTATGTGGCAACGAATGATCTGGATGCAACTGGTTGACCCAACTCACTGAACAGAGTCCTTTCCCACAGCAATCTCTACGACAGGAAGCAGGCTTGTTGTCAACACCAAGTGCACAAACACATCTCCTCATCAAGTGGTTAAGAAATTGGAGTTAAAGCTTTTGTTGTAAGTCGTATCTCCCACAGTACTCTAATATATGTTTTCATTTTACAATTTTTATTTTTCAATTACAGTTTGCTTTCAATATTATTTTGCATTGGTTTCAGGAAAATAGCATAGTGGTTGGACAATCATACACTTGATATAATATGTGTATTTAAATTGAGACAAAGTCTCACCATTATTCTTCCTCCATGACTTAACTTTATCTAAATAATGCTATACAAGTTCAAGGCATAGGATATTGAATTAAATTCTTCATTTCATGTGCTTTTTTCTTTATCGCTTTCTCTGGGAAAAAATGATTTTATAAATTTGGGGCTTTTCCCCAATAAATACTGATCTTCAAGGATCTGACAACATAACAGAATACAAAGCTGTTTATTCTATTTTGCTCACTGATGGCCAGTTTATTTAACCAACACTTCCCCAAGTCATCAATAGTGGTCCCATAATACCCTCAATGACGTATAAATATGTATAACATCTGACTATAAAAATAAAACCATAAAACATCCCCCAACACATAAAAGTTAGTACATGGAAGCCTGTACTAATTTCTGCTGGGAAAAGGGAGTATTCCAATGGCTGTCTAAATACACAATTGAAGATCTTGAGCCAAGTTTTCATCATATTATGTCAGCATAGGGAGAACATGCTTTTTAATTGATAGATGTCTCAGTCATCACTCCATCACTCTATCTCCACAGAAACATCTGCACTGTTCTCAGCCCCCGAGCAGTGAGTCAAGACAGGGATGTGTATTCACGGCGCAGCCCAACAAATCTCAAAAAACGATTGTTCAGGGAGGTGAGGAGACAGGCTCTGGATTGGATCTGAAACCAGGCAGGTTTGCCTCATTACTCTGATTTGTCTTAATTACGAATGTTGCCTTATTTCATTTCCAAGCAACAAGAAGGGTGCAAGATGTTTGTGTTCCTCAGGTGGGAGCAGAGAGTAAGAAACAGACTTGATACAAATTGATTCTAATTGTCTCATCATTTGTCCAGACTGCTTATCAGGAGTCTCTCCGGCCAGGAACCTTCTCCTTCCAGGTAAGGGCTCAAGAAACCCTCCCTGAAAGCCAGTTTTTAAATTTCTTAAACCCTCACGCAAAGTCTTACTGATCCAAGGTTGTCTGCTTCCAAATCGACTTAATTAGGTTTTCCCCAGTGCACGATGGATTCCCTAAAGCAAACTGATGGAGAGAAAGAGAATGGAAAGAAAGCATCAAGGCAACAGAAGGAATAGCTGCCCAGCACCCGGAAGGGGACACAGGAAAATCCACGAAGTGGACACAGCAACGTGGAGCATCTCAGTGAAATGGAGTGAGGATTTGACTGAAGCGCCAAGAGGAACGGAAATTGGGGCTTTCTGTTTAAGAATGTGGGGACTTTAAGGCGGAAATGGCTTCTGTCAGGTGTTGTCGCTGGAAAGCAGCGAGATTTGATTCCAGGGACTCTAGTTTAGTGAATACATATGACATTACTCTGGAAGACAGGATTATGTATCCAAACCTAGCCTTTTCTAAGCGATTTCCTACCAGTTTGTATTCTGGTTGGTATTTAGGCATGAGAACCCTTTTGAATGTCTGCATTGGGCTGCATTTACTGATATCACAATGTTTTCAGGCTTCTTAGCAATATCTATCAAATCACCTTTACGATATGATAAGCCAGATTGCAGAGGGAGACCTAAGTCAAAAACAGAAATGTAGAAGAGTGGACAAAGCACATCAAATGGAGACCCTGCCACCAACGAGCTGTTCGTCCTTTCTGCCTGAACTACCTTCAGCTTGAGCTAAAATGATGGGTCTGCCGATGACCTCTGAGGACCGTCCCAGCTGTAGAGATGGATGCTATGCTTTCTGTCATTGTTTTAATGATTTCTAAAATCTACCTCCTACTACTTTGATGTCTGTAATAATGTCATCATCTTTTTTTAGACATGGAAAAGCAAGACATAAAAAAGGGTAAGGAAAGCGTGTAAGGTACCAGGAATGAGTCACTAATGGAACAGAATGTTTTCCAACTCAAATTCCTTCTCGTTCGGAAATCTCCGCCTTGACTCTGGAGATTCGAATTGTTGTCCTTAGAACTTCTACTACGTTCTTTAATGTTTATGTGTTGCTGAGGGCCTGGAGATCTTTATTAAAGGTCGTTAAAGCATATGAATAGTTTCTCTTCCCTTCCTACCACACCATGCAACCATGTGTAGGATAGATTTGGATTACTGGGGAGCTATGAGAAAGCATCTCTTATACTACTGCTTTAATTCTATTTCAAATGCAACATAATTTAAGCCAAGCCATCCCATTATTCATCCCTATGTAACTTAAGAAAAAGAATTATAAACAATAATTATACACTTCTCCTTCCAGGGCTCTGATTAGAACAACACTGTTATTCTAATGCAGTATGAATATTTTCCCTGGATGGTATATATAATGTTCAAGCCCCAAGCTAATCAATTATGACACCTCTTTTAAAGTGGAGGAAGCCAAGACTCAGGGAAATGAACTTGCTCAAATTATTTAAGTAACTCAATTGTTGAGTAATACTGCGATAAGTGGTGAAACTGACTGAATCCAAAAATCAATGCTTCGATATGTCTTTAATATGAAAAAAAGTATCACTCAACAATTGCAATGTCTTGTAGAACATTTAAAGGGATGAAGGGATTCCCCACCCACCAGTAAGTAAGCCTCCTACTGAGAGGTGGGGCTGATCAGAAAAACCTCACTGTTCTGCAACAGGAAAGCCAAGTACCTATGACATATACTGACTTTTAAAAAAAAATACTGTCTACAGTATAAACACCACACAGGAGGACAAGTAAGCCAGAGGCTGCTCTATTTCTTCATTTTATTTTTAAAAACTGGCATATTGTTTAGTATTTCATTCATATACATGTTGTTATGTATACCTAAAACTCAATAAAGACCCCTAAAATTTTCACTTTCACAAAAGCAATCTATGAAAGGAGTCTCAATATATAACAGAGGTTACTTAATAGATTAAAGTTATAAAATAACAAGGTGTTTCTGAAAAAAAATACACAAGGTAGTATAATCTTAAATTTGGAAGATTCCACTGATTGCCTTTCTATAGGGCAAAAAAAAATTCCAGATTTTCAAATTTAGATGATGAGCTAATCATGGAACCATATAATCTAGGAAAAGTAGTACAGGGACAGCCTTTGGAAAATTAGCAGGAGGAACTATATCAAAGGGGAAAAAAAACAAGAACGAATATAAAACAACAGAAAGGATAATAACAGGCAGAGGTGCAGGAGACTTTTAGATTTATAGACCGAATACTAAAAAGACTTCTTGCTATAAAAATCTGGACAGTTCGCCCTGGCCGGTTGGCTCAGCGGTAGAGCGTCGGCCTAGCGTGTGGAGGACCCGGGTTCGATTCCCGGCCAGGGCACACAGGAGAAGCGCCCATTTGCTTCTCCACCCCTCCGCCGCGCCTTCCTCTCTGTCTCTCTCTTCCCCTCCCGCAGCTAAGGCTCCATTGGAGCAAAGATGGCCCGGGCGCTGGGGATGGCTCTGTGGCCTCTGCCTCAGGCGCTAAAGTGGCTCTGGTCACAACATGGCGATGCCCAGGATGGGCAGAGCATCGCCCCCTGGTGGGCAGAGCGTCGGCCCCTGGTGGGCGTTCCAGGTGGATCCCGGTCGGGCACATGCGGGAGTCTGTCTGACTGTCTCTCCCTGTTTCCAGCTTCAGAGAAATGCAAAAAAAAAAAAAAAAAAGAAAGAAAGAAAAATCTGGACAGTTCACCAACAGAGGAGGCTTTCAAGAAAGAGAAAAACAGAGCAGATCAGTAATCATGGCAGAAAAATAAGGCACTGCTCTACAACTATCCTTAAAAAGATCCCAGGCTCAGAAGGATTTGCTTGCAAGTTCTAGCAAATGCCAAAAATATATATTTAATTCCTTACAATTCAAAGTCTTTAATGACAAAGTATGGGAGAAAATGCACAAAATTCTTATAGGTCCACATTAAGATATATCTGCTAATATACATAACTGATCATCTTGTTCAACGTAGAAAACATAAATGATATCTTGATAGAGGCCAAAAAGAATTTGATAAGAGATTCAATGCTCATTCTTTTAAAAAGCTTGGTAAATGGGCAGAGGAATAATACTCTTTTCTGGGAGAAAGCAATTGCAAGCATACTCACTAATTTTGAAAAAGGTGTAAAGCTGCCAACATTCACATCTTTTCATTAAAAATTATTTTGAGGCTCTAGTCATTGCAGAAGAAAGAAAGAAAAAAAACACCGGTCTAAAGACTGGAAAGGAAGAGCAAATACAATTTTTAAATAATATTGTCTCTCTGAGAAATCAAGCATATTAACTGCACTCAGTACAAATAAATGTAGATTAAAATTTTATCATTGGAAAAATATTATCATACTGATATTCACTTTACAGAAAGCGCCCCAGAAACACTACAACCAAGTCTCCAGAAGAGATGGGAATCAGAACTGAATTACAGACTTGGTTTTATCTCCAAACAACGTCTTTGGAAATCCCACTGAACTTCACTCAGCACATTTCTTCAAGTAGAAAATGTCATGATAACCCCTGTTCTGTCTCTACAAGGACTGACATTTAGAATCAATTCAATTACGTATATGAAAATACTTGACACAGAATGTTCTAGCTGGGCCAACCAATTCATGATTCTTCCCTGAATGCACCAATCTTGGGCTTTTGCGATGTACCTTTTTAGAAGAGAAATTATATTGGAAATTCATTCCAAACTGCTCCAAGAAAGGAATTCGATTTTTCAAAAGCTCAAATGAAAACCAATGCTTTATTTTTAAATTTCAATTTTTCTATCAAATATTTCCAAGTGGGGCTCCCATATGGCGAGGAAAAGAGTAACAATACCTCTGGACCACAAGAGGGAGCTACATATTCGGTTCACTTGATTTATTGAAGGTATCTTTTACCCTACTTTCTGTGCTACAGAATAATTCAGTCTTCAAGTTGGGATTTGATTTGTAACATTATTTCTATCTCTTTGAATTAAAGTCCTGCGCGGCTCATGGCTGACATCTCTAGGTGCTGCCTCAGTTGAGAAGTTCAAGAATGATAATATTTACAACAAATACTGGGGCTATTGTTTTCCTAACGTATTTAGCATTCAGCATCTAGCATACTATATCATAATAAATGAGGGCTGACTGCAAAACGGTCTACAAAAATATTTTTCTTTTTAAATATATCTATTCTTAGTTCTTCCAATAAAGTTTGCCCAGATTATATTTTATACTCCTGTTATAAAAAAATAAACATATCTGTTTGTTTGTTTTAATTAAGGGAGAGGCGAGAGGCAGAGACAGATTCCTGCATGCATCCCGACCAGGACTCACCTGGCCAGCCCCCTACCAGGTGATGCTCTGCTCATTTAGGCTGCTGCTCCAATGCCTGGCAACTGAGCTATTTTAGCGCCTCGGGAGAGGCCATGGAGCCATCCTCAGCACCTGAGTGTGGCCAACTTTGCTAAAACCATTCAAGCCATGGCTGTGGGAGGGCAAGACAGAGAGATGAAGGGGAGAGGGGTACAGAAGCAGATGGTCACTTCTCCTGTGTGCCTTGACCAGGAATTGATCCTGGGACTTCCACACGCCTGGTCGATCGATACTGTACCACTGAGCCAACCGGCCAGGGCCCAACATTATCTTTGATATTAAGTAGCGTACCTTGTATAATTGCACAATAGATAAAATACTATGCTTAAAATCTATGGAAAGAGAGAAAAAACTCATGGACCAGAGTGTGGTGACTGCCAGGGGGAGGGGACAATTGGGGGAGTGGACGGCAGGGGCAGGTGGAGGAAGATATGGGGCGAATAAACGGTCAAGGAAAGGGGACTGGAGTTGGGGAGGTGAACACACAATGCAACATACAGATGGTGTGTTCTGGAACTGTGCACCTGAAACCTGTATCATTTTGTTAACCAGTGTCATCCCAATAAATTGATCAAAAAGATCCCAGTTCTTACTCTTACTAGCAGCAGCATCGTTCATCTGTAAAATGGGGAAATTATGGAAACAATTTCACAGGATTGTTAGGAGAATTGTTTACATATATGAAGAAAGGTTTATTATTTTTAGCTACCACTATGATTTTAGCTGTTATATTTTTACCTATTACTTTTACATTATAAAAAGCCAAATAACGTTCCAGTACCAACGGCTAAATCAGGTTAAAGAATCTTTATTTGGGGTAAATACTGAGGATGAAGCTATCCTAGGGGCCCAAGTAAACTACTTTTCATGGGAAGAAATACACCTCCCAGACAACTAGTAGAATTCTTCTGTGTCTGTAAGCCGTCCCCTGCCAACGCTACCCCCTTAATATGTTTATATACACTTTACATCTCCAGAAGAAAAGAAATATTCAAAGAAATCATGATATAAATATTTGTAATAAAAATAATAAGAAAAACATACCTGGGTAATCTTCAGATACATGTACTGAGTAGGATACACTGTTAAAACAGGAAGAGAGAGAGAAAAAGGCTCACATCAGTGCTATGGAAGAAACGCTTTTACAAAATAAAAACCAACCACACATCACTCATTCACGATTATATAAGGATAGAACAAAACATATCAGACATCCGAAAAATCTTTGATAGCTAACACTGGAAATGTACAGATTTTTAAGATATGAGAGAGAAAACATACAGATCTTGGAGATATATTTTCCATGAGTGTAAACAGTCTCTGAAATATCTTCCTCCCATGAGTGGCATTTTTTTTTGTATGGATCTATCTCAGCAATATCTAATATTCCCTGACAGTTGTTTGTGTCCTCAGCACAGATGTTATCAAATCATCTTTTCTATCAAAAACAGAGTATTCCTCCTGTTTAGTATGGAAATGTTTGCTTTTAATATTCTTCCCACAGTACACTGTGCTTTTGAAACGTGTCCTTTATCTTGAAAGAAGGAACAAAATGATGACAGTGTAGTTACTCCCCAGCCAATCTCTGCTCATCACTGTGCATAATAAACTACCTCCTGGTCTCGGGGGGGAGACTGAGTTGTTTCAAAATTTAAAAGATATTTTTTTAATTTATTGATTTTGGAGGGGAAGTGAGAGAGACAAACACACATACACACACAATGATGTGTTCCCCTCATCCATGCACTCACTGGGTGAATCTTGTATGTGCCCTGACCAGGGATCAATTCTACAATCTTGGAGTTTAGAGACAATGCTCTAACCAACTGAGCTACCCAGCCTGGGCTCAAAATAATTTTTGAATGCCATTTGAACAGTCTCACAGCTCCTGTCTCACGTACTGGTCTCATACGACGACACATTTTCTATCTCTATCAACCAGATTCCAAGTTTCTTTCGGTTAGGTCCAGTCTACTTATATTTTCAACATAGCCACCCCATTAGAGTGCACGACCCCCAGCACACATTCAAAGTTAACTTTCTGAATGGGTGAGCGGAGCTGTTACCTGCCACAGAGAAGTCTGAATTTAGTTCAAGTTCAGTCTAATTAACTGCCTGTTAAGATAAAGAAAAATCAATCCTCTCTGAAGGACAATGCAGAATGCAGTGTCTCTGCACAGTACAAAGTTAATCCAATGCAGTCCACATTACTTAACATAAAAACAAGCAGGGAAATCTAACCCATGGGCAAAAGAAAATCAGACCCACATGTTGGAATTAGCCTATGATGATGGTAAAGCAGTTATTGTAAGCATGCTTAAGGTCGTAAAGGAAAATGCAACCCAAAGAAAAAACAAACAGAAACACATTACCAGGGCACTGTGGAACACCAGCAGAAAAGCAAACATTTTGTATAATTATTGAGTTTTAGAAGGTGAGGGGAGAGAGAGAGAGAGAGAGACTAATGCAGGGACAAGAAGAGCTAAGAATCTCCCAATCAGGGTGGAAGGTGTAGACTGAAGAAGCTCTGAAAACCCTGAGAAGTAAGGCAAAGAGAACAACACCCAGGGACATGGTCAAACTGCTGAAAACCAGAGAGAAGAAAAAAATTGTAAGAGAAAAAGAAAAAGACCAGATGCATCACATACAGGGAAATGATAGCAATGAAGAGTTTCCTAAGACACTACAGAGGACGGAGGACAGTAAAGAGCTTGGGGCGGGGGAAACACGTGTGAACCCAGAATTCTATACCAGAACACGTATCTGAAGGCAAAGGAAGAGGCTTTCAGACAGAGGAGAAAACCGTGCCAGTCTGTCCAGCAGACCTAACACACAGGAGATCCCAGACAAAGTTTCCTAGGCTGGATACTGGAAAGTCAACACCCAGAAGAAATGAAAAGCACCAGAAATTATATAGAGAAAAGACTATTTTTCTCATAATGTCTTTATAATATATAGGACAGTTGAAGAATTCTAACACTTCATTGTGGGATTTAAACATATGTAAATATAACACATATGACAATTAGAGCATAATGTCAGGGAGGGGTTAAAGGTCATATATCCTTAGTTTCAAGGTGTTTACCTCATTTGTGAAATGGTACAATATTCACCCTAAATGATAACTCTAAGAAAACTTGAGGATAATTATTGTAATTCCCTAGAGTAAGCACAAACAAAAGCCTTAAAAAAAAAAAAAAAAGAAACACCAGATAAATTATACTGGAATTCTAAAATTGTTTCTGAAACATTTAGTTCAAAAAAAGAGAGGAACAGAAGAACAACAAGAACAACAAAAAAAACATAAGGGAGAAACAGAAAACACATTGTAAATGATGCCTGAATCCAACCATACCAAATATGGCATTAAATGCTAACGGACTAAACAGCCTGAATAAAAGACAAAAAAACAGAATGAATAAAAAAGCAAGATCCAAACCCACGCTGTTTTTAAGAAAGCCACATTAACTGTAAAGGCAAATATACACAGAAAGCAAAGAATGGATAGGCTATATATCCAGCAAACAGCAAGCGTAAGACTGCCGTGCTTAAATTTATAACGAAGACTGCAAGACAAAGGTACAAAGAGGTCATAAGGATGAAAGGGTCAATCAATTCATCAGAACGAAGGAGCAAAATCCTAACTGTGGATGCACCTGAAACAACTTTAAAATGCATGAGGCAAAACCAATAGAATTAAAGGAAAAACAGACAATGCCACAGTCATAGTTTGAGTAATTGACAGACCTAGAGCAACAAAATAAACAGTAAAATTAAATTAAAAAATAAAAGACACAGGCCCTGGCCGGTTGGCTCAGTGGTAGAGCGTTGGCCTGGCGTGCAGAAGTCCTGGGTTCGATTCCCGGCCAGGGCACACAGGAGAAGTGCCCATCTGCTTCTCCACGCCTCCCCCTCTCCTTCCTCTCTGTCTCTCTCTTCCCCTCCCGCAGCCGAGGCTCCATTGGAGCAAAGATGGCCCGGGCGCTGGGGATGGCTCCTTGGCCTCTGCCCCAGGCGCTAGAGTGGCTCTGGTCGCAACAGAGCGATGCCCCAGAGGGGCAGAGCATCACCCCCTGGTGGGCAGAGCGTCGCCCCCTGGTGGGCGTGCCGGGTGGATCCCGGTCGGGCGCATGCGGGAGTCAGTCTGTCTCTCCCTGTTTCCAGCTTCAGAAAAATACAAAAAAAATAATAATAATAATTAAAAATAAATAAATAAAAGACACAGAAGACATGAAATGTATTTTCATAGAAAACAACAATGGGAGAGTATTTTTTCCTTCTCAGGTGCACAGGGAGGGGGTGTTCACCAAGAAAGGCCGTCCCCTGGGCTACAACTCTCATCGTGGTCAATGTGAATGGGGCCACAGTCACCATGGTTCAGACCCTGGGTTCCTGGCTCAGCTGGCCCTTATGACACTAGGCCGTATGTCCTCAACATGTCACTGCCTTTTAGAATTTGTGCTTGGACTTGGCTCGGTGATTGCAGGCACGGGCTATGCAACCTTCCCGTACAATCCCACCAGTCAACGCTCTGACAGGCTGCTCGACAGTCCCCGGAAAGAGACTAGACAGAGACAAGAAAGACCGAATGAGGATGTGAGCAGAAAGGAGAGGTGAGGAGTACTGAGACCAGGTATGGATCTACTTAGAGCTTTCACAAAGCTGATACCAATTGTCCGATTAATTCAAGAAGCATTTCTTGGTAATCTGGTATAAGTCGAACATTGTGTTAATGCCAAATAAGATTCAGGTAGAGAAAAAAAAATGAGGAAATGACTTTGAATGATGGACGCAGAGCAAACAAAGACTATGCAACATAATGAATATGAAAGACAAACAACAGCCCCTTTTTATTCTTTTTTTTTTTTTTAACTTTTTATGGTAAAATAGGTTCGTATGAAGTTGCAGAGAATACAGGGAGGTCTCAGTAACTTTTGGCCAGTCCCCACACTGGATTACCTCTACAGTACAGTATCATAGCAGGAAATCAACAGAAGCGTGAAGTTCAGTTGTAGTGCCAGGTCAGTTTATCACATTTGCATCCTGTCTCCACTACCACAAAACAAGATGCAGATGCAGACCACGTGATCAAAGATTCCTGTGCTCCCCCCTCCCCTACCCCAGTCTCCCTTCACCAGGGTGTCCTTCACCCCAGGCTGCCGTTGACCAACTCTCCACCTCCACAATGTTACGAGCTCAAGAACATAATATAAATAGAATCATGGAGTTTGAAGCATAGTATTTTAAAGCAGATTTTTTTTTAAATAACTGAGACTGGCAATATTTAGGATACACTCCAGAAGAGGGAGATCAAATTAAGAGGCTACTGTGGTCATAAAACATGAGTAGTATTTGTGGGGAGATGTGTAACGGGAAGAAGGCAGAAACAAATGGCTGACAGTGCCCCCTTCCACCAAGAGCCCAGCATGGGGAATCATGACCCCAAACGCAACGCCAACAACCATGTCAGTGGTGCCTCCAACAAGCCAGGGGAGGTACACCCTCTAGGCCCCGGGGAATGTATTTTCCCATGGTTCCTTCCCATACACGGGAGATCTGGGCTATGCAGAAATGAAATGACTGATGCACAGTGGGACTAGGTGACAGGAGCTCAGACACGGTGGGATCACACTCGGTACCAACGTGAATTACTTCCCAATGGCCCACCATCTCAACGGACCCAGACCGGACTGCGGCAGGCTTCATTTTTCATCCAAATCAATGTCTACTACCGTATTTCCCCATGTATAAGACACTCCCATGTATAAGATGCACCTTAATTTGGGGGGCCTGATTTTTGTAAAAAAAAATGGATTACATAAAGTTATTGAGCTCAAGCTTTATTCATTACAGAATTCATACAACTTCTCATCAGTGTCAAAACTCCCATCCATTAGCTTGTCCTCATCTGTGTCTGACAACAAATCACCATCTTCAACAACAAGCATAAAAATAAGCACAAAAAAGTGGAAAATGCAAGTAAAAAAATCTACAGTCACTGTATAAGACGCACCCAGTTTTTAGACCCCCAAATTTTCGGGAAAGGGTGCGTTTTATACATGGGGAAATACGGTACATCCAAAGTGACACCTTTATACATTCCCATGTCCATCTCCAATTAGGGAGCCTACTGGGGTTAGAGTCAAATAAACAAGAGTCAAATTCGGGCTCTGAGCCCCCCCCTAGCTGGGTGGCACAAGGAAAGTAATTTCTACCTGCTCACCTCAATCCTTTTTGAGTCAGACGGGAGAACCCAGGCCTACCTTGCGAGCCCGCTGGGATGATTTAATAGCTTACCAGGTGTCAGGCCTGCAGGACAGCGCCAGCCCCACAGAAGCAGGTGCTGAGTAATCCCCGTCGGCGTCCAGGATAAGCAGTGAGAATTGACAGAAGTGAAATTTCGCGTGAATGAGTGTTCTCGGGGGGGGGGGGGGGAGTACTCGATCTTTGCTCAAAATCACCATTGTACATGTTACATTTACTGGAGGCAAAAAGCTAACTCCGATGACTTTATCTTATGGTTGTATTATTCTGGGCCTATTAGGAGTCGTTTCCCCACGCGGGGTCATACCTGATTTCTCAAGTACAGAACAGAAAGCAAGGGCCCTAGCCTGCCACCTGGCCCAGCAGCAACCGTGCCCCTGCCTTTTCTGGGTGGCGCACCAGAAGGAAAATCACCAGCCTGGAAAATCTGAACCAGCGTCTCTCTGTGGCATACAGGGCTCCCCGGGCAGCGGCCCAGTAGCAGCAGACATGGATGATTAAGCCCCAGGACCGCACAGGTAGGGCCGGACGCAGGGCAAGGGGCCAGGCCAGCGCAGAAGAGTCAGGGGTAGCCGTGTCATCAGCACTGAAGCAGGAAAAGCTACTATGCAGAAGTGACAGGAAAAGGTGACCATGAGATGGAAGAAAAACCTAAAGCCAGCTCGAAATTCTGACTCAGGAAAAAGTATCCTCAAGCATTCTGGAGTATGCTAAATTAAAATTATATTGAGATGGTCTGTCAGGAAGGTTGGGTCCATCCATGTGTTTGGTATATATGCTATATGCACTATGGAGTACCTGGTTCTTAATATTTCAAATGTAAAACGAGAATCTAGAAAGTATTTCTAGAACCTCGATGATGTTTTTAAATAAAAAGGTTGCTTCCATCCCTTAGTCCTCTGAATGCATCTATCCCAACCCAAGAGGCCTCTCGGTGGCCAGCCGGGGGCCTCAGAGGACTCCCTGCAGGAGCCCTCCGGTGTTTAATATCTTGTACGTTATTTATATTATTTGTTGACTCCTATAATAAAAATCACTCACAGGGTCATTCTTCTATCTAAACTTAACCACCCACTCTATTGCAATCCTATTCCTTTCAAAGTATCTACAAAGAACTAAGAAAAGATCGAGCTGGGCTCTCATTGCCAAGGTCACAGATCTAAGAAAAAAGTCTTTCAAGAATAGCGGGCAGCAAATGAAAGAAGGCAGGTTTCACATACTTGAGATGGGAACTCAGATGTGAGATGAAAGGTGTTATTTCTAGAAGCCCTTTCTGAAGCACTGAATTCAGTCTCTGTATTTTGTAAGTGGGCCCCCAGCTTGGAGACTTTCTACCACCCCCGAGCTCAAACGCCTGGAGCCTGCGGCCCATGCTTTCTCAGGTAAAAACCTGGGCGTTCTGATGAGAGCAAGCAAAGCCGAATTATTTTCTTGCACACAAAAGGGAGTCCCTTTTGCCCTCTTCTCTAAAATCTAAAGCAATTCCTCTGATAAACCAAATCCTTCCATATCTCTCTGCTCCCTGCTTAGATAACTTTTAGAATTCACTTGAGAAAAAGCAGAGTGCAGAGATGAACAAAAATACTGCAGCTAATGGCTAGCGGTCCTTCACCCAGGCACAAGGCTTGTGCGTACACGTCTGAACGTCTGAACTCTGTGCATTCGCTTTCGACGGGCCGATCAATGTGCTCCACCCCACTCCTGGACCCACGTGGGCTTACCAGAACTGGAATTCAGTCCTGTACTTAGAATCCCGCTGCTCACCCTTCAACACTATAGGGCGGAAGTGACTGTCCAGATATCCACCCCTAAAACCAACTCTTGCATCTCAAGCCAGAGGGTGGTGTTTGACGCACTAGAAGCTGACACTTGCTACTTCGATGCCATTTACTTCCCCAAACCTTCGCCATCCCTTCATTATTACTTTCATCTTCCAAAAACATTTCCTAGATATCTAGGTCAATCAATGAATGCTATAGCGGCCCCCTTCTTTACTATGATTAGCTACCAATTATTTTGTCATTTATGCAGAATTAGGGATTTCCAGGGCACGCTCTCCCTCTTACTAGAAATGCTCACATTGCCCACATCCATGGGACAATGTTACATGTAGTACCATGGCCTGATTCTCCCCTAACTTTGGCTCACCAAATCCATGGCAACCCCTTGACCTTGACTTGGAGTGTGACTTGCTCTCCTTCCACAAGCTCAACTGCCACATCCCTCTGTCTAGCTATGATTTTATCACCACTTAGCCCCCACCCCTTGTTCCTCCTCTCCACATCCTCTGGTCCCCACGGGTTCACCTTTTGCGCGGTCAGTGCCTCCCGGCGTCCTCTGCCTCTTTACATGACGGTGGGGCGCCGCTGCTCCCTCCACGCCCCCCACCCTGCACCCCTAGCTGGGCCACGCATTTTTCTCCTTGATCCGGGGCTCCGAGTGCCGCTGGGAAGGACCACGGAAGGAAGGGCTCTGGGGCCACTCCCCACATGAATGGCTCTCAACACCAGCCATTCACGACTTTGCTCAGTGACCCACCCATGTGCACTCCTTGGCTTTTTCTTCTCAGGTGTGTTTTCCAGTCCTCGCGACTTTCCCGCAACCTGTAACAACCCGCCCGTTCATCACCTGCACTGACACAGAATAGATCACCGTGTGGTTATACCCCCCAGGCACCCTCCCGGTTCTTACTCCAACCAACCACCTGCAAGCTCATTCTCTTCCTGCACCCGGAGAGAAGGAAATGTCTCTCTCATGTCAGACTAATTTGTCTACTTGATTAGCAGATCCCACAAACCAAAACTGCATTTGGAGCCTCGTTCTATTAATCTAACCTAACAATTCCACAATTTGAAATTCACCAAAAATGTATAACTATGGGAGTACGAAAAGATTTACCCACACAGCTCTTATGGTAGTACAATTTAAAATGAAAACGTATCCAAAAACATAAATAAAACAAAAAGGTATCCAAAAAAGCAAGACTGCCAACAATGTGATTATACAAACTGCTGCATACACACAATGTAACATGAGGCAACTCTGAAAAACTAATGGTGCGAAATAAACGTGTAATGGAAGAGATTAGTGTTTCTGATACATTAATGTGCATACAAGAATTTGGACAGCTAGAATGTATTTCCATTAAAAATGTGTAAATACACATCAACTGCTAATATACACTGATAGAACCATGCTTGAAAAGTAATGACAAATTTTAACAGTTGTTATCTCTTGGCTATTAGATAAAAGGTGTCTGCATTTCTGTGTCTCAGTATTGTTTCAATCTTACATAATAAGTGTGCATTGTGTACAAAGAATAAAAAGCTATAGCAATGTTTAACCTCTCCCTTCACCTTGTAGCCTTTTTCTAATTATCGTCTTACTTTCCCTTCTTCTTCAAGTCAGGTTTGGACGAAAAGAGCAGGCTAACCCCATTCTCACTCCCTCCCCACTGGAACATGACTTTATAGTCTGGCTTCCACTCCCAGGTCTCCACCAAGATTGGCCTATTTTCTCTAGTCTTCTTCTGACACGGATTCGGATCCTCGGGTGCACTTAATTAAAACGAAGACTCCGTGAAACCCTCCCGCCTTGGTCCCTGAACGCCACCCCCTCTCCCCGGGTCCCGCCCTGCTTTGAAGGTGCTCTTCCTCATCTCCCGACTTTGGATTTCCACGTGCCCTGCCGCTCCCATACTGCAGTGCTGTCCAGGCGTGCTGCCTGTTCTGTGTGTCCACACGGGGAACCGCAGTGCATCCACGCATCCACGAGTCTCCTTCCGGCCATAAGCGGGAACCCCCCTTAAATTCCCCATCTCTGACCCAGGTAGACAGCTTCTTCCTTTTCCCTATATTTTCAACCGGATATTCTACAAGCAAATGAAACCTAGCACATAGACAAACAGAATTCATAGCTTTCTTCACATTAATATTTGACCCAGCAAAATAAATACCAAGAAATCTGGTGCCAAGAACAGCAGCAGTTGCTCGTAGGAGTTGGAGATTGATCTACAGGACTCAAGCCCTGGGCCACTTTCTGGGGCAGGGAAATTGTCCTTCAGTGGATGTGAAGTGGGACCTGGGAGGGGGCATTTCTAAAAAGCACCCCGAGTAATTTTGATGAAGGTAAGTTAGACCTTGTTTCTAAAAAATACTGATTCTGCAGAATAAACTACTCACTCCTTAGCTCGTCCTCCAAGGCTCTTTGTGACCTGACCCGACTATGAAACCAGCCCAAACCCTGACAAGTCCCTGCAGACCTAACTTCCAAACATTCCAAGTTCAATGTTCCTGAAACCTGTCAATTTTTTCTTTAACACCAAGGAAGTGGAGCCAGACGGTCTAGATTTGACATTTGTCTCTGCCATTATTAACTGTATGACAGCGGGCTAGGTAACGAACCTCTCTGCCTTGATTCACTTATCTGTAAGCACCTATCCTATAGGGCTACTGTGAGGAGTAAACAAGTTAATATCTTTGTAAAGCTTCAGAAGACAAAAAAAACAACACAAAGTATCCAATAAATATTAGCTGCCTCATTAATAATATTACTATCATTCTTTTTTTTTGGTATTTTTCTACAGTGAGAAATGGGGAGTCAGACAGACAGACTCACGTATGCGCCTGACCAGGATCCACCTGGCATGCCCACCAGGGGGCGATGCTCTGCCCATCTGAGCTGTTGCTCCATTACAACCAGAACCATTCTAGCGCCTGAGGCAGAGGCCATGGAGCCATCCTCAGTGCCCGGGCCAACTTTGCTACAATGGAGCCTTGGCTGCGGGAGGGGAAGAGAGAGACAGAGAGAAAAGAGAAGGAGAAGGGTGGAGAAGCAGATGGGCGCTTCTCCTGTGTGCCCTGGCCGGGAATCGAACCCAGGATTTCCACATGCTGGGCCAACACCCTACCGCTGAGCCAACCAGACAGGGCCTATTACTATCATTCTTATTACTCTTACACACAGACTTACTTTCCCAGATACTTTCCTGGGATACATTCCCTCTTCCCTCAGGACTCCATCTCAGGGAGAACATCTTATAAAACTTCTCCTACAACCCAGGCAGACTTGGGCGTTCCTTTCCCTATGCCATCCCCCAACCTTGATATTCATTGTCCTCTACACTGATGGTACAGACCCGACACTTTCATCCTCCAATTCCTAAGGATCTGATAGAGTAACTTATCACTCAATAAATCTTTTCTGAACAAACCAAATCTCTTTTCCAAAATTATCTAAAGATATAACATAATAGGTCTTGACAGAATACCTACTACTTGAGCAAGTGTTTCAATATTTTATAAAAATCAGCAAATGCTGGTGCCCACCAGTGCCCCCTGTAGGTACACGCCACCCTCACATGCTCTTCACGGGCCCCTGTGATGTACAGAAAGAATGGTCTCTGACTGCCCAGGTCGTATGTCTTCTCTGTGCTTTTATTTTGAAATCTCCATAATGGAGGTGATACGTGCATTATTACCAATCCTGACAGAATAAGATGAAATTCAGTTTACATAATGTAAAGGAAGATCTTTGAGATACTCAAAAAAAAAAAAAAAAAAAAAAATGGAAGCACCAGGTAGTTTCAATACAAAAGAGTAGAAATGTTAGCATTTCAAAATGATCAGTCGTTTAACAATTGCCTTCTCAGCAGAGTGCTGCTACATTTGCAAGTTTTTATTTGACCTACTTCTATCTTCAAAATATAAAATAAAGAATGTCGGCTCTCCGACACAGAAGAGGGTAGTGGTGTGGATATGCTAGATCAGAAACTTGTGGCAACCGCATATATCCTGTGCAAGGAACACGCATGCTTTCTCCAATGTCCCTAACGTTACCAGTGCACATACTTCCTCTTCCGTACTCAACAGGAAGACAGGACAACTAAGTTCTCATTCCCCAAGAGAAGACACATCTCTCCCACCAACAAAATAAATTGTTAATAGAGGACAACTTACACTACTCTTTATAAAGGTAAAAGGATAAATACGCTAGCCTGATAAACATTGCTTCTCAGTAGTCCATAGGTTCCTGTTTCAAAGCTTATTTTCATAATCTCTAAAATTACACTTTCAGCAAGTGAAGTAACTGGATAGAAAGAAACGGTGTTTGTTTGATTTTTTGCGAAGTGGCCACGTCAGCAACTTCTGTGCTTAAATATGGTACTACAGGTCATATGCTTAGATTTTTAGGCAAACTCTCT
Source organism: Saccopteryx leptura (assembly GCF_036850995.1). Taxonomy (NCBI): domain Eukaryota; kingdom Metazoa; phylum Chordata; class Mammalia; order Chiroptera; family Emballonuridae; genus Saccopteryx; species Saccopteryx leptura. Next base: position 153,779,441 of record NC_089503.1, read on the forward strand.
TCTCATCCGGAAGGAAGTTGAAAAACCATCCAACTTTCATTAGAAACCAAATGCATACTTTATGTGTGGTATTAACATACCATACGGTCTGGGCAAAATTTACTCTCCTCCTGCCTTAGACGAATGCAAGAGCCAACAGTATATTTAAATAAAGTTCTGCTACTTTCTCATTCTTTAATCACAACCAAAAATAAAATTTCACAAATACAGTTTCAACAAGATGTGAACAGTGGCCAGAATGTGCCAAGTCACCAACATTCAATTCAGCATATGGAAATATTATCTCTATTTCTTCCTCAAAAGTCTAGTGCTGGGACTTTTCTTCTCTGCACAGTGTGCAACTATAACAAATTCAAAACTGTTTGGGTAAAGAGTCACTAAAACGTAGATGCCCTCACTCTCGCTGCTTTACCTTTGAGCTCAAGTTATAACTGGTGAAAACAATGTTTACGGCCACTACCAATGATTGACACAGCATACCAGGGCTGAAAAGCCAAACAGATTGGAATCATTTATAACTGAAGCAAGGTTTTGTTGGGGCAAGAAAACACATTTTAAGAAAACACAACAAATAATCAGAGATAACTGCAATAGATACTAAGATATGACCTCAGAAAATTTTAAAAATATTTAAGGTACCTAAAAAAGCTGCTCTTCCCGAAATAATTTGTGAAATATCAACATAACTTTTTTTCTGTGACAGAGACAGAAGGACAGTTAGGTACAGACAGACAGGAAGGGAGAGAGATGAAAAGCATCAATTCTTCATTGTGGCACCTTATTTGTTCATTGATTGCTTTCTCATATGTGCCTTGACAGGGGGGCTACAGCAGAGCCAGTGACCCCTTGCTCAAGCCAGCAACCTTGGGCTCAAGCTGGTGGGCTTTTGCTCAAACCAGATGAGCCCATGTTCAAGCTGGCAACCTCGGGGTTTTGAACCCGGGTCCTCCGCGTCCCAGTCCGACGTCTTTTTTTTTTTTTTTTTTTTAAGTTAAATTTATTGCGGTAACACTGGTTAGGAGCATTAGATACATTTTAGAATGCATATCCAGCATAATTCTTAATACCGTCGAAAACCCTGCTGCTGCCAACCAATCCACTTTGGTCTTTCGACAATGCCCTGCGTCCTCCCTCTGAGAACACAACAACAGAAAGAGACCCCTCTCAGCTCTCAGCCTGCCAGGTTCCCTCTTCCTGGGACTCTCTCCCTCCCTGCCCTTTCACTCCTTTCTGCCTTCTTAACCCAACTCACAGGCCACCACCGCCAAGGAGAAAAACTTTCTGAGCACCTTCCCAAACCTGGATACACCTTACTCTCAAGCAATGACACAGGTTGCAATTAGATGCTTACTGACATGACATTAGCATTTGCTCCTCCCGACTACTTCTATTATAACATTAGAGGGCACATCTGCTTCTTTCACCATAGAATCCTGGAAGCCACCATGAGACCATCACATAGTAGGACCACTGGAAGTATCTGTGGAATGAATGCTTACGAAAAACGTATAAATCCTTTTATCTTTCAACTCAGAGTAATCGTTGTCACACGATTTCTTAGCAAATATGATTTGGTTCGCTATCCAGAGAATCAAGAGCGTAGGCTTAGAACACGACACCTTTACAAGCCAGGCGAACCGGAGAAAATTAAATTGGCTACCCTCCTGCGTATTTGTTCACTGAGATAACATCTACCTCCCTGTGTTGTCAAGGGGATTACAGGGAGGGTGACACGCGGGAGAAAGCAGCTGTGTGGAGACAAGAGATGATTAATTAAAATGATGTCTCAGCTCCCTCTCCCTCCCAAAATTCAAGAATGAGAAGCAGCAAAACACTTCTGTCAAGGGTAGCCATAGGCCTCCTCCCTGTCCGGTCCACCTCTTTCCTTCCCTGCTGCAAACGGAAACCCTTGGGTGTGCAGGAGAATCTCCTGTGGGGAGGAGAAAAGAGCTGAGCAATTGGATAAGCCCATCTGATCAGAACAGCGATCTGTTTCCCACAGTAAGAAAGGGAAGTCAGTACCCCTACATGTGGGCCTGTTGGCTGCAGCAATGGGGGGACGGTGGCCTGTTCAGCATACAGTTTGGAACTTTTATTTAATGGTTTTGGGAAAAGACACCCCTCCTCCTGAACATGAAGGAGGTCTCACAGCCCCGTTTCTCTGGGAGCCTTCTAACACCCAGAGTAAACAGAGAAAGGTTGAGCTCAGAAAAGTCCAGGGGCAGAGGCTAAGCCCTGATCAAACCAACCCTAAATCTCACTATCAGTGGACTCTGCGTTGAATGAACAAATTTTTGGCTTTCCTTTCATTAGCTACACCAGCATGAACTATTTTTGTTTTTCACAACCAAAAATCACCCTATCTTGTACACAGACCTATTAAACTGCCTGACATATTTTAATGAAAACATCTGCAAGCAACTTAAAACAACCTCATAAAATACGTGGCCTTGATTTAATTTCATGATTTTTTTGTCCAATTACTTTAAAGTAGTGAATATACCCATGATTTACTTAGGTTTATAAGTAATATTCATAAATTTTACAGAACTTATGACCTAAAAACAATGATAATAAAACTGGATATAGGGAATTATATAACCAAAGACACAAATTCACAGGTCTGATTATTTCTCTGTTTGCCAATGATAAAGTTATTTTCTTTAAGAGGCAACACTTTTTTCCTTTGTGCTTACATGGCTTTTTAGTCCTTGATAGGAATGTGATTTACTGTTTTGTTTCACTGCTGTAAGTACAGAAAATTGGATTTGGGAAATTGTAGTCCTAACCACTGCTTTTCTTCCTTCTTTCTGCGCCTCTTGGGAGGTCTAACTAAATAGACAGTGGCGGTCATACTGTTAGAATGCAGAACAGCATCTCTGAGTGCTTACTAAAACCCGTTAGCCCTTCACTCTTCATTAAGCTTTTGAAAAATGATTCATTCTCCCAAGATTAACGTGAAAAGTATAATGACTTGAAAACAGTGACAACCGTACTGAAATCTGACACAGTTTGACCACCAAGTTCATCAACTCCTAGACATTCAATTAGCAAATGTGGTTCGTTCTTCAGCCAGTAGACCTGTCACTGAGAGACAGCCTCCAAGTAATAAATACGCAACACGTGGACAGCCGCGGGAATGGCTTCCCCGAAGGACAGGCAGCTGCAGAGAAGGCGCAGTTACATAAGACTGAGTCAACTGACGACACACGGACGCGCAGCCATCTGTATAGATGTGGTTGCTGTTTTAATAATCCGTTTTCTAATGGATAAATGAGGAAGACTCTCACCTTTTTCTTTGCTTTTTCAGCTACATTTTCCACTTTGTAGACATTGTTTTTATAAACTAAAATGAACCATTTTAAAAGAACATCTACATCTCACTGATCCCTGAAGAATTCAGAAACTCCTAATGAGTGTGCTCTTACTCCTCAGGGCCATATAGTTATTTTCACAGGTTCAATAAGAATGGGCTCTGCCTTGGGGAGGGTAGTTCTGTTGGTTAGAGCAGTGGTCCCCAATCCCCGGGCCATGGACTGGTACCGGTTCGTGGGCCATTTGGTACCGGTCCGCAGAGAAAGAATAAATAACATGAAATGTTGTCAGAATAACAAATTTAAATACAGCCTGAATAATGAGGACATGCTCGTTACTCCTTTAACTTAGCCCAATAAATATCGTAAGTTCGACAATTATATTTAGAAATTCCAGTTTTTTACACCGGTCACATAATTTTATTTTGTGCATTTATCTGTCCCACCCTAAAGGCCGGTCCGTGAAAATATTTTCTGACATTAAACTGGTCCGTGGCCCAAAAAAGGTTGGGGACCACTGGGTTAGAGCATCATCCTATATGCTAATGTTGCAGGTTTAATCCCTGGTCAGGGCACATACAAGAATCAACCAAGAAAATGCATAAATAAGTGGGACAACAAATCAATATTTCTCTCTCTTCCCTGCCTCTCTCTCTCTCTCTCTCTCTCTCTAAAATCAACATAAAAAAATAAATAAGACATGCTCCCCCTTTTTACCAGGCTGTTAATGGTCACATCAACTGTATAACTAAAGTTATACCTAGCATATCATATTCGAAAATGATTTTCATATAATCAGAAATGACAAGCAACTATGGAGGGACAAGGGCTGACTTTACATGAGGAAACAATGCCTACAAACCTGTCCCAAGAAAGCTGGCAGGCCTGACCAGCAGGCTCCCCGAGTTATCACGGGCGAGCAAGGACACTTTCCGGAAAGACCTAGGCCAGTGATTGGCAAACTCAATAGTCACTAGAGCCAAATATCAACAGTACTATGATTGAAATTTCTTTGAGAGCCAAATTTTTTAAACTTAAACTATATAGGTAGGTACATTCCTTATCGAGGTAGCGCCCACACGTGGTATTTTGTGGAAGAGCCACACTCAAGGGGCCAAAAAGCCGCACGTGGCTTGCGAGCCTCAGTTTGCTGACCCGAGATAGGTGAACGTCAGGAGCCCCAACCGGACCGAACGCCACCCAATAACACAGATACTGTAGGTGAAATCCAATGGAGACAATTTCTTGTTTTTGTTTTCCTGGCCTCACAGAAGCAAATAACAAAGGCTTCTAAATGTTCAACCCAAGATTTCTTAGGAAAACTTCTGGGGAAGGTCATTCTCTCAGCTCTGTAGCTCATGGGTCCAGATTCGCAAACTCAGGTGGATTCGGTGGCCACCGAATACCCTCGTGGCGGCTTTTTCTGATGGACGTGCAACCTTCCAAAATGAGGATCACAGGAGGAAGACAACAGAACAACCGTCAGGAACCTGCAAACAGGCCAGAGATTCTGGGTCTTTCCCCCTGGAATGCTGGGCACCGTGCAGGGGACCCTGCAGTGACGGTTGACTCTCAAGAGGCTTCGACCGCCACGGCCACATTCTACTCGTCAGGGATGAAAGCTAAGAATTGTAAATAACTGATCACCATGTACATGATTTCTTTCTATGGCATTATAAATGAATTTTTTTTTTCTAATCAAGAAGCTACATCTCAGCAAGTCAAATGCCTGTACCTCCACCTCTCACTTGAACCATCTTTTGTATGCAAACACAAAGCATAGCTCCACTAGAAATCATCAGTGAAGGCCTCCTAATTTAGGATGAATTTAGGTCCTAGGCTGATTAAGTCAACCTTATAAATACAGTAGACTTTGCTTACGAAAAACGTTTGTTGGAAAGGTCGAGGTACCGAAAAGGTTCACGGAGACGGATTGTTTAATAAATAATAGTGTATCGATTACAAACAACCTGCAGTCACTAAAAGACAGACACTATGCCCTGTAATCTAATGATGAGATGACCCTGCCTTTGTTAAAAATTTGAATTTGTATGTATTTATTCAAATATGGATTTATTGTGGTAGACAGCTCTTGAGGGGGAGGAGAAGGGTATAAAGGTATGCTTTTGGGGGGAAGGTTTCTTGGATCATTGATTACTGTTATTGTTAATGATATTTGCTGCCTTTTTCTTTTTTATTTTTCCTAGAATAAACTTCATTAATAGTAATCAAGGTCCCTAGGGGAACATGATTAGAATTAATTTAAAAATTATATTCCAGGATTCAAATAAGGGTACACTCACTAACAAAATGGGGAGAACTCAGATGACGTCAGAGACATGGTGCGGTAGGAAGCGATACCGATAAATCTCCCCCAAAACTCAAAAAGATCTTCAACCAGAAACAGAAAAACCTATCCTTGGAGCCTCCAGATGTCTCGCAATACACCCGAAGGTATGGTCGAGAGAAAAATTGGCTAAATATATAATCAAACCCCAAAGGAAATAGGGAGTAAGAAATGCTCCAATTTCCTCACAAACCTAAATAGGGCTGCTTTCACTGGGAACTGAGAATATAGAAACTGAGGCGGACAAAGGGGGTGAATAGATCCAGGCCACGGCACAAATGGCCGAACCAGGCTGTGGCACGGAGATCCAAGCCGAGGAAAAACTGTGCCTGTGGCAACCCAGTCAATACAAGCTAACACTCGTGCCAAACCCAGACAAAGAAAGACAGGCGGGGCAGCCATTTTCCCCGATCTCCTGGTCGGCGCGCGCAGATAGTGGGCGAGAGATTCCTCCGAGTGCCTCGGGAGTGGGCACTCGTGTTACCCCACAGAGGGGCAGAGTCAGGGGCCTTTATGTGGGCCAAAAGCGGAATCTCCGGGCCGCCCCAGCGCCCTGAAAAAGCCGCGCATGGGGAGGGAGCGAGAGCCAATTACAACGCTGGAACTTTTCCGTGTGGGAGGGGTTTCACTCAGAGTGTGAGACTGCTGGCCTGATATCCTGGTCTGCGCACAGATAGTGAGCGAGAGTTTCCTCCAAGCGCCCCAGGAGTGGGCGCCCGCCCGTGTTACCAGACAGAGTGGCAGAGCCAAAGGTCTTTGAGTGGGTGGAAGCCCCGCATGATTATGTTAGCAGCACTGACTGACTTAGCCTTACACAGAGCCCTGTGCTGAGTGGGAATAGAGTGGAGATTTGCCAGGTCTTTGAGCTTCTTACTCTCCAGGCAGAGGCAGCAGCAACCCCATAGCTGGATAATCAGGCTACTAATTGAGGAAGGAAAGACTAGGAGAGAGGCTCCAGGAACACGGACTCTCTCACTGACGGAGCCTATAAATGCTAATGAGCCTAGACTGCCAACGAGACTGAAGCACAATACAATTACCTCTCCCCAATTCAGGCCCTCCAGTACAGGCATTGTTTGTTCTATTTAGTACAATATAATTTACAGTTCACCACAAGATTTTCTCAAGAAAGAGGGGAGAGGAAAGGAGAGGAAAAAAGGAGGGGGGGAATAATATCTTTTTTAAATTTTAATTTTATTTTATTTTTCTTTATTTAATTATTAATTAAAAAAAAACTTTTTGATTTTTATTTTTATATTTTTAACTTTTTATTCTTTATTAAATCTCATTAATACTATCAACAAAACCACCCTCAGATGCCATTAAGGAAGAGAAAATAGAATATCATGGATACAAAAGAAAGAGAGGTAACACAGATAGATGAGGAAAAATCTATGGAGAAAAAATTTAATATATTGGAAACCTTAAGATAAGCAACAGAGAATTTAAAATATAAATCCTAAAAATACTCAGAGAAATACAAGAAAACACAGAAAGGCAAATTTTCGAGTTCAGAAAACAACTCAATGAACACAAAGAATATATTTCCAAGGAAATTAAAACTATAAAAACAAATCAAACAGAGATGAAAAACTCAATTCACGAGCTGAAAAACGAGGTAACAAGCTTAGCTAATATAAAAAGCCAGATAGAAGAGAGGATTAGTGAAATAGAAGACAAGCAACTTGAGGCAAACAGAGAGAAGAAGAAAGAGACTCAAAAATTAAAAAAAATGAGATAGCCCTACAGGAATTATCTGACTCCATCAAAAAGAATAACATAAGAATAATAGGTATATCAGAGGGAGAAGAGAGAGAAAATGGAATGGAGAACATACTCAAACAAATAATAGATGAGAACTTCCCAAGCCTGTGGAAAGAAAGAAAGCCTCTAATTCAAGAAGCAAACAGAACTCCGAGTTTTCTTAACCCCAACAAACCTACCCCAAGGCACATCATAATGAAACTGGCACAAACCAACAGCAAAGAAAAAATTCTCAAGGCAGCCAGGGAAAAGAAGAATACAACAGATAAAGGAAGGCCCATTAGATTATCATCAGATTTCTCAGCAGAAACTCTACAAGCTAGAAGAGAGTGGACCCCAATATTTAAAGTCCTGAAAGAGAGGAACTTTCAGCCACGAATACTATACCCATCAAAGCTATCCTTCAAATATGAAGGAGAAATAAAAACATTCACAGATACAGAAAAGATGACGGAATTTATCATCAGAAAACCCCCACTCCAGGAATTACTAAAGGGGGTTCTCCAATCAGATACAAAGAACAAAAAAAACCAGAGCCACAAGTAAAAGCTCCAAGAAGAACACAATAAAACCAAATTTAAACTGTGACAACAACAAAAAGAAAAGGGGAGGAGAGGATGGAGATTAACAGTAGCAAAGGACAATGGAGTGCAAAAGTAATCACAAAATAGTGCACTACAATGAACAGGGTGGGAACCCTTTTCATTACTTAAAGGTAATCACCATTGAAAAACCACCACAGAAGCACACGATATAAAAAAGATAGCAACAGAGGAAAGATGTATGGAATACAACCAAATAAAAACAAAAGATAGAAAAACGAAAGAGAAGGATCAAACGAGACACAAAACTAACAGAAAGCAATCTATAAAATGGCAATAGGAAACTCACAAGTGTCAATAATTACACTAAATGTAAACGGATTAAACTCACCAATAAAAAGGCACAGAGTAGCAGAATGGATTAAAAAAGAAAATCCAACTGTATGCTGCCTACAAGAAACTCATCTAAGTAACAAGGATAAAAACAAATTCAAAGTGAAAGGCTGAAAAACAATACTCCAAGCAAATAACATCCAAAAAAAAGCAGGCGTAGCAATACTCATATCTGATAATGCTGACTACAAGACAGCAAAAGTACTCAGAGACAAAAATGGCCATTTCATAATGGCTAAGGAGACACTGAATCAAGAAGACATAACAATTCTTAATATATATGCACCAAACCAAGGAGCACCAAAATATATAAGACAGCTACTTATTGACCTTAAAACAAAAACTGACAAAAATACAATCATACGTGGAGACCTCAATACACCGCTGACGGCTCTAGATCGGTCATCCAAACAGAGAATCAACAAAGATATAGCGGCCTTAAACAAAACACTAGAGCACCTGGATATGATAGACATCTACAGGACATTTCATCCCAAAGTGATTGACTATACATTTTTCTCTAGTGTACATGGATCATTCTCAAGAATTGACCATATGTTGGGCCACAAAAACAACATCAGCAAATTCAGAAAAATCGAAGTTGTACCAAGCATATTTTCTGATCATAAAGCCTTGAAACTAGAATTCAACGGCAAAAAAGCGGAAAAAAATCCCACGAAAATGTGGAAACTAAACAACATACTTTTAAAAAATGAATGGGTCAAAGAAGAAATAAGCACAGAGGTCAAAAGATATATACAGACAAATGAAAATGACAATACGACATATCAGAATCTATGGGATGCAGCAAAAGCAGTGATAAGAGGGAAGTTCATATCACTTCAGGCATATATGAACAAACAAGAGAGAGCCCAAGTGAACCACTTAACTTCACACCTTAAGGAACTAGAAAAAGAAGAACAAAGACAACCCAAAACCAGCTGAAGAAAGGAGATAATAAAAATCAGAGCAGAAATAAATGAATTAGAGAACAGAAAAACTATAGAAAAAATTAATAGAACAAGGAGCTGGTTCTTTGAAAAGATCAACAAAATCAACAAACCCTTGGCAAGAATTACCAAGGAAAAAAGAGAAAGAATTCATATAAACAAAATCCAAAATGAAAGAGGAGAAATCACCACAGACACCATAGATATACAAAGAATTATTGTAGAATACTATGAAAAACTTCATGCCACTAAATTCAACAACCTAGAAGAACTGGATAAATTCCTAGAACAATACAACCTTCCTAGACTGAGTCAACAAGAAGTAGAAAGCCTAAACAGACCTATTAGTAGAGAAGAAATAGAAAAAACCATTAAAAACCTCCCCAAAAATAAAAGTCCAGGCCCTGACGGCTATACCAGCGAATTTTATCAAACATTCAAAGAAGACTTGGTTCCTATTCTACTGAAAGTCTTCCAAAAAATTGAAGAAGAAGCAATACTTCCAAACACATTTTATGAGGCCAACATAACCCTCATACCAAAACCAGGCAAGGATGGCACAAAAAAAGAAAACTACAGACCAATAATATCTCTAATGAATACAGATGCTAAAATACTAAACAAAATACTAGCAAATCGAATACAACAACATATTAAAAAAATAATACATCATGATCAAGTGGGATTCATCCCATAATCTCAAGGATGGTTCAACATACGTAAAACGGTTAACGTAATACACCATATCAACAGAACAAAGAACAAAAACCACATGATCTTATCAATAGACGCAGAAAAGGCTTTCGATAAAATACAACACAATTTTATGTTTAAGACTCTCAACAAAATGGGTATAGAAGGAAAATATCTCAACATGATAAGGGCCATATATGATAAACCATCAGCTAACATCATATTAAATGGCACTAAACTGAAGGCTTTCCCCCTTAAATCAGGAACAAGACAGGGTTGTCCACTCTCTCCACTCTTATTTAATGTGGTACTAGAGGTTCTAGCCATAGCAATCAGACAAGACAAAGAAATAAAAGGCATCCATATCAAAAAAGAAGAAGTAAAGGTATCACTTTTTGCAGATGATATGATCCTATACATCGAACACCCCAAAGACTCCACAAAAAGATTACTAGAAACAATAAGCCAATACAGTAAGGTCGCAGGATACAAAATTAACATACAGAAGTCCATAGCCCTTCTATATGCCAACAATGAAACATTTGAGAACGAACTCAAAAGAATAATCCCCTTCACGATTGCAACAAAAAATAAAAAGTAAATTACCTAGGAATAAACATAACAAAGATTGTAAAATACTTAGATAATGAAAACTATAAACTATTGTTAAGGGAAATCGAAAAAGATATAATGAGATGGAAGAATATTCCTTGTTCTTGGTTAGGAAGAATAAATATAATCAAGATGACCATATTACCCAAAGCAATATACAAATTTAATGCAATTCCCATCAAAATTCCAATGACATTTTTTAAAGAAGTGGAGCAAAAAATCATCAGATTTATATGGAACTATAAAAAACCCCGACTAGCCAAAGCAATCCTAAAGAAAAAGAATGAAGCTGGGGGCATTACAATACCTGACTTCAAACTATATTACAGTGCCACGACAATCAAAACAGCATGGTATTGGCAGAAAAATAGACACTCAGACCAATGGAACAGAATAGAAAACCCAGAAATAAAACCACATATATATAGTCAAATAATTTTTGATAAAGGGGCCAACAACACACAATGGAGAAAAGAAAGCCTCTTCAATAAATGGTGCTGGGAAAACTGGAAAGCCACATGCAAAAGAATGAAACTGGACTACAGTTTGTCCCCCTGTACTAAAATTAACTCAAAATGGATCAAAGATCTAAACATAAGACCTGAAACAATGAAGTACATAGAAGAAGACATAGGTTCTAAACTCATGGACCTGGGTTTTAAAGACCATTTTATGAATTTGACTCCAAAGGCAAGAGAAGTGAAGGCAAAAATTAATGAATGGGACTACATCAGACTAAGAAGTTTTTGCTCAGCAAAAGAAACTGATAACAAAATAAACAGACAGCCAACTAAATGGGAAATGATATTTTCAAACAACAGCTCAGATAAGGGCCTAATATCCAAAATATACAAAGAACTCATAAAACTCAACAACAAACAAACAATCCAATAAAAAAATGGGAAGAGGACATGAACAGACACTTTTCCCAGGAAGAAATACAAATGTCCAACAGATATATGAAAAGATGCTCATCTTCTTTAGCTATTAGAGAAATGCAAATCTAAACTGCAATGAGATACCACCTCACACCTATTAGATTAGCTATTATTAACAAGACAGGTAATAGCAAATGTTGGAGAGGCTGTGGAGAAAAAGGAACCCTCATTCACTGTTGGTGGGAATGTAAAGTAGTACAACCATTATGGAAGAAAGTATGGTGGTTCCTCAAAAAACTGAAAATAGAACTACCTTATGACTCAGCAATCCCTCTACTGGCTATATACCCCCACAACTCAGAAACATTGATACGTAAAGACACATGCAGCCCCATGTTCATTGCAGCATTGTTCACAGTGGCCAGGACATGGACACAACCAAAAAGCCCATCAATAGATGACTGGATAAAGAAGATGTGGCACATATACACTATGGAATACTACTGAGCCGTAAGAAATGATGACATCGGATCATTTACAGCAAAATGGTGGGATCTTTTTATTTAATTTTTTTTAGAGAGGAGAGAGAGTGAGAGAGAGAGGAGGGGGGGAGGGAGGAGCAGGAAGCATCAACTCCCATATGTGCCTTGACCAGGCAAGCCCAGGGTTTTTTTGAACCGGCGACCTCAGCGTTCCAGGTCAGGCAAAAATGGTGGGATCTTGATAACATTATACGAAGTAAAATAAGTAAATCAGAAAAAACCAGGAACTGCATTATTCCATTTGTAGGTGGGACAATAAAAGTGAGACTAAGAGACATTGATAAGAGTGTGGTGGTTACGGGGGGAGGGGGGAGAGGGAGAGGGAAAGGGAAGGGGGAGGGGCACAAAGTAAACTAGATAGAAGGTGACAGAGGACAATCTGACTTTGGGTGATGGGTATGCAATGTAATTGAATGACAAGATAACTTCGACATGTTATCTTTGAATATATGTATCCTGATTTATTGATGTCACCCCATTAAAAATAAAACTATTTAAAAAAATGGGAAGAACTCCTCTTATCTCCTGGCTAGATCCCACAGCCCCTCTAGGAATCAGTTCATATTTTTACTTCCTCAAGTCCTCCCTCACAGCTTCCGGTCCAATCTGACCCGGACAAGATTAAGTCCCTTTAATAACCTCTTCCACAGGGTTTTATGCTAACCTACCCTTCAGTTACAATTTGGGTATCAGATCAGTGCTTCTTTCTCCCACTAGATCTAATTTCTCTGTGTATCTTAGTCACTGGCATATCCTAGATGCTCAAGACACATGCCTATTGTCTCTTAAGAGGGACTCAAAGGATATGCATTGCTCCCTTGTCAGTGAATGGCTCTTAAAATAAGGTAGCATGAGAAACAGTTTATGTCCTATCAAAGATAACCTAATTCAATGAGCTTGACTCTGTTAATAAGTCAGATTTTAGAAGAGAGAAAAAACACTTGCCTTTGACTCACAGAACACATTCTTTTTACACGTGTAATAATTTAAGGGATATAATTTGGCCTACAATGTGTCTAGAGAAACCATATATCAGTGTAGCGGAATTTTAGTATATTGTATGATGTCATGAAATGAGAACAAAAAAGTCACAAAGCCTGTGTTATTTATATACTACACAGAGAGGGTCCAAGCACCTTCAACTCTATTGACACATGCTCAAAATCATGAAAATATTAAACCAGATATCTGAAACCCTGATGATAACACCTGAACAAACAGCAAAGCATACTTGACTGTTCTTGAAATTACAGTATCTGCAGGCCGTGCAAGTATGTTTCAGTAAATTACAGAAAAAATTCTGTTTGGATAGCTCTGCAGGAGCCCAACAAATGTACGTTGGAATCCTAGTACTATACAACCCTACTGAGGCTGAGAAGCAACCATCCATCCAAAATGTTCTTCCAGTCACTACAAACCCTTTTGTTCTGAGGAATCTCTACCACAGCGATACAGCATAGTGATGTTAATGACGCTGAGGCTCTAGGAAGCAGATTTATCTAACACTTGGTTCCACACGTGTGATCTCGCTATAGTCCGGATTTAGGGTAGGGGTCTTCAATAACCCACTGTCTCAGCTTTCTAGGCAGCCCACAGTTAAAGAATCAAGCTGGGTCTTAGCATCCTTGGCTTGGGCACTATGGGTTCACTGAAGAAAATGGGAAAACTCCAGCATCCTTGGGAAGTCATGGCTCTGTTTCTCACAAAAGATAAACCTCTCAGCCCCGAATAAGTCAAAGAAGCAACTTCTCAGGGCACAGGATGCAGAGAAATGTGGGGAAGGGTGGGCATGTGAGAGGTTAACTGTCTCTGTTCGGTCAGTCTGAGAGAAGAAATGTACACCAGCAATCCTGGGGACATTTGCAACGTGGCTGAGAATTACACAGGTCTAAGGACATGAAATAAGAAGAGAAAATCAACTCGATTATCACAGTAAATAAATTCCTGACAAACTAGTTTGTTTATAATGATCGTGTGACTTTCAGCAAGTGGCTCACCCACATGCCGCCCTGTCATCAGGCAGGACTGCCCGCGAGTGGTCACTGTCCCCTCCATCAGCCATCGGCAGCCCCCCGCAGGTGAAGAACAGAACGGGACACCTCCTTGCGTCCCCAGCATGGTCTTGTCTTCTCCTTCTCCCCTTCCTTTTCTTAAAACAGCCAATAAGAAGGAAAAGGACAAAATTTCCTTCATGAGATCACCCAATCTCCACCTCTAGGCACCTCAAGAAATCCTTCATAAACTACAAGCTTCGCACACACCAACTGAAAAGAGATACTGTATTTTTCACTCTATAAGACACACCTGATCATAAGACACACTTAGGGTTTTAAGGAGGAAAATAAGAAAAAGATTTCTGAACCAAATGGTGTGTTAAAATATTGAGTAAAATACCATATTTTCGCTTCATATGATGCACGGGCATTTTCTTTATTTTATTTTATTTTATTTATTTATTTATTAAATTTAATGCAGTGACATTGATAAATCAGGGTACATATGTTGAGAGAAAACATCTCTAGATTATTTTGACATTTGATTGTGCTGTATACCCCTCCCCCAAAGTTAAATTGTCTTCTGTCACCTTCTATCTGGTTTTCTTGTGCTCCTCCCCTCCCCCAAACCCTCTCTCCTTCTTCACCCCATCCCCCCTCCCCCCACCCCCAACCCCTGTTGCCATCACATTCTTGTTCATGTCTCTGAGTCTCATTTTTATGTCCCTTCTATGTATGGATTCATGTAGTTCTTAGTTTTTTTTCTGATTTACTTATTTCACTCCGTATAATGTTATCAAGGTCCATCCATGTTATTGTAAATGATCCGATGTCATCATTTCTTATGGCTGAGTAGTATTCCATAGTATATATGTACCAAAGCTTTTTAATCCACTCATCCTCTGACAGACACTTGGGTTGTTTCCAGATCTTCGCTATTGGACGCATGGGCATTTTCCCCTCCACTTTTGGGGGGATAAAAGTGCGTCTTATGGAGCGAAAAATATGGTAAATATTCGTATGGGATCTGAAATAAAAATCACCATGCAAGAAGAAGATGAAGTTCAATGCCAAAAACCTTTACATCACTTTTACCTATATTTTTATAGTTTAGTATCATGTTATCATAGGCTCCCTCTAGATTTCTGAATGCTCCCCAAATTATTTTTTCATAGCAATGTATGAAAAACATACATTCATAACATATCACTTAAGTTCACCTTCTTCATTGGTCAAGTAATTGGTTACTGTGCAGAGTGTGAGAAAAGTAAGAAAACGATCCACAGGGGACAAAAAAACTTCATGGGCAATAATACTTGAGAACAGACCAGGATGATGACTACTATGGATCTGAGGAGAAGACGAGCAAGGTGAGAACCAGATCCGCAGGGATTGTAGGGAAACTGACCTGGTAGGAAAACAAGGAATCACACTGAATATTTCAAATGAAGCTTCACATTATAAGAAGATGTTGCAAATGATAATAAAGACATTAAATTAGCATCTATTACAGATGTTGAAAAAATGCCCCTTTTTAGCAAACTGCGTGGTTGAGACTCAGTATTAATGAGCCATTTTCTAAATTATTTAATAACCACCATTTCTGACTCTGGAAAATTTTTAATTGAAATCTATCTACACATCAACACTGTTACTGCAGTTTAATATAACCTTTCCAAAACTGAATTATAAAATATGAATATTAAGCAAAAGTCAATCAATAAGAAAATTACTGAAAGGTTTTTTAAAAACTATTTCAAGAATTTTTAAATATCAAGTTCTTTTTAAGTAAAAGAAAATACTTTTCAACAATTATTGGTACAAGCGTTTTGAATTTTTGGCTCTTTTTTACAAGTCAGCTGGACCTGAAAATCCAGTGGACTCCATCCACCTGTTATTCCAAAAGCAAATGTTTAATCTATTTTCCATCAGCCATCCATCACCATGGCTCAAAAATAAAAAAGCCCTGTTACGTGAAAATTATTCACTTTCACACCTACAGTAGTTACCAAAATAAATAAATAAATAAATAAATAAATAAATAAATAAATAAATCCTGCAGAGTCAAAATTATTGTAATTTGCATTTTCATTAATAAAACAACTTTTATGACTTTGCTTCCAAAGCCAAACTACTCAACAAAATGTTTCCAAACCAGCCCGCTCATTAGTTTTTATGCAAATATCACTCTGTAGATCAACTATTTCTATTCAAAATTTCTTTTAACCATGTTTAGCAAATCTTTACAAAACACTGTTTGCATTTCTAGCCAATAGAACACCGGTTTTGAAATAGAGAGGTATGCTACACCAATTTCTATGGGTAAGAACGACCATACCTTTTGGGTTCATTAAATCCTCTCCTATAATGTAGGTAGTTTATTTTTCCAGATTCTAATTCCAAGTTTTGTTAGGAGCAAGCACAAAATTACTGTCTCCTTATTACATTGTATTTCCTCTGAGAACAATAATAAGTAAAACAGCAATATTCTTATGCTTATATGGTCTTCCTTTGGGAAAATTAATAAAGATCGTAATTGCTTATCTGAACCCTCAGTGCCTGGAAGTGTTTTGAAATTCAGAGTTTTTCATATTAGGAATGAACAGAGTGCCTATTTCATATCTTACTGTAAATATATATATATCTGCAGAGATGCATGAATAATGTTCCCGTGATAGTCTCATGTCAGTTCAGATCAGTTTGCCACTATCAATAAATATGGGCCACATTAATAAAATAATTTTGTTTCAATTTTCATTTTAAATTTAGAAGTTCTTGATAATGAATCATATATAATCTATGTATTTCAACGTTTAATGTCAGAAAGTATGGCTCATGAGACCATGTTCTGTAATTAATCACATACACAAGTAATTATAAGAAATCTATGCACCCATTCCTAAGCCTTGGGTTCTATACCTTATGCTTTCCCAATGACTGTATCCAAAAGAACAACAACAAAAGAATAATTAAAATATCTGATGGGGATAATGAATACTGCCCACCAGAGTAATATTAGGATAAACATATCTTCATAATGGAAAGAACCAACAGTTATCTACAGAACCTTGGTTCAACAAGCACACCTTTTCTTCTTTAGCACACAAATAACTTGACAGTGCTACCCGACTGCCCAGATTTACATGAGCCCCACCTGCACAGCAAATGCACAATGCTGTGACTTTCCTACTGCACATTTTCAGTTGACTCAAGGGCAACAGTGACTCAAGGCTCATTCGTTTGGACAGAAGAGCAAAAGAGAAATCAACTGGAAAAAGTAAAATCAAAATGGAGAGACTTTTGTTTGGATCTCATTCTCGAAAGGCCAACCAGAGAGCCAGAGGCTTTGAAAATGGAAAAGTATAAGTAAGCAATGTCCATAATACATATGACCTTGACTTCACAGAGTGAGGAAGAAGTCAGTGATCACCCAAAGCATCGCTTTGTGTTTTTTTTTACTGATAAAGAAACAAATTCAAAGGGATGTGCTCAGTCCTATGTGGGATCTGTAGCAGGGCAAGTTTCTCTAAACAGTTCTCTCTAGACCAGTCATCTCCAAACCCTGGGCCGCGGACCAGTACCAGTCGGTGGGCCATTTGGTTCCGGTCCGCAGAGAAAGAATGAATAACTTACATCATTTCCTTTTTATTCATATTTAAGTCTGAACGATGTTTTATTTTTAAAAAAATGACCAGATTCCCTCTGTTACATCCGTCTAAGACTCACTCTTGATGCTTGTCTCGGTCACGTGATACATTTATCCATCCCACCCTAAAGGCCGGTCCGTGAAAATATTTTCTGACATTAAACCGGTCCGTGGCCCCAAAATGGTTGGGGACCACTGCTCTAGACCACTGGCTTCTCTGAGTTTGCACACTGAGCTGGTGATGACAAGAAAATTCTCAGAACTTTGTGACAAGGTCTGATCGTTCTTCCTCAAAATATTTCTAAACACAGAGTCAGCAGTAGTACCCCCTTCCCTCCCAGGTGACATCCTTGTCTTCTTCTAAGTAAGTGCCTAAGTTCATGCAATTATTTCACCAGTCATATTTCACCTTCCATCGTTATTAACAAAAGATCTTCACATTCTAAAAATACAAAGTGGTTTTCAGAGGTAGTCGCCTAAAATATAGCAAATGCCTCTGTGAGTTCTGGCACGAAACAAACATTTCATCAGCAAAAGTACTGGTTAATAATCAGCACAGGGTTTCCAGTCTGTCATGTCAACTTCTTTCAAGAAATAAAAATAGGTTTGACATTTACAAAATTACTTAAACGAGCAAAGAAAAAAATGGATAAAACTAAGACCAAACAAAATCCAGTTCAAATTCTTCTACCGTTTGTACTGGTGATTCTTCATCAGTGTTATGTTTTTTAAAAATCTATTTTACTTTTAAAAGAGGAAATATACCCAGGTGTTTGCCCTAACTGGTAACAGACAAGCAAAAACATGTCTTAATACCTCAGTGGATACATTTCCATATGAGTTCCCTTTAATAAAGCATTTAAAATATTTATTTGACTACACTTGCTTTCTCAAATGAATGCATCGAGCTTTTTTCTTTTCCCATATTATGTTCTAAAATAAATTCTGTTCAGGTAAGGGACCTTCAATATATGATAGAAAATGTTTCAAAGCCAGGCTTCCTACTCCTAACATATACATTCTTTCCTCTTAAAACAAACCAGTATCTTCCTGTGCAAAGCTACAAGGTGCTATAAAGGATACTGAAGCTGTCAACAGTACCAAGGAGCCTGAATTTATCAGTAAGAAAACGAAGGAAAACCATTTGAGTCAGCTAATCTGGAAGAAAATGATGGAAGATGAGATATTCATCCCCAACTAAAAAGAAATCACTCAAAAGGAGTTAGCTTTCTGAACTGCAACGAGAAATAAAATGTCCTCTCCTCTAATTCTCAGAGAATTACAGTCGTAAAAGTGAACCATCTCTCTCGGCCTCTCTTGTTATATATAGATCAGAAAATTAAGGCCCGGAGAGGTCTATCAATTTGCCCTTAGTTACACAGCACTTGGTCTAGAACTTGGGTCTCGTTTGGTGCAGATGCCTTCCATTAAATTTTGTCATTATCACAATTATTTGAGTATGTACAGCACACGTATTAACATTTATATGTAGCAGGACACTAGCTCTTGTCCCAACTCAGAAATCAATCAATAAACCAATCACAAGATGTATTTAACAGACAAGTGTGAAAAAAACAATGATTTTTCCTTTTGTGTCTACGCAAATGGAGACATGTCTAGTTCCACTTGGCATTGGTTTGGCAAATTGATGCTATACAGTTAACAAAGGAAAGTCCCCACCCGAAGAGGTGAGTGCTGAAAACTGTCTCGACTTAGTTCCAGTTGTCAAAACAAGGAGAGCAAAAATGTGTCTAACTTTACCTTCCTCAGCGAATGGGATTTTCACCTCAGAAGAGGAGCAATTTCCAGCCACTGCACATTTATATATACATCATTAAGACTGGGCCACAAACTTGCCACATATCTTAGTGCACTTACGAGCAAAAAAATGTTTTAATATTTGGTCAGTCTGACTAAAAATGAGCTGTTGGTCACCTTTTTCTACATCGATGAAGATCTCTGATTTGTCTCATTGCATTATTAAATACTGTTGAAAGTTAACATATAGGTATCTCCAGTGTGGAAAACATGAGAAAGCTCTAAAATACTTCACATCAAAGTTCAGTTTGAGGGATATGAAAATCGTACTTGATAAATTATGCACCATTTTAAACTTTGTTGGAGAAGCTAGCAACTCAAAAATATTTAAGTCTTTTAATATTAAAGTAGTCTAGATATTAAAATATTAGGTTTACTCTCTCTTTTGGAAGTATTTCTGTATCAGATATTCTTGGAATAAGAAAGGCAACAAATTCTGGGAGGAAAACATCTTAGTCTCATATAAGTGACCCCACACACACGCAAATAAAGAAAGAGGGAGGGAAGAAGGGAAGGAAGGGAAGGGAAGGGAAAGGAAGGGAAAAAAGAAATGAGAGGAAGAGAGAAAGAAAGAGAGAAAAGAAAGAACTAGTCTGTGCAGTTAAGAACTGAAGAAGTTGTAGGACCTTAATTTTGAAATGGTGGTTCCTATGAAAACAAAGGCCCAACATAAAAGCAGGTTGATACATAGCCAAGATGAGGCAAACTAACCATCAATTACATTGCACTTGGAATACAGGAGAGAAAAAAGAATGAGAATTACATGTCAACTCTCAAGGACAGTATGCAAACATCAAAATGACAGGTGTCTCACAACTCAAAATGTTATGATTGATAGAATCATTTTTATCATTCTTGATAAGTTGACTCATAGATAATTCAAAATGGGTCATTGTTTTAAATCCGTCTAATAGCACTCGACACCTGAGCCCACCACTTTGCTATCTACAACTGCAAATATCAATAAAACCTCTTTACTGGAGATTGTCATTTAATAGAGGACACAGATAATGGCTTAGAAATATTCATCAGAATTGAAAAGAAGAATTAAGCTTTAATTTATTTCCACCGAGAAAAATGATACAGAACTCATGAATGCTGGCAAATGTTCACATCTGCCCTGCTCCCATCCCAAGACTTTCTTTAAGTATACACCATCTTTACCCATTCTAATAACAAACGTGGCTCTGAGAGAAAAATACAAAGGGATTGTCCCATTACAATTAAAACAACTACAAAATAGCCCTGGCCGGATAGCTTGATTGGTTACAGCATCCTCCCAAAGTACAAAGGTTGCTGGTTCAATCCCTGGTCAGGGCACATACAGGAATAGATCAATGTTCCTGTTCTCTCTCTTTTGCTCCTTTCCTCTCTCTAAAATCAATAAAATAAACATTTAACAATAAAAATAATAATAATAATAAAAATACTGCAAAAAGAAAGCACAGGAGAGAGGACAGATATTAAGCCATTGAGAGAAATGACATTCACACTCAGAGTGAAAAGAATACGAAAATGCATTCAATAGTTCATTCTCACCAGTTAGTAAGAGAAGTCAACATCCAATCATGCCTGCAGTCAATGAGGTGTGAATTAAAACAACACAGGGCCCCTGAGCTCAGGATGCTTCTAGTCCATGGAAGGAAAACACAGTGAAAACACTGCCCAAATAAATGAAAATTATGGTAATGACAAATGTTCTTGAAGAAAGATGACATCATGGACTAGACATAAAGCAGGTCACTGACTTGCCAATGGGGTGGGAAGTTCCCCAGAGAAGAAAGTAGAGGCTGGCCCGAAATCTGTAGATGCGTCAAAAAAGTGAATTGGAGGACTTGAAACACACCACCGCCGTACTTCAGATCTTTCGCTCTCTAGCCCGATTGCTCCCAACCCAACCTCAGAATCCAGACGTCCCTATGGGCACACTCTAACTCTGACCGTAGGACCTGCAGCCCCCCACACAGTGGGACACGCACACCGGAACCGACCTTCACACATTCTGTTGGAAAAACCTGAAAGCAACCCGACAAGTCATGCCGATTACCTGACGTCTTCTGTTGTAATAATCCAGTCCACACACACCATTGCCAAAGTCAGATTGAGGCGGCAGACATGGTGCCCACACGGAGGAGAAGAACCAGAGGGAACAGCTGGGGCGGCTCCCCAGGAGGAAGCCGGGCCGGTGGGCGGCGTAGCCGTGGGCCCAGGACAGGGCACGTTCAAGCGGCACGGGGCACCTGGCACCCAGAGTCGGGGCTGACTCACCACGTGCCCGAATGTGCCTGCAGCTCTGTGTACCAGGGAGAGCTCAGACACTCACTACAGAGCGGAGGTGGTTGTTAAAACACAAGAGCCCTGCTGACGGGAGCTAAGGCTCGAAGGCTTACCAAAACCACCACAGAGACAAGGCCCTGTCACTCACAAAACACGACTCAGAGAGAGCCTGGGCTTGTCTCATGCCCTTAAAAGGCCCTGAGGAATCTCAGATGGTTTTGATCTTTGGCTATAAACACCATCCTTAACCACACAGCATGGGATTACCTGACACTTCAATGGCAGAGAAGTTTCTGACACACGCTTGTGGTTATTTCCACAGAAAAAAGTAATATAGGAAACAGAGGAGGTATTCTTCTAAGATGTAAATTCCCTCCCCACGCTTCGCCACAGGCTCCTGCCCTTTGGAAAGGTCAGGAGCATGGGGACAGAGGTGACCCAGGGTGACAGTCTCTCGCACTGTGTGTGACCAGCCTGTACCGTCCTTGGTGGCCCTGACCTTCTCAGAGGACACGCAGAGCCAGCAAGTGGACGTGAGACTCATGTGCAAAACAGCTCCCTCATGGGTCTTCCCGAACTGTGGGAAGGGAGCCGTCCCAGTCCTCAGTGCGCCCAAGCCAACTTTATTAAATGGGGCTTTGTTCCCAGGGGACGTCTCAATTGAGACACCCTCAGCGATATGCGACAGGCTCCACAGCGGCGAGGGATACGAACCGAGCTGGCTGCGTGAGGAAAAGCAGTCAGTCTGCCCTTGCAGATGCTGCAACCAGATCTGAGGCACTCCTGTCGGTAAGAACATTCTTTAGAAGATGGGAAAAGAAATAAGGCTCTGGAAGGTCATGAATGAAACAGTTCGCACATCCTTCACCCATTCGGTAGATCTGTACTCAACACCTTCGACATACCAAGCACTTCATTGTGTCACGTAACAAAACACCCTAAATTATTACTGCACAGTTGAGGAAACAAAAGACTCCCAAGTTTTCCGATCCACTGCCAACATCGAGGGAAAAAAGCAGAGCTTCCAACCCAGATCTGTCTGACACACTGCTCAGTAAGAGAATTTGTAGAGATAAAGAAGTCGGGAAGCAGTATGGCAGAGCTGTGGAGAAGCCACGTACAAAGCGATCAAACTGTCGGTTTCTAAAAAGAGACATTAAGACGATGGAGAGATCACCAAGGGAGGAGGCTGAGCCATAAACAGCCCTGGCTCTGAGGGAGGCTGCTATATTCAGGATTTGGAGGAAATCTCGCATATACACACACAGAGCTAGAAAAACTATCTAAGCAGCACTGCGTACAAACTGATCAAGGCCAACATCAGCAGCGTCACTTTGAAATACAAACACCAACAGAAAAGAGCAAACTGACTCTATTTTAGAAACCCTGGCTTATAAAACCTAACAGATATCCTGCTGTTGCAACTTAGCTGCACTGTAAAGGCTTGTTTTAGCCCCGTGTTGTGCAAACAACTGAAAATGTCTGCCATGGGAAAAAGAAAAAAAAAAACAATTAGCAAATTGATAAATCACCCTTTAATTTATGTTATTTTAGCTCATTAATCCTGCTTTAGTTAACAGCCATTATTAGCAGTTAAACACACAAAATCATATTTGAATTTCACAGACACGCTTCGATTGAACATGGGTTCGTATTAGGAAGCCACGGTTAGCCAATACAGATGACAGTGATGAACCAAATAGTTTTATTTGCACCTCTGTGTAAGTATCTTGTTACAGTGTCAATGGGTAATGAGTTCACTAAATGGTTTTCCTTATTCTGGATTTTAGTCAGCATTCACTTCTAACTGATCAAGCATTGTGTAAAATGGTTTATGAAAAACCACCAAAGTCATTTAACAGGTATTGACCTCTCCCACCAAAAACGTTCAGACATTCTAACTACAATTATAATAAAAATTAAATAAAAGCATGCCCTATACAGCCAAACTTTTAATATGTATTGCTTTTACCAAAAACTTTTAAAGACAGTCACTAATTGCTATATTTTCCCTTAATACAACAATAAATTGTTTAGACAGATGGGTAGCAGAGGAAAGAATTATCGAACATTTCATCATGGGCGGTCACCTCTGATGGACACATGTGTAATTCTCATTCATCCACACGTCAATTTGTCACTATCAACTCAGAGAGCAGCAGATTCATTTCTGAACTGATGAACTTTCGTTCCCAGTCAAGATTAAGGGAAAACCGAAGTGACTCTTCCTTTGCTGTGCCGGAATAGGCACCACATCACATAAAAAGGAAACCCAGTGACACACTTGATTAGCTATGTAATTTGTTTTCAATCTACTGAAAAGTTAGCGATTTTCACCCTTACAAAGGCAGGGTAAAGTGAAGAATCAATTTCCACACATACAATATAATTTCACCGGGCTATGTATCTGCTGGTTCATTCCAGCAAGCAGAAACGAGAGACACTGCATGTGACCAGGCGCTCACGTCACGTTCTCAGGAATGTCTACCTTTGTTCTAGAAGAGTCTTTACCGGCTCGTCACTGAACAGAGGTATGCTGACCCCAAGAGAACACTTTCTTCTGAAGAATTCCAAACCCTCTGCTTAAAATATAAAAGGGAAACTAAGTATCTTATACAGTTACACTTTAGAAAATATTTCAATGGTTTCTGAGGTTTAAAACTTTGAGAAGAAACTAAGAGTCTCCCTCACTTCTTGAAAGAAGACTGTTCAACATCTAGTAAGGAACAGAAATAAACTTGTTTAGGGATATCTCACTAATGCATATTTTTTTCTTATGTTTCCTTTATTTTTCTAATTCATTTCCTCTCTGGTTATTTTCCTTCTTCAAAACCTTTGTCTTACCTCTCGTTATAAGATTACTACCACCAAGGGTCAAGGCACTACCTGACCCGGGTGAATCATAAATTCAGTGGAGCACATTATCACAGGGCTTTAAAAGGCTTCCCAACTTTTCATACTGTAAGTGTGAATGAATACGAAAGCAGAGAAAGGTTAAGAACTTTTTATTTGAAATCATGTAGTAAGAAAACGACAGAATGAGCACAAGAATCTAGTATTCATGCAAACCCAAACCACCTAAACGAAATTAAATATCAGCCTGCCAAGAACAAACAACCACTTCTTTCAGAAAGGCCCCTGACTTCTGATATCCACTTAATCATATTAATACGATAATCATCATCATCATTATCATCACCAGCGTCTTGAGAAGGCAATTATTTGATCTGGAAAGCGAGAATAATCTACTCCTTGTAGAGAAATCCCTGAATTAAAAATACTTGGACGAGAGTATAAGGAGAAATTTAATAGCATTCCACTGCTTCCTGAAACAGGAAACACAGGACTTCACCTCAGGGCTCTGAAGTAAATTTTTAAAATAAATCTAACTGACTAAAATAACCACCTGAGAAACAAATGATCAGTTTTTCTTTAAAATTTATTATCCATTAAATGCATCTGAAAGTTGATTCTCAAGGGAAAGGAATTTTTAGCTTATTACCAAAATCTGCATGTAAAGGAATATGGCTATTACCATATTTAAAAATACACTTGAACATTCGCCAAGTGAAAACGCTGAACAAGAATTAGTAACTTATCTCTAATCAGTCAAATATTTCAAATGGCTCCTGACCATTGTTGACAGCTGCCAAGCTGCATGCCAGTCACCCCAGTAAGCCGGCAATAAAACAAAGCAAACACCAATCATCTCTGCAGAAAAAGCCACGATTTAGCGTGAACTGCAAGGCCTTCTTCATGCTGGACTGTCCCAGTCACTCCTAGTGAGTACACAGCTCACACCACTGTGCGCAGTCAGGGACGATCTGGAACCACAGGAGAGGGAACCTCTATTTCAGGCGCACAGAACATCCAGGCTTGAAAGCTCTGGTCCATGATCTATGTCACAACGTCCTGTGTGCACCAGATTGCAGTCCCTCCAGAGAACACAGCTGGACTCCACAGTCCAAAACAGCTCTGAAGCATATAAGACACTCCCATGTACAAGATGCACCTTAATTTGGGGGCCTGAAATTTGTAAAAAAAAAAAAAAGTATTACATAAAAAATTCATACAACTCTTCATCACCGTCAAAACTCCCATCCATTATGTCCTCAACTGTGTCTGATGACGAATCACTGTCTTCCACAACGAGCACAAAAGCAAATGTGAAAAAGCAGGACATGCAAGTAAAAAAAACCCTACAACCACTGTATAAGACGCACCCAGATTTTAGACCCCAAATTTTTCAAAAAAGGGTGTCTTATACATGAGTGAATATGTTACATTTTAAGTTCCAATTCCTACATGAGATTTCAGTGGCTTTAACACAAAGGGGGCTGACTTCTCATCAGTATCACAATATACAGAGAGAAGAGGGAGATTCTGCTCCACACGGTCACGGTCACTGCTAAGGCCTTGTCCTCTGAATTCAACCACGCAGGCAGGAAGCTGTGTGGTGGGCAAAGCCGTGAAGTGGCACGTGTGACTCCCACCCCCTAGTACTCGAGAGCACGTTCAGACCCAAATGGAAGGGAGACTGGGAGTAGAGTCCCGCTGTGTGCCCAGGAAGAAAGGGTCTGGTGAGCACCCTAAGGTCTGCCCCACCACGCCCTGTAACATGATTAATACATCTGGCTAACAGTAACATGGATTTACTCTGAAAACTCTTCTGCTAACTATGGAACTTCAGTTTTCAGTGGCAGCGCCTTTGTCAGAAATTCATGGCCAAGATAAATGAATATAGGCAATTTTAAAACAGATCTTAGTAAGCCCCAAAACTTTCTCTCTCATACACACACACACACACACACACACACACACACACACACACACACACACACACACACTGTTCAATCCAGCTGTCCCTCATCCTTCAAATATTGCACCGAGACAGTCACTCCAAAAACTGGAACATATTTGAATTGGATACCATCAAACGGAAACAGCCTGGGTATGAAAAATAAAATCTGATTCATCCTCTTAGTCATGTTCCTTAACACTGTCACAAAGCTATAAAATGTTTACAGCAGGATGGGACACACAGAAAACACAAAATGCACGGAAAACATTATTATAAGAACTGCCTGAGAAAAGAGAAAAAAATCAGAATACAGCTTTAGAAAGTTTTTAAAAAACCATGACATGTTGTATAGAAAGACGACTTCTTACCCATCCATAAGAACTTGTTTTTTTACTAAGGAAAATTTTTTCTATGCATTTACACACACTTTATTGCTAAATAAGACACTGTTGCGTTAAATATATATATATGTATATATATGTGTGTGTGTGTATATATATATGTATATATATATATCTCTCCCCCCAAAACCAGGCTCAGCCACTGAATATCATCAATCTCGTTCCCCTATTAGTAGAGACTCTCAGCCTCCCTCCACTCGTGCGAACTGATCAAACACAGACCAGGGCAAGCAGGGACAGCAGGTGCTTTAAGAAGTCGTGGCTATCTGACTGCTGGAATTCAGAGGACATGCGAGAGGGACTCAATGCACTGAACATTCTCTCACAACGTCACTGCTGTGTTTCAAGACAAATGACTAAATGCATGAACATGAGCTACAACTGGTGTAATGCTTCTTCGAGGGCTGACCAATGTTCATATTCCAATAAATCACCTATCAGGGTGTGACCACGTTACAAAAGCTAGTAATACTACCTCTAAAAAATTTTTTAAACAAAACAAAATGTGAGTCTCCTGCACCCACTGGTGTTTCACTGGTGTGTTTTCTGTATCCAGGGCCCCCACTGCTAACAAGACTGGACTGAGAGATGGCTTCCCCTGCAGAGCAGGGAGGCGGCTCCCGGGCGTTCCTTACACACAGGGACACTGAAGGATCGCAGGCTTTTGTCCCGCCCCAGTCTTTCATGCAGGACTCCTGCGGAAGGTGGACCACCGATTCTTCTACCTCATGTGAATCACTTTAATTAGATCATCAGCTTGCCCTTCTCTCCACCAGTAGCAGGAGACACAGGAGAAGAGGCACCAGAGCAAGGGAAAAGGGCTGCCACGCGGCTGCGCCAGCTGGGCAAGGGTTGGTGCCGCCGCACAAGGACCCCAGAGATGGGACCCAGCCCGTCTGCTCAGGGAGACAGCTGGGCAGCTTGGCCAGGAGGAAGGAATGTCACCTTCTCACTCCCGAAGACCCCCAGTGAGAGGAAGGGAGAGAGAGGACAGAGGAACGCAAGAGGATGGTGGGTGGTATCCTGGGACTGACGACATGGCAAATGCTGCTCCTTGAACCTAATATTGACTCACGCCTTTTTCTATAGAAATCCGATGTTGAGTTTGAAACACTGTTGCCCTGAATCAAGGCTACTTCATAGCCTTGCCTGCACCCAGGAGTTATGATCTGATCATGTTCTGGTCAATACGGTACACACAGAAACATCCTGCAGTGGCCCTTGGGACCACCCTTTAAGCTGAGGCAGGTGGCCATGTCCCCTTGATGTCTTCTTCTTCCTATCCTTCTTCCTGATGTTGGGAACAGAGACAGCACCCTGGCCCCTCAGCAAAGGGTGAGTTGCAAGAGCCTGTGTCCCTGCACAGAGTAACCAGACTCACCCTGAAAAGTGAATGCAAGAAGGAAAAACGCCTTCAAGCCAATGTGATTATGGGCTCTTTGTGAATGCAGCTGATTGGTTCTGCGAAGAGCCGAGAACACAAAACAGAGGATAAGAGGACCCGAAACACAACTTGCCTGGACCCGTGGTCTGTATTCTCCACCCCCTGCTAACTGCCGCCCTGATGAGACCTTGACAGTGAAACAGGACATGTCCCTTGTAAATGTAAGCAATGCAAAGGACACCTTAGGAGCAGTAACAGGAAGATTTCCTAAACATGTTTCTCTTGAAAAGGTTCTCCATTAATGATTATACTCCTGTTGATGAAATTCATAACAAGAATAAAAATATGTCAACGACTCAAAAAATTTCGCCTGAGGATTTTATGATTTATAACAGTTACACCTGACAAGACACTACAGGTTGTCTCTTAAATGTTCCACCACTTGCATAAAACTGATCTAGAGTAGAATTTGATTTCCCATGACGAAAATCATTCCTGAAGGTGTACTGCATGGTTTGTTTCCAAGGCATAGTCTTTCTCTGAGGATGCAAAGAGATTTTTTTATAAATATATTTTCGCTTTTTATCTTGTAAACGACTTAATTTCTGAGAGGGACGAAGGACACATATTTTAATAATTATTCTTAAAACCCACAATAAAGGATTAAAATATTAATAATATTCTTGTCTAAATCCTGTTGGAACACATCCGAACACTAAATAATATATATATTCTCTATGGTTTATATGCATTTCCTATTTATTTCATTATAAATTTATAATTTTGTAAGAAGACATTATGCAACATTCCTTCTTTGAGAGAAAAAGTTATCAAAATCAATTTTTTCTGGGCATCACTGTCAAAATTTGGTATGCAAAGATATCAAAATTCTTATACGGTTCAATTCCTAGGTTTTAAAATAAATTTCAATTGGTCGTAAGTATGCAAAACTAATACTTTTTTGCTGATGCTTTGAGTTGAAATACATCTGGTTATAAAAGTTTCACAAATCTGTTTTTCACAACTTCTTTTCCATAGGACCAACGCCTATGCAAAAACAGAAAAGCAGAGTCTCTGTCTTCGAAAAACAAATTCAATCTATGGTTGGGTCATTCTCAGGGGATTTGTAACAATCTATTGAAAACTTTTACAATTAATTTGTAATTACCACACTTACAAAGAAACTTCTGGGTAAGAGAATCTTTTAAAAACATAGTTCAGTGTTGCGTTTCAGCCGAAAGTTCATTTACTTAAATCACCTATGACACATTTGCAATATTTTTTAAAACTTAAGAAAATGCCATTATTAATATGGCCTCAATTATACATATACTCTGAGAAATATGGATTATACACTTAATGTAGAACTGAAGCAATAAGATTACTGGCACAGCCAAAAACGACTTTCTTTTTACATTAAAATTATAATTGTTTGCCCTGGCCGGTTGGCTCAGTGGTAGAGCATCAGCCTGGCGTGCAGGAGTCCCGGGTTCAATTCCCAGCCAGGGCACACAGGAGAAGCGCCCATCTGCTTCTCCACCCCTCCCCCTCTCCTTCCTCTCTGTCTCTCTCTTCCCCTCCCACAGTCGAGGCTCCATTGGAGCAAAGTTGGCCCGGGCACTGAGGATGGCTCTATGGCCTCTGCCTCAGGCGCTAGAATGGCTCTGGTCACAACAGAGCAATGCCCCAGATGGGCAGAGCATCGCCCCCTGGTGGGCATGCTGGGTGAATCCCAGTCGGGCGCATGCGAGAGTCTGACTGCCTCCTCGTTTCCAACTTCAGAAAAATACAAAAAACAAACAAAATTATAATTGTTTTATGACTATGGTAATAACTGAAAATATTTTGGAAAAGACTATTAATGGTGTTGATTGTAACACTGTGTTGCATTTTTCTCTTTTTCAATGTGAAGTACTCTGATTGGGAGTTTTAAGTTCTATTTTTCCACTTTCTTTGTTTTTCTTTTTTTTTTAGTGAGAGAAAGGGAGGGAGAGACAGACTCCCACTTGGCCCCAAACCAATATCCACCCAGCAAGCCCACCAGGGGGCAATGCTCTGCCCATCTGGGGCGTTGCTCCAATGCTCAGCAACCAACCTCTTCTTAGTGTCTGAAGCAGAAGCCATGGAGCCATTCTCAGTGCCAGGGCCAACTTCCTCCAATGGAGCCTTGGCTACGGGAGGGGAAGAGAGAGACAGAGAGGAAGGAGAGGGGGAGGGGTGGAGAAGCAGATGGTTGTTTCTCCTGTGTGCCCTGACTGGGAATCAAACCTGGGACATCTACATGTTGGGCCGACACTGTACCACTGAGCCAACCAGCCAGGGCCTCCACTATTTTCAAGTAGACTCCAGCATATGAACTTGACTGGCTGACACCCCACCACCATCAACACTGACTTAACCACAGAACTGACACGAGCTCTATCAGAGCTGCTTTGCTGTGTGTTCTGATCATGAGCTTCAGATGCTCTCAGCAGAGTGTGGCTACAAACCACGCTCGCGCAGTCTGGACATGGTGCTGTTGATGGATTCCAGGACGTCTTCCAGTTTCACATCCCGCCGATCTGTGCCAGCACTGCCGTGCTTCCAGCCCTCCTGCTCTTGCTCCTTTTTCCCACATTATCCAGGATTCATTCAAAGAAAATCGCCTTCTCAGACACAGTGCTGAATTGTTATTATCAAAGCAGAACTCGTGGTCCCCAACGTCAAGTCTCCACTGTGTGATGCCATCTGATTTTCTTTGTTCAAAAACCAAGGTTCTTCTTTCTGGAGAAGCAAGATGGACATTGGTATCGAATCCTGCTCCATCCAAAACGTGGTGCTGCATCGCCCGCGAGGCCTTCGGGGCCAGAGGCTGGTAGAAGCACTCCTTCTGGATGGGGAGGGGTCACTGTGAAGCCGGACACCCTCCCCCCAGCAGCACTGGGGGCAGAGCCACCAGGGGAGCACCAGGAGGGGCAGCCAGATCTCCTCGTCCATCTCTGCAGGAACCATCTCAGGCTGGAAAAGGCATGGGAGGTGACATTTCTTGGCAGCTGGGCTCAGTTTTTCCTCCCTGGACTCCTCATGGTGGGCAGGGAAATGTGGAGCTTGGGGGACCCCAGGAGGCAGGGAAAACTCCCACCACACAGGGAGATACACCGGCCCCCAGAGACTGCTCTCAATGTCTTAACAACATGATACATGAAATGAGCCTGTTTGCCATTAAGTTCTCTTTACCTCCTGAGTCATTCTCATTGGCACCCAAATATTCTCTAGTACATTTGTCTGAGCTACCACCCTAGTTCTCCATTCCACTTTATAGGACCATTTCTTGAAAGAGTTGGCCATGCTTGCCATTTCCATTGTAGCTCCCATGTTCCCTTTAACCCAATCACATTGGGTTTTCGATCAACCACCTCCATGATCACCAATCTGGTCACTTCTTGCTCCTTTTCACACTGAACTCCTAGCAGCACTGGGCAGCTAACCACATTCTCTCTCTAGCAGCCCTTTCTTCCCTCGACTTCCGAGACATCACCCACTGTCTTAGCCTCTACATCTACGGTCCCAACATGCACGCTTTCAATTGCTCAATCCATCTTTTCGCTTGACCTTGAAATTACGGAATGCTCCACCCTCAGCCCCATGACACCTTCTCTTCTCTAACCTGCACAGATGTTCCATCATCTATTCCTGGACTTTAAATGTCACCTCTGTTTCCATGAACTCCAAATCCATCCTTTCTCCCTGACCCCATACTTGAACGTTAGAGCAGAAATCTAACCTCCTGTTTGACCTAGATGCTAATTCCCTATCTTACCCCTAAACCTGCTGTTTACCAGAATTCTCTCTCTTTACTGTCTAAATACTTGCTTGGTGCTCAGGCCAACATCTATGGAATCATGATTAGTTCCTTTCCTCCTCTCAGGAGGCCACACATCTGCCTATGCGTTATAATTTAAACACCAGGGTGTTGTTTTTTAATACTCCTTTGATTAATGTTTACCTGCTCCCTTGTTAATATTGTCTGTGATGTGGTGGGTCTGAATAATTGTCTAAAAATGCACATTTTAAAATTCTAGTTAGTCAGCTTGCCTTTCCTTATTAAATAATCAAGTTTGGTCATCTTTGTGTGCAGTATTTCCTTCCCATGAAAGTTCTTTAAGAACCTCAGGGCCTTGACACATCCACACGCATCCAAAGAGATGTAATGTCCTTCCTTCTCCCAACAGGAAAGCATGAGTGAATTCTCAGATATTTCATAAGAAAGAAGTGCATTCATAGAAATTTGTCCAGAAACATGAAATTTCGCCATTGTGAACATTTTGGCAGGCAGCATAGGAACATTTTCGCCTCCCACTCACTGTGTTACCACTGAGATTGTATGGAAAGATGACAAGAACACAGACCCTGTGGGTGCTTTCATAAAGGTGACGTGAGCTGTCTCCACTGTGGTCACCATGCTGAACGGACACTACCATCTGCAGTCTTCTCAGATCAAGCGGGAGCCGGCACTGCCATGTGCTGGAAAGTCACCTGCTGCTTGGGATTGAGCGTGGCTGCTTGACCAACCATTTCTGTTTCTAGATTAACTTTTACTAATGGGAGCTAAGGAAGGGGAGGAAAAACATAAACTCGCAAGGAGAGAAAGAATGGAGGACCCAGCCATGAAAAGGAGATTTTGACACTTTCGGAAAAAGAGAAGGAGCTAGGAAAATGGTACGTGATGTAACAGAGGAATGTGTCGGCAGGAGAGGGAGAGAATCAGCCACCTGAATTCCCGGTCGACGGCTCAGGACCTGTAGGCCCTGGAAGCCAGTGGGAGGTGACAGCCAGGGTCCACTGCAGGGGACAGCACAGAAGTATAGCCCAGGGTACCTCCTGGTGACAACTTCCACCCTAAGGCCCACCAGTCCACAGGCCCTGCTCACCCCCCCTCAGCAATTCCCGCAACTCTGTCATGAACGTCACCTCCCAGAGCTCCGCTGCATTTGTGAGAGAGGAATCATACCTACCTGTTGTTGCCCACAGCCACGCTAACAAACCACTGCAACCTCGGTGCCTCAAGTTTATTGTCCTACAATTCCAGAGGTCAGTATCCAAAAACGGGTCAGACCAGGCCACCATCCAGCTGCCAGCCAGTCTGACTTCCCTGCAGAGGCTCAGGGGAACAGCCTGTCTCCTCCTAGCCCCACTCCTGAGGGCGCCCACATGCCGGGGGCTGCCCACATGCCTTGGCTCCTGGCCCCTTCCTCTCCCTTTACAGCCAGTGGCGCGGCATCCTCAGGTCTGCAGCTCAGACCCTCTGCTGCCTCGATCACATCTCGTGACTGCCCTGCCTCTTCTAAGATCCCTGTCATTGCAGTGGGCTCACCACGGAAATCCAGGATAGCCTCCCCACCCAGAGACTCACTACACACACCACTGAATTCCTCTCTGTCATGTAAGGGAGCATATCTGGTGATTCTAGGATTAGGGTGGGGGATTCTGGGATTAGGGTATGGACACCTCTACCACATGACCTCGTCAGATTACGAAAAGCCCAGATGCGATTATCCCAATAAAAAAAATAACAACAACTACTACTCATGTTTTGACCTCACAACAGCCCAATGACACACAGGCCACTGTCAGTACCCTTGTACAGATGGGCAATGTACCGCACAATTCCTATTCCTCGAGTCACACAGCAAGTATCTGACAGAAGGGAGTTAAAAATTCCATCCTCACTCTCTCAACCCCCCCCCCCCAGAAAACACTAAATAAATGCTGTCATCTCCGCCCTGAGCTCTTACACACCTCATGCCTTGAACATAACTGTGATACAGAGTAAGAGCCCAGTGTCCTCATGAGAACTTTTCCAAAAACACTTTATGTGCCTCTCTCTTCCCTATTATAAATATTCCTTCCACCAAAGTACCTTTTCTTTCTCTTCTCCACCAGATTTGTATTTGGATCCCGTCTTTGGGCTCCCAAAGCTCCAAGTACTCACCTGCACTGTGGCTTCCAGCGTTAGAGTACACACTGCCTCTTTCTCTGTCCCCTGACCCGTCAATGTCTTGAGGACAGGGACTCCTGTCCTTGGGGTGGCCTGTCAAACCTGGCCATCAAGAGCTCACTGAATAAGCAAGTGAAGAAATAATACACTACCATAATTTTAAAACCTAGCTGATTGTCTCATCAAGAATATTTAATAACTGTGACCATTCTGCATGTTTTTATAATTATACGATATCTCCCTCTATTAACAGAAAACCAATACGAAGTTGAACAGATTCTAAAATGTCCCTGTTTATTTTGTGTCTGCAATCAACAGCAAAGTCACCAACGCGTGTTTTGTAGGTCCTTCGCAAATCAGTGTATCTTCACTGTGCAGGAGCAGAGACCCTTTCCGTAAGTTTGGTTTTGTTTTATCAGTTTTTTTTTAATACAATGACAATATCTGTCTCTAAAGTATAACTCTGGGAGACATCTACAATATGGTAATCGATAGCCAAAGGTCAGCATACACAGTTTGTTCTTATTATTTTGGGCTTACGGTTTAATGTAGCTTCTGCCATTCTACTTTGTAATCAATATATTTCAAGCCATCTTGAATATAGGGAAGGTTAATACAAGTTATTCTTTAAAAACAGAAAGCATATTCTTCCCTAACTATTTATCAGATATGGAAAAGTAATGAGCTCTTTGGGGAAGGAGGTAAATCAAGTTTACAGGCCAATCCTTTCGATTTTTGTTGCTCTGAACGTTTCTCATCACCACAGTAACGCCAGATGAATAACCTGGCCTACGGTTTACTCCACTGGCTCCAAGAGCAAAAGGGACGGTTACCAGATGCTAATAATCACCGTGGGAAATGAGGCGAAGAGGTAAAGGAGTGATGTGCTTCCCCAGCAATGCTTTTGCCTACACCTGTCAAAAGCCCTAACTTAACTGACTTTAGCAACAGGGCCTCGGTGATCTTATCAAGAAAAAGTACAGACAATGCAATAAACAGATCCTGTATCATAGAAATGTACACTTGAAACCTCTGTGACCTTGTTGACCAATGTCACCCCCATACATTTAATTAGAAATAAATAAAAAGTGCAGAAACGTGTGCTGGAGTATGGGGGAGGCGGAACTCCAGGATTGTTGGTTTAATTCGCCAGCTCAATGATATCACTGGGGACACCCGTTTTTTCCCTGAAACTCTGTCTCTCTCAGAGCATCTGTTTTCCCTGTGGGCTAACTTCCTGTGTGGCCCACGGGACGGGACAGCTTCTGTGGCCTCAGCTTCACTTCTGGACATGGGAACAGGACGCACAAGGGGCTTCCTGGGCTTCCCGCTCAGGAGCGTGGGAACCCATCCCTGGAGCCTCAGCAGATGCCTCCAGCACAGGTCAGAGGCCAGATGGGGCCCCCAGCCCGCCCTGGACCAACAGGGTGGGGTGCAGAGCTGGGCAGGAGGGGCCAGGAATACAACCGGACTAAACCAAATCACTCTTACTCCATTCTTACTCTCACAAAGGTGATCTCCTGAACAAAAACGGTAACGGTTTTCTCTTTGCATGAAGAAGGAAGGAGTTGATGTCTCCATCATGATGTCCCCATGTTTGAAACAAGGGAAACAAAGGCTGTCAAAGAATTTGCTCCAGGACCGGCCCAACTGCCCACCTCTGCGGACATTCAGTTTGGGGGGGGAGGTTCCTAACTAGAGAGTTGTGCTTACCAGAGCCAGCGTTGTACAAGATGCCACGTCACAGGTGACCAGTAATAACACACAATTCACTTCCTAAAAGGTCTTTAAACAGACTAATATACCCTGAGGCTAGGAAAAGTTTCAAATATATACAGGACTGTGCAACAGACTCATACGCATGTGAGTATGTATGTGTAGGAATATATAATTCAGAGATTAACGGGTTAAGGCAATCAAATCAGAACCTCTCAGCTATACTAATTTTTAATCAAGTATATAGGTCACAGACATGGAAACACAGTAAGGCTCTTTTTTAGAAAAGTCAACAGCAGAGTTACACTGCTAAATCTGGCACACTGAAATACGGACACTTTGAAAAAGGAGAATGAAATCCAAGAAAGCTCACACCGTGAAGGAGCGTGCACACATGCACACGCACACACAGACAAGCAACATCTCCTCTTCTCTAGGAAGTTCCTACCAGAAGAGTAAACCAGGAGAGAGAACTGGCAAAACTTGGGGATCCTAGTACCTTTGGCTTGTTAAACGCATTCTATTCTCTGACTCTCCTAAAACAGGAAGATCTCCCTTTAAAAAGTCCGTAAATAAGAAGCATGGGAGTGCTTCTCTATTACCATTGCTGAGGAAGTTCTAAGGCAACGGCAACGCAGCCTCATAAATCATCGCAAAACAGAGGCGGAAAGCAGAAGACAGAATCTAAGCAAAGATCCATGGAATTCCAAACACAGACGACTTCTCCTTCGGGTTGAAGCAGACACACAAACAGAGGTCCCTCTGCTAACAGCAGCAGAATCGCTCAGGGAAAGAACGCGCCAATGGAAGGTGCTCGTTTTCTCACCTTTAAATAACTGAGAAGAAGACTATTTCAGGAGTAATGACATCATGAACTAAAAACATATTCATTAACCCCAGAATTTTCCTCTTTGCCATTTTTTTTTTTTTCAGGCCAAAACCTGCACCAAGCTTCCCTTTATTGTAAGACCCGTTCCATCCATTTCATAAACATACCGGAACACACATCCTCATTGTCATTCATTGTCCCTCTCTCTCCCCACTTCTGCTCACACAGACATTTCTCAAGCCATCATCCTTGACTTTTTTTTTCCATTTCTCTGTCTCTGGATCTCTTGTCTGGCTGGGTCTCTCTTATTTTTCTCTTCTGTGACAGTTGTAGGATTTAACGGCTCAGGTATAAATTTTGTAGGAGTAGTACATTTTCGGATGAGTCCTGAGATGAAACGGTCCTCGAAACACTGTGGCTACTGCACCCTGGAGGACTGCCACCAGCTCTAATGCTTACACATGATCACTGTGCCCACTGCCTTCCTTGTAAATGCCAAGAAGCAGGGACCCATCACTAGGCACCTGTGAAAGCCGCCAAGAGGCACGCGAGGACCCAGACAAAGAAAGGAGGGCATCTAGAGAAAACAGAAACAATGAAGGAAGCAGAAGACATTTAGATTGACAGAGAGATGCGGACAGCCAGAAAATAACAAGTACATAAAACAGCAACAAAAGGTTTTTAAAAACTATGTTCAAAAGGAAAAAAGAAAAAAAAATTAAGAGCAAAAGCTGGAAAATTAAAAATATTATACTAACAATAATTTAACAAAAGTGTTGAGGATATAATTGAGAAAATCTTGAAAAAAACAAAGAGATAAAGACATGGAAATATGAAAATAAAAATAAGAAACAAGGGATCATTATAAGAAGTCCAACAACAGACTTAGGAAGTTAAGAAGGTGATAAAATATTGTCAAATATATAGTATAAGATAATTTCCTAGAGGGATAACAGCTTCCACATGAAAGGTCTTACTGTTAACATTTAAATCTAACAGACTTAAAAAAAAATCCACACCCAGCAATATCATTGTGAAGTTTCAGAACTTTAAGGATAAAAAAAAAAAAAGCTTCCAGAGAGATAAGAAGAAAAGTTACATATAAGGAATTAGAATCAGAAAGGTACTCAAGAACACTGGATCCAGTAAGATGAATGAGCAATATCTTCAAAATTAGGAGGAACAGTGAGTTCTGACCCAGAATTCTACACCTTTTCAAGCAATTAAAATGGAGATCAGATAAAGATATTTTAGACATGGCCAGACTAAAAAAAAAAATTGAGCGTGCGGAGGACCCGGGTTCGATTCCCGGCCAGGGCACACAGGAGAAGCGCCCATTTGCTTCTCCACCCCTCCGCCACGCTTTCCTCTCTGTCTCTCTCTTCCCCTCCCGCAGCCAAGGCTCCATTGGAGCAAAGATGGCCCAGGCGCTGGGGATGGCTCTGTGGCCTCTGCCTCAGGCGCTAGAGTGGCTCTGGTCGCAACATGGCGACGCCCAGGATGGGCAAAGCATCGACCCCTGGTGGGCAGAGCGTCGCCCCTGGTGGGCGTGCCGGGTGGATCCCGGTCGGGCACATGCGGGAGTCTGTCTGACTGTCTCTCCCCGTTTCCAGCTTCAGAAAAAAAAAATAAAAAAAAAAAATTGACCCTTAACACAACTTTTCTTTAGCAGCTAAAAGAGTGTACGTTTCAACAAAACAAGGAGAGTACGACATTCAGAGACGAGAGGACACAACACAGGGCTATCATCATATGTGCCTCAGACCTGCAGAGAATGTAGTTCAGAAGCAAAAAAAACAGGAGGGCTCAGTGAGGTCTCTAGGATGGGGAAGAAGTGGGTAGAGATCACTTATTGATATGTTTGACCATTTGGGAAAATTACTGAAAGCCATGACAAAAGTCTTATAAGAACTGAAAAATAATAGCCTGACCAGGAGGTGGCACAGTGGATAGAGCATCAGACTGAAACGTGGAGGACCCAGGTTCAAAACACCGAGGTTGAGCAAGGGCTCAGCAGGGTCACTGGCTTGAGCATTGGATCATG
Source organism: Saccopteryx leptura (assembly GCF_036850995.1). Classification (NCBI taxonomy): domain Eukaryota; kingdom Metazoa; phylum Chordata; class Mammalia; order Chiroptera; family Emballonuridae; genus Saccopteryx; species Saccopteryx leptura. The sequence continues at coordinate 153,818,363 of NC_089503.1, forward strand.
GACATGACCCCATGGTTGCTGACTCAAGCCCAAAGGCCGCTGGCTTGAAGCCCAAAGTCGCTGGCTTGAGCAAGGGGTCACTCACTGTGCTGGAGCCCCCTGGTCAAGGCACATATGAAAAAGCAATCAATGAACAACTAAGGTGCTGAAACAAAGAACTGATGCTTCTCATCTCTCTCCCTTCCTGTCTGTCTGTCCCTATCTGTCTCTCTCTCTCTCTCTCTCTCTCTGACTCTCTCAAAAAAACACAAACTGAAAATATATATATATTTATGTATACATATAAATATATAATAAAATTACATATTTATATATACTAATCAAATAAAGGCTAATGGAAAAATTCATAGGCAATTTTTAATTTAAAAAATTATAGAAAGAAAATTATACAAGAAGTATAATGGTAGAGCCACTGCAGATGCAACGTTGGTGACTGACGTACCCAAAACTTATGAAATGACTATATTGACAGATGACGGAGTAAGGAGATGTAAGACAGATAAACACTAACATGACAGGCACTCAACAGAACCCAGCTAAAATTAAGTCAATGAGGACCAGTTTATGCATACAATGTTAAAATATGGTTGATGTAAGACCATACCATTTGATTTCATAATTATATATGTGTTTACTTTTATGAATATGGAATTAGAGAAAAAAACACCTCACTGATAACAAGAGATCAGAGCCAAGAGAAGCAGGGTAGTATTAGCATTCATTTCAATCCAAGAGAAGCAGTCAATATGGTCAGCTTCCCACACACGATCCTGGCAAGCAGTATGGTCTCCACACTCGGCTACTGTCCCCTAAAAAGTAGCAAAACACATCCATGGATGTCTTTGGAATATCTTTCAAAGATCAAGCCTTAAAATCATTCCAACAGTAGAGTCAGAAAGAATTTCAATCAAACCCTCAGAATTTGCTTATTGTTTCTGAGGAAAAGATGAGGCATTCTAAGTAGCTACCAAGTCTGTTTGTTACTGTGGAATGAGTACTAAAAAAATAAATAAATTTAAGACATCTGCAAAGTACAAAAGCATCCTGGGAGAATCATTGAATGAGCAACAACTGCAAGTTGTATGTATCTCAAAAGGTTTCTTTCCTGCAGGATACAGGCCATGGCAGGTAAATACTGAGTGATTATATATTTATATCAACTGAAGGATGAATTATATACTTTTTACAAAGAACTATGCTTACACTATCTATAACAACAATATGCATGGATGCATGGTTGACAGGCTTCTGATTTATTAAATCAATAAATGCTCCTATAAATGTGTATAAAAAGACTTTATATTAGTTTACAAAGAACAGAATGATTTAGTGAACTATATAAATATATGCAAATCTAACACTTAGACAAGGGTACCCAATAAAAAAGTAACTATATGGATTTTTGTGTAAATTATGAAACCCTTGAGAAGTGTTTTTGTAAGCAAGGTGTATGTGTACCAGTATATGAGAATTGCCAGAAATCAATCACTTTATGCTACTGGCAACATAACAGATTATTAATATATGGATTGAGAATGTTCAGATTAAGCACTCTGAAAGCATGAGGTGTTTGACAAAATGAAAATTGTTGGTTCTTTTTCTTACTATTATTAATAATACTGTTATTACTTCTATTTACTGTGGGTACAGTTCTAAGCTCTGAGTTAAATATTTGTGTTTCTGTGTGTATCTTATGGCAAGTTATTATTCCTATGTAAAAGTGGAGAGATTAGTAACTACCCAAGATCATGAAGAGACTGGATTCAAATGGAAACTTCTGGACCACCCAAAATCCTGATCTTAACCACTAAAATGATTGTTACACAGGCTTATTTCTGAAATTAACCACCACAAGTTTGCCATCAAATGGCTCCAGATTTAGCCAAGTGGGACAAGAAGGTTAAATGATATTTTAGATAAAGGAAAATTGATACCAGACATGAGAATTTGAGCATCCCATAAATATTTTTTTAAATAATTTCTAAAAATATTTAAAAACCAACAAAATATACAGAAAAGAATGAGACATCAGACAAATAAGGTTCCAAACTTTCAATACTTTAAAAATCCTCCAACTCACTAATAATAAGTGGATACAAATTAAAGTAACAAAGAGATATGATTTAACACCATAATTATTGGCAAGAATGGGGGAAATGGTATTTTTCAACTAGAATAAATGACACAAGTTTAGAAATTTTCGTGGAGCATGAGTTTATCTTAATCCAGTAGTTCTGCTTTTAAAATATACAAAAATGCTCAATAAAACTAGTACCTATACAAACAATCATGAGTGAAATATGATAATTTCACAAAATTAATATAAGTAACAATGATATAAAGATATATTTTTAGCATGATACACTCAAAATATGTTTTTAAGCTGAATAATACAGGGTTGTCATTTTGAATAAAATTATTCACTAATGATTTTTATTTAAATAGCACACTCCTTCAGTACTTTGAACCACATCCAGTATTATTAAAGAATTATTTTACATATATGCAATGAAGACACTACAATGAGACAATCCAAAATGTATCTGCTTTATTAAGTAACAGGGGTCTTGAATTAATAAGCGTTTTAAATCTAAACTAAAAATCAGTATATTAAAGGTTAAAATATTTTTTTTCTGGCCCAAATGACAAACAAGTATACTGTCTCTTAAGAATTTAAAACTCCACAAATTTGTAAGATTTAAACATTCCGAAAGTATTTGTCTCACCTAAACTTCTACCACCTTCCTCCCAATCCTTTCTCAGCAAAGTTTGTGCCTTTAGCAACCTCATGAATTTTCCAGATTTCAAAAGAGTCCGTATTCATATTAACCAAAGTCACTTCAAAAATTATTATTTAATCTGTCAACGTAATCACATAATTACAATGTCTTATATGTCAAATGCCGCTTATGAAAACATACTCTTTTTGTTAGAACAATTAAAGGATTTAGTCCCAGGTAACCAAATTCCCTATGCCTTGAACGCTCATAACTTCCCTCAGTCCCCACCCCACATCTCCAATCAACAGCAAATCCTGCTAGTTCTACCATTAATGATCTCTTCAATTCCTCTACCAATGCCCATCTTTTAACAGCCTCCTGTTAATAATGATAATAATATAAAACACTTGGTAAAGAAAAATGTGGGTGAGAGGGGGACAATGACAGACTGTCAACTCTTCCTTCCACGTGTCTTAAGTTAACTTCAAAGCTTAAAACTGTAACCTCGATGTATGTTGGTCATTAACAACCAATCACATTTAAAAGTAGCATGAGGGTATTCAAACAAAGTAAGACTTAAAACATCAATTCTACTATAAAATAATTCTCCATGGCATAATCTGAAACATTTCCATTGTCTTCTAGATGAAGAAATTCAGAAATTCTATTATATTTTGATGAGTATCAGATGGGCCTGAAGGGCTACTTGGAGGATTATATACTGTAGAAACGACCTCAAGTATGAGGGTGAGGATTACTCAGTATAATGATGACCCAAGGAGAAGAGTTTTCGCAATTTTAAAAAATAGGACATGGAAGTTCATGGCACAGTGGCTGACCCAGCACTACTCCATCAACTTAATACGGCATTCGTAAGGGGAACACACAACTTTAGGAAATGACGTCTCGACAGAACAGTTATTAAGCGCAAGCCAAGAGATCACCCACATAGTTAAAATGAGAGAAGACCAAACACATAGTCCAGTTCCTAAGAATTTAAATACTTGCCTTAAACCACTGTTTCATCACTCTGGGTCACAGTATGTTGATTCCCTTGTAAATGAGCACTTCCACTGCATTATAGAAAGAGAAAAATAAAAATTCATGCTTGGAAACCATAGGCCTCACGGGGAAAAAAAGGTTTTAGGTGCCAGTTTATGACCTTGTCTCCCAACGGGGACGAAGTGATCAACAGAATCACCCAGAGTTAGATGGCGCCTGGGTTTCTCCACAGAGAAGCACGTAACCTCTCCGAGAGAATTTTAAAGAGGAAAATCCTATAAAGACAAGTTGTTGTTTTTTTCAGCCTAGTGGGAACAGATGAAAAATACCAGCCTTCTTCAGCCCTACACCAGTGCATTGTTTTTTTTCTGGGAGCCAAGTCTGGCCCAGCTGGCTCTTGGCACAGTAGAAAGTGGACAAATCATGATTGAAGTACTCCAGTCTACTGTTTTCTTGACTTGAAACAAATAACAATACATGAAAGCTGCATTTTTCTCACCAGAAGGCCCACAGCTGGACTTTTAGAAACGGATGTGTATTCAGTCTGGTTTAATTCACTAATTTTCGAAGAAAGCAGGTTCCATGAGTCACGTTGTAGTCCTTTCGCGTGTTAATGAAACTTTATTTATCCAGTGGGTGATGTTACCCTATTAAGAATGTATCAGCCCGAGAAAAGCTGCGTGAGACCTTGGTTGCATCCAAAACCCCTTACGTCCCAGCAACTTGCCACTCCACAGAACTGGGTCCATAGCTCAGCAACATCAGATCCCCTTATTAAAAATGGGGCATCGGCCCAATTCAGAGCTACCGAATCCGAGTCTACATCTCAATGGATGCAGCACTGACCCCCAGGACATGCATGTCTGAGATCTGACGCACAGCACACTGTTTTCCCATCATACTGATCATGCAGATGGCATCATAAATAATTGGGCTGACCCGCACGAGTCTCTCCAGGACCCCACCTGGGAGGCACCCTAAGGAGGCCGTGACGTCATAATGAAGACAGGGCAGTGAAACACGCTTCCTCTGACCCGACCCTCTCTTCCCACAGGGGTGCTCTCAAGCTGACTGGGAAACCAAGGCAGCAAAGGAAATGAGATCAGATGTAGAAAAACACTCTGTAAATGGTAAAGTCTTCAGTAACTGTCGGGGCTGTGATTTTCCCTGCAGTTCCCAATTCGGCAAGATCCACGCTCTTCAGGTGCTGGACTCGGCAGGTGGGGAGTCACAGGGTCGGGAAACCCACATTCCCCTCCACGTTCCTGTGATGTGGGTCCTTCTGTCCTTCACTCACTGGGTCCGCCACGTGACACACACGTACTGAACACTGCCCTTCCTTGTCACAATCTGGTCATAGGTAAGAATACAGTCAGCGAACAGCAAAAACAGTCAACCCGCGGCCCTGGCCGGTTGGCTCAGTGGTAGAGCATCGGCCTGGCGTGCAGAAATCCCAGGTTCGATTCCCGGCCAGGGCACACAGGAGAAGCGCCCATCTGCTTCTCCACCCCTCCCCCTCTCCTTCCTCTCTGTCTCTCTCTTCCCTTCCCGCAGCAAGGCTCCATTGGAGCAAAAGATGGCCCGGGCGCTGGGGATGGCTCCTTGGCCTCTGCCCCAGGCACTAGAGTGGCTCTGGTCGTGACAGAGTGACGCCCCCGGAGGGGCAGAGCATCGCCCTCTGGTGGGCAGAGCGTCGCCCCCTGGTGGGCATGCCGGGTGGATACCGGTCGGGCGCATGCGGGAGTCTGTCTGACTGTCTCTCCCCGTTTCCAGCTTCAGAAAAATACAAAAAACAAAACAAAACAAAACAAAAAACCAGTCCGCCCGCCCCCCACGTGGGACTCACACTGTCATGTTCTAGGACAGGTAACCACCCTCTCCCAATAAGACACTGAAGATCAATGACACCACAGCATCCTCATTTCCTGACAGAAAGATGTGGAAAAATACTTTTCCACTCTAGTTCCGAGAAGGCAAGGTTAAAATTCTTTTAAAGAACTTTTTTTTCCTCCTGTAATACCAAGTAAAATCCCGTCTGTCTTCCCAGCAGGGGGAATGACGTGTCTTGAATAGATTTACCTGATTCATTTTTAAGTTATGAGTGTGAAGCTAAAGACCATCTTGGCTGGCACATCTTAGGTGACACCAAGTCTCCTCATCCTCTCCCTTCCCTGAAGGCTTTCAAGGACCTCCTGGCTCTGTGGCTTCTTCTCAGGAAACCCCTCCATGCGGAGAGGGGGTGAAGCCAGCATCTCATGAGGATCTGACACTGGTGACCCTTGGACCGGGTGCAGGTCTCTGTCTCTGCCCTGCTCGCCCCTGTGCGGGCACAGGAACCCCGTTCCCATGGCGATTCCATCACACGGAAAAAACCTCTCAGGTGTGATTTCTGGCTTTCTCCGAGACAAAGGGTCCTTTTATCACAGGGATCAGAAGTGAAGAAGCTGGGGGGGATAGTATTCCAATTCTAACAGCCACAGACGTCCTTAGGACTCTAGGGACCCGACAACAACAGGGGAAGCTTCTGAGTAATATGGACACCGGAAGAGCAAGGGTCATGTTGAATGTGTCTGTCTCCCTGGGCCTACGTCTGCAGGAGGGGTGGATGAGAAAAATCAGTCTTTTCCCCATTTTGTACTCAGAGGTTTTCTTATCTAAACCTCCCATTTAATCAGGAAGCAGCAACACTTTTCATTCATATGCTCCAGGACTCAACTGAGACACAGTCATGGAGCATCAGTTGTGCGCCGGGCACAGTGGGGGGCCCTGGACAATGGTGAGTCACAGGCAGGGCCGCCTAAGCCCTGGTGGCGCTCATCGTCCACAGAAAGAACTTAAACCCTCATCCGATTTCCACATATCCGTGTGTAACACTGCACTTGTCACACTGTAAGAAATCTCCAACAGGAGGGTGTACCGAATAAGAGAGGAGGGAGGAAGACTGCCGGGTGACACTGAGGTGACCCGAAGGACACAGAGGAGAAGAAGACAGAAGCAGTGTCTGTTTTCGTGGCCATGTTTTCATTAGTGACACTGGTTACAGTCCACAGGAGTTGGAAAGCCATACACTAAAGAACATGATAAATGACAAAATTGCTTATGTCGATGTAAGACATGTCCATCCTGGTAAGGAGTATGTATGAGTCTATTTGAGCCAAAAATGACAACTGCTGGTGAGCAAGACTGGCCTTTCTGCGGCTTCTCCCTGCACCTGGGACTGAGGAGGGGAGTGTGACAGGGAAGTGACAGAGGTGGGAGACAGCCAGGCGGGGACCAGACTACAGGCTAGTAAACAAGACTATGCGCTCTCCTGTGGATGGCTACACCTTGGAGGGCTATCACTGCTGGCATTTCCAAGGTGTGTTAACCCAGATGCACAAGAACAATGGGCAGGGATGGCTAAAAGAACTCTCAGTAAAGAGGTTACAGGCCTGGGGCGTGACTACCCACCATGACCGGCTCAACTAGGAACATACCATTTATTATAGCACCCTCTTTTCATCCACACGTACTTAAAAATGATAGCTTTGCGGCCCTGGCCGGTGGTTCAGTGGATAGAGCATCGGCCTGGTGTATGGACATGTGGGTTCAAGCCCCGGTCAGGGCACACAAGAGAAGCGACCATCTGGCTTCTCCCTCCATCTATCTCAATCTCTCTACCCCTTCTCTTTCTTCCCCTCCCGCAGTCTGCAACATGATTGGTTGGAGTGGCCAGGTGTTGAGGATAGCTCCATTGGAGCATATTAGCTTCCAGGACTAAAATAGCTTGGTACTCGAGCATGGCCCCAGATGGGGGTTGCCAGGTGGATCCCAGTCAGGGCACATGTGGGCATCTGCCTCACTATCTCCCCTCCTCTCACCTTAAAAAAAAAAAGTGTGTGTGTGTGTGTGTATAAAACTTTGCATATCCATCAATATCTATGTATCTATCATCACTAAGAAAATGATACAAATAATTTTTTTCTGGAATCAATAATGCTATTTATAATATAAACATCTTAATTTCAGTGCTAGTTTTCTTCTTGCAAATACTGCTGGCCAGAATCGCAAGTAAGAGAGAGAAAATTTCCAGATACAGTCCTGGCATTCTCTTCAACACCTCTCCAAAATCCCCAGAACTTCCGATGCAGGAGGATCCGAGCACGATGCCCTCAGACCCGTCCTTCCAAAATCCCCTGGTGGGGTGAGAGCTATGGCGGGAACCTGGGTCTCACTGTCACGGAATGAGAATCACAACACCCGAGGCAAGGAATGCTGTCCTGCTGTCCAAGATCACAGAGATAAGAAGGTTGAGCCCTTCAGGAGCAACAGCTAGAGCTAAATTTGCAAAAGCTTAAGAAACTCCAAAACCCACAGAGTCAATTAAAAAAAGGACAAGGAGATCAAGAAGAAACATGGAAGCCTGAGAAGTTGGGAATATGAAACAAAACAAAACTGTTACAGGGAGACCACCAGACCTCAATTCCTACCTTCTTGAGAAAAAGAATATAGTGGAGAGACAAAGAACAGCAAGCAAAGGAAGAATGTATTGCCCCGGAAAGAATGAAGTCAGATAAAAGGGGACCTTGCAGACAGGTTCAGGGGGTGATCACAGGACCAGCCCCCGCTGCCCACTGCTCCCCTGGTAGCAAGTCTTGTGGGGCCCCTTAGGACTTAGGAGCTGACGGCAGGTGTCAGTGCGTTAACGAGTAAAGGAGAAATAAAGAGCATATAGCACTATTATAGGGGGGAAGAAGGAGGGGAGGAGCCAAGGGTAGACCAGAGGGCTCCTTTGTTTTTAGATAATATAACCTGGCTATCTTACAGTTTCCACCCTTTCAAAATGCAGATTAGGGACTGATCACATTCAAGAAATTTAACAGATGTTTTCCACATACTGTACGTCAAAATATGGTACCTGGATGCCCTAATTCAAAATTTGGGACAATTTTTCAGTTACCCAAATTTAAAATCTCAGAATAAAACTTCTGGCTTTCACCGAGGTAAAGCCTAAAAAAATTTTTGATTTGATTTCTTTATAAAATAATTTCTGTAAAGCAGCCCAAACAGTCTAAAAACTGACTCTAAACTAATAAAAGACTGCTCAACCCACAAAAATAGCTATGCCAGTGATTTTCAACCTTTTTCATCTCATGGCACATATAAACTAATTACTAAAATTCTGCAGTACATCAAAAAATATATTTTTTGTGCAACTGTGACAAGAAAAAAAGGTCTAATTTTGATTCATTCACAAGATAGCTATTGCTGTGTTGAATGCTGTCATTTTTCTATTTGACAATCTCAGGGAAAAGGTCAGTGCCCCTGACTAAATAGTCAGGCATTGTTGCCTCTTTTAAAAAATCTTATAGCATACCAGTTGAAAATCACTGAGCTATTGCTATTGTTTGATTCTCTTCAATCTTCTGTTACATTATGTATTTGAAATTAATTCAAAGTAACTGGGGTTTTTTTTTTTCATTTCCCCATATAGAACAAATTCTTTTGTCTCTCTTGTAGAAGCATTCAATGATGTCCTCTAGGTGCTGATGTACAGGTTTCATTTATAAGATTTACATGATTCCTAACACCGAAGGGCATGCACTTCTTCCATCCAACTCATGTCTTTGTTCAAAAATGAACAGTAAAATTCTCAAATTAAAATATATCAAAATAATGCCATGGTGGAGAAGGGTTTTGAATTCACCCAAGTGAACGTTTTTAAAATTTATAATGTCCACAGTGACTCTAAATCACAAACACATTGCTCAAGTACAATACTGTAAAGCCTGGATTCTGCACGTTCAAAAGTAAGCCTGCTTGTCCTGCTTCTGGGAATAAGAATTCCATATCCTCCCAGGCACTCTTAAATCAAAATAATTTATTATTAGGAAAAAAAAGTTTAGGAATAATCTGTTACTGCCCTACACAGTGAAGCAACGATACGAAATCTGTAAAGAAGCAAACCGAGCCTTAACCTAATGAAAATGTTGCCACGTTGATTTTTTTAAAAGCACCATAAAAAAAAGCACCGTAAAACTATTTTGTTCTTTTATTGACAATACTAATCATTAATTAGTGCACATGATTAGTGCAGATTACAGAACCACGAATTTGCTTCTATGAAGTGTGCCTAATAAATATTTAATTAGCTAAACTGGTCTGACTCCCACAATCATTTACAACCTGGAGCTCATTTAGGAGGTCTGAATGACTAAGCACGAACCCGGACGAGGCTGTTACTGTTCTCATTTTCTAAGCACTGGGGGCCCTGCATTAGATCATGGTCACACCTCAAGGCCTACCTGATCATTCAGTGTTAGTGGCAGGGAACTTGCACAATGTACTCTCATTTCATTTTCATACCGAGGAGCACATTCCAAAGACAATACATCACTGAGCACACACGGTCCGTTTCTAGAAGGGGAATATCTCTCAAGCTATACTGTCAGACTCAGAGTGAAAATCATGGTTCTTGAAGCCACCTTAAGAAAATGCCTCAAGGACGCCAAATATATGTAAGGAGAACTGAAACCCCTCCACAGAAAATGTGTCTCTAAGATCCTTGAAGGGGATTTTGAGCCTATGTAGGAAAATAAACTAAACATGAAACCATATTCAGATTCATTATTAATTAAACAAATACCAATTAAAACTGTAATGAAACTCAACTTCGTATGGATGGAAATGGCAAAAATTAAATTCTAACATTCTGCATGCACTAAATCCTGAGAGTGCTTGCCCAGGTGTAAACAGGTGTCAGTTACAGGAGGGTGATTTCAGAACATGTGTCAAAAAGACTCAGAATGTTTGCTCTCAGGATATGTTATGAGTAGATAGACAAGTTCAAGAAAATATAATTGCAAGGGTCCTTGCTCACTGCAGCATGCTGGAAGTAACAAAGAAAGGTTCACAAACAGTTGTTGCAAGCATATGGCGTGGTACATAAAGGAGCCGTAGACATTCATAGCTGTTGTTATGTGAAGAAGGCTACTTGCAAACCACCACATAGGAGTTTAGGATGTCTCTTCCTTATACATAATAACACCATGAGTGTGGGAGAGCAAGCGTGCTCACTTGTGTGTATACAGAAAAGAATGTCAAACGATTAACACGTCGTCTTTGAGTGCTGAGACTCAGTTTACGTGCTGCATTGTCAAGACGTCTGCAGTAAGTGTGCATAACTCTGAAATCACGGGCCACGTCGACGGGAAGACAACAAACCATGAAAGTTTAGAATTCTAAAGCTGTATTGGTGTAGAAACGTGACGCATAATTTTTTCTCCATTTTACAGGGGTAACACACTGTGTTAAATACAGAAGGTCTGATCTGTTATCAACATGGGTTTGATTACAGAATCTCATAAAATTTTCTTTAAATTAAAAATAAATAAATAAAAGGGTTAAAATTCTGTATTACCCTAGACTCTGAACATCTTCTAGAAATGTGGTTCACGTCTATCCTGAGATAGGTCCTGATCTCCCAAGAAAATCAACACATTCGGCAACACTGGACACACTTAATTTCCTAATAGTCCAGAACACAGCATAGATGCCACACGCCAGCAGGATATAATCCCTGCTGTGACTGGAGACACAGTCGGTGGTGGGAGTGTTAAGTGAGCACACAGAGGGTGAGAAACACCGCGTTAGAACAGCTTCTTCCCACGCTTATTCTCGTTTTGTTTGTGACAGGCCATTTAAATATCCATGGGGGGAATCTATGATCGATTATAATAAATAATTAAAAGCAAGGGGAAAAAGCATTTACAATATTCTTGTCATGAATTATCACCTGAGAATTTGGCTTAAAAATCTACCAAGGGCATTCTGCTTCGGGAATCATCTTGAAAACACTATGTGTTACCTTCACATGAAGGATTCTGAAGGTCAGTCCCCAACACCCTTACAATAAAAATCTTAAGAGCTCCTCTTTTCTGGGCCGATCATTTAGAGACACAGATAGTAACAACAGAAAGAGTCTTGCTTCAAAGGATTTAAAGTCAAGATGTGAATACAGGCAAGGAAACCAATAAGCAGAAGTTATTGTTTTAGGTGTTATAACATAAATAAGCACAGGGTAACAACTGACCAGGTGTGACTGCTGAGGCTGAACCGTAACAGATAGTAAAATTAGTCAGACGAATTAGAAAGGTACTGGGTATTAATTTTTACCACCTTATGGCAGTAAGAAAAAAGCAATGTTGGAGACAAAGAAAATGTCCCATCAACAGGCCAGATGTCTAGTTTGGTACTGCTAAGTGAGAAAAAAAAAAGTCCTTGGTCTTAAGGAGTATAACAGATGTAGTCACAAATAGGGAATTTGAATTATGTAGTCACTATACCTACAGCTAAGTAGGGGCTACAATGGCACCTGAGAGAGGCATACAACCTAAGTGTGAGGGTTTCAGGGAAGACTTCTTAGAGAAAATCACATGTAAACTGAAACCAAGACAAGCAAAAGCTATACGGAATAAAAACATATACCCAGCCTAACTGAAGTGGTGCGGCTGAGTGACAGCTAGGGAGATGAAGGGAGGCCTCGCCACAAAGGCACTGGGGTCAGACAGGTAGAGGTTCGAGTCCCGCTGCAGCCAGGGAGACACCAGGAATGGCTTTATACTTTAGAAGGATTCATTCACTGTGGGCGGAAACAAAGAAATGAAACAAGATGGGATGAGTAGAGATGACTGGGGAAAGGGATTAGAACAGGGGTCCCCAAACTTTTTACACAGGGGGCCAGTTCACTGTCCCCCAGACCGTTGGAGGGCCGGAGTATAAAAAAAAACTATGAACAAATTCCTAGCACACTGCACATATCTTATTTTAAAGTAAAAAAACAAAACGGGAACAAATATAATATTTAAAATAAAGAACAAGTAAATTTAAATCAACAAACTGACCAGTATTTCATTGGGAACTATGCTCCTCTCACTGACCACCAATGAAAGAGGTGCCCCTTCCGGAAGTGCGGCGGGGGCCGGATAAATGGCTTCAGGGGGCCGTAGTTTGGGGACCCCTGGTTTAGAATAACCAAAGGGAGAAACGTGGCTGGCCTGGAACTAAGAGAGGGTTGGGACAAAAAGTAACCACTTAGTTGATAGTAGGGAGTTCAAAGTCACTAGGAACACGGTGATTAAGTCTAAGTAGGGCATAGGGTGTGTGAGAGACACAGGCATCTTGGATGCCACCCACATTTTTCACACGGGTGATGACAGGCGAGCAGTGGAGTCATTAGATGGGAGCGGGCAGGAGAGAAGTTTCATTGTTGATAACTTTTGTTTGAACACTCTTAAAACGTCCAAACTGCAATGTCTGACAGACAGGTAGATATACAGAACACAGACCTAGCTGGAATGTGGGAGCTCTGGGGCAGAACCAGGAGCCCGTCACAGCTCAGGGAGGGCGGGTGCACCTGCCGAAGGTGACAGGGACGCCGCCAGCCCAGGGAAGCGAGCCCCGCTGGAGGCCACGCTGGTGGGCAGGCGCTGGTTGGGGGAGAGAAAAGGTGGGAATGTAAGGAAAAGAACACCAACACTCCCGCGGAAGGATCCTTTGGAAGGGAGCGAGGCAGGCACAGGGAGGAGGAGAACAAGGCAGTTGGTATTTGCAGGATAGCTCGCTTTCTTTCTTTTTAAATTGAATTTAATTTTTAGGGCAGAAAAGAGTGAGTGAGAGGCAGGTGAGTGCATGGGGTGTGTCACAGAAGCTCTAGATCTGTGGTCCTTCTACCAAGAAGGGGACGGTAGGTGGAGGGGGAATCTGACCCCTAAAACCGCACCACATGTTCAGAGATTAGTGAAATTTTCTGGGTCGTGAAAAAAATACAGCAGGTGGAGCGAGGCTGGGCTATTCCCTTCAGTGCCCCTCCCGGTCCCTCACTGCTGGAACAGGTCTGTGTGACGGAGTGATGTGAGCCCATGGACATGGCGGACGCACTGTGTGGCAGTTCTGGGTGGGGGAACAAGAGACCCATGCAGACTGTCCCATTCCTCTCTTCCCCAGAAATGGGGAAATAGCATGGCTTGTCTCCAGATAATGCACCCACCAGACGGAGCCTCTTCAATCTGACTCAGCCGATGACATGGAGCCCCTACCAGTAAAAGATGGCGATGTATATATAGAGAGAGAAATAAGCCTTCGTAAAACTAAGTGGCTCAGTCTTCAGAGTTATATGGTTCCTGTAGCATAACTAGACAGCCCTCACTGAAGGTGACAAACGTTCACGTTGGCCAAGGAAATCAAAGCTGTGACAGCTGATGAGAAAGCATGGGATGGAAAACAGCCAGAGAGGCCAGGTTCAAGTTTTAAGCAGCCCAGCCTCCCAGAGAGTCACCCCTCAGGTCATGGGGAACAGAAGAATCTTTTCCCTACACAGCTCGAGGGTCCCACAGCAGCCGAAGGGCCCTCCGTGGCAAGGATATCACCTCCCCTGCAGAACCCTCCAAGGAAACTTCCTCAGACTTGAACATGATCCCCAACCCCACCCCAGGTCCCTGGCACCAACAAGGAAGCCCTCCTGAATGATGATATTTGTCCAAGATCAAGTGCACCCCAGCGAATGTACCATGATGATTTTAATTGCTCTCAATCGGCAAGGCTACATAATCACAGAAGCAGAATATGGGTAGCCACATATGTCAATGGCTTTCTTTCAATAAAGAATTTAAATGCTACTAGAAGGATACTTGAAGAGTCAGGCTAGACTTAGCATCACCACATTATGTAAATATTAAAAACTTGTGCCACTAGATGTTCTCTACACAAGAGATTTTTTAGACAAGACATCTGATTTTTAATTCCGACCATTATTGGCTTAAAGTATTAACGCATACTTCATGCCACACACGTCGGTTTGGAACCCGCCATCAGTGATGTAAGTTCAGATGCACTGTAGCATATCATCTAAAAGAAGAACAAATGGACAGACCAACATCTCCACCATCTGCCCCGGCAGGGGCGCTCCATTAGGACACATTCTGGTCTGTTTCCTAATGAGTCTCTAGCTCCCGTGGAGCCTCCGTATGCAATGCCTGCCCACCAGGGCGCTTTGAGGTTCATGGCAAAGGCACCAACAGCCATTCCAGACCGCTCCAGACCAACAGCCGTTCCAGACGTCGGCCTTGGGCACACTCCCTCCCAACAAGGAGTGCTTTGTCTGTTACAGAGGCAGATATCAGTGAAGTTGCCCTCACAGAGCAGCATCTGTTTATTTGCTGAAGGTAAGTCCAGCTGTTCCCGACAATTCCCAAGGCCAAACAGAAAAGCGCACCACAAACGGGAACGGAAATCCTCTCTGCATGGACGTCAGAGTTGCCCCTCCAGCGTGGACTGCCTTCTCCTTAGAAGTCTTCATTACTTCAGGGCAGCGAATTTGGGGAACAGCTAATTTTACCTGACTCTAAGCAAAGAGACATGGAATTTTGGCCTAAAATAAGCAGCTACTGGAAGCCTCTCCCCTGCCCGAGTCTGGAAGGCGCAAAGCCACAGGTTTGCGTGCAGCTGTCCCCCGACCCCACGAGGAGGCCACGCAGACAGATACGGGAGGCGGGAGTCCACTCCTGGAAAGAAACTTGGTCCTTGAAGACAAAGTCAAGCCTGGAAGCAATCCAGCTGGAAACCCAATCCACCATGGAATCTACAGTTAGATGAACTAGAAAATCCTCTTTGGTGTAAGCCTGTCTGAGCTGGGTCTTCTGTCGTCAGCAAAGGAACGCATTCTGACACACAGATGTCACGCCACAACTCTGTGTGGCTGGTTCTCCAGGCCCAGGGAGGCTGGTCTGAACGTTCCAGAAATCCTGGCTTGCTTATCCCCTTTCTCTGATCAACTGCACATAACATCTTTCAATTAAACGTGAGGGCAAGATTAGGGCTATTACGAATCCTGCATTTCTAAGAAAGGAACTTACTAGTCTAGAGCGACTGTTACCGGTGGGACGAAGGAAGCCACAGAGATGTGAAGTGACTTGATCGTCACTGGCTGGAAATGTGGCGGAAACCCAGGCCCTCCCTCCTCCCCACTGCCGGGCAGCTTACCACGCACCAAGACCTCAGCCCAGCCAGACTTCTGGGAAAGGAACACTAAGCAGGACTAGAAATACACATCATCCGTGACACTTATTAAGATCCGGGCTTTCAAAGCAGCCCTGCTGATGAAAGTATTTTTAAAAGTCTATGCTATAAATACGTGAGTCAAGGGAGCCTTGGAAATCTCTCCTGACACTGGTTCGAATAATATCAGGTTTGCCCTGAAATGCTGTCATGAGGTTTCCCAGAGGCTCATGTGATGTAAGCAGAGGTTGGATGCTGTCACACCCTCCAAATGACACTTAGGCATCTTATCGTCTTCATGACGGCACATGAGGGAAGAGAAATGGGATATGTAAAAGTACAATAAAACAAAACCAGCATTTTTTTCAGCCCATAATATCCATGTGAGTTGAGCAGTCTTACGTCTTTACAGGTTTTTTAATGAAGACTACATCACTAACTCCGTTTTATACAATCAACCAGCCCAAAACAGCAGCGTATCTGTTATCCAGCAGTTACAAAGGCTACTGAGTAGTAATCTCCTTTTCAAAAAACAAATAAACATCGAAACCCAAACTGAGAAATAATCAAGGAAAGAAATTCTCCTTTCCGTACTAATTTAGGAAGTAAAAAGTTAGTTTCTTTTCAAGCCTAGAAGAGAGAACCAGGCACACATGAAACTACTTTTACCTGCTCAGACTGAAATAAAAGGTTAACACTTTCAGGCTAACAGTCAAAGCCTTTCATTCATTCGTCAATGAACTTTCAAGAACCAATCAGCTGAACAGTCCCCTAAGCTAGGAACCTTTCACCACTCTTTGGAAAGTGGTGTGCATTCTCCTACTAGAAGAGTATATCCATGCTTATTGGATACGTCTAAATTTATGTCTTTGATAGCTGATATATTTTAATTCAAACTGTGAAGTAACATATGCTTTGTCAGTGCTAAATAAAGAATATGATGCCCTGGCTGGTGGCACACTGCATAGAGCATCATCCAGGAGCACCAAGGTCACCACTCCGATCCTGAGGCTGCTGGCTCAATCCTGAGGTCACGGCTTCCAGCCCTAGTCAGGGCACATATGTGAAGTGATCAATGGGTTCACAACTAAGTGGAATGAGTTAAAGCTTCTATTTCCCCTCCTCCTCTCAAAAAAAAATATAACTATTAGAGACTTTCTCTTTTAAAATTTCTACTTAGTATTATTTCCCAAATAACAATATAAGGTTAAAATTGCTCTCGGTATGCCATCTAAGATAAGGTCATCTAAGATAGGACCGATGTATTTTAAGAGAAAAAGTAATGTGTAGAGAGTTTATTTTGGTTGCTATTACAATCTGTGGCATCTGTTAGTAAAAAGTTCATATAGCACTGAATATAGAAAAAAAGTTATGTCTCTCTTACAGTAGAAGGTAAAAGAGCACGTCTAAATTTATAAAGGAAAAATAAATTTACGAAGTAAAAATACGTGTTAGTGATGTTAGTCAAAGATCAACTACAGTTGAGATGGCAATTTTATGTGCTTGCAATGGAAATTTTATAAGTAAGATCTGAACAAGTAACATAACGAGAGCAGAAATCGCCATAATCATTCTCCTTTGTATTCCCAATTAGGACACCTTCTATAGTGTCTTCACTCTAATTGGTATTCGACAAGTATTTGCACAATGAATGATGAAAAAAATGATAAACAGCTATTCTGTCTCCTGGGAATTCAATGCACTACTTTCTTTTAAATTTAATTAATCTTCAACATCCTTATAAAATAGCCAAAGGGGGGAAGTGTGTTCACAGTACATCTGAAATTGATGGCATCTGTGAGAAGGACCAAACATTGTCCTCAAGTAAATAAATTATGCACCCTCCAGCAAGGACCAAGGTATTTAAATCATTTCTGAGGTGAACGGCTTTCAATTTGAGTTCTGATGTGCTCACCACCGGAACTCCCTTCAGTCTCTTTGGGGTCTGTCCCTGGGACTGAGTTCTGCAGCTCATCTGAGCTCTCTACCATCCCAAGGCTTCTAAAATTCCTTTCAGTCCCTTCCCCTCCTAACCCACCAGTCTGGGACCAAGTTTTCTCCAGGTCAGCCCTGGTTTAAAGCATCCCACCTTGCTTTCCCCAAGCATACTCATACTTAATCAGACCGCAGGTTCAACTATTAACTCAGGAAGCAGGGGGAAAAAAAGTTATCATACTTGTATATGTAAGAGATCACAGAAAAACAGGTTACTAACATTTGGAGATAGCATACCTGCCCTCTGTTCACCTCTGCTGATACACAGCTTAGTAGTTACGTGACTGAATCCAATCCTCACTATTCACGAGGACGCTCTATGAATTGGGAAGTCTGACACAACCTGTGTGTGACCTAATTTTGAAAATTTAAAATAGTAGAAACCCTCTAGGCTTAGTTTCGTACAGGAACAATTAAAAGGGCCCAAGCAAGCACAGATTATCTGTCCTGTGGGACCCCAGTAATGGTTTTTAACTTAAAACATCTGATATTCAAAATGCCAGACTTCTCAGTCCCATGGTAACAAGGTGGTGGTCGCATCGAACACCACTCTGAACTTTTACTCTCCAGAAGGTAGAATTAGTATCATTAACACCTGAACCAAAAATATTAAGTGACTATAAATAAACCCAAAGTTTTCATTAAAGTTTACTTTAGTAAAATGTTACTTTCATATTCTTGGTAGAAAATCTTTTTTGTTCATATTCAAATCCAGTGAACAACTTATAAGCAAAGATAATGCTTCAAATGTTAGCCATCCCTTTCCCCCATCAATACATTCAATTTTGCTCAGCTCAGACCTCAGAGAAGTAGAAAATGTCCTGATACTTGGGAAAACAAGTTTCTAACGGCATAGCCTTCAAATTCCAACCATCTACACACACACTGCCATCTGCTAACATGACTAACGGGTACCACGTGCAACATTTATACTGTTCGTAGCCAAAGCTCTAAGTCAGAGGATATGGACTAAATAACCATAAAATTAAGCACAGAAGAAAACAAAATATACAAAATTGTCTTAAACCATTCAAAAAATATGTCACAAGGCCAGGTCCACAGGTCCTCTCAGGTCCCACAACAGAGTCTGTGCCATGTTATACAGGGGTTCTAACATTGGTCGTTTGGTTTCCGATGACATCAAACCAGACAAGAAGAACACAGGAGGGTGTGGGAGACAGAGCACTGGAGGGTGAAGGCTAGAACATCCCTCCACCACGTCACAGCAGGCCCTGGGACATCCCAGCTCCCTTGAATGATCACACGAAAGGGTCCCCTTCTTTATTGTTTACTTTGCCCTTCCACTTGGACGCGTAGAGAACTTCAGGTGGAAAAAAGGAAACTGTTGTGATTCTGGAGTTTCCTCTACAACTTCAAAGCAGGAACTCTATTTTGGATTAATTGGTCCACAACTAACTGGAGTTAAATTTTACATGAAGCTCTTAAACAGAGTTTAGGGCTATGAGAAGAAAGGGTCTATAGCTTGACTTGGGGCGGGGGGGTGGGGGGGTGAACACACAGCCTGGTGCACAGAAGAGTTGGTGCAGAATTGTGCGCCTGAAGCCTGTATAATTTTGTTAACCAATGTCACCCCAATAAATCCAACTTAAAAAAAAAAGAATAAAGAATCTGTAAATTTGCTGCTCTAGATATCAAGGAGCAATTTTTGCCATCTCTTCTCATTAGCTTCCCAACATGAATCACTCTCATTTTAAGTAAACAGAGCCTAAAAGATGCTTAAACTTTTTTTTTTAATAAATTAAAAATAGTGAAAGGTGGCTATCCACATCCAGGATGATTAAATGACCTTTGCCTCATAGTTCAGCGACCAACAGACTTTCAAGAATGAGTGAACTGGACTCAAAGCCAAACTCAAATGCTTAAGACCAAAACAGTTTACAGATATTAGAGAAACAAACCTTAATTGCTCAACAGTATTTTACTGAAAAAATTCTTTTCGATGAAACAACATATTTAAATTCTTATTTAAATTTTTAAGAAAAAGTTACATTTTCTATTGGCATCAGAAACATTTACAATTCATCAATTCCTGTATGTGTGGTAATACATACTTTCTCATTGGAACTAAAACTCACTTATGTCCTATTATTAGGAAAGTTATCTATGTAAATTAAGAAAAGTAAGGGCTATCCTTTGCATGTATAAAAGAAGATAAATTCAGCATTTTATAAAATCTTGCTTGTCTGTTTGGAAAGCAATGCACGGCTTTTATGAAAATCAGCCATGCCCTCGGGTCCTAATAAAGAATACAGGGCCAATGGATTTCTGCCAGAGAGGTCAAGACTTTACTTTCTGATTTAGATCTGACTGGTGCTCTCCCTCCCGGACCATTCACCTTCCTCCTTCTCCCCTTCTCACCCCACCCCACCAGGCGTCTTGTCCTTGCCCTTCTCTCTCTCCTGAGCTCTAAGGGACCCAGGGGACTTGCAACCAGAGGAGCAGTGGGCAGCTCGTCCTGGGCTCAGCCCCCTCCCCCTGCCCTGAATCTGTCTCCAAAGCGCCCTTTCCTCTTTCTTCCTGGGAGGTCAAAACATTCTTCCCTTACTTGCTGCAAGGAAGTAAACAAACAAATAAATCTGATCTGATCGCTCCACTCTGTCCCCTCACCACATGGCTTCCAGCACGGGGTGGAGACTAACACTTCAACAGGGGAAGCTGGAGTTACCGGCACACGAAAGGCCTATAATAGTAAGTCGTGCTTTATGAGACAGTGATGCTTTTCTTTGCCAAGTGTAAAGAAAACTTTCAGGGGGGAGAAAAATCAACTGATTTATCTGTCATTTAGTATTTCCTCAAAAATAACCAGTTTCTCCCAAGTTAACTGTGATAACAGCTGCTCTGTTAAAACTGTAGATATGTGCATATAAACTATACAGTGTAGGCAGATATGCACACACAGAGACAAACAGACACAGAGGGAATGGAGGAGCAGAGACACACGGATGGCATACAGACCTCCCTGTCCATTCGCCTTCCCCGTTTCCCACTTCACCGCAACTACTGGAGCAACTGCCACCGCCCCAGCATCACTGTGAGCCAGGCGGGCAGGCATGGGGACTCGGAGGGTGTGGGAGGGGAGGGGGGAGGCCAGAGAAACACCACCACAGGGCACCGGCCAAGGAAACGGGCAGCGAGGCCGCAAGCCTAAGGACAAAGGCCGTCCCAAAACGCCCTGTCCTGCAGAAGCTTCCCCTTTATGACACTGCTTAACAATAACTTCAATGATCAAACATAGGCCTTAATTAAAAGTGTAAATGTTCAGGCAACCGAGGGGGTTAGGTTGCATCAAGTGTCAGGTCACCTCTCCCTCCCAACGCCTTGCCCAGATCTCTCTGACTCTGAGGCGAGGCAGAGGACTTAGCACAACTATGGCGAAGGCCGACTGGGAGGGCAGTTCAGAATCAGGACTTGGAAATACCTCTTTATCCCCTATCAGTTGCTCCTTTCAACTAATGCTCGGTAAGTCTTTGTTGAGTTACTTAATTTTCTTAATATTAAAACTCATGTTTTATTTATGTGTCTAAAATATATCGTAGTACCTCCCCCACCTTATCTGCAATTTTAGTTACCAGTGATCCAGCATGGTCTGAAAATATTAAACGGAAAATAAAGACTACCTAAGCTTTAGATCAGAGGTCCCCAAACTTTTTACACAGGGGGCCAGTTCACTGTCCCTCAGACCGTTGGAGGGCTGCCACATACAGTGCTCCTCTCACTGACCACCAATGAAAGAGGTGCCCCTTCCGGGAATACGGCGGGGGGAGGGGGGGGCGGATAAATGGCCTCAGGGGTCCACATGCGGCCTGCGAGCCGTAGTTTGGGGACGCCTGCTTTAGATGGTGCACCATTCTGTGAAGTGTGATGACATCCCATGCTGTCCTGCCAGGGACACGAAACACCCCTTCTTCCAACGTCCCCACACCATGTCCCCTCCGCACTTGTTAGTCACTATCAGTTAGCAGATCAGCTGCTACAGGACCTCAGTGTCTGTGTTCAAGCCATGCTGATTTTACTTAATCAGGGCCCCAAAGCACAGTAGAAGTGGTCTCGGCAATTCAGATATGCTAAAGAGGGTTCATCAAGTGCTTCCTTTAAGTAGAAAGGTTAAGGTTCTTGACTTAGTAAGGAACAGAAAACTGGACGCTGAGGTTACTAAGATCTACCCTAAGAACAAATCTTGTCTCCATGAAACCGTGAAGGAAAAAAGAAGCCTGTGCTAGTTTTGCTGCTGCACCTCAAAAACGTACATGTAGGAAGAAACAGCATGTATAGGGTTGGCTACTATCCACGGTTCCGACGTCCAATGTGGGTTCTGGGACATACCCCCTTGAAGATAAGGAGCAACCGCTATCAATGAATGTCCCAACCACAACACAGGAGGCGCTGTGACATCTATCTGCCCGGGTCAGCAGAGATTGAGAATTTAGATGAATCCAGAGAATCTTCGATTTTCACTATTATACAACTCAACTTAAGAAAGGGAAAACAGACAAGTTGAAGCAAAGAAGAAATATAGATCAAACCCCATCGTTTTTCAAATTAAAAGTAAAAAATCTTAACTGTTCTAAAGTTACAGGTGAAGATCAGGAACCCAGGACACGGGGGAGGACAGGACACCCAGTGCCCCTGGAATGCTGTGGTGATCCCCAGGCCAAAAGTGACTCTGGGGACTCTCCTGACTAAAAGTAACAAAGGCTCACACTTTGCACCCTGTGACACTGAAAAAAGAAAAAAAGAATAGCATTCAATTTGCAAGAATGAATTCATGCTATGGCTTCTTTTTTTTTATCTTTGTGTACATTTAACATAGTTTTTATTAGAAGCTGTTACTCGACGACAGTGCATCTTGTAAATTAATTTTTTTTAATTGAGAAAGATTTGTGCAGTATTTCCAAATCAATCAGGGCAGTGTCCTACATGAAACAAAAAAGAAAGAAAAAACAATAAAACAAGAGTGGGGGCGTTTATTTTCTCTTACTCAGCTTGCTCATGGGGTTCAGACTCGGAGCGAGCATCAGACTGGCGCTGTGAATAATGACGTCAAGCACTGCCTTACCCGTCAGGCTGTGCAGGACAGTCAGCAGGTGCAGGGACAGATGAACTCAGGCCTTGGTTGCACAAACCCCGCCCATTCCCAAGAAAGGCCTGTCTTCTAGGCTAACCTTTGGCCAGTTCCCAGGCAACGAGCTCTGAGCCCTTAGACTACTCAGCCTGATGATTTGTACACCCAAGGTCCTGGGCCATGCAGCACCCATTTGCTAAGAGAGCTTATGCTAACAAAGGTGATTTACAGTGAACACCTGTTTTTGCTCTGTGAGGCCAGAGCCTAAGGAGTTGAGTTTGGTCACAAAGGTGCAGCAGGTGTGTGTAATGGTCCCCTAATAAAAACCCTGGACACCAAGGCTCATGTGAGCGTCCCTGGCTGGCAACTTTGCACACATCGTCCCTCGTCCCTGCTGCAAAATGAAATGCATCCGTGTGATTCTGACTGACGAGACTCTTGGAAACGTGTGTCTGGTTTCTCCTGGACTTTGCCTCATGAGCCTTTGCCTTTTGTTGACTTTAATCTGTATTCTTTCGTTATACCAATAAATATGAGTTTCCTCAGTCTTGTGAGTCCTGTTCCAGAGCCAATGAGCCCAAGAGTAGCCGTCTTCAGGACTCCCTTCCAAGTACACAATTTCACAGATGACAAAACCGAGACTCAGGAAGGTGAAACCCATTAACTGGTTGGTTAAAAGGTATTGGAACCAATCTGTCCCTTCTGCTATACCATGCAGTAATGCCACAGGTTGGAAAGGACTCTTAACATAATCGTATAAATCAGTAGTAGTCAACCTGGTCCCTACCAACCACTAGTGGGCATTCCAGCTTTCATGGTGGGCAGTAGCAGAGCAACCAAAGTAAAAATAAAAAGATTTAACTATAGTAAGTTGTTTTAAAAAGATTTATTCTACCAAACTTAGCAAAAATCTGACATAAAGCACTTGGTAATTATTATTATATGCTTTAACTTGCTGTAACTCTGCTTTGTAAATTTTATAAAGTAAAGTTACTTCTCTACTTTATAAATCACCATTACTGTGGAACCAGTGGGTGGTTAGAAAATTTTACTACTGACAGAAATACAAAAGTGGGCAATAGGTATAAAAAGGTTGACTACCCCTGATATAAATGAACCAACATTTGCAGTATGTCCTTTGAAAAATATCAAGTGCAGTTTCGTAAACCCTGAAAACTAGTGTATAATCAATCCTGTAAATACAGACCAACTTCTAGGCATTAAGAATTTTATGTAGCTCTGTGGTAGTTCTAAAAGGTGTACTGTGGTATCAGAAGTTTTTAAAATTATACATTGTACCTGGCTTACTGACCCCTCCCCACCTTAAAAAATAACTTCCAGGGTAACTCAATTCTCAATGATTCCCTGTGTGTGTGTGTGTGTGTGTGTGTGTGTGTGTGTGCACGCGCACACACACACACACACACTGGAGAATAGATATTTATTCCTTAAAATCTCCATATATAGTTTAAAACGTAACCTTTGTATGTTTAGAGAAAAAAGTTAACATGCACTGTAACTTCGATTTCTGCAGATGTGTGCATGTAAGTACATGTGAAAGACAGAAATGTCTCAAATTCATGTTTTATGTTTAGGCTCATTGTTCAGCCACAGAAATATCTGAAGGCACCAACTCCTGTTGGTTTTATATGAAAAGTTCATGGGCATTAAATATTGTGTTTCTGTAGTGATGAGGAAATTAGTAGGCACAGAATTTTTGTAAGTTATTGGTATTTCTTGAAATATTAAATAATTATTTTAGGTCCCGTTTTATCATCTATATTTGAATAAGATTGATGAATTTCTAATTTTAAATTGTGGCGGCTTCTTCTATGTAATGAGGTACATGCTAATTCCAAATATAGATTACCCATTCCAGTTTTATGCCACAGCAGCTTAAAATTTTTTTTTCAATTACAGCTGACATACAATAATAGTATATTAGTTTCAAGTGTACAGTATACTGATTAGACTTTTCTACACCTTCAGAAGTGATCAACCCAGTAAGTCTGGTACCCAGCAGACACTCTCCATAGTGATTACAATATTGCTGCCCATTTTCCTTATGCTGGGCTTTACCTCCCCATGACTGTTTTCGTGACTGGCAATCTGCACACCTTAACCCCTTCACCTTTTTACCCACTCCCCAACCTCCTTCTCATCTGGCAACCATCAGTGTGTTCCAGGGCACTGTTATTTAAGAAGTCCTTAAACTTTCTATAAAGCAGAATCTTTATCGAGAGGTTGAAAAAGTCTTGGTAAGCACCTGCCTTTTTTTTTTCCTGGCTGTCTTTTTTTAACAGGCTATCTTCTCTAGAGCAGTTTTAGGCTGGCAGCAAAACTGAACAGAACGCACAGAGGTTCCCACATCCCCCTACCCTCACACATGCACAGCTTTCCCCATGATCAACAGCACCCCCCACAGGAGCCGGACATTTGTGACTAATGATGAGCCTACATCCACATGCCATTATCACCAAGAGTCCACAGTGTATCTCACTTACGGTTCCCTCTCCGTGGTGTACATTCCATGGATTTGAACAAATGTGTAATGACATGTGTCCACCCAGTAGAGTATCGCACAAAATAGCTCCAGTTCCCTAAAACTCCTCTGCACTCTGCCTATTCATCCCTCCCTTCTCCCTAAACCTTGGCAACCACTGACCATTTAACTTTCTCTATAGATTCGCCTCTTCCAGAATGTCATATAGCTGGAATCATACAGTATGTACGGTTGGCTTCTTTCACTTAGTAATACGCACTTAAGGTTCTTCCAGGTCTTTTCACGGCCTGATGGTTCATTCCTTTATTAACACTGGATAACATTCTGTGGTCCGGATGTACCACAGCTAATTTATCCGTTCACCTTCTGGAGGACATCTTGGTTGTTTCCAGGTTTTGGCAATTGTGAGTAAAACTGCTATAAACATTATGTGCAGATTTTTTGTGGACGTAAGTTTTCAAGGGCTTTGGGTAAATACCAAGGAGCGTGATTGCTGGAACAAAGAGGGTAAGAGTATGTTTTGTCTTGTTAAGAAGCTGCCAAAACTGTCTACACATTGCATTCCTAGCAGCAGTGAAGGAGCAAGCATTCCTGTTGCTCCACATCCTCACCAGCACTTGCTGTTGTCAGAGTTCCAGTTTTGGCCATTCTGATAGATGTGTAGTGTTAAGATTTCAAAGTACATTTGAAATATGTAGCATTTCCCAGAATGTATCCCAAAGGCTGGAAATGGCAACCTTTCTCTGTTTTAAAAAAAACTTTTGTGCAACTACTGCCCTAAGTAGATTGTTCCCTGCTAATTGCCTTCAGCAAGAAAGGGTTTGTGTACACCTACACATCAAGGATTAAGGATACTGCAAATTTTAAATAAATGACATAGGAAGTCAACACAAAAAGCTCATATTAAATCAAACTAATAATAACTTTTAAAAAATCAAGTTTGAATTTTTTCTTGGCCCCAAGTTTCATCACTTTGGGGCACAATTCAACCAAGAACATGCAACCCCCATTGAGAAATCACTTAATTGAAAATCACTTGAAATCACCATTCTAGACTGATTTTCTCATAAAGATCGACTGCTCTAAAGAGAATCAAGAAAGAATTTGGCTCACAGTGACTTATTCAAAGTTCTTAGTTCACTAAAAGTGAATTTGACCATTCACTGAGAAATCCTCTCAAACTCTCCAGTAATAATAATGTAATGACTACTTATAGCCGGAGGGCCCTTTTTTTGGCTGCATATCTAGCTGTGGTGCATTTTAACGAGAAATGATGGCTGACCAGCTTTTATCTCTGAAGCAGATTTTAGCATTCTGCTTAGGTCTTCCACATGCCAATGTCTAAGACTTTGTACTCAAGATCAATGACATGGTTACGTACAGACTGACAAATGTAGTATTCAAAATCACAAATCCACTCAGTTAAGATTTTGCACACCGGCCCTAGCTGGTTGGCTCAGTAGTAGAGTGTTGGCCGGGCATATGGACATCCCAGGTTCAACTTCCAGTCAGGGCACACAGGAAAAGTGACCATCTAACTTCTCCAGCCCTCCCCCTCTGCCTTCTCTATCTCTCTCTTCCCCTTCCACAGCCATGATTTGTCTGGAGCAAGTTGGCCCCTGGTGCTGAGGATGGCTCCATGGCCTCACCTCAGGCACTAAACTAGCTCGGTTGCTGAGCAACGGAGCAATGGACCCAGATGGGCAGAGCATCACCTGGTTGGGGGCTTGCCAAGTGGATCCTGGTCGGGGCAAAAGCGGGAGTCTGTCTCTCTGCCTTCCCGCTTCTCATTTAAAGAAAAACAAAAAGATTTTGCACACTGACTTCCAAACAAGATTCTAGAATATGCTAGATTCTTAATTATGTGGGTGGTTCCACTGGTTCCCCTGAACCACAAAAGCTATGAAGTGTTCATATTGGAATATGTCAACTGTTGACATAAATCATTTTGAAGACCTACCTACCCTGTGTCCACAGGTACCCTTTAAAAGCAGAGGTTCTCCAAAAAACTAAAAAGCAGAGGCTTTCCTGCTCCATTTCTGTTACCTAGGTAACATGTGACTTCCTTTTGTTTAAACACCAGCGCTGCCCAAACATGGGGCTGTTTACTTCCTGACCAATGTTGAAAAGAATTCTGAGAAATATTTTAAAACTCCTTCAGTAAGTTTCTCATTTTGCTCACTGGGAGGAAAATGATTTCACAAAAATAGATTCCCTTGCTGTTTTTCTAAACGTACTTTATCAAAGAAATGAAACGTTCAGATAAGTCCAGGTTTCCTTCAGCATGCACAAACTTCTCCCAAAATTACACTCCATCAAAGACTGCTCCCTAAGAAGCTAGACTGTAGTCCAAGGGACGGCATTTTCAGAGGACGTAATGAGTGTTCCTGCTACAAGAATCATTCTCTGTCTCTAAGGCTTCTTTGTGAGGCTGATTTCTAATCATTGCAAGAGGACCTGTTAACCTCAGGGCTTTGATGAATAAGCATCATTGAGAGCCCTTATCATGAACGAACACAACCCCACAGAGCAGAGAACGAGAGACCCAGAGAAATACATCCTCGCGTAGAGACGTGAGTGGCAGGAACTGCCAAATGCCTCTAACTGAAGCTGTTCTTGTCATGAAGTAAGTCCTATAAAAATTACTGAAAATAAATTCTTCGGGGCTCAATGTGGATCGGCAGTCTCCACTTCCATTACAGTGTCCCTGTTTACTCAGAAACTATTCTTAATGAATAAGACTCGGAGTTTGCCAAAGTGTTTTCCACAAAACAACTCTCAAGATGTTCCAGCTCTGTAATCAAATAAGTCTGAGAACCCCTGAGTACTTCATTCAGCTCTTGGATGTGCACAATGCCCACTGAGATATAAAAGGTTCTTCAAAGCCAACCCTTAACATTGTTTAATATTGTTTAAGCATTTACCAGATATATTTGGTCACATACCTAACGTCTAATTAAATAGTCTGAGAAAAGCTACCACATAATATAGGAAAGACATTACTGTCATTTAAGGATACTAAGAAATACTCACTATAGTCCAGTCACTCTGCTAGGAAATAGAGTTCAAGTCTTTAAACTGGAAATCTGATTCAATTTTTGCAACCTTTTTAAAAAAGATTTTATTTATTGGTTTTAGAGAAAGGAGAGAGGGAAAGAGAAAAGGAGAATGGAGTGAGAATCATCAATTCGTAGCAGTTGCTTCTTCTTTGTGCCTTGACCGGGCAAGCCCAGGGTTTCGAACTTGGCGACGTCAGCATTCCAGGTTGATGCTCCATCCACTGCGCCACCACAGGTCAGGCAATGTGACCTTTTATTATCTGACTTATTTCTTCTTTTACACAGCTCTGTCAGTAACAGTATTTTTGTTTGTTTTTTGCCAATTCTGTCTGAACTGTTTTTATTCCTAGAGGAAAGCCTAACAAATGTATAGTAGCTCCAGCAGTCTCTGGCTCAATGCTGTACTTTGAATACAAAAATATTCTCTACATGATTTTGAATAACAACCGATACTTGCTTTTTAAGTGGAACAATGATGAAAATCCAAATAACCACAGCACTCGAGGTGGCTGACAAATCCTAGGAACACTGTCAGACCATTAGGAAATGCAATTTAGATTTCAAAATGTTCAGAAAGAGACCATCTTGGGGGAGGTCAGTGAGCAGCTCACTGGTCTACTAATTTCTGTCCAGGGAAAATTGATCTGGCTGCACAAAGGTTTAAGTGGAAGTCTCCCTTTTAAATTTAACACCAGCAGATCCATCACCTTCCATTTAATACACTAAGGAGGTGTCAGCCACAAACTAGGATGCCACTGAAAGGCAAACTGCACTCCAGATTTACTGTTGCTATTCCACAATGGATTGGGTCTATGCCCGCAGAGAACAGGTTGACCAGCACTGCAAAAGTGGGTGGTTTTTATAAAAAGGTTCGCCATCATGGGTCTATGCACATCCTTGCTCCCTCAGATTTCACTGTCTTATTCTCACCTTGTTCTAGTCATCATCTCACTTACCCCTGGCCTCGAGCATCCATCCATCACAGATTTCCACGGAGACGCCATTTGTGGTCAAAGGAAAGTTTAAAACGAACCAGCCTTTATGATCATAAAACCATGATCTTGATATCCAAAACCAAGTGGGTGATGCAACACAGATGTTGTAAATGAACCTTGAACTGCTGTGTGTGCCTAATGTACTGAATTATACAAACTGCTGCTGAGCAGAGAGAGGAGGAGGTCAGTACACAAAGAACAGTTGAGCTGGTGTTGGGAAGTCTGAAAAACAGAAATCCAAAAGGTGGAGAAGGTGCCTCTTGAAAGCCAAAAATAAGGGCGTGAATCTGAGCCGGAGAAAATGGTGGCCGCCCCTGAAGACTTCTGAGCAGATAAATGCTGTGATTACATTCATGCTGAAAGAGTTCAAGGACAAATAAACTGACAGGTGAGAAACTGTTAATCAAGAATTGAGCCCTGGCTGGTTGGCTCAGCAGTAGAGCATTGGCCTGGTGTGTAGATGTCCCAGGTCTGATTCCCTTCCAGGGTACAAAGAAGCACCCATCTGCTTCTCCACCCTTCCCCCTCTCCTTTCTCTCTGTCTCTCTCTTCCCCTCCCACAGCCAAGGTTCCATGGGAGCAAAGTTGACCTGGGTGCTGAGGATGGCTCCAGGCCTCTGCCTCAGGTGCTAGAATGGCTCCAGCTGCAGCAGAGCGACACCCCAGAGGGGCCAAGCATCGCCCCCTGATGGGCATGCCGAGTGGATCCTAGTAGGGCACATGCGGGAGTCTGTCGTTCTGCCGGCCCCTGATTCTCAATCCCGGAAAATACAAAAAAAAAAAAAGAATTGAAAGACACTGGGTTACAGTGAGTAACCTCAGTCAAGTGTCGACAGAAGGAGGGATGGAGAGGCCAACAATGACTTCAACTGGCTCAGGTGATGAAATCCTCACTAGAGAAATGCTGGGAAGAGAGGCTTCTTTTAAAGAGAAAGGGATGGGATGTTATAATGCATCCGGCACTTAAGCAAGAAGACTGAACAGAAAACCTAAATTACGTCACAATAAAACCAAATGACAAACAGTATAAATGAAAGCAGTACTTCTAATTAGTCTTTCATGGGATGCATGGAAATGAAATTTCAGACATTTAGAGAATACAAAGAAAAAAAAGAAAGATCAGATCTCAATAACTTGACTAAAATGTCATACCAAGTCTGAGGCAGCCCCCTTAAAGCAAGATGGACCCATTATGGCTCCGTCTTTCCCAAAGCAAAGCTGTGCAAAGAATTACTAAACACTTTTAGGACCAAGGAAATTTCACCGTTTCTCTTTTTTAATACCTCAGAAAAAATGATGGGGAATTGAAACAGCTTGGCCCAATATTTGCATAAGAACTGTGCAGCCAATGTACACAACTTTCCGACTACAGTGCTGGGCCCTGGGCTCAGGGCACAGCAGGTTTTCAGCAGGGTCCTGGCTGACGCCCACTTGCCACCCCTCCCCACCCCCAAACATCCCCAACTGCTCCAGTTCAACCAGTGCCCCTCAGGGCTCACAGACACACTCTTTCCCTGCTCGCAATTACTTCTTAACAACGCTGAGTTCCTTAAATCAGTGGTCCCCAACTTTTTTGGGGCCACAGACCAGTTTAATGTCAGAAAATATTTTCATGAACCGGCCTTTAGGGTCGGACGGATAAATGCACAAAATAAAATTATGCGACTGGCGTAAAAACTGTGGTATTTTAAAATATACTTGTCGAACTTAGGAGACAAGTGTCAAGAGTGAGTCTTAGACGGATATAACAGAGGGAATCTGGTCATTTTTAAAAAATAAAACATCGTTCAGACTTAAATATAAATAAAACGGAAATAATGTAAGTTATTTATTCTTTCTCTGCGGACTGGTACCAAATGGCCCACGGACCGCTACTGGTCCGCGGCCCGGGGGTTGGGGACCACTGCCTTAAATTACACGAACCCCCACCCCCAGGGTCTGTAGCTATGAAATGCGAAATAGCTGACAAAATACCTCCTCATCTTTGTGGCCAATGCAGGATGTCAGGTAGGCACCGAGGAGGGCAGAGAGGATGCCCAATACACAGGATTGGTGGTATTATCTTAATCCAAGAAATAAACGGTCTAAACACTTTGTCAATAGTGAAGCTTCCATAGAGATATACTTGTGTCAGATGTGGTGGTTATTTTAGGTCCATGGTTTTAAAACTCATCTGACAACGAAGGCTTTTTCAAAGAAAACTGTCTATAGAACAGAAAAGACCAACGAAACTGTAACTGGGAGAGGGGCAGGAGAGAAAGCCCCCGCCCCTCACTCTGCTCGTCCCCACACGCTCCCTTCTACCAGCGGCCCCTCCTTCCAGGCAGGGCCCCAGCGCTCCAACGAACATGCTTTTTTTTTTTTTTTTTTTTTTTTTACTTTAATTCATTATTTTGGATAATAATTGATATAACAAAATTATAATGAACAAGTCCCCATTGCCAAGGGGAACAGGTTAATTTTTAATTTAAAAAAAAAAACAACTGATCCATTTTTTTCATTCTGAAACTTTTAAGACCTCTTGAGCGTTTCCATCGCCTATTTCCAGACTCCTAGAATGAATAAGTCATTCTTTCAGGATGAAAACTGAGGTGATGGGACAACCTATCCACCCCTCATGTCTCCTACTCCTTCAGGCGTGGCTGCTCCTTCCTAAGAAAGTCACAAGAAGACAAATGTACTCTGGAAGTCAAGTACACTGTTTCTCCCTAGGGCACCCCATGAGTAAGGAATTACGCACTGGGGGGGGGGGGAAGCACAGGTGGGTTAGCCCTCCCCCTAGAAAACCTAATTGATCACCAAAGTGCTGCTGATTTTTTTAAAAGTGAATTAAATACTGTTAAGAGTCCTAACTCTCGTCTGACCAGGCGGTGGAGCAGTGGATAGAGTGTCTGACTGGGACACAGAGGACCCAGGTTCGAAACCCCGAGGTCGCCAGCTTGAGTGCGGGCTCATCTGGTTTGAGCAAGGCTCACCAACTTGAGCCCAAGGTCGCTGGCTTGAGCAAGGGTCACTAGCTCTGCTGTACCACCCCCGCCCCCCCGCCCCCGCTGTCAGGGCACATATGAGAAGGCAATCAATGAACAACTAAGGTGCTGCAACGAAGAATTGATGCTTCTCATCTCTCTCCCTGCTGGTCTGGTCTGTCTCTATCTGTCCCTCTCTATCTCTGTCTCACACACACACACACACACACACACACACACACACAGTCCAAAATCTCCAGTGTGCCCTAGTCCCTATAGCTCCCTATTATTCTGCACAATTGCATTATCTGTCTCCAGGAATCATTTAAGTATGTGACCCAGAGAACAAGGCTTGTAACTTGACTAGGCAACTTCTGTCCCTCTGAAGTCATGTCACTAGACTGGGGGCTTTCGGAAGCCTGAGTATCTCTGTACCTGGTCATTTTGACTAAGGAGTTGCTTCTCGTCTGCCCGAAGACCTTTTGGCATGCATTTAGTAATTCAGTCAACAGCTATTTATTGAGAAAATACACTGTACTCGGCACAGAACGAGGGGCTGGGGAAGCTGCACTGAACGAGACAAACCGTGCCTCCAAGAGGCTCACCTTAAGACCGATACTAAGTGCACAGGTGATAACAATACATTGTGACATCGTGGTCTCAGCATACCCTGACAGAACTATGCCGGGGAACGGATGGCAGAATATGGTCCTCAGAGGGGGGATTTGGCTCATTGAAGACCCGGACAATGCAGGCTGACCAGGAGTGGGGGGGGGGGGGGGGCGTCGAGTGTACATGGCTGTTCCAGGCAGCACATGCAAAGGCCCAGGGGAAGGAGCAGGTGGCAAATTTCAGTTGGCACATCCAAAACATGAGGGCCTATAGAGTAATATTATTGTATCAAAGTCTATGCTCTAGGACATTCACGTAAACAAAACTCCTAAAACAAGGGGTGCACTTTCAAAGATGCCATTCTACCCACCACCATGTGAAAGGCTTTCTTTTCATATAATCAAGGGGGCACCTAGGTGGACAACTCAAAACATCTACCCAGTATTAAATTCCTAATGTATTTATTAATCATTTCTAATATAAATATTGGCTTTCTTATGCAGCCACATCCCTTGACTGGAAAGACTCTGAATTTAATCAATATGTCTTTATTCTCATGGCAATTCTAAAAGAAAGACCTTGTGAAAACCATGAGGTCTCGAAAGAATACAATACAGTCTTTGGGCACAGAGCTTACTTACATGCATGCAGACAGAAAAAAATTCTGAAGCGCAAACTCTACTATATCAGCAGAAGGTGGAGGAATCATCACCGTAGTTCCTCTCTTTTTCTAATTCTTTTTACAATAAAAAAGTACTCTTCGTGTATTTATAAAACCTGCATTGTGTCGTCACAGACCTTTCCCTGCTGGAAGCCCAGATCCGGTGTTCCTGCGAGGGTTGGAGAGAGACTGGGGGTTCCCCTTGTTCTCCTTGTCTCTGGTAAGCACTAGGCCCGGAACCTCCACCCGTCTTCCCAGCCCCTCGGTAGCTGTCACCACCCACTAAAACCCTGTTCTTCCTTCCGTCGTTAACTGCATATCTGACTGCAAGTGAGACAGGTGCAACACCAGAACCCCTAACCTTTGGGTCTTCCGGAGTTGACTTACAGTGACAAGGGACAAAAAAACGAGGCAGGAGATGACCAGCAGGACAGAGTACAGGGAAGAAACAACTCTTGCATAAATGTACAAATTGTGTCCAGTCTAGGACCCTAGTTGATAGTTCCTGGTACACCTCTGGAATTAGGAGGAGGCCCTGGGCCGAAGCCTACAGCAGGTCCTCACCTCCCAGCAGCCGTGGAGTTAATCCAAAGGGTCCAGGACTCAGAGGTGTTATAAGGACCACGGCTAAAATGAATTCCATCTTGCTGGACATAAACAAGCTTTCAAGCATCAGTAGATGGTATTAATAATCAGATTCCTAACATGGAATACTTCCTTTCTTATTGTTCCTTAATCAAAAGACACAAAAACTACCTCTCTCAAGTAAGTCAGCATCAGTCTAACTGTGGAGGTTGGAATGCCTTCATGCTCAGAGCCTGGCAACACTCATGTGGAGAAATGAGCACAGGTCTCAGGTGAGACAGAACAGGTGACACGAGGCAACTTTATCATTTAAGTCGACTGGAGCATGCGTGTTTAACTCTCTGAGCCTCAGCGTGCATATCCCAAGGTGAGAATAACAGTGATTCCATGAACCTTCTCGTTCAGGAAAACTCGCCTTCCACCTGACTATCTGCTCTCCCCCTCCCCCACCCCTCACCTAAAGTCAGAATAACAACTGTTAACAGGCACACTGTCCCTCTGAGGACCTCCAAATGAAAGGCCAATTTACCAGGTCACCAGCTGGCCTGACACAGTCACCTCTTGGCATTTCCTCTTAAACCACAAAAACACAAAAGATTACAAGTAAAAAAGGACTCTAATATTACTTCATTTTTTGAATAGGAATATGTAAGTTCAACCTTTGCCTTTAGAACAAAGTGTAACTCAATCCCTGGAGTGTCAGAAAGGAAAGGGTAATATTAAGTTTGATCTACAACTTGAAAATTATTCTTGAACTAGGTTCTCAATGGTTCAGATGAAATGATAGTTAAATATAATTCAAAATAATCATGTAACATTTTCTCCGCGAAATTCCTTGAATAGTGAAGTCTAACTGATCTGAAATGACACTATTAATTGAATATTTTAAGTTGATAAGCACATTAAATAAAGAGAACAAGATTATTTTAATTTCAAATGCTCCATTTACACGTAGCAATGAGAAATACATAATACCAGAGTCTAATGTGATTAAAATAAGATATTTTTCTTTATATTTTTACTTTCAGGAAAAAAAAGTCTGCTATTAACCACAAGCCCTTAAAGGGATTATCATTAAAGGGATTACTACCACCATAGTAAAACAACCTTGTATATGGTATTGTTTTCTAGAACAAGCTTCTGAGAAGACAAAGCAATGAGGTCAACAACTGTACCAATATTTTTCTTCTGTAACAAGCCTTCCACCTTAGAGAAGCACAGGTTCCAGATATTTAAATCAGGGACAAAAGAAAAACACTGTCCCTTAATAGGATTACACAGAAAAGTAAACATCTCTTACTTTAAAAGCAACCAGGGTCCTTGTTCCGACAGTGAAAACTGTGTTATCTCAATGAGTTAATTATTCATCCCAGCCTGGGGCCTTGCTTCTGGAGGCCCTCCTACCTTCTCCACCTCTTCTTGCTTTGTTAACAACACTAGTTCAATAATTTGCTGATAAAGGATCTCACTGCAGTATCTTCTAAGAGATCGTAAAGAGATTAAGGGTACAGTTCACCCTCGGTCATTGTACAGATACTTAAACTGAGGCCAAAAGAACTCAGACATCATATTGAAAATAATAAAGCTAGTGAGTTCAAAAGCATGCCCAGGGTTTTCTCAGTCTACATAGCTCACTAGATTAACAACTGTAAAACAAGCAGCCCAAGCAGATGCTGACCTGCTCACACAGGGAATGCCTTCCATACAAGGCATCTAATAGGCATACTGGTCACTGCACTTCACCCATACTGAGTGCTTTTTTACAGATGGAAGGTTAAGACCCTCCACCAGCAAAAAACATTAGGACTTGCTGAAGGTTCAGATGGTGGTTAACATTTTTTAGCAATAAAGTATTTTTTTATTTAAATATATTGTTTTTAGATATAATGCTATTGCACACTTAACAGACACTATAGTATAAACATAACTTTCAGATGCAGTGGAAAACCAAAATATTCGTGTAATTCGCTTTATTGCGACATTCACTTTATTTTTGGTGATTTGAGACCAAACCCACAATATCTCAGAGGTATGCCTGTATTTTAACTGTTAAAATAATCCAAGAAGATATATTAGTCATACATCAACGTCCTCTGAATAGTATGTATGCGTAGGAGCAGTGTTAATCTAGTTACATCTTCTCTAATTTAATTATTCTTTTTATTCATAATTACAAAAATGATGGTAAATTAAGAACCACTATAATTTTATTCCCTCCCAATGGGAACACACAACATGATACATTTTCGACTAGTAAATCAAGTCACCATTCCAATCTTGAGGCTTAGACTAACTATCTTTAAGGGAAACCCAATAACTTTTAACTACAGCTCTTTGGAGATGTAGACTGCAGCATAGATCCTTAAGCATTTTAAAGATCTGCATTCATTCCAAGCTTTTTAAAAATCTATTTACAGAAGAAATCTTTTTTTTGTGATTTATATGTTCATCAATGTTTCCATTAGCTAAGAGATATTCTGGAATGTGATCAAATGATGCTAAACACCGGATCCTCAAAGCAAGGCGAAATCTCTGACTGATCTCATATGTGGTCACTGCTCTTTTAAGCCACTGTGTCCCCAAAGGGCTAACAGGGAGAAAATCCTAACTTAACAAGTGAAGGCAGCGAGGCACTTTTTAATAGCTGCCTTTCATTAGAATTCTATCTCCTACACACACAATTGGGCTCTGACTTCTTTTTCACTGTCAACAATTTAGTATTAACACACCCATTTGTCCTTCCCCCTCAAGAAAGAAGCAATAGGCTCCAACTATACGTAACTTCCAAAGGCTTTCCTACAACCTTATGTGAAAACCAAACACTCCTAAAAAAAAAGTATGGAAAATTGGCAGACTGCAGGTTTATGTCAACCTTTAGAAAACATGGAACAGCAACTGACCGGGAAAACCATCACTTGTGATCCAACTACTGTGTGTGCGACTCTCTTCTGTCTTTTATGCATGTCGCTACACACGCAGCGTGCCAGTTTCGCACCCGCCTGATTGTATCAGCCCCATCCAGTCCCATCCAGCGCCCGGAGAGCAAGCGGCTGCCACCAAGGGCTCCACCGCGCAGAGTGCAGAGTTCTGCTCAGTGCCACTGGCCTGATCCCAGGGACGCTTAAATCAAACGTCTTTATTTCCCCTCAGCTATTGAAAACCGAAGACCTCAAGGAGCGTTGG
Source organism: Saccopteryx leptura (assembly GCF_036850995.1). NCBI lineage: Eukaryota > Metazoa > Chordata > Mammalia > Chiroptera > Emballonuridae > Saccopteryx > Saccopteryx leptura. The sequence goes on from NC_089503.1 coordinate 153,855,760, forward strand.
GGATGTGGTCAGAGGACAGCAACAATATAACCAAAAGAAAAAAAAAGCAAAAAAAAAAGGAAAAACAGCACCCAACACGGAACACACCAAGAACAAAGGAAACACAAGCTTGTGAACAGGAAATGAAGCAACTCGAGACACAGAAATACCTTCTGGGGCCGCCCACGTAGGTGAAGGTAAAGGTGGAGTCCGAGTATCTAAAATCTGAAACAGAAAGTCGTGTGAGGCGCTGGTCCCGGGGTGGATTTCCAGCAGAGTCCGGGCTGGGGCCCCCAGCGGGCTAGCCAGCGGTCCGGCTCCGCGCACGGCCGGGGTTGGAGCGCTGCGGGGACCCCCCTGCCGGCGCAAGGGGATGCCCCGGCCGAGGCCGCGAGAGGCCGCACCCCCCACCCCGCCGCAACAAGTGCCGGGTGCCATGACAACGGCGGGGATTGCTTAGTCGGGTGGCCGGAAGTGGCCCCCGCGAACTCTAGGCGGCGAAAACCCTCTCTAGGGGGAGCAAAATGGACGCGAGGCGACCGCCAGGAAGGGGAGATGGGCGACTCGGGCACCCCGGGCACCCCTCTTGCCAGGCAACGCACTGCCAGGCGGAGGGGACCGGACGGAGCTGCAGGAGCCGACACCGGCCCAGCGTCGCTGCTCAGCCCATTGCGCAAACCCACGGGGTCCCGCCCGCCCCGCTCGGCAGCTACTGCTGAAACCCCGGAGGCGGCTAGGACGCTCCGGACACCAACAGGGGGCTAAAAATACTACGAAGGCCCCTGCCCGGCCCACCCACGACCTGCCCCCCCACAGCTGCAGGCTGCCCCAGACTGGGGCGTGGGAGTGGGGGGAGACTGGCTGGCGCACCCCCTCCCCCTTTTGGCTCCCGTTCTCGCTGCAGCGCTGTTGCCAAACGAACCCCAGAACGGGGACGTGCGACCCAGCCCCAGTCCCGGCCACACACGTCGCGGTCAGCAAACTGGGCAGCTGGGCGGCCGGGGAGCTGGCGCGGCGTCCGCGGCTTGGAGAGGCGAGAACTCACCTGCAAACAGGCAGTCCTTCTCGGCTCTGGACTTCTGGATCACGACGTCGATATCCTTCTGAATTCGCTCTTGCCTTGAACACATCCCCATGAAATCAACCCCTGGAAAAGAAGCAGCCGCTATTTCCACCCACCCCACCCCCTCGCACGCTTCCAGCTTGCGTAAATACTCAGTTAAAAATGAAACCTCTGGCCGAGGCAGGGGCTGAAGGCGAAGTGGCTTCGGAAGTGCTCCTGGGTGAGGGAGGAGGCGGCAGGGGAGGGGGCGGGGGAGGGGGATCGGCTGTGCATTCCCAGATGTGACCGCCCAGCTGCCGCTCGCCGCCGCTGGATTCCAATTTCCTCTCTCTCGACAATGGATGCTGATGACACCGAGTCTCACTTTCTCCCTCCCCTGCCCGGAGCGAGGGCCGTGGGGGCCCGGGGTGCAGGCAGCGGCCGGAGAGCGAGCAGCAGCGAGGCGGCGGGCGCCGGCGAGGGGCTAGCCCCGCTCCGCCTCCCGCGCGCACGCCCCCCGAGGCCCGCACGCCGGCCTGCACTCCCGCGCACACGCGCGCCAGCGGGCGGCGGCGACGCCGAGGCTGCTGCAGCGCCGCCCGCCGCAGACCCTCCCGCGCCCGCCGCCCCGCCGCCTGTCACCCGGGCGCAGGCCGGATCCCCCACCCAGGCCGGCGGCGCGCGGGGCTCAGCGGCAGTGTAGGTAGTGAATGCGCCCTGAGGCTCCCTGCCTCCTCACCTCCCCCCCCACCCCCCCACCACCACCACTTTATGAATTCCTCTCCACTTTCGGAATTGTGAGTCAGAAGGAAAACCCAAACCGGAGTGGCCGGAAGGGGGGAAGAATAAAGAAAAATCTTTTAAAATGGAAAATAAATAAATAAAACGAACAAATCTCTCCTTGTTGCCACATCAGGCAAAATGGAACAAGCCCTGAAATGACTCCAGACAAACGCCCTCCAGGGCCCACGCTGCCCGAGGCTTTTTCTCCCTGCTGAAGCAGTTCAGCCCCCTCGGGGTACCTTTTGGGAAACGCAGACCCCTTTCAGGAACGTCCTTCACGTTGAGACCCTCGCCATCTCTTCCCTCCTAGGTATTTTTGCCCATACAAAATTGGCAGAATCAAGTGGCTAGGGTCAGGGGCTCCAGAAAAGAGGGAGAGCTGTTTGGCTTGTTTTAAAAGGCCACCCCTGTGCCAGTCAGTCAAGGGGAAAGCTCCTACAATCCTCCTGTCTCGCTGAGAAATGAGCTGTTATTACTCTGAGCCTCCCTTGCCATTCTGCCTGAGGGCACCTCCGACTGATGTAGGTGCCCTATGCCTCAGAACAAGCCTCCAGGGACACCTTTCTTACTGATCTGTGCTCTGCTGAGAAGAATCCCCTGGACAGAGCACATCTAGTTCAGTTTTGCATTTCCAGGGCCTGGTGCAGTGCCTGGAATATATGAGTGAAGTGGGAATGAGGCTGACTGCACGCATGGCAGTGCCTGGCAGCCCCCTTCATGGGTACCCCAGTTTCAGTCAGCTCTTTTATCTGCATTAAGTGTCCCAGAGTCATCAAACAGGCTCAGACCCTTCATCCGTCCAGTTCAGATCTGACAGTGGCAACATGATATTTAGGAGAATGAGAAAAGATTGACATCCCTGATGGATTCTTAAGATTCTAGAGAGACAAAAGCAAGGCAAGATTATATGCTCCAATTCGTTCATCTGGCAGAAAAAGAAACATGACATTGTTTGTTGTACAGTCTCCAGCAGAGCACGTGGATTGTGAAGTTCACTCCAGAGAGGTCCCTCTGGGCACAGGGACCTGCAGGCTCTGACCTGGTACAGTCACGGTCCCAATACCTCTGCTCAGGCTCTCCTGAAAAGCCTCCTGTCTAGGGCTGGGCTGGTTCAAGTCCTTCCTGGTATGCTGCTCAGGCACCAAAAGCATTTTCTTCTCTTCCACACTGCCCTGAATGTCATGCAGACTTCCTTCCTCCATTCTGTACTCCAACTTCTCCAAAAAGCTTGAACTATCATCAAGTCATGAGAATGTATCTTACAGTTGTCCATCCACAAAGCTTGCATTCTTGAAGCAGATCCCTCACTACAAATAAATCTGAAATCGTTTTAAAGCCCTCGAGTGCTTTTCTGTCTTGATCACCTCGTGGTTTACTACCCTTTCAAATAGGCCTCCCAGCATTTGTCCTATATTGGGTTTGTGTTTTTTTTTCCCAAGCTTCCCTGGGCTGCCCTGTCTTTGTTAAACAAAGCTAACCTCACTCTGTTTGTGCCCTCAAGGTGTGATACATTTACGTATTTAAAAAAAATTTTAAGCTAAGATAAAAAAATGAAAGCCAACCTTTCTCTCTAGTATACATTTCTGCAAGATGAGATTCTCTAATAAAAACTATACTGAAGCATCTGTGTTCCATGCTAGATTCTCACGGCATGGTTCTTCCAAATTCTACCACAGCCAGTATCCCCCTGATACTGATGATGACCCTATCTCACCCATACTCTTTAACATTTAGATAATGTGTGGTCTGATTAAAAACTATATGCACCCTTGAGATGAGGGAGTTATATCCTTGCCTTAAATACTCATGTGCATACATACAACATACCATGTGCTGGGCTTTTCATAAGTTTGTTAAATCAATAAAAACCATCATTCACAATGAGGGAGATCTCTGGTTATATGCCACAGTAAATGAGATCATCTGTTTGTTGGATGAATGAGTCTAGGTAAAAAAAAAAAAAAAGGCCCACCAGTTGAAATAGAAGTTATCAGAGGAACATGTAAATTCCTCACCTATGCTGGAAGACTCCCCCCACTGCACAAGCATAAGGTACTGGAGATGTGTCCTGAAATTCAATGGTATGATGTGGGCGTGATGCACTTCTCCAGACCTGACCACAACAGTCTGATACTGCTCTACATGCTTCACGTACGTCCACTCATTTACGGTGACCCTATATGCTAGCTGTTGCCTTATTTTTCACATTTTACAAAAGAGAAAACTGAGCTACAACAGGTTAATGAACTCATCTCAGGTGGGACATGGGTTACAATGAGCTTTTTCCTCCCTCCAAACCTTTCAGCAGTTGGACTGAACTTGAAGGAAAATAAATGTTTAGAAGTCTCAAGACGGAGGAAACAGGCTGGGCCAATGGCAGGGGCCCAGTGTGAAGCCAACAAGAAGCTCCATAAGGGACCCCGTGGGGCCTGGAGCTCATGCCCTCTGGAAGTAGCCTCATCCAGTGTCCAGTGGCAGTTATGATTTCCCTTCCCTGCATGGAACTTCCTTTCCCAAATGAATCCCAGCCCTTGGCAAATCCTAAGTAAAAGCCTGCCCCCTGCTCGTCCCCTGGGGACTAAGAGAAGGGGCTGGGAAACAAACAGGGTTAGCAAGGAAAATGGCCCCCTTTTCCAAGTGCATGGGTTGTTAGCAGTAGTAACCGCAGCAGGCCTGGGGCCAGCAGTCTCAGTGGGCTGGCTGGGGAGGGTGGGGGGACGACATCATGTGACCTTTTGCCTTCTTGACAGAATCAGAGTGAAAAAGGAAGGGGATGGAGTCTGAGAGGTCCCAATGGGATGAGTCACCAAGGACCTTCAAGCCAAGGTGAGGAGTGGGGCTGTATTAAGAGAAGTGGGAAGCCTCTGGAAGGGAGGGGATCTCAAAATTCTTTCCAATTATGAGATTTGTAGAACTCTTTCTTGCAATGGTTCAGTAATGGAAAGAAATCCGTACGACTCAGAATGCCTCCAAGGCCCACTGGCTTCTGAATCAAGAGAACCAGGGCCACATTTTCTTCACTGAGCTGTTAGTACTTCCGCTTAAGCAGCGGTTCTCAACCCGTGGGTCGCGACCCCGGCGGGGGTCGAACGACCAAAACACAGGGTTCGCCTAAAGCCAAAATTAAATATGTGTTTCCGATGGCTTTAGGCGACCCCTGTGTTTTGGTCGTTCGACCCCCGCCAGGGTCGCGACCCACAGGTTGAGAACCGCTGGCTTAGAGGGAACCAACCCTGATCTCCTGACCTCGTCTGACAGCTCTAGCCATCCAAGTTCTGAGCAAACCAAAGTCAACCTTGCATAAACTCGACACAATGGAGGGGAATTTTAGGTGGTTTGATGTGAAATGTGTCCCAATTCAATCTCAACCTGAGGTCAGACGGGGCAGCACAGCGGTGGTTTTGAGGCGGTATGGCCTTTTCTGGCCTTCCTGAACTTAACTAATACCGACGCTCTAGCGTGAAACCAAACGGCTCTTTCTTGTTCGAGGTTCTTTTTCATTTAGTTGTATTTGTTTCTCCTTAAACCCTCATTCCCATTTCCTCTCGATCCTAATTAGATCGGATGCCTCACCTTCCCATGCACCCTCCTCCTTCTCAGGTTGTACACATCTTAATTCTACTGTGTGTTGAATACCTCTTGTTTTCCTTTATTTTTAAAAGTGCATAAATACTGAAGGAATAAATAAACTTTTAATTAAAAACATAGATGAGTACAGAGAGTAAAATTCCTACCCATCTTAATCTCTAATTCTTCTGCTCACCCCAAAGGTAAAGACTATTAACAGTTGTGAGAGAATTCTTTCATTCCTGCATTCATATATCCACAGAAATGTATGTATATTGATCTATTGATCCACACACATTTTCACTTAAAAGGAACCACATAATACATGTTGTTTAGCAACTCGAGCCTTCCACCGTCTTGGAGAACTTTTTATTTCAGTGCAAAGACATCGAGCTCATGCCTTTTAGCCGCTGCGGAGAATGTTATTGAATGGATGAACCATCGTGTATTTTAACCGTCCCTCTCCAGTCATGATGGGGTTTTCAAATTTTTTTGTGAGTCATACAATTTATAACAAATGCCCATCTCTATGCACAGTTTTAGCAGTTTCTTTGGGATGGCATATACTGGCAATTTAAAAATTTGATAGGTACAAGCAAATTGCCCTCAAAATTACCTTTTCATTTTATACTCTACCAACTGTTTTTGAGAGTACCTAATTCTCTACGACATTCTTTTTTTTTTTTTTTTTTTTTACAGAGGCGGAGATAGACAGGGACAGACAGACAGTAACGGAGAGAGATGAGAAGCATCAATCATCAGTTTCTCATTGCGCGTTGAGACTTCGTTGTTCATTGATTGCTTTCTCACATGTGCCTTGACCGCGGGCCTTCAGCAGACCGAGTAACCCCCTGCTGGAGCCAGTGACCTTGGGTCTAAGCTGGTGAGCTCTTTGCTCAAGCCAGATGAGCCCACGCTGAAGCTGGCGACCTCAGGGTCTCGAACCTGGGTCCTTCCGCATCCCAGTCCGACGCTCTATCCACTGCACCACCATCTGGTCAGGCTCTGTGACATTCTTAACAGGTACTATCAGTCTTTAAATTTTTTGCTAATCATTTGGATAAAGGATTTTGAAAGAGAGAAAGAAACATTGATTCACCAATCTATTCATTCATTGGTCAATTTTCATATGTGCCCCGGCCAGGACTGGAACCGGCAATCTTGGCATATCCGGACGATGCTCTAACCAACTGACTAACTGAGCTACCTGGCCAGGGCTTGTTGTTTTTTATTTTTAAATTTAATGATTTTTAGAAATGGAGGAAGGGAGAAAAAGAGAGAGAAAGAGAACCACTGATTTGTTGTTCCACTTATTCATGCGTTCATTCATTGATTCTTGTATACGCCCTGATGGAGAAGCTAACCCTCAACGTTGGTGTATTGGGGTGACGCTCTAACCAACTGAGCTACCCAGCCAGGGCTACTGCTGTTGTTTTAAATTTCTTAAATTTTAGATTGACCTGTTACTTATTCTTTGTTTCCACTGAACCTACATAGCCCTTGGCACAAAGATGAGTATATTGGATGTACTCATTAAGTACGCATTGGTCGATTGATTTCATTTTGCTGTGACATTGTACATTTTATGCTTTGTTCACAAAATAGAAACATTTCCCCCAGCGTGTTTCATGGGATATAATTATATAATGAAAATTTCCCCCAAAATGGTTCCAGATTCAAGTCAAATTGGGGAAAAGTGGATTAAATAAAGTTAAATAGGTTTTTCTCTCATTAATTTGAGCCTATAAAATGACTAACTAAGAGGGACATGTGACATATCCAAAATTTTCAAGATGACTAAACACTTGGACTCTTTGTTTATTAGTTGATTTTTCTTTTGTGTGAGTGAATTATGTTCCATGTAATCTCAATAATATACACATTTTTTAATTCAGGTAAAAACTTCCAGTATATACTCTTTTTCTTTTTTGTGAAATCACTTGTGAAACTATTTGAACACTTATCCCACAATTCACACAATCGGTTATAGCACCAGTTCACCACATTCTTCTCTCCTAGGTCTGGGCTGTTCACTCGTCTTTGGAGAGGGTGCTTTAAATCAAGAAGTGGATTACTTTACTCCTCACAGTTTGGATTCCTTCTCATTTTCTTCTCACAGTGTAACTGTTACAGTGACAGGCCATGTTGCCTCCCGGTGCCCATCCTCTGGACTTACCCCACGGCCAGCTCTTAAACACACTTGCTGTGGGTGTGTCTTTCTTCAGAGGCCGAGCAACAGTGCTCCGAGCCTGCCTGGTCCACCTCCGTGCAGCATTTTTCAGAAGATATTCACACGGTCCAGACTAGGCTTGAGGAATCAGTGATCACTGGGGCCATCTTTAAGGCTGCCGACCACCAATGGTCATTAAAGTAAAAGATGTAGGAGATAAAAAGCAAACAAAACCCACAGTATTTCTCTGATACCCAAGCTACTGTGTGAAATACAGAAAACGTTCAATAGATACTTCAAGGAAGAGACTACCCATCCATGGTGCTAACTAGATACATAGATGCGGGCAGGTAACTCAGGCTGAGCGAGGGGTGCGAGCGGGCAGGGACAGGTGGTGCTGAGTGCCCAGGGCCCTGCACACAGGCGGAGGAAGGCCCTAAGGCTGGCATGCTTTGCGGGGGGGGGGGGACTCCCAGGGGCTTGCAAGGCTAATTGCTCACGTCTCCCCCACTCCACGGTCAGTGCGTCCACAGTGGGTAGCTTAAAATCAGTGATAGTGGGAGGGCTGTATTTACCCTGGAAATGGGAATCACCATGAAACAAGCCTTCAACTGTTTTGTTTTTGTTTCTGTTTTTTAGCCAGAGAGCTGAGTGTTACCATGCCAGCCAGGCATGAACGCAGACAGGATTATGACTACAGATGAAGCTCGAGGGACCCTCAGGAACGCAGTCGTGGAGGAATTGAGGTGTTAAGCACAGACACCTGCGTTGCTCAGTCACCAGAAAGTTCAGAAAGGGAAGGCACATGACATGCCTTGTTTATTGTCTGCTGGGTGCTTCTCCAACCATCATTCTGCGTGACAGACTTGGCAGAAGGTGACAAAAAGAGTCACCTTATACTTAAAGGCTTACAATTCTAGGAAAGGCATTGCTTGTCCTAGCAAATCAACCTTAGCCCACAGCTTAGCCCAGAACTGTGCCTGCCCCCACGTACACCTGCTTGCGTGGGGACCTGGTATGGCCCCGTGGCAGCCCCACCCAGAACCGGTGCCACCGCTCATCCATACGTCCCTGTGATGCAAGTCTATCTACTTCAGCCTGCCACCTGGCATGCCAGCCCATTGAAATGTTGACATTAGCAGGCTTCCAACGCAAAGGTTACCAACTCTAGCCAAATTTTTTTTCTTCTCTATCTAGATTATTTAAGGTGAGTCCTGTCTAATAACAGAGGTCTGAACTAAATGGGCTTTAGTTTTTCTTCTGAATCTATGACTACATATGTAGGAAGAAAAGTTTGAGAGAGAGAGAAGTAGGAGGAGGAAGAAGGAGGAGGAGGAGAAGGGAGACACAGAGTCAGAGGAAGGGAGGGGAGGAGGGAGGTATAAAGGGAGGGAAGGGCGGAGGGAAGGAGGGAGGGAAGGAGTGTTCCTTCCAGAGTTGTTGAGATATAAACTTACACAACAGTGAAAGCAGCAGCATCACATGCATGTTGGATGACATGTGGAACTACATCAGAGCACTGTTCTCAAAGTCATTTTGCTGTTTTTCACTTAAGATTTTGCTTTGATGAGCCATGACTGTTAGCAGTGGACTGGCTCTCGCAAACTTCTCACTTGACATCACAACAGTCAAAGACCCACCTTCCTTTCCCTCACTTTCGGATCCCTGAAAGCGGTCCACCCACTCTTAGATGAGCTGGATTCTCTTTTCTCTTGGGATCTTTGGCCTTTGTACTGCCCTGTGCAGGAAATACTTTGTGTTGAAATGATTGCTCTACCTGTTCACACTTAGTATAGTTTACAAATACAATTTATAATGGAACCAGTAATATTACTATCACTTGTTACTGCCATGCAAAAGTGGTTACCAAACAACCCAGTGAGAATCATAAACTCAGTGAAAATGTATTAATTCGTCTTCTCCCATCTTATGAAAGTGGGTCATCCATGAAAAAGTGTCACAGGGCAAATTTTGGTAAATCAAAATGTAAGCACCATTGACATTAACAATATACAAATTACTTCAAGAATTAACAAAGCAAACATGTGACACTCAGTGTTTTGTCCTGAAAAAATCCTTCTGCCCTCCAAACCACATGGGAGGAGTCTGAGGCTTATTCCTGTTGGATGTGTCACTTTGGCCTCCTGCTGAGTGGAGTGGGCATTGCTGTCCCTGCCTTTGGCTTGTTTTGGTCAATCTGTCATACTTAGGTACGAACAAGCAGAAACTTGAACTATGCTAGTGTGGTTGGACTTGGTCTCATGCATGTCTACCATCACTGTGAGAAGAACCTAACCTGGGTAACATGCTGCTTCTAGAAGGATGGGAGAACGTAGGGCAGACCTCCATTCAACTGCAACACGGTGCCGAGCCCAGGCTAGCCCAGGCTAGATCAGGCACGGACACACGAAAAAGAACAAATGATCGTTGCTTTAAGCCATGGCATCTGGAGTGAATTTGTTTCTTGGTACCACTGTGGTTATTGTTGACTAAAACAAACAGTAAAGGCAAAAGAAATCAATAAAAACAGTGTGTAGGATCTGCCCGACCATTGCTGGAATAAACTAGAAAACTGAGTTTCAATGCCTTCACGGTGGCTCTCAGTTTGCCAGGCTCAGCCCATGATTTCTAAGCTGAATGGACATTCAGAACCAAACTTGATGTAAACTCCAATTCTTTAAATAGGAATGGTTATGCCTCATAGTGTGCCTAGGAACCACATCAAAATGTTAAGAGTATTTATTTCTGCATGGTGGTCTTATGGGCATTTTCATTCCTTTTTCCTTATTTTAAAATCTCAATGATAATGTGGATTATTGGCATAATTTTAAAACATTTTAGTTTATTTTAAGAACAAATTTAGCGTGATTTTCAAATTATTGATTTTGAAGTGGTCATGTGTTTCCCTGAGATAATTTAAGAACAACAATAAAAAAAAGAAAAAAGAAAACAGCTAACGTTGCTACACTTCAGTAAGTAAGACAGCTTTTACTTGACTCCGTCTTCCTCAACTCAAAAAGGATTTTTATTTTTATTTTTTTTATTTTATTTATTTTTTTTCTGAAGCTGGAAACGGGGAGAGACAGTCAGACAGACTCCCGCATGCGCCCGACCGGGATCCACCGGCACGCCCACCAGGGGCACTGCTCTGCCCACCAGGGGGCGATGCTCTGCCCCTCCGAGGGGTCGCTCTGCCGCGACCAGAGCCACTCTAGCACCTGGGGCAGAGGCCAAGGAGCCATCCTCAGCGCCCGGGGCCATCTCCGCTCCAATGGAGCCTTGGCTGCAGGAGGGGAAGAGAGAGACAGAGAGGAAGGAGGGGAGGGGGGGTGGAGAAGCAAATGGGCGCTTCTCCTATGTGCCCTGGCTGGGAATCGAACCCGTGTCCCCCGCACGCCAGGCCGACGCTCTACCGCTGAGCCAACCGGCCAGGGCCGAAAATGATTTTTAAATGAACATCTTCAGTAGAACCCTATTTCTAGGGGTGCGTTTCAGTGTGGTTTATACGCTGTCTAGGGAAGTTTCTTACGAGGGCTCAGGAGCAGGGAATGTCTCTTCCATGTAAACCTCCCCCCATGCCCATTCATCGGGTGGTGCATTAGGGGTGCCATTATCTACCCCTATGGGCACTGAGCGGGGTCACGTGTGCTCTCAGACACAGGGTTGTGCGGGTGGAGTCTGCATGGGTCACAGAGGGGAAGTGTGGCGAGCTCTGGCCACGTGGTTAGGCAACAGTCTGCAGGTGCAGGGGATGGCTGAGTCAGCGCCTTAGGGGTTCAGTACCCTGGTCCTCCAGCAACAGCCCTTGTGGGGCCGGTGGTGGCTGCGACATGCTTCATTCCGGCCCTGGTGACTCTGCAGGAGGAGCTCTCTCTCCAGGTCTTCCACTTCCATCTGCTTTCCTATTTTCCCTTCCCTCTTCTCCACTCTTAACGCAAGTATTTTGGATTCTGTTCTGTTTTCGCATTAATAAGGAAGTGGTGGTGGTGGTGGGTGCGGGGAGTTCTGCTCTGCCTCAAAAATACCTTGTTAAGTCTAGCATCCTCTTTGTCTCTTCGAGGCTTAGAATGCTAGATATCGAAGCCAGGAAAACATTTCACTTTCTATTTTCACATCCTTCCCGCAGGAGGCAACGGGTCCCCAGTGGTCTAACAAGTTCTTGAAAGGGCTGGGTGGGAAGGAGACAGAGGAAAAAAAATGAGTTAGTAATGCTATCTATAAGGAGGTGGATAGATATGTATATTTAATACATTAATGGGCATACAGTACTATCCTCTCCTAGTTGTTATTTTTCTGTGCTAGTTTTTAAAAGACAGCATTTAGCTTTCCTCTTCTGGAGAGGTCTAATTTTCCGTCCTCTGGCCTGCTATTCCCGCAGCTGGAAGGGGCCAAGGGGCTGCTGCAACGGGCAATTTTGGAAAACGTGCAGCCAGTGAATTCCGAACCTACACCATGCCTCTCACCGCAGCCATCACAGCTCAGAGCCTCCCCGGGGCCATGCATCCCGGTTTCTGACCAACTCACGGGTTTTCTAAAGCTCAGATCCTTCCTCGTCACGGCTCACCTGGCTTTGAAACATTTTCACAGTGGACTCTCTGCCCCCCTTTCTGTGATGAAGACGCCCCCTCTGTTTTCAGTTTTTCTCTGAAAGTCCCTTATTTCTTGTCTTAACCAAAAGGGAAGTTTCTGAAAAGACACATGGCTTCCTTGCAGTATCCAGAATTCCCCCAGACGCCAAGCCCACCGCGCTTCTGCCCTTCCCTGTTGCTTTCAGATTCACGTTCTTCAACATTCACCTCCCAAGTCCAGCTGCTCTGACTTGCTCTGTCCTTTTAGGTAAGGTAACTTTGCCTTTGATGTAAGAATGCATTGCAAATGTGTCAGGCACCAGGAGAAGCTTATCTTCTGAGGTCCTGCCTGTTAGCCAATCAGGAACCTTTAGCATGGATTTTGATGTGCGATATTTCTCTCCGCCTCTTGACACTTCACACATTTCTTTCTCAGCACCAGTTTTTAAAATAATAGCTTTTTTTTTCATGAATACTGTTTACTGTCGTGAGCTACCTCATATATCATCTGAAAGCGTGATCAAAATAATCTTACTGCCCCGGCTGGATGGCCGCGTTGGTTAGCAGCACTTTTATCCCAAAGCACAGAGGTTGTTGGTCCCGTCCCTGGTCACGGGTCAGGACACACACAGTAACAGGTGATGTTCTTATCTCACTTTCTCTCTCCCCCTTCCTCTCTCTCTAAAATCAAATAAATTTTTTTTAAATTAAAAATAATTTTATTGATACTTTTATTTTGGCCTGTTTGTTTGCTAAAGGAGAAGTTAGCAGAAAAGTCTCTTAAGTGTCTAGAAACTGCCAAGGAAAATGCCCCTGAGCTGAGCTTATCGAGTTTTCCATCAAAGCTTAAAATATTTCATAAAGAAAGGTGCCAATCTCCCCGCCCCCCACAAAACAAACAAAAAACAAAGGCGCCAACCAAACAATTAGCATGCAGTCAAGACAGTTGACCAAAGTCACTTAGCCCAACTCTATATGGTTGATGTGGATAGAGTGAATTTCGAAAGAGAGGGTCTCTGGAATTAACTAACTAAAGGAGAAGCCTCTATTGTGCACAAATGTAGATAGAGAAGCAGGGAGGCGGACCAGAACGAGGCAGGAGAGAGAGGTCCCTGCACTGGGCGAATCAAGCTGCAGCCACTGCCGTTTGCTTCCTGTCCGAACACCCCTGTGTTCAGGAGGACACGTGACCTATGCTTTGAAGAGCTTTTAACTAATTCCCAATAAGCTTATAAGCTGTCCATTTACCACATCTCAACAGTTAGATTTACAGGGACATCTGTGAGTTAAATCTCTCCATATTCATCTGGCAACAGCTTTAATCTTGTCTTGTTAGAAAGTCAATTTGAGACATTTAAAAAATATCATGAGTGTAAGTATTGAAAAATCAACTGGCAAGGCAAAGTAAAATCATTCATTCATTCATTTAGTCAGCTGTTTATGAGTAAACATGATTTGCTCCATTCTTGATACAGTCTTTTGGGGGTGAAGCAGACTTTCTTTTGTAAATATCCCTCAGTCTTGCATAAGTATATGTATAGTTTACCTTCCCAAGTAAACTCCAAGTTCTCAGAGGAAAGGTCTATAATTCTTATTTCTTTTGACGGCCTTATAGTATTGGTAAGCATGCACAATTTGAAGAGTGATTATACCAACTATCACAGAAAAATAAATCTTTTAGAAATATTTTCCATCATTTTCTAATTTCATGGCCTGTGCTATGCTCTAGGGAGTATAGAGATTAATACGTTCCCTACCCTACAGCAGATTTCTTGGCGAGAGACACAAAAATATATGCATTATAAAATGTTGCAGACGTTGTAATATAAATCTCAGCAGAAAAGAGTTATTTGTAGAAGCCATGTTTTCAAGATCAGATTCGAGTTGCTTAGATGGGTGGTTTTCAAGCTTTTCACACTTGGAGACCACTGAAAATAGGAAAATTATTTCAGGGACCACTAAAGCAGAAATCACCTTGAGCATGAGTGAATTTCACTAAAATCGTTGGGTCTATAATCTTCACACAGCATCAAGGTGGTTCACTCTTTCGTGGACTGGCATGGAATTTCTGGTGGACAGGTTTGCGGACTGGTGGTTGAAAAATACTGGCCTAGATTTAAATTCTGACCTCACCACTTACTTCTTTCAAGACTTTGGGGAAATTACTTCAACTCTTTAAACCACAGTTTCCTCATCCTTAAAATAGAAATGATAAATAGTCCTGAGCTCCTAGGATTGGTATGAGAGTTAAAAGGAATTATGCATCAAAAAAAAAAAAGGAATTATGCATCAATTAAATTTTCCCAGTGGTTTGCAATGCCAATGTTAGTCATTGCTCAACAACCAAAAAGGAAAAAAGCAATTTATCTCTGAAGAAAATTTCCCAGAGGTGCTGGTCTACCGGGACTTTGAAAAATTCCAAACCTAGAATTATTAAAGGCAAAGAGTAATCATTTGTTTATGTAAAATATTTTTAAATGTTTCTAAGTAGCAAGAAATTCTACAATTCCTGTTAAAAGATTAACAAATTGAGAAAAAGCATTAGAATCATATGCAGAAGATAAAAAGGACAATTTTTAAACTTATACATGATCAAGAACACAGTGAAGAACCCAGTATACAAAAGGGTAGATGATATGGTCATGTATTACATAGAAAAAGAGAAACAAATAATGAATATGTGAAAAGATGCTCAATGTCACTGATCGTTCAAGGCATTCAAATCCAAGTAACATTGGACTACCATTTTTAAACTAATAAAATGGCAAAACTTACATGTGATAAAATCTAATGTTGTTGATAACTTGAGTACAAGATCTATGCTCACTCTTAGAGAATGTATAGAGATTAAATCTCTTCCGTGTACAATTTAGTGGAATCTAAAAATGAGCAGGTTATGTTCTCTTTGATAGAGCAAACCCGATGATCTACTTGTAATAATATATATGTAAGAATGTTCACTGCAGTGTTGTTTATGAAGGCTATTGGAAACAAAGTAGGAGACCGAGTCAATAAACAATGGTGCATCTGTATAATGCACCAAGCAGTAACCAAGACTGGATAGAAATATACGCTGTCATGAAAAGAGTTCTAAGACACGTTGTTAAATGAGACACTCAAGGTTCATGAATAAATAGTCCAGATACTAGCATGGTACACTGCTTTTTTCAAAAAGAAAAGGTAACACATAAAAAGATGAACATAAAATGATTAATAGCACCCACCTCGGGGTAATAAAACTCTAGACAGGGGAAAGGAAGATAAGTATTTTTTGTTCTAAACCCAATGAGTTATTTCAATATAATGCCATGGAATTTATTATTTTGTAATAAAATAAATAATTACATAAGCCATGAAATGCATTTTAAGTACTTGGAATATATTAAATGTTAAATGTAATACAACTCTAAAAGGTTAGAAATCATTGTGTTGAGATTACACACTAGGAATGTCCTGTGTTACAACTTGTCACTGTACCTTCAGCATCCTATTTCTTTTTGAGAACATTTAAAGCTTAATATCTTAGATTTTAAATAATTCTTTAGTTAAATACTTCCTCTTAAAAAATTAAATAATTAGTCCTTGGTGCATATATAGGGTTTTTGTACTCTAACTGTTTTGGGTTATTTTTGTCTGATTAGCCCTTATCCTCTTAGGATGGTTAGTCCTGACAGGTCTTTTTCTTTAAAATTCATCTCAGTTCTTTGACTGTTTGCTTTCTTGGCTTATAATCAAAGGATCAATTTTTGATTTGTTTTGTCCTAGAGAGACACTCAGTGAACACTGAATAGAATATCAATTAAAAATATAAACCTTGCAAATACCTTAACATAAAAGGCTTTCACCCAAAAACACTTCCAACAGCTCATGTGGTCATTCATTTCCCCAAACCAGCAATTTTCCTTTTGAATTGCTCTGCCTTTAATTTTGTAAATTGAATGGTGTGGAGCACCAGACAGACTGCTGTGAGTAATTATAATATTCGGTGTGGAGTGAGGGGACTTCTTCCTCAAGGGAGACTGTTCAGGGAAATTGCATGATTCGGTCCCCAGATACCTTGACTTGCTCAGAGAATCATGTGGGCCCTCCAGGGAGCTAATGCATCTCTAATTATTTATAAGTTCACATGAGACCCTTTATATGTACTGTAAGCACATTATTAGCCCAGTAGCTACGTAAAAGCAACATGCAACGTGTCAGACACATTGGAAAGGGGTGGGAGGCAGAGCAGACTCAGGAGGGGTCACCCTGCAGCACCCTGCCCCCTCTGTCAGTATTCAGGTGACAACTATAGACCACTGTGCCCACCCACACTTAGGCTCGTCCTGAAATGGAGGGCCCTTTGAAATTTCTACATCGGAGCCTGAGAAAGAAATTATGTCTGAAATAGACATTGATATCTTTTTGTCGAGAACCAATATTTTTAAAGAGAAATCATCTCCTTGTTTTACAGTAGTGTTTAAAGTTTTGAAAATATGATACCTCTATAATGTGAAATATTTAGATGTCCATACTGCAAATCTTATTAAAGTAAAAGTTTCTCTTTTCAACTCCTGTGTCCATCTGTTTTCTTCAGTCTCTAAGGGAAACAGTTTAGCATTTAGAAGGCTTCCAAATTATATGTGGTGCTGTGTATGTATGTATGTATGAATGTATATGTGTGTATGATTGTATGTATGTGTATATCTTTGTATATATGTGTTTATTTGTGTATGCACATGTGTATGTGTATAAGTATGTGATATGTGTGTATATATGTTTATATATGTATGCATATGTTAAAATTTTTCATACAAATATATCTTAATATAATACATGCATGTATACACAAACAAATGGAATATTCTAAACATAAGAGTCTGAAAATTGCTCAGAATAAATTTGGGCTGGGACATATGGGCACACGTGAGATTTCAAACCAGCCAGTTGAAGGCAACCTCACTTTGTCAGGTCAACAAAAGCTGGGGACTCTGGGCTCTGCTCCTTGGACTTGTGTCCTAGTAGCATATCAATGGCAGGCTTTACTGGAATGGATACACACGGGCGGACACTGTTGGAAAGTCATGTGGTGGCCTCCCATCCACACACTTCTCGCTAGACAATGACCTCCTCAGCCATGACAAGGTTGGAATGGGAGGACCTCACACCCAGTTCTTAGTTATGGTAATTGTTGAGGGAAGGGGCATATTCTGTCAGATAATTCAATAAGAAGGGGGCACAGCTTTTCTGTTTGATGACTGAGAGCAAAATCTCTCTGAACCTGGCAGAAAAATCATGAGGTATTAGAAACAGTTGTCTTGTGATGATGTGGCATTTTAAGCCACAGAACAAAACTGAGACTTACTGAGGTAGAGTGGAGCTACAGAGGGGACGAGAAGCATTAGAATTGTGTCCTCACTAATCCTCCGCATTAAATTATCCCTGTGTCCTTGCTGTTATCTAAAGTCTCATTGTATGAGCCAGTTTGAGTTATGCTTTTTGCTTCTTGCAACAAAATGATCTGAATAGATGAGCACTAAAATGTTAGATCATCATTAATCTACACTAGTGTTTAGGGAAATATTTGTGTGCTAAGTTTATAGTAAGTAAAAGAGCCCACGTTTAGATTCATTTGGAAAATACCAAGGTTTATATTTTATACTTTTACCACAGAAAATAGTAAACACTTCAAGAGGGAAAAGAAAATCTAATAACAATTATACTCACAGTTTTCATATTTATTTACTATATATATATTTTTTATGAATATCTATTGAAAACATGTAAAAAAGCTGTTTCTTAGAATTGAAAAATACTATCCCAGATTTTCAGTATAGTTCTGTGTTCCACTTTCTCCACAAGATTAAAATCAACATTTTTAGTCAGGACATCTGGATGTACCATTTAGAATGTTAGCTTATTACTTGTGAGTTTCTTTTTGTTTGTTTGCTTTTTTTTTTTTTTTTACCTAAAGTATTTTTTACTGAGTCAAAACATAAGGACAGTCTAATTATATTTTAAAGAACAGCCAGACTTAAGATATCTTTGGTCTTTACATACATTTGACTTCTTGAATTTTGTTCATTCTACCTAACGTGACATAGATTATATCTTAACTTAAAAGACAAATGTTGGCTGAGCAAGTAATATTCATATCTTTTGGATTAAAAAAACAAACAAACCATAAACCACAATCACCTAATATGTCTGATTTTAAAAGTAAAGAAATTTATTACAAAAATATTGGTGGGGGGCTTTGTAAGGCTGTTGAAAAGGTTGTAAAAGTAGACTCAAAGCTAGCTGCCAGAAATCGTGCCCCCTACAGAGCTGTAGAACTTCTCCAGACAGGAAACCGGGCCACCGCCCGGGAGCCAGCTCAGAGCTAGCAGGAGGCAGGTAGTACCTGCTGCCCAACCTGAGGCCACCCGTGGAACCACTGCCCCACGGCGCTCTGCATCCCACACAGACACTTCAGCAGCTGCTGCACCGCACCCGCCAGAAACAGAGAACCCAGCCGAGTCTGCTTTCTTTCCATGAATCCCACTTCAAAATTCAGTACGGGCAAACCGATCGGCAGAACCAAAATCATACGCTTGGACCCTAGCTGCAAAGGAGGTTGAGATAACAAGCCCTTGGCCTTTCAAGGGTGGTTTCTTGCTCCTATCAACACTGATAAGCTGGGGTCTTCCTCAAACATCGAAACAAACTTTAAATCATAATAAATATCCATGCTTTAATTGGCTCATTAGTAGCGTAAACTTTTATTTTTGTTTAAGTAAGCATAAAAGCCCCATGCTTCCTCCTCACAGAATGCAACTACTATTTCTCCAACAAGTGAACACTTACCTAAACTCTCTGCAATATAAGAACCTTCCAGACATCTCAGCATTCAACAGCATCTACTCCAAGCTCAAGAATTCCAGGGGGTGTCCGTTGCTCTTCTGCGACCAACCCAGTATTAGCTTGATATTTTGTCATGTAGGGATTCAAAATTAAGTTAACTACCCCTGATATATCCTATATGAGAAAGAGGGGGGAATGGAGAGGAAAAAAGAAAAACCATCAAAATATGTAAATATATAGAAGACAATGTGAGAAAGAAAATGTAGGTGGAAGTCATGGGCCATCTGTTAGTGGCCACCAGGCTTTTATTGGGACCAGAGGCCCTCAACTAACATCGCTCCCTGTCAGACTTTTCCACTGTAAGGTGAGCAAATCTTCATTCTTGATGAAAATGTCCTTCATACCATTTCATGCTGGTCAGCCAGCAGTGGTGCAGTGGATAGAGCGTCAGATTGGGATGCAGGGGACCCAGGTTCAAAACCCCTAGGTCACTGGCTTCAGCACAGGCTCATCTGGTTTGAGCAAGTTTCACCAGCTTGAGCCCAAGGTCGCTGGCTTGAGCAAAGGGTCACTCGTTCTGCTGTAGCTCCCCAGTCAAGGCACATATGAGAAAAGCAATCAATGAACAACTAAGGTGTTGCAATGAAGAATTGATGCTTCTCATCTCTCTCCCTTTCTGTCTGTTCCTTTCTGTCCCTCTCTCTGCCTCTCTCTCTGTCTCTGTCCCCCCCCCCAAAAAAATAAAAGAAAATGTCCTTCATAAAGTGCTTGTATAGTGTTCTGTGGCCATTCTCAATTTTTTATTTAAAAAAATTAATAGATTTTATTTTTAGAGCAGTTTTAGGTTTTCAGAAAAAATGTGCATACTGTACAAAATTTTTACATATGTCCATTTTGTCCACCCCACTAATTAAAGTTTCCCTATTTGAAGCATCTTGCATTGGTGTGGTACACGTGTTAAGACTGATGACTCCATACTGACACATGATTATTAACTAAAGCCTGTAGTTTCCATTAGGGTTTACTCTTTGTGTTGTACAGATCTATGGATTTTGTCAAATTCAAAATATCATGAACCTATTATTGCAGAGTCACTCAGAGCAGCTTCGGGGCCCTAAAAAGTCCCATACTTCACTATTCATTCCTCTCCCTTCAAGCCTTAGGAGTCATGAGTGCTTTACCGTCTCTCTATATGGTCTCTGGAATGTCATATGGTTGGAATATTACAGGATGTAGCTTTTTCAGACTTACTTCTTTCACTTGGCAAAACACATGTTTCCTTCATATCTTTTGTGACTTAATAGCTTTTATTTATTCCCCAAATAAGATCCCATTGTGCGGAGGTACCACTGTTTCTTTGTCCATCTACCTGTTGAAAGACATCTTGGTTGCTTCCAAGTTTTCTCCATTAGTCTGCATTAGTTTTCGCCACATGACTTGGCAGAATCAGTAGCCCTCCAAGGGAATCCTCTGGATTCTTCCCATTTTTCTCAGAAATTGTAACTTAAATTCCCCTCTAGAGTCAAGGCTTATTACCCCAGGCAACAATGTATTTACCTCTGAAATTTTTAAAATTTTTTATTTTTTTCTCTAGAGGTTTAAAAGCCCTAGATGGCCACATTCAGTGGAATACTGCTGTGAATCTCCCTTGGGTGCTAATTCAGCAAAATCTAGTATCCCGGACATAGGGGACAAAGACACAGAAAGAATCAGTAGTTGTAATGGTGAAAGGTGTCACTCTGATATCAATAACCCAGGTCAAAGTATCTTATATTTGCTCTTTGGGGGGCACCATACAAGCTTCTACTTGGTTACTAATTCGGAACACACACCCCACCTTCTCACATCAGACCAATCTTGTAAGCCATTGTCTCTAAGCTGGAAGTGGGTGGAGACTTTAATAGAATAGCCACCATTCTGTAATAACACTTATTTTTGGGTGATAGAGTAAATGGTAAGACAGGCAAGTCCAATAATATTTAATATTTTGTCATAAAGTGAATTCCTTGCATATAAACAAGACAGAATCAGATACCATGGCCACCTCTAAGGCATTCAGCGTGCTCACAAAGACCAGTACTCAGAGCAGCATGGTGTGCAGATCAAGGCAATATTATCCCAGAATAAATAACAACCCCAGTTAGAAAACACCCTGCTGCCACTGTGAGAGGGGAGTTCCAGTAATCTTAACAAGCCTGTCAAAATGCGAGTGACTCTTTTGTCCAAGATGTAGGATTGGGTGCTTAGCCTTGGTCCCTGTAACTTCTGTGCTGGTGGCTAACGGTCCTGGCAGATAAGTTGGCTTTTGTGAGGGATGGGAATTGTGAGGGAGCTTATGCACATTCTCTACCACCACCACTGAAGTTGTTTGTTCATTAGGTTGTCTCACACTCACATATCTGATTGATCATCTTCTTGACAGTCATTCGGTGAGCATTCATGTTAAGCGCAAAACGTTCTTATACTCTGGCCCATTCTCAGTGCTTCATCCACACCTTTCTTTGCCAAAACTCATTGTTACCAATCTTCCAACCTTGTTCCTTCCAAGGCCCTAATCACTTAGCCAGATCATTAGTCCACACATGAATCAACAATATATCTTCTTGCAGAAATAGTGCAAAATCAAATATATAGCCTGAAGATTGCGCTCCAGTGGGTGGTAATGCCTGAGCAATCTGTTTTTGGCTGGTGGTGATATATTGTACAGTTGACTTCTAAAACCCAGGCTCACATTCTTCCTCGTTCATTAGCTGGCTCTAGAAAGCTTACCATGAAGGTGTAAGTGAAGTATCTATCTATCTATCTATCTATCTATCTATCTATCTATCTATCTACCTACCTACCTGTCTATCTACCTAATTTGCACCTGCTGATGGAGTAGATTACTTAACTGAGTACCACTTATTTCATCCTAAGGAGTACATGTTGTCATGCTTGTTCTAGTGATAGGACTTCATTATCTCCTGTGGCCTAGGATCAAATAGAGAGGTGGTTCCTTAAAAAAAAAAGTTATTTTCTTAAAAAAGAAGCATTTGCTCTAAATTCTGAATTTTGGAGGGGTGCCTTAGACCAGCGATTTTCAACCAGAGTGCCACAAGAGACACACTGGTGTGCTGCTGCCAGGTGGAATCTACAAAGCCTGTGATTATTTGGTAAATCCAGACACAAGTGGAAGGGGTACAAAAGCTAAGGGGATCTTGTCAATTTAGACAGTGTCCATGCAGGTGTTAGACCAAATGCTTCCAGTGCGTTGTTCTCTTCACATGCTACTTACACCCCCTAAATACCTCCAAGGGCCCACCAGCAGTCACTTTTCAACTCTAAAATACAGCATATTGTTAGAGTGTGGTGACAAGATGACTCACCAAATATAATATTATGTTCTATCTACTTTGCTTATCTATCACTGAAATTTTTCTTTTTCTTCTTTTCCAAGTGAGAGGAGAGAAGATAAAGAGACAGACCCTCGGATGCGCCCTGAGCAGGATACACCTGAAAACCCCTGCCTGGGGTGGATATTCTGCTCATCTGGGGCCATGCTAGCAACCAAGCTATTTTTAGCACCTGAGGCGGAGGCTCCACAGAGTCATCCTCAGTGCCCGGGCTGATGCACTCGAACCAATCAAGCCATGGGAGGGGAAGAGAGAGAGAGAGAGCATGTGAGTAGGGGAGGGATGAAGAAGCAAATGGTCACATCTCCTGTGTGCCTTGGAATCGAACCTGGGACATCTACACACCAGGCCAATGCCCTACCACTGAGCCAGCTGGCCAGGGCTTATCATTGAAATTTAACACAAAATTGTTGAAACAAAAATGCTTATTGCTTAAAGTACTCAGCTAGCTATTCAGGCAGTTTAGGTTTCTAGATCTAGCTATTCTTTTGTTATCACTCACACACACACACACACACACACACCATTTATTCACTTATCAATTATTTTATTTCTAAGTAGAAAAGGAAGCCCTGGAACTTGTAAATATCATAGAACATGTATGTTCTGAATTTGTGCAATAGTGAAACAGGGATACTAGATAGAACGGTCATCTTTTTTCCATTTGATTTAATTTGGTATGGAAAAACACATGGTTTGTATAATAATTGGCTTCATTCACTGAGCACACTTCATCCAAGAACATTTAAATATAATCTAAACCATCTTAAGCACTTTTTTTTGGTGATGCAAAAGATCATGTCTTCAATCTGAAAATATAAAATCTCAGGATTATAAAGTTTATATCTTCCAGAATATAATTTTATAAAGTTATTAGAAAAAAAAATAATGCGGAGCAGAAGAGGAACTACTGATTGATAATAAAGTGGAAGTTTTAGATACTGATAGTCAGATTTTAATGAAGACAAAGAAAAGCATTACAAATAGTATAGTACAGCGGTCCTCAATCCTTGGGAATATGTATTTCCGATGGCTTTAGGTGACCCCTGTGTTTTGGTCGTTCGACCCCCACCGGGGTCGCGACCCACAAGTTGAGAACCGCTGGTATAGTATAAGGCTTCTGATACGATATTATAGTGTGGCTTTTCATTTTGTAGAATGAGGAGGTTGACTTTTTGAATGCTACCTGGCTGTGTACCATGTTTTCAAGAAAGCATTATGGTGAGGTGGAGGAAGTTGGATAGCATGGTTTTGCTAGCTGGTTTTTAGTTCCATGACTTCTGTAAGCTTATTGTTTCTTCCCTATGCTTCAAAGCAAAGAAACACAAGAAAACTGCACCCAGTTGTTGAAGTGGTCTCATTCAGCAAACACAGTTGCATTACAGACATGTCTTAAATTAAAAGTCTTGGTCTCAGTCTCTGCCATCTCTTTTTTTAATTGGGATTGAATAACCAGTTTTGCCACTGAAAATACAGCCAGCATCTGCTCCTTCTCATTAAGAAATCTGATCATTTTGCTTGACTAACTAATTATGTCACCTGCAACTTAGGTGAGGCAGGTAGAAGAACCTTCCAGTCTGCCAGAGCGGTGCTTCAAGACTGAACTGCACACACACATTACCTGAGGATTCTGACAAACACGGCAGTTCCCGATTCCATGGCTCTGGGAAGGGCCTGAAATTCTGCCTTCTTAACAAGTCCCCACATGGAGCTGATGTTTCTAGTTCCAGCACGCCTGTCTACACAGCAAGATCTAGAGAATTAAAAATTGGACAAGTATAGTCATGGAAAAATGTAAACAAGCATTAGAGAATTGAAAAATAAAGCTTAATGTTTTAAAAATGTGGTATGTTTAGCCTGTTCAGAATAAAACTCAGGAAGGTTCCAGGAATTCATGATTAGGCGCCATGTGTGAGAAGCATGACCTTAAGGTCCCATTTATTTATCAGTACACCAAGTTTCTCATTCTCAAATTGGTGTGATAATTTGATTTCAAGAAGCTTAGTGCATTTTGTTTTATTTTCTTTTCTTTTTCTGAATGAAGGCAAGTAATGGTTACAGCTGTTATTTGGAGAAATGCATTAGAAACTAAAAAGCTTGAAGAAGTTATATTACTAAAAGAATAGAATTGAATGAGAATAAGGAAGATCGAATTGAAAGGAAGAATATGTAGCCAGGTATGGACTGTTAAACCTTTGATGAGATTTCCCAGGTGTTGACACACTGGCAACTGAAATAAGAAGAGTGTCAGAAAAGGTCAACTTGAACCTTTAAAATGTTGTTGGAGGCTGGTTGTAAGAAATAATACATCATAGAACCCAGCACTAAAATTTTTATTTATCTTATGGAGAAAAAGAGAGCAACAGACCAGAAGCAATAGAAAATGAAAGAAAAAGGTGTACCTGTAATTATTAAAACAACAACAAAATTAAATAGAGCTATTTAAAGGAAATTTTATAAAATTTAGATTTATAGAAAATATAATATATCCAATAAATACATTATATATGATCAATTGTTCATAATTAATATATAATGTGGACAGATTTTATAGGATATAAATAAAAGACAGAATAATCTAACACAAAATGTAAAAATAGAGCAACATATAATTTTGCTCAGTAAATAATTTTAGGTGAAGAAGGAAGTAATTTAGTGTTTATATCAATAAAAAATACAAAAATAGTTTATGTTGTGTTTGAAAATAGATGATAAAGTACTGAATGATTTAGTACTCCAGTAATCAGATAAATACAAATTGAAATAATAAGATGCTTTCTAAATTTTTGCCAGATTTATAGATATAAAAAGAGTGTTAGCTCATTTGGGTAAGAGTGCAGTGAAATCACAGTATACATTGGTACCATTTTTCTGGAGTTCAATTTAAAAATATGTATCACAAGCTTCAAAATCATTCATAAACCATGATTCACTAATTACTCCTAAGGAAAAAACATTAATGCATGTATATAGATAAGTGTTTATTGCAACATTACTTAAAATAATGTTGAGTGCAAACTTCACTTCCAAAAAACAAAGGGAAAGGGACAGATTACTTAAATATATGATAACAAAGAGGTATAATAAAATGTTGTGCAGTTATTTAAAACCACATTTGTGAAAAATATTAATAGCAATTCAAATCATTTGATATAATGTTGTCAAAAAGGAGAATATATATATATATTTAACCAGCACTATGGCAGATTAGATTTGCTAAGCCTTATCTTGGTATATAGCATCTACAAATACCAGATAAAATGTACGTGTCTTTTTTTTTTGTTTTTGTATTTTTCTGAAGTTGGAAACGGGGAGGCAGTCAGACAGACTCCCGCATGCGTCCGACCAGGATCCACCTGGCACGCCCACCAGGGGGCTTTGCTCTGTTGCAACCAGAACCATTCTAGTGCCTGAGGCAGAGGCCATAGAGCCATCCTTAGCGCCCGGGCCAACTTTGCTCCGATGGAGCTTTGGCTGCAGAAGGGGAAGAGAGAGACAGAAAGGAAGGAGAAGGGGAGGGGTGGAGAAGCAGATGGGCACTTCTCCTGTGTGCCCTGGCCGGGAATCGAACCTGGGACTCCTGCACACCAGGCCAACGCTCTACCACTGAGCCAACTGGCCAGGGCTGTACATGTCATTTTTAAAGTGTATTGCTGACTTGCAAAGAAATTAAGTGGACCACATAGGCTAAACATGGGGAGAATACATAAACCTATCTGACCAAATAATGACTGAACACTTTCCTAAACACACACACACACACACACACACACACACACACACACACACACGTGTGTTCAAGAAGTGCAGAAATTCCAAACAAGTTGAACCCAAAGAGGCCCACACCAAGACATATCTTAATTAAAATGGCAAAGGTTAAAGACCAAGAGAGAATCTTAAAAGCAGCAAGAGAAAGGCAGTTAGTTACCTATAAGAAAGCTCCCATAAAACTATCAGCTGCTGTCAACAGAAATATTTCAGGCCAGAAGAGATTTATACAAAATATTGACACAAAGTGATGAAAGTAATGACCTACAACCAACACTACTGCACTCAGGAAGGCTATCATTTAAAAATGAAGAAGAAATAAAAAGCTTTCCAGACAAAAAAAAAAAAAAGCTAAAGGACACATTACCACCAAACTAATATTACAAGAAATGTTAAAGGGATTTCAAAGAAGAAGAAGAAGAAGAACAAGAAGAAGAAGAAGAAGAAGAGGAAGAGGAGGAGGAGGAGAGAGAGGGGGAAGAGGGAGAGGAGGAGGAGGAAGAGAAGGAGTAAGAAGAAGAGGAAGAAAAAGAAAAAGAAGAAGGAGAAACATAATTATAAAGCATAAAATGGCAATAAAGATATACTTGTCAATAATCACTTTAAATGTAAATGTAATAAATGCTCTAATTTACAAAAAAACCATAGTGTTACTGAACAGATAAGAAAACAACACCCATATCTATGATGTGTATAAGAGATCCACCTAGGAATGAAAGATACACACAGACTGAAAGTAAAAGGATGGAAAAAGATATTTCATGCAAATGGAAACAAACAAACAAAAAGAGCTGGGATGACAATACTGTACTTGTTGTATCAGACAAAATAGACTTTAAAACAAAGGCAATAATAAGTGACAAAGAAGGACAATACATAATCACAAAGGGATCAAGCCAACAAAAGGATTATATAGGAGCAGCCATATAGGCACAACTAGATATATAAAGCAAATTTTGATGCACATAAAAGAAGAGATCAATAGGAACACAGTCATACATAATACATGTACGGGATTTTAACACATCTTTGACATCAATGTATAGATCTTAGAGACAGAAAGTCAACAAGGAAATGGTGACTTTAAGTGACACACTAGACCAGAAGGATTTAATTTATATTTTCAGAACATTTCACCCCAAAGCAGCAGAATATATATATTTTTCCAAGTGCGCATAGAACATTTTCTTGGTTAGACCACATGTTAGGACACAAAACAAGTATCAAATATTTTTAAAATACTGATAGCATATCAGAATCATCTCCAATGACAATGGCATAGAACTAGAAATTAATTACAAGAAAAAAAAATGAAAAACACACAAACACATGGAGGTGGAGTAATATGTTATTAAACAATGAATGGGTTAATAATGAGATCAAGAAAAATATCAAACGATACCTTCAGACAAATGAAAATGAAAACACAACAGAAAGCCCGTGAGTCACATAAAAGCAGTCCTGAGAGAAATTTATAACATTACAGGCTTACCTCAAGAAGCAAGAAAAATCTCAAATAAACAATCTAACTTTATACTAAAAAGAATTTGAAGAAAAATAACAAACAGAACCCAAAGTGAATTGAAGGAAGGAAATAATAAAGATTAAAACAGAAATAACCAAAGTAGAGTTAAAAAACCAACACAATAGATCAATGAAACCAAAAGCTGCTTCATTGAAAAGATAAACAAGACTGACAAACCTTTAACCGGATGCATCATGAAAAAAAAAGAGAAATGATCCAAATTAATAAAATCAGAAGTAAAGGAGAAAAAAAGTAAAACTGACACCACAGAAGTACAAAGGATCACAAGAAAATATTATGAACAACTATATATGCCATCAAATTAGACAACCTGGAAAAATAAATAAATTCCTAGAAACACATGATCTTCTAAAACAAAATCAAGAATAAATAGAAAATCTAAACAGACTGATTACAACTAATGAAATTGAAGCAGAAAAAAAAAACCCAACCCCACCAACAAATAAAGTCCTGATTGGATTGCTTCACAAAGGAATTTTACCAAACATTCATAGAAAAATTAACACCTATTTTTCTCAAGCTATTTGAAAAATTTCAAGAGAAAGGAAGACTCCTAAGCTCATTTTATGAGGCCAGTATTATCCCAATTTTAAAATCAGATAAAGACACTACAAAGGAAGAAAATTATAGCCTTTATCCCTGATAAAGATAGATTCTAAAATCCTCAACAGAATATTAGCAAAGTGGATTTGATCATGCATTAAAAAACTCATACACCATGATCAAGTGGAATTTATTCTGAAGGTGCAAGATTGGTACAACATCTGCAAATCAATAAACTTGATACACCACATAAACAAAATGAAGAACAAAAATAATATGAACATATCAATAGATACAGACAAAGCATTTGACAAATTCACCACCCATTTATCATAAAAATTCTCAGCAAAGTGATATTTAAGGGAACATACCTCAACATAATAAAGGTCATATATGATGAACACATAGATAATGTCATACTCAACAGAGAAAAACTTAAAACATTTTTTTTTTTTTGCATATTTCTGAAGCTGGAAACAGGGAGGGAGAGTCAGACAGACTCCCGCATGCGCCCGACCGGGCACGCCCACCATGGGGCGACGCTCTGCCCACCAGGGGGCGATGCTCTGCCCATCCTGGGCGTCGCCATGTTGCGACCAGAGCCACTCTAGCGCCTGGGCAGAGGCCACAGAGCCATCCCCAGCACCCGGGCCATCTTTGCTCCAATGGAGCCTTGGCTGCGGGAGGGGAAGAGAGAGACAGAGAGGAAGGCGCGGCGGAGGGGTGGAGAAGCAAATGGGTGCTTCTCCTGTGTGCCCTGGCCGGGAATCGAACCCGGGTCCTCTGCACACTAGGCCGATGCTCTACCGCTGAGCCAACCGGCCAGGGCAAAACATTTTTCTTAACATCAGCAACAAGACAGGGATGTCCACTTTTATTCAACATAATATTGGAACTCCTAGCCACAGAATTCAGACAAGAAAAAAAATATAAAGGGCATTCAAATTGGAAAAAA
The DNA here is from genome assembly GCF_036850995.1 of Saccopteryx leptura. Classification (NCBI taxonomy): domain Eukaryota; kingdom Metazoa; phylum Chordata; class Mammalia; order Chiroptera; family Emballonuridae; genus Saccopteryx; species Saccopteryx leptura. Next base: position 153,884,895 of record NC_089503.1, read on the forward strand.
AGAAATAATACTATCATTATTTGCATATGTCATCACACAATATATAGAGAACCCTAAAGAACCCTCCAAAAAACTAATGGAACTGATAAAGGAATTCAGTAAAGTAGCAGAATACAGAATAAATATTCAGAAATCTGTTGTATTTTTATAGACCAATAATGAACTATCAGAAAGAGAAATTAAGAAAACTATCTTACAACCGAATAAAAAAAATACCTAGTTAAACGTTTAACCAAGGAGGTAAAAGGCTTCTACTTGAAAAATTATAAGACATGAAAGGAAGAAATTGAAGAAAATATAAAGAAATGGAAGCATATACTGTGCTCATGAATAGAAAGAATTAACATTGTTAAAATGTCCGTACTACTTGGCCCTGGCTGGTTGGCTCAGTGGTAGAGCGTCGGCCTGGCGTACAGGGGTCCCGGGTTCGATTCCCAGCCAGGGCACACAGAAGTGCCCATCTGCTTCTCCACCCCTCCCCCTCTCCTTCCTCTCTGTCTCTCTCTTCCCCTCCTACAGCGAGGCTCCATTGGAGCAAAGATGGCCCGGCGCTGGGGATGGCTCCTTGGCCTCTGCCCCAGGCGCTAGAGTGGCTCTGGTCACGACAGAGCCATGCCCCGAGGGGCAGAGCATCGCCCCCTGGTGGGCAGAGCGTCGCCCCCTGGTGGGCGTGCCGGGTGGATCCCGGTCGGGTGCATGCAGGAGTCTATCTGACTGTCTCTCCCGGTTTCAAGCTTCAGAAAAATACAAAAATAAATAAATAAATAAATAATAATAATAAAATAAAATAAAATATATGATTGTATAACCACTATGCGGTACAGCTGAAATGAGAACAAAATGATATTGAATATAAACTGTAATTAAAAATAAAATTTGAAAGGTTAAATCTACATCTACCATTAAAAAAGAAATGTATAATAAAGGAAAATTAGAACCAATTTCCCTCATGACCCTAATGGCAAACATTCCAATTAAAAATTCGTAAATTAAGTCTAGCAATCTCTTTAAAAAACAATATTGCATGAAAACTGGGTTTAGTCCCTGAATGCAAGGATTTTTAACGATAGAAAAAAATCTACAAATGTAATTCATCACACTAACAAGTTGAAGGAGGAGAAAGAAATCATCTCAGGAGATAGAGAAAGTGTATTCAATAAAATTAAATAATGAAGCTTGGTAAATCATTTTAGAAAACTAGAAATGGAAGAGCTTTTAGTGTCCACTCATAAATCAGACACCATTCCTGGTCATTCAAGTCGAGGAGATTTAATACAGGTGATCGATTACACAGATGATGGAACCCAAACGAGGAAAGATGAGTCAGCTACTTAAGAGCAGGAAACCAGCAATGCCCCTCGGGCTAGCAGGTTAGTGTAGGAGGTGTTGTTATCAGAGTTAAGAGGCTAGAATGGCAGGCAGGTGTGGGAGCCAAGATCAATATTGTCTAGTGTAGCTGGCTTTGGGGAAGGAGGGGCGGTCTCTGAGGAGCCGGACCCTCAGAAAACAGACAGGCTTTGCTGGGGGTGCCTGGAGAAGGGGAGGTGACATCCTGGCCCTCCCAGTTCCTCCCTGGGGCTAGCCAAAGGGAAATTGAAGGCCAAGGATGCCTGGAAATGTAGTTCCCTGAAACAGCCAACAGGACAAGAGAGTGGACGGGAAGGCATCTGAGAACAAATTAGTCTGGGATTTAATAAATGACTGATTGCGGTAGGGAAGAGACACCTACTCAGAGCAGGTGGGTTTCACAGGCTTTCCAATGTCACAGTTTTAAAACTTGGAGTTGAAAATAATTATTGTTTTACCACTAATGTGCATATCTTCTCTCTAGTTTATAAATATTATTTCATATATTCATCTTTAAGTACTTTTTAAAACAGCTGTGTACACATATGTATACACGGTACAACCTTATAATTGTTTTATAGACTTTCACATACAATATTCAAATGCATAAATATAGAAATACACACGAACTTTGGGAGAGAGAGACTATGAGTATCAGACACCCTGAATTATAGTTACATTACAAGCACTGAATTTATAAAAGACGAAACAAATTGTGAAAGGAATGGCCAACCATATTTAGAAATTTTTTAAGAAGTGGTCTGTTATCATTCAATTTCCAGCTGCTGCAAACTTAGGAAAGCATAACTGGATTGTAGTTTAACTAGAAAACTTATATGCGAGTCACCATATTTATTGTGTCTGAAGAAATAATGTCCTGACAGAGGAGGGTTAATCTGCATAGAGACTGTTGGAGGAAAGCCCAGAAGGACCTGAGCCTATAGATTTGTCTGATGCTGTCTAGAGACAGGGACGGCTGGTTCACTGGAGTGAGTCTCTGCTTTTTATTCTTTTATATTAATAAGGATCAGTATAAACCAGAGGAAAAAAATATTGAGAGCATGTTGATTTTAATTGTGACTATTTCTGTCAATGATTTTTGCTTTACAGTATTCTTTACTATTTTCTATATAGTGTCGGTGTTTCCTAATCAGTAGGCACTATTTTTAAATGCAACAACAGCAATGAGGAATACACTAAAAATCTAAAACTGGGACCTTCTCTGTGGTTTTAGTCTGTTTGGCTTGCTGTTAACAAATTGTCACACACTGGGTGGCTCACAACAGAAGTTCATTTCTCACAGTTGGTTCTAGAGGCTGAGAAGTTGAAGATCATGGTGCTAGGAGATTCTGTGTGTGGCGAGAGCCCACTTCCTGGTTTCATGATCACTGTCTTTTTGCTGGGTGCTCACTGGGCAGAAAGGGCCATCGATCTCTCTGGGGTCTCTTGCCTAAGGGCTCTGATCTCATTTCTGAGGGATATACCCTCATGACCTAATCACCTTCCAGTGCGTCACCTTTAACAATACAACCTTGCAGGTCTGGATTTAAAACATGAATTGGGGGGGATACAAACATCCAGACCATAGCAGCCATGGTTCTAAGTCAATCATGATAGGGCAGGACTTAGGTAGAAAGAGGGTGATCCGTCTCACAGCTTGCCCTAAAGGTGGGGGTGTCTGGGTGTGGAACTTCTGTTGCTAAAATCAAGACACACCAAGACTGCAGAAGTCATGCAGAAATTTAGTTCTTACCTGTGGTCTTCTTCTCTCTTGGTTCGGAGACCTGACAGTTCTGATGAATAGGATGAGATGATGGAGTATTCCTACAACAAGAATTGCATTTCTCTTGCCTGCTCCATTAAATATAGAGATTCTCTGCATCTTTGGGAGAAAATATACTTTTGAAAGCTAATGTCATGGTAAATTAGGGGAGAGCAGAGTCTTCAGAGACCGTGACAGAGATAGGTCCCCAGGTGGAGGAAAAAGGGAAGTTGATAAAGGAAGTTGAGAAGAGACCATGGAAAAAACTCTCTAATCTCATGGTTTCCCTAGGAGTGGCTCTGTATTGCAGAGTAATCGTATTTTTTCTTAAGATAGAGTTCTGGAAATGAACTCTAACACAGATCTGTCCAAACCAAAGTTAAAAAAAAAACCCTGAAGAATATTTATACATACAATAGTTGTGTTTTACTTCCCTTTGTAATTGTCCTGTGCTTAGCTGACCCTTGGGGTCCTTTTGGGGAAAAGGGACAGTGCATTTCACAAGCAGGACTTGGATTTTCTTAAGTATCTTGGCCCTATATGGTGGTTCTCAACCTGGGCCACTCATTAGTGTTACTTAGGAAAAATTTTAAATATTCCAATACTGATATTAAAGGACAGCAAAAGCAATATACTCAGTAATATCGTAATCACTATGTATAGTGCCAGCTGGGTAGTCAACTTATCACGGTGATCACTTCATAGGTTATAGAAATGTCTGATCACCATGTTCTATACCTGAAATTAATTTGATATGTCAACTGTAACTGAAAAAAAATTTTAAACATTTAAAAAATAAAATAAAATAGAATATCCCAATGTCATATCATTGACTTGGAAAGTAGGACAAACATCCTTATTTTTTGAAAGCTCTCACCCCTAAGAACTGTTAACCTTATAACACTGCAATCTGAAAAGGAACATAGATGTTGTGAATAGCTATATTCTTTTTTTTTTTTTTTTGTATTTTTCTGAAGCTGGAAACGGGGAGGCAGTCAGACAGACTCCCGCATGTGCCCGACCGGGATCCACCTGGCACTCCCACCAGGGGGCGATGCTCTGCCCATCCGGGACATCACTTTGTTGAGACCAGAGCCACTCTAGCGCCTGGGGCAGAGGCCAAGGAGCCATCCCCAGCACCCGGGCCATCTTTTGCTCCAATGGAATCTCGGCTGCAGGAAGGGAAGAGAGAGACAGAGAGGAAGGAAAGGGGGAGGGGTGGAGAAGCAGATGGGCGCCTCTCCTGTGTGCCCTGGCCGGAAATCGAACCCGGGACCTCCACACGCCAGGCTGATGCTCTACTACTGAGCCAACCGGCCAGGGCCAATAGCTATATTCTTACTCAGGATAAATCAGTCTATAGAAATCCATTAGTTGTCAGGGTTATATTTAAGAGAAGCCATGTCATTAACATAGGTCATACTTGACCCTCCTGAGGGGCAGGATGTATAGCAGGGGTCCCCAAACTACGGCCCGCAGGCCACATGCGGCCCCCTGAGGCCATTTATCAGGCCCCCCGCCGCACTTCCGGAAGGGGCACCTCTTTCATTGGTGGTCAGTGAGAGGAGCATAGTTCCCATTGAAATACTGGTCAGTTGGTTGATTTAAATTTACTTGTTCTTTATTTTAAATATTGTATTTGTTCCCGTTTTGTTTTTTTACTTTAAAAGAAGATATGTGCAGTGTGCATAGGGATTTGTTCATAGTTTTTTTATAGTCCGGCCCTCCAACAGTCTGAGGGACAGTGAACTGGCCCCCTGTGTAAAAAGTTTGGGGACCCCTGAGGTATAGGCACAATAGAATCATGCTTGAAACTTTTTTTGCAAATACCTTGGTCCCACTTTATCCCAATGAAATCCGATGGTGCCCAGACTATTAGTATAAAGAAATAGTGATTTTTCTGTGCAGCCAGGGTTAAGAATCCTCAGGCAAAAGAATCATTATGTGAAAACAGATGTTTCGGCAGGGACGCTCTCCAGACTTTGAATTCGGGAGAAGAGACAAGGCAAATAAAACACACTGAGCTGAAGGTCTGTGAGAGCTGGCAGATAACAGGGTGTCAACTTAAATTAATGTAGTTATTTTGTTAAGATGCGCCAGAGAAAAATTTTACTTAAATCAATTTCAGTTAGCCAAACAGAATGAACACACTGAGCATCCTTTTATAGAAACTATTTTGCGTTTTTTTTTTTGTTTTTTTTTTTGAATGACCCGAGGAGAGGGGCTGGGAGAGTCAGATATGAAGCACATCCATTTGCTCAACAGACAAAGGGTTTGTTTTGTTTTATTTATGTAATGTGATCTGTTTGGCCACCTGGAGTAGTGCCTGAAAGTAGATGTAAAATGGAAAATGTAGTCAGTGAGACTGATTAATAACCACGGGCAGAAAAATAGGCCAAGTGGAAAAACTTATTCATGTAATGGCTTCGTTTTGCTGACTGCAGAAGGGTTTGTTTTGGAAGTGATTTGAGCTGTTTAACCGGGTGGATTGATAGATCAGAGAAAGATCTCAGAAATGACGTTACACGAAATTAGTTTGACCTGAAAGCTACATGCCACTTTCTGTATCCACCTGTGAAGTCATCCGTCTTGAGAAAATCAGTTTGTACAATCTAAACAGTCTTTGTAAAAAGAAGTAGGAAGACAGCAGAGGACTTGCCTAAAAAATCGTGGATCAGATTTTGAAAACAGAAGCCTTATTTTCCTTTATTGGTATACAAAACTGCATAGGAGAACACAGAAATGGCTGATAATATCATTTACCTGATTATTTATGCTGACCAAAACATAATTCATGCACATGGTATGAAAATCCAGGAATTACATAGAGGCAAAAATAAAACATAAAATTCTCCTCCTCTAGTGTTTTACCACTAGACATCTAGAATTTTCTCTGAAGGTAATCCCTGTTGACAGTGTCTTGAGTGTCTTCCTAAAATAATTTAATATAGATCCCCCTGTATAGACTGTATATCTTAAACAAGTTATCGAAAATATAACTATCTTTTAGAATTAACAAAAGGGTGTTCAGAACCTATGAATTGTGTCTCCCCTCCCCCAGCTTTATTGACATATAATTGACAAATAACATGTAAATTTCAAGCCGGCAACATGGTGATTTGATAGAGGTATATGTTGTAAAATGATGGCTTAGGTTTTATGTTTTTGTTAATCATTTATTTTCAAGATATTCTTTTTTTGTTTTTGTTTTTTTACAGAGACAGAGAGAGAGTCAGAGAGAGGGATAGACAGGGACAGACAGACAGGAATGGAGAGATGAGAAGCATCAATCATTAGTTTTTCGTTGCGCGATGCGACACCTTAGTTGTTTATTGATTGCTTTCTCATTTGTGCCTTGACCGTGGGCCTTCAGCAGACCGAGTAACCCCTTGCTCGAGCCAGCGACCCCAGGTCCAAGCCGGTGAGTTTTCGCTCAAACTAGATGAGCCCATGCTCAAGCTGGTGACCTTGGGGTCTCAAACCTGGGTCCTCTGCATCCCAGTCCGACACTCTATCCACTGTGCCACCGCCTGGTCAGGCTCAAGATCTTCTTAATTTTAACACTGCCTTATATGATGGTATCATACTTTATTTGAACAATCTGCTACCAATACCATTAATAACATGTCTTAGTTTATGTACTTTTACAAGATCATTGGAAATGCCTTAAAATTTTTTCCTGGCAAAGCAGAAGACACCGACGGTTGCTGCAACCAAATATGCTCCCAAAGCCATGGCCCCAGTCTGTATTCCTACCAACATCACACAATAATGTTCAATACTCACAGCCTTGCTCATATTAAATAGTATTGAATTTTTAAAAAGTTTCACTAAGCACTGAATTTTAAAATATAATCTGATGAATAGGGAAAAAAAACATAGTTTTTTGCTTCTTCAATTTGAAAAGCTCTGACAATTAATTAATATTATTCCTTTAAAATGCAAATATTACTGGACTGATTCAAGTGCATTGGCCTCAGGTGCTGAAGATGGTCTCAGGCACTGAAAATAGCTCAGTTGTAAACATTAGCCCAAGATGAGGAAAGCATCAGCTCCAGACAGGGGTTGCTGGTTGGATCCTGGTCAGGGCACATACAGGAGTCTGTCTCACTATCTCCCCTCCTCTTACCTAAAAAAAAAAAAAAAAAAAAAAAAAAATGCAAATACTAAAATAATGTATAACTATAACAAATGTCAAGAGTCTATAAGCCAAGAGCCTTAGTAAATTAAATATCAGAATCCGTAAGCGGACACAGCACGGGCTGTGGGGCTGAGAAGTTGCTGTAAGAATCCCGGCTCTTCCAACTCCGAGTTTTATAAGTGTGGGCAAGGGGCTTCACTTTTCTAAGTTTCAGCTTCTATAACATCTAAATTGGACTAAACCATCACACCTATTCCTTAGGGTGTTGTGATGAAATCGAGGAGTAACATCGTTGAGAGGGGTGAACACAATTCCTGGCACATAGAACGCAAGAGTACATGCTAGTCCTGCGATGATGCCTGTCTCCTTCCAACATGCTTCCACCCTTTTTCTCCCTGACATCTTGTCTGGAACACGGGGATGCAGAACAAGAGCAGAATGAGTCAACTTGGCGACCTTAATTATTCACATCGGAAATGCCTTAAAAATTTTTGCTGGCAAAGCAGAAGACACCAGCGGTCTTCGCTGGGCAGTGACCCTTTCTTTAGACTCTATGGACAAATAATATTATGAAGTGAGAATAAAAGGACTGACACCAAAACCAAACCAGAACAAAACAAAATGAAGCAGAGCACACACACAAAAAAACACATAAACATGAACCCTAACAGTAGGTTCATGAAATTTTTACAGGGGAGACAGTCATGTGGTGAGGACGGAAATTTCTTCATAGATGAGTAGGTGTCCCCCACGGAGCCAGACCATAGGTTCACCCTCCACTCACCTTCCTCTTGCCAGGATTTTGCTATCTTTGCTATCTGTCTCTGTAAATCCACTCATTTCCCCAAACCTTCCATTCTTATACTTTGAATCATTTTTATCAGTTTGCTGTCAGCTTCCTTAATAACTGGCAGTCGGCCTCTGATCATCCTTGGCCACCACAAAGCATTTGGTACCATTTCCATCTGACCCGCTTCCTCCCACATCTCACGGCCAGCGCCGTATTGTGTCCAATCAACTCCCAATAAGCTCGTAACCGGTTGCCCGTGCTCTGCCAGAGCAGGAAGAGTTCATCTCTGTCTAAGCTAATGGGTCCCACGTCTTCAACAAGCACATCTTTCTTGAACGTTGCTGACAAGCCAGAGAGCTAACTGAATCTAGTTTCACTGCTCCTCACTTTCCTCGATCTTTCTCTTTCTTCTTCCTCAGGAAATAGAGTGCCCTGGTGCTAATACATCCTGTGATAAAGGGAAATGAACACAGCCCAAGGAGGCCACCATATCGCCCTTAAAGCTGACGTGATGCTCTTGCATACCAAATGCAGGTGGAAAGCCCATGACTGGGGCGGTGGTACCCTCTCAGCTGATCTTCAGCCACTAGGCACAACCCCCTACACACACACACACACACACACACACACACACACACACACACACACGGGATGGGACAATATGCGTTTTCACTGTCACCTGACATGAGCACCAAGAGTTGGATTCTTGGCCCTGGCCGGTTGGCTCAGTGGTAGAGCGTCGGCCTGGCGTGCGGAGGTCCTGGGTTTGATTCCCTGCCGGGGCAAACAAGAGAAGCGCCCATCTGCTTCTCCACCCCTGCCCCTCTCCTTCCTCTCTGTCTCTCTCTTCCCCTCCTGCAGCCGAGGCTCCATTGGAGCAAAAAGATGGCCCGGGCGCTGGGGATGGCTCCTTGGCCTCTGCCCCAGGCGCTGGAGTGGCTCTGGTTGCGACAGAGCGACGCCCCGGATGGGCAGAGCATCGCCCCCTGGTGGGCAGAGCGTCGCCCCTGGTGGGCGTGCCAGGTGGATCCCAGTCGGGCGCATGCGGGAGTCTGTCTGACTGTCTCCCCGTTTCCAGCTTCGGAAAAAAAAAAAAAAAAGAGTTGGATTCTTTTACTCTGAAATTCCTAGCACAAGTTCAAGGAAGCAGAAATGAAAATTTTACTGTACTAATGTATTCCTTTGTTCTTAGGAAAAACAAATAAACAAAAATATTCCAGATTTTAGAATTCTTGAATAGCACAAGAAAAGAAGAGAAAAGAAGAGAAAAGAAAAGAAAAGAAAAAAGAAAAGAAAAGAAAATAGAAAGCCAATGATACCGACGTGGTCTGGAGCTCGTGGACAGGGCTATAGGCAGCCCACCAGTATTACTGAAACCTCAGACATAAAAATGTTCTGATGGGGGGCCTCCGTGTCCCACACTTGCAGATTTGCTGTCGGCCACAGGTCTTTGATTTTGTTACGTGATGTCAAAGAGCCACTCTTTTTCGGGTGAAAATGTTGAGAAATCTAGAAGGCAGTCTTTCCCCTTTTTTTTTGTCTATTTGTATGGAGATTATATCTTCTGGAATCTTCTGTGTTGATTTTTCTTTTTACACAAGAACATAAGTTTCAAGTTTCTGTGCTCATTAGAATGGAGAGCCACCCTTTGAGACCTGGGTCTGTGACTTCCTGTTCTGTGCTTCCTTCGACATATGCATGAACTTGTAAGGCTTTATGTAGTGTAAAATGCAATAAAACGTTTTCTCTATTCTTACCCATAAAGGTTAATTAGCCTTTTCTGTGTAGTCTGTTTTTAAGGGTCTCTTTTCATTTTTTTCCTCTCAGGCAGTTTAATTAAGGACATACATTGGTCATTTTGCGAACATTCTAAGACAGCGGGTCTCAGCATTACCTGTGAACATGTTAGAAAGGCAAATTCTTGATCCTTACCTACTGAGTCACAAATTGCCAGGCGAGGGCCCAGGAATCTGTATTTCAATAAGCCTTCCAGGTGGCACACACAGGTGGGTTGAGTCACTGCTGGAGCCATAACTAAGGCCGTTCCATGTGGCTTGTAGCGTGGAGAGTTCTCACTTTTGAGCGGTTTCACTTGGTTTGCCTAAAACCAAGCATTGGCGAGCCTGAAGACGTTTTGTAGTAGAAAGTGTTGCTTTTGACTTGTCTAGAGTTGCATGCCCTTCTGAAAACTCAAAAAAATGTTTCAAGTGTATACATTTCTCCTTTCTCTCAAAAGAAAACAGGAAAATCTCACAGAAATATAAAAATGATGAAAAATAAGATGTGAAGAGTGTTCTGCATGCCGATATGGAGGGTCGCTGAATTTCAACGTTCATGCCTTTAGCTTGTGCCACAGTCCGACTGCATGAGGACTATGAATAAATAACACATTTTAAAAGTATATAATAAAATAGGGAGAGAGTCATCGCTGTCCCAGAAATTTGATAATGAGCTCCTGTTGTACGATGTCAATATATTTTGAACGAATTCTTATAATATAGTTTAGTATCTCTGGGGGAAAAATAATAATGAATTAGATTAAACAAGCTCTTAAATTTAATGAAGCTCCTGTTGTCATTGTCTTATCTGTATAAATACAGGTGACTTGATAAACTTGTAGCTCAGAGGGGGGAAAACAGTGGTTTACTTATGAGTTGAGGTGATGGACTTAGTTTTACATGAGATGAGAAGCAGAGGAAGGCAGGCAGTGTGAGGAAACACGTGAGGCTAAAGACTTGGGTACTTTGAGACAAAATTTGAGGAGTTTTTCTACTTAATTAGAATAAAGTTTCTCATCATGGGAAATTCTTGGATAAATGCACATGGTTTGATAGATTGGTTTAAATAAATTACATGTTTCTTCCTGATTTTATCTCAAAGTTAGAATTAATGCTAGCATATTTTTCTAATTTATAAAATGCCCTAATTAATCAGAGCTCTCTAAATGTCACACACTGGTTTTATGGTTCAACTAAATTGAATTATAATAATTTTATTCCTAGAATTTGAGATAGGGTTACAAATCATTACACTGTCTAGGTAAAGGCACATTTACTCTGGGAAAAAGTTTCAAAAATTTCATCTTTGATAGAATTTTAATATAAACTTTCATATTTCTATAATGCATCAGCTTAAACTAAATTTAATATACTAATTAACTTTAAGATCTTCGGCTAATATTACATTGAAATAATTAATAAATAATCTCTGGATAGCCAAGCGAAATTTTAGCATATCTATGTCCCTTATTTATTTTTATTTTTGTATTTTTCTGAAGCTGGAAATGGGGAGGCAGTCAGACAGACTCCCGCATGCGCCCGACCGGGATCCACCGGCACGCCCAACAGGGGGCGATGCTCTGCCCATCCGGGGCGTCGCTCTGTCGCAACCAGAGCCACTCTAGCACCTGGGGCAGAGGCCAAGGAGCCATCCCCAGCGCCCAGGCCATCTTTTGCTCCAATGGAGCCTTGGCTGCGGGAGGGGAAGAGAGAGACAGAGAGGAAGGAGAGGGGGAGGGGTAGAGAAGCAGATGGGCGCTTTTCCTGTGTGCCCTGGCCGGGAATCGAACCCGGGACTTCCACACACCAGGCCGATGCTCTACCACTGAGCCAACCGGCCAGGCCCTGTCCCTTATTTTTATACATTATATTGTGGCTGTCAGATAAGAAAATGAACAGATTTCTGGCCAAGTAGTTCAGTGGATAGAGTGTTGACCTGGAGCACTAGAGGTCACAGGTTCAATCCCCAGTCAGGGCACATATAAGGAGCAATCAATGAATGTACAAGTAAATGGAACAACTAAGTAAAACAATGAGTTAATATTATATTTCTTTTGCTCTTTCGCTTTCCCCTGTCTCTCCCTCCTTCCCTCTCTCTCAAATCAATGGGAAAAAAAAGAATGAATAGAATGTACATATATACCTTTAGCACCTGTTAGTGTACAAGTTTATTTTTACAACTTTAAGAATTTAAGTCAGTGTGAATGTGGGGAAAGTGCATGTAAGATGATAACTAATGTGTCTTTGTTAATCAGAGCAAAAGCAGTGTCACTTTTTCTAAAAGTAAAATTGTTATTGTTGTGCCAGAATATCAAATTAAACTTTAAAATACAAATTTCAGAGAGTGTAATAATTATAGAATAGTGAAGAGTATTACATTTCATTCACTACATGTTACATCTGCAAATAGAAGGAACATTAACAAGTTAAGGTGTCCTGAATTAATGAAACACAATAGTTATGTATGGTTATATTGCAATAATTCTGTCCTTTTCAGGCTGGACTGAGACATAGTTATGTCCACATACAAAGACTGGTGTAACAACTGTTCACAAAGTGATGTTTAAAAATAACCTTATCAATTGATGACAATAATTATATATACTTCATGGGTAAATTAAAGACCCTAAAGATGTATCAGAATGCCCTTATTGTCCCCCACATGCTCTTTCTTTTACAGCATTCACCAAGAAAATCTTTACTGCATGAGTATGTGTTCTCCCTCAAAGAAAATTTAATTCTCCTCCACTGTGATATCTTTTGCTATGACAAAAAATAAACCAGATTTTTTGGTCTTGTCATCAATAAACATCTCCTTTCCTTTTAAACATACCTAAGTTCTTTTCTACAAATCACCAATCAGAAGTTGAGTACTCTGAAAGAAATATTAAAAAGAGCTTCAAGAGAAAATGCTGCAGACATCGCTGCTATTCTTTGATACAACAGGAAACTGACTCAGGGTGTGGGCCTCCACGAATGAGCTGACCTTGTCCCCATACACAGTACTCTAACTATACCAAGTGTGTGAGTCAGGATTTCCAAGACTCTCGTTATGTAGAAGCAAGTGGATCGTATAGTTCAAGACCAGCGAAACAAGAAGTCATTGCTTAGGAATAAAGGGACTTAATAAAGTGAATTAATTGGGATTAACTTCATCTTTTTATTTGGGAAACCCCTTTTCTTTCTTCTGAATCTACTTTTAACCCTCAATTTAGGAGAGTGAATACACAAAAACTAAATGGAACACTCTAAATCTGAGTCCTCAGTGTTGAGAAAAAAAACACCTTATGAAAATTCTTAATGTACAGTCAAAACTACTAAGTTACCAGGAAAAACACACAAATCAAGATTTTGTAAAACATTATGACGTACTATTTGGCTTTGTAATTTAAAAGACTCATAAAATTAATTATGCTGGTTAAGCATTCTACAAAGTTACCTTTTTTTTCTAATCTTTTTTTAAATTAATTTTAATGGGGTGATATTGATAAATCAGGGTACATATGTTCAGAGAAAACATCTCTAGGTTATTTTGACATTTGATTATGCTGCATTCCCATCACCCAAAGTCCAATTGTCTTCTGTCACCTTCTAACTGGTTTTCTTTGTGCCCCTCCCCCCTAGCCCCCTCCCTCTCCTCTCCCCCACCCCGTAACCCCCACACTCTTGTCCTTGTCTCTGAGTCTCATTTTTATATCCCACCTATTGTTGGATCATACAGATGGCCAATAGGCATATGAAAAAATGCTCAACATCACTAATCATCACTAATTAGAGAAATGCAAATTAAAACAACAATGAGATATCACCTCACACCAGTCAGAATGGCGCTCATTAACAAAACAACACAGAATAAGTGCTGGCAAGGATGTGGAGAAAAGGGAACCCTCCTGCACTGCTGGTGGGAATGCAGACTGGTGCAGCCACTGTGGAAAACAGTATGGAGATTCCTCAAGAAATTAAAAATCGAACTGCCTTTTGACCCAGCTATACCACTTTTAGGAATATACCCCAAGAACATCATAGCACTGTTTGAAAAGAAGAAATGCACCCCCATGTTTATGGCAGCATTGTTCACAATAGCGAAGATCTGGAAACAGCCCAAGTGTCCATCAGAGGACGAGTGGATTAAAAAGCTTTGGAACATATATACTATGGAATACTACTCAGCCATAAGAAATGATGACATCGGATCATTTACAACATGGATGAACCTTGATAACATTATACTGAGCGAAATAAGTAAATCAGAAAAAACTACAAAGTTACTTTTAATAAAGATCTTAACTTTTACTTTTCATGACAATGTAGTCATTTGTCTTGGTTCAATGAGAATTTGTCCTCTTTCCTACCTGAATATGATTGGGGGAAAAAATCTAAGTTTTATCACTATCATGTTCAATATTCATTTAATTAGAGAGCACAAAACCGGTAATAAAAACAAGTTATGTTTTGCATGCAGAAATGATGCTGACAATATCCTTCAGAACCTGATCTGGAAATCTCAGCCCTGGAAGTGGGGGCGGGGGAGAAATGACACTTCTTGGCAGGATAAGAACCCTGAGGAAATTGCATATCTTTTGGGAAAAGGACACCTTTAAAACGATATGTGCTGCAGATGAAGTCAGGTGGAGGCGAATTGGATGGTTTAGTCTATTCTCTACTGTGTTTCCTAAAACACAGGAGTCAGTTAAAACCAGAAGGGCTTTACAAATCTATAGACAGAAGTCAAGTATTGAGTCTTAACCTCATATTGTTCCACTAAAACAAAACAAAACAAAACAAAAAAACTATACAAGGAGGTCATCACATGTTAATCGACAGTTGTTGTTATAGCTATGCAAATAAAATGAGTCAGAGTACAATGCAAAATCAATAATACTGTTTGAGAAAATTGTTAAGCAAATGATGATAGACAACTGTGTGTGACAGGGGAGGAGAAACAGTCAGAAGAAGAATCGTGAAAACAGAAGTGATACGTGGCATGTGGTGACACCACTGAAGAAAAGAGAGAAGCCGGCTCACCCTCCCCTCGGATAGATGTAAGAAATAGAGGAATCTCTCCGGCCAGTTCTCATCCTCCAAACCAAACCTTGAGTATTTCCCGCCAGTTGCTAACTCCTTAATGTAAAGTGACTTTATCCTCTGTCATTTGCAAGGCTACTGCCATGAACTTTGTGAAGATGGCGACCGTGCTCACCTTACCATTTTCCTATCAGAAACAGACTGATGTCTTCCTAGCACATTTTATTTCTGTTTTCTCAGACCCTTTTTGAAGTCTGGTTCCTTGCACATCTTAGCCAGCAAAGGCCCCGTTTGATTTTTTTGTATCTGCTTTTGTGCCTGAGCATTTCTTTCATCCCCATATGCACATCAGCAGGTATAAGAACCCGCAGCTGTATTTGGGATTTTATGCATCACTGTTCCCTTTCAATGGAAAAGAGTATTTTTGTTGCAGCCTTCTTAACAAAAGACCTGAAATTCACCTCGAACCAGTAAGTGTCCTTTATATTGACCTCTGGCAGAGAAGGATGTAAATGTTTCTAGCTCATTCTTTCAGGACTGAATGATCTTTCAGCCTGGCTTCCAATGTTAACCAAGGCCATAATCAGGGTTACCTTGTGCCCTGGCATCGGTTCAGGGACACGGTCCTAGGCTGTGAGTTCGTTTTGCTGTCTCCTCCCATTTCTCCTCAGTTTTGTGCTGCTCTCCAGCCGGTCTTCCCTCTTACTTCCTATCACAGTTTTCCAAGTTGATTCATCCACACACTGAAATACCTAATTTTAGGCCCTGCATTGACAGCTTGCCTGGGCTCACACTGGTTTTCAGTTCTTACCATCCTCCAATTCTGAAAACATTATCTAGACTGTACATCACCTCCAGCCAAGCCTAGTCCCTCAGGGCCTGTCTTAAAAAAAAAAAAAAACCCGCCAGATTTCTTTTTAAGTTCCATTCCCCATCTATTCCATCCCACGACAGCTAAAGGAGTCGTGCGCTAACATTTGACAAATGGTGACCTAGCCGAGAAAAACGTCTTTTCAGTGTGAGTTTGGGGAAAGCGTTCTGATGGAGAGTCTACCAGGACCTGATGATGGAGTCGGTAGTGTGTGTAGGTGATGGGATGATCATGTGGAAATGCAGGTGACACATAGGGACAGCCCAGGTGGAAACAGGGCACGCAGAACAGAAAGGCAGGAGACGAGAGGGCTGTGACAAGGCCAGGCCAGTACTTCAGATTGTTTGGATCTTCAGTGTGAAGGGAGCTGGGTTTATGGGAATTGATGCTGATGTTATTTGAACACGAGCACCGTTGGGGAATGTGACAGACTGGATGACTCATATACATTCAAGGTGTGGAGTGGTTTCGTGGTGGTTTATAAACATGCCCACAGGTCTCTGAACAGTAAGGCCACCCTTCAGTTAAAACCTTACTGATAATATGTTGACCCCTGACGACCTCCGAGAGCACCAGCCAGGTGGATGGACAGCCAGAGAAATTTGGGAGGGCGTCCAGAGCAGATCTGCACGTGAGTCCCTACCATCATTTATCTGTGGCTTCAGCTAGATGGGGGATTTGTTGGTTCTGACTGTAGCCAGCACTCTAGGTACAACCGTATTGGAACCATCAATCCAATCATAGTAAAGGACGGAGGCATTCAAGCAGAGACAAGAAGCACAATATTTTACAAGTGCAAAGACGAACTGTTTTTGATTTTGCCTTCCAACGAGCTCCTCGAATATTTTCACGCTGTAGCCCTGACTGCCTTCCCCCGGCCTGGAAAGGCCCCTTCTGCTTGCTGACCACCTGAAGGTGGTTCCCTGATGCCTCTGGTTCACTGAGAAATGGCATTTCTAGACTATTAACAATACTCTCATGCAAAAGAAGCTGAGCTGTTATCAAGTAAAAGGTTGAATCAGGCCATAATTGAATCAGGAATTACATAGAGTTTCCTTACCCAGGGATCAGTTAAGTATATTATTATAGAGACCTGAAGAAATAATGACGCTATTGCAAAAGAACATAAAAATAGTCATATACAAGGAATCCTAAGTCCAGCAGCTGACTCAGAGGTGTGGTTGCATTTCTCTCCTGAATGGTGATGGCCTCTCACACCCCAGGGGAGAAGAGCTGAACATACCTCCGAGAAAGCTGAGGGCGTCATGTCAAGTCTCGGCTTCTGTTTCCTATAAATCAACTGTCGTTTTGTAAACAACTTTTGAATGTCTTTGTAAAAGCATTTTTAATCCTCCTGGTTTAGCTATTGTATCAAGTAAACAGGCAATTCCACCAAGGAAGGATTAGAGGCTCATAAGTGAGAATCAATATTTCATTTGGATAATGGCTGAAAAAATAAATAACGGCAACTGTCAAAATAAAGGAGAGATTAATCCATGATAATAACTCAGAAGATAGAGTGAGGGAGAAGCGTGAACTGAAGAAAATGACTTAATTTATTCAGCAACTTAAAACTGTGCCCTCAGTTCTTTCTGGCAGTTGTGAGACCTGCTTTCTGCCCAAGTAAAGTGGGTATATAAACAAAACACATGAGGGGAACAGAATGACAGTAAATACATCTTCTCAATCACAATGTACCATGGAGCCCTGGCTGGTTGGCTCAGTGGTCAAGTGTCAGCCCTCCATGTGGATGTCTCGGCTTCTTGGCCAGGGCACTCAGGAGAAATGAACATCTGCTTTTCCACCCCTCCCCCTCTTACTTCTCTCTCTCTCTCTCTTCCTCACACAGCCATGGCTCAATTGGAGTGAGTTGGCCCCAGGCACTGAGGGATGGCTTCATGGCCTCCACCTCAGGTGCTGAGAAGAGTTTGGTTGTTGAGCAATGGAGCAATGCCCTAGATGGGCAGAACATCGCCCCCTAGTGGGCTTGCCAGGTGGATCTGGGTCAGGGTGCATGTGGGAGTCTGTCTCCACCTCCTTTCCTCTCACTGAACGAAAAACAAACAAACAATGCACCATGGAAACTACTATTACTCCTGCTGATCTACTTGCAGGAAGCAGTGTGGTTTCAGTGCAAAGAACCCTGAACCCCATCTGCCAGAGGCTTGAATTCTATCTAGTTCATGATCTGTCACCTCACTGTTTTGTGTTTTGAACAAATGGCCTGACCACACTTCTTTCGTAAGGTTTCCTGTTATTTTGTGGGGCTCTGTTGAGGATCACTGCTCGGTGAGGTGAAGGCCACATAATCTGAATGGTGAACGTGTCTAAAGCACCTGGTAACTTAGGAAATTGCTTCACCAGGGGGAACAACCCCATCCAAGAGGAAGCAGAGCTGCATGAGAAGGTGTGACAGGTGGCCATGCCATGGGAATCCCATCCATACCAGCCCGTCCTTCATCGATCAGCTCCCTGTCCCCCAGCTGCTGTGGCAGGAAGCGGGCAAGGTGGCCAGGACGTCTGGTGAGACATACTGTTTCTGTTCGTGTTGACGTTGCCGGCTTGAGGAGCAGAATGGAAGAGGTGTATTTTCTTCCTGTCCCTTTTGACATAAGCTGTCAGAAAGAATAAAAGAAGATAAAAATAAAAAGTGCTGTTTTGGAAGGAAAGGACCTAACTAATTGTAGAAAAAATTAAGTGAAGGCTAGCACAGGGTACCCCAGAGAAGGAGAAAAGAGATAAGAGTGTGTGAGAAGGTTCAGAAAACATTGAAGTGCTGTAGAAAGGCAACGTGACACCGCACCTGAGAGTAACTTGGCGGTTTTGCTTTTGTTTTTGAAGTGAACCTCCTTCACCAGATTCAGGACGTTTTTTGGTGGGGTTGTTTGGGAAGAAGTATACATTTCCTTTATTAGTCTATGTCCCCCTAGACCCAAGTCATGTTTATTAAAAACAATAATTTAAAAGGATATGTGCTATGCACATTTTTAATGCTCCTATAGAGGACTGAAGGGAGCTATTATCATGATAATAGAGCCTATCACAAGATTTGCTCTCCAGAGAGTGGGCCCGATTGGAGAAAACATACCGGCAAGAGCAGCCCCTGGGCCCGGCTCCCCAGGGGCAGTTAGTGGTCAGAAATGGCTTTTAAACTGTATGCAAATGAGACAATAGAGGTGGAAGCCCATTGCAAGGCAGTAGTACTGTCCAAAAATAAAATATGACTATTAAAATGTCATGAGGTTGTCATGAGAAGAGTTCTCATACTGAACCAGAAATTGGGAAACATGGACTTCCGGTTTCTCACCATGAAGATGAAGGAACTGGACTTACACTCTCCAAGGGTCCCTTCGTGGGATCTATGGGTCTTGAGTCACTCGCCAAAATGAAATTGAGAGGGACATGATCAGGCCAGTTTCAAACCAAAAATAAAGTGGGAAATTAATGAAATAAATTAACTACTTCTGCCCAAATAACTGTTATAAAAAAAAAAAAAGAGCCACATGAGACTGTGCCGTGCAGTGAGTAGAGGCCCCAGAAATGAGACAGAAAACAAAACAAAAACAAAATGGATTTCTGGTGATAGAGGTGATGTTGTGAAGGAAGACGGAGTGTTTGGCTGGAAATAATATGCATGAGGAACAAAACAACCGAAAGATTGCTCTTCTTTAGGAAGAATGCTTCATCTAATTCTAGCAGTGGCCAGGCCGGAAGAGGAAAACTGCGTGGGTATGTTAACAGAGTCAAAGGTCACAGAAATGGGTCAACAGGTTCAATGGACTGGACCGCAAGGCCTGAAAACTAGCAGCAAAAAGCAGGGCAGTAAGAATAGGACCTCAGACAAATGGAAAAAAGCAGGAAGGGAGACATCAAAGGGACTGGAGGGAAAGGGAGGTATTAGTATTAGTATTATTAATTATATTATTATTACCTCAATATTTTCCATGCACCAGACACTTTACATTTACCTCTTGAGAATGTGGTGCTTCCTTTTGAGAGGAGGAGATCTTCTAATGAGCAGACTCTTAAGAGAAATAGAGTATTTGAGAAAAATTTTTCTGTGTCCAGCAGTTATTCAAAGGATGCTTCTCATTGCTTCTCAGTGGCAAGAGAATACAACTAGAACTAAGATAAATGACTTCTGAAGCCAATATGATAGGCTGTCGGTATGATAGGATATAAGGTCCAAGTTCATAGAGTTGGACATCTGTGCTGACATCTGGCTTGTAACAACAACAGCAACAAAAAGACCAAAGAAAAGAGAATCAGGAAGGAAGCCAACGACAAATAACCAGGCACGTGTCCCATACTGAGAAGGCTGTACTGTTTTCAGAAAGATGATCTCAGTTGAACTTCAGAGCGGCCTTGTGACAGAAGATGACACCTTTCCTGACAACGTCAAAATTCATTTCTCCAAACTTGGCAAGCTGGCAGTGGTGCATAAAGAATGAGCAAATCCCATCAGAACTAGGAATGCATTTAAAATACAGGACATGTCTTTAAAATATTTAAAACTTTTTTTTTTTTTTTTTTTTTTTTTTTGCTGCACAACTAGTACTCATTATAACAAAAAATTAGAAAATATTGAACTGCAAAGATAAGTCACCTATAACCTCACGACTCTTACTATGGACATTTTCAAATGTCTAAAAATGCAAACAGAGACAGTGTGACCAATCAACCCCCTTGCGCCCATCACCCCAGTTCAACAATTACCAACATTCTGTGGATCTTGTCAGCTCTTGCCCCGCACACCCATCCACACACACACACACACAGCTTTGACAAGTGCTTCTGGACTATTTTAAGTCCAATTCTACTCAGCGTCACATTTTGCCAGAAAATACTTTAGGATGTGTCTCTCACAGATAGGCAGGCCTTCAGAAAATAAAACCATGATGCCGTGGTCACATAGAAAAAGGTTAGTAATTATTCCTGGGTATAATTTCCCTGGTTCCCTCAAAAATGGGTAATGGGGAAAAAGCCACATGACCAAGGAAGGAAGCACTCACTGAAACCAGAGAGTGTTATCCCTGCGAGAGGCCCGGGTAGGGCCTGTTCCCGCCATCCTGTTTAGGACAACATTGACTGTTGTCCTAAGCCTTTCACGATCATTTCTCATACCTTTAATGCTCTACTTTTGTCAATTAAATAAGTTCCTGGTAGAACTACAGGAGAAAGGTATGCAACTTCCAGTTGCTCAGTTTCCCTGGACATTCCTGGTTTCAGACATTCCTGTGGCTAGACATTCTGACTTCTCTTTAGATGCTCAGAGATGCCTCAGTAACTTTTCAAAAACTTCTTTTATTCTCCCTTCAGGGCAAAGGGAGTTGTATATGCATTGCTGTCTAGGTTCTGAAACTTTTCCCCTACAGGTCAATTTCAGTAAAAGGGAGAGGGATAACTTATATTTATAAATTTCTACTCATTGGGGGGGGGGTGAGAGACAGTGGGTGCTCTAACAGTTAAGAGAAAGGTTCTGTCCAACAGAACTCAAATGAACAGATCCACTATCTTACTTCCTTCCTAATGTCCATCACTTCCCATGTCCGACCTCATTGTCACTCATTTCCTCGCCATTGGGAGTCTGGCCCTTGCTTGCCATGTTAGACCAGTAAGCCACATTACGTGAAGTCATCCCCATTTATAGGTCACCAGAGAGCAGCTGAAGACCAGAGTGGGTCAACACAGACACGCAGCTGCTACAACCGGTTACTTAATTTGAAGGTAACATAAGATTGATTTGAGAAAGAGGTTTGCTGGCATCCTTATTATAAAGTTGGAATCAAAAGTTATATCACATCATGAATCTCTCCTCCACTGTTCAGCCTTTACACTAGGAGAAGGCAGGAATCAACTGGAAGGGACATTGGGCAACACTGGAGTCACTGAGGAGATCTTACTAGAATCTGTTCTTATTCTAATTTCTCTTCATACTTATTTGATCTATTTTCTTTCTTGTTATCCCTACTCTTCCACTAAAACCAGAAAAGTATGGACTGAAATAGCATACAAGGCACGCCTTCGACAGCCACCCACAGAGATAAGTGAGGATATATTATATCATCATGATCACTATTCCCTGTGTATCTGTCCAATGCCATTGGTTGAAAACATTAGAAACTGGCCCTGGTTAAATTAAGTGAATAGAGATATTTAAAAGGATAATATTGCTAGCTAATCACTCAACTTTAACGAGCACCAGAGCATTCTTCTGTTCAAGATTCAGATTCCTGGGAGAAAAAGGATCTTTATTTACTCCCTGTTGGTTAGGAAGGGACTGGCCATTGTGATCTACAGTGTAAGAGCAGTGAGTTATTACAAAAGGAGAAGGAAGAGGTCCCGGGAAGATGTTCACCCCACCCATGACCAGCGCATTTTCAGAGAAAGAAATTGAGGAGAACAGGGCAAGGTCAAAAGCTATATATACAGCTTATAGATTCTCTCTTTGGAAATACAGTTTAAATGTGAGAAGAGTTAAAAGATAAAAATAAGAATGTGCACATGAACCTGAGTCTTGTCACAGCAAGCATAAAGAGACATGATAATAAAAGTGCCACAAGGAGCCAATCTATCTAATAAGAACCTATTAGAAAAGTTTAAAGAACTTAGATGCCAACTAAAAGTTCTTTAAAAAATAGAGCAAGAGAAATCTTGTATAATCCTTTAAAAATGGTATGTAAAGGCATTTGTAAATAAAAATAAATAGAGCAAACCAGGAAAATGAAATGGGAAGCATTAACATGTATCATTAGAAATGAGATCAATAAAACT
Source organism: Saccopteryx leptura (assembly GCF_036850995.1). Classification (NCBI taxonomy): domain Eukaryota; kingdom Metazoa; phylum Chordata; class Mammalia; order Chiroptera; family Emballonuridae; genus Saccopteryx; species Saccopteryx leptura. The sequence continues at coordinate 153,907,383 of NC_089503.1, forward strand.
AGACATTTAATTAAATCTAACGAAGCGAAGGAGACTGCCTATCATTTGTTGCTGAGAGGTGACAGCCTCCTTTGGTTTTCCAACCGAAATATTTTTCTTCATGCCCACTTTGACATTATTCTTTAACAGGGTCCCAGTAAACGTAAGAAGACGTGTGTTGGTTTTCTGTTGCTGCAGTAACAAATAATCACAGACATACTGGCATGAACACAAATTTCTGCTGTAGTTCTGTAGATCAGAAGTCTGACAGGGATCTCGCTAGACTAAAACCAGGTTGTTGGCAGGGTCGTACTCTTCTCTGGAGGCTCAGAGTGGGGGGGGGGACCTTCTCCAGCTTTTAGAGGTCATGCTTTTCTAGGCTCCTGGTCTCTTCCTCCATTGTCAAAGCCAGCAATCCCTAGTTCTGTCCTCCTACTGTCTCCTCTTTCTGACCTTCTGTGAGCACACCCTTCTGAGACTGAAGTTCAGGAAGGCTCTCTGCTTTCAAGGATCCATGGTTAGGTTGGGGCAGCCGGGATCATTTTCTTATTCTAAACTCAGCTGATAGCAACCCGAATTCCATTCCCAACCGCAATGACCCTTCACCATGGAGTACAGCACGTTGCGGTCTCCAGAGGGCAGGATGTGTCCATCTGTGGGAGGGGGTCATTATTCTGCCCCTCACAGCATGGAAGAGAAGGTAGGATTGTATAAAGAAGCAGGAATATAATTGTTAATATTTTTACATAATGAGAGGACCACCTAGAACACTGAAGGAAATTTGTAAATACTAGTGAAATTAATAATTGAACGAAGTGGTTAAAACTAACAATAAAAATGTAAAACTATACGTGAATTAGAAAAATAAAAACTATTGAGAGTATAACTTATTAGAAATATGATGATATATATATATGGGCACTTTCCAAATTTTTCCCATAATGAGTATTATTTTTATTTAAGAAAAATAACAAGTTATATTTAAAATAGCAAAATATTAGGTATATTTTGAAAAGTGCTTTACTGAGAAACAAACAAACAAAATATTTGAGAAAAAAGGAAGCATACCAAGTTCTGAGACAGTACATTTGATCATTGCAACATTGATTTAGAAATTTAATGTCATGTTTGATAAAGTCACAGTGGGAAGCATTTTTAATGTAATTTTATTTTGGAATTGAACCAAGTTTTAACAAAATGTATGTGGTAAAATAAACAGTCTAAAAAAAAGAAAATAACGGGGAGGGATCTTCATGTAGATATAAAATGTAATTTGAAATTACAATATATAAAACAATATCTAAAAGTAGCAGTGTATAAAAATAAACTATGAAACAGAAGTGATGTGTGTGGGAGTTAGAGCTCACTTGGAGGACCCATCTGAATGAAGTCACTCTGGTGGGTCCACAACCTGGGACCCATTTGAAGGGTGAAGACAAATAAAGACAAATAAATGTTTGTCTTGGGCACTGGACAAGGAGATCAAGGCTTGATGAAAAAGAGAATCCCCTGAGTTAATTCAACTCGATAAAAAATTAAACACCAAATGGAAATTGTTTTACTCTTAGCCAAACTATCATGTCTTTTAATAAGTTCTGTCTACAGTATGGAAAGAAATGTTTATTACTGAACGAGGTCAGCTTTGGAAGAAGTTATGAAGGCTCAGGTACTTGCTTCATTATGCACCAAAGGACTTTGATATCTTAAAAACTTATTTTCTTCTCACGTATATACCACCAAAAACAGAGAAGCAAACAGACTTCTAGCATTTGGGAAACTTTTTTCAAAATTCCCAAAATATCCAAGAACATCATTGACACTTGTTAAAGCTCAACCAGCCAAAGTCAACCGAACTTGAGCCTGCAGTTTGACAAAATTGATAGGCAAACAAGGGGAGGGGGTGCCCCAGAGGAGCCATGACGGCACTCTACCCGGTGGGCGAAGGGGCGCCCTCTTGGTGAAATCTCGGTCCCTGCTGCAGGACGCTGAGGAAGCCGAGGAGGGAGGCCAGCTGTGGGTCCGACGCTGTTTCTGCAGCAGGACCTGGAGGCAGGGATTCCCTAGGGGTTGGCTGCTGTCTAAGCGAGGGCAGTTTAGCAACTGGGTACCCCAGTCATAGGTGGGCGGAGAGAGCAAAGGAGTCTGGTGGTGTCATTATTAACAAAGCAGAGGTCACACAATGAAAGAAGAGGTCATGGCCTTGGAAGAAACACTGTGGCCAGTCTCAGCTGGTGCATCTGCCTGCCCCCCTCCAGCCCAATTAGCAGCAGGCGTCTTTCTTTTCCAATGCAGGCTGACTTTCAGTTCTTGAGTCTCAGACACATTTCACCCTTCCACATCTACCAAACCCACTCCAGTATGTAGCTGCTGAAAATAACTGTGTCCATTGATCACCAATTTTATTTTAACAATCCAACAAAAAACACATTTTGAATTTCTGAGATTGTTATTCAGAATTGCTCTCTGAAGACATGGATTAATGACTAGGAAAACTCAGTGAAAGATTCAGAGTGTGGTTTTGAGTATCAATAGAAAGGAGAGAGGAAATGAAGACAAATTCTAGCAGGTGATGAGATACGCAGCCAGGCTGTTCTGCCGAGGGGGAGCTGGGCCACAGGTCCGAGAGGAAGTGAAGGAACCCTTAGCACTTACAACGCGTCCTTCCTCGGATGCCTTCTTCACACTGTTCTCCGCTAGACCAACACTGACACTTCAGTCACCATTCTCTAAAGACTGCTGCTAGCTAATGTCCTTCCTTTCTTTCAGCCTAGGAACCTTTGGAAAAGGGGGTGATCCTGGTAAGTAACAGGCTCAGAAGCAGCAGTGAATTGGCCAGCTCTGTCTTGCTTTTCCTCTCCTAACCCTCCACATCCCTCTCTTTCCTGACCAAGATACACCCCCACTTAAACTTCTCTCTCACCCCTCCTACGGGGGAAAGATTGACTGAAAAATAAATACACATAAAGAAATATCAAGGATGATTTTGCTAAGTAAGAAAGAGCAAGATTTGTCAATGAGTATCTCTAAGAGGTTGCTGAAATTGGAACCAAGACGGTGCAGATTTGGCATGTGAGGGTGTTTATGTAACTATTAGATAAAGTCAACCTAAATCTCCTTGGAAAGGGAAAAACATGTGCTAGAGAGAAGGGTGTAAAAAAAATAAACAAAACTCTAAATGTGTCTAAATGAAAATTAAGGGGTAGAAAATTGGGGCTCATTATATTGACAAAGAATCTCATTACATGTAATAGGAAAAAACTTGAATTACTCTCTGAGAAATATGGGCTCTTTGGGATATCACCATTTTGAAAGCTTAGCTACTGGCTATGTGTAGATTTGGTAGACAAATGACCCTGAAATATGAACTAGATCGAAATAAAATGGAAATGGCAGCCAAGGGAAAATAATAACAACTTGAGTTTACAGTTCGTTTCCTCTTATCGGTGGTTTCGTTTTTCAGAGATTCAGTTACCTGTGGTCAACCTATGGTCCAAAAGTGGAAAATTCCAGAAATAGACAATGCATAGGTTTTAAATTGCACAGGGTTCTGAGTAGCATGATAAATTCATTTCTTTGTCCAGTGTATCCACACTGAATATGCGACCCACCTGCTAGTCTCTCAGTAGTTGTGGGTGATCAGATTGACTGTCAAGGTATCTCAGTGACCTCAGTGCTTGTGGTCAAGTAGCCTCATGCTGTATTACTACACCAGCATCACTTCCCTTGCTCCATCTCATCACGTAGGCATCGCATCATCTCACATCATCACAAGAAGAAAGGTGCGTACAGTAGAATAAGATATTTGAAAGACTGCATTCATATGATTGTTCTTTCAGTACATTGCTATGATTGGTCTATTTTGTTATTAGCTCTGATGTTAATTTCTTGCTGTGCTTAAGTTATAAATTAAAGGTATCCTAGATATGTGTATCTAGGAAATAACACTATATCTATAGGGTTCAGTAGTTTTTGTAGTTTCAGGCTGTCTTGGAATGTACACCCTGTAGATGAGATGGGGATATTGTATAGTCTTTATTGTGTTTTGTTATTTAATATTTGTGAATGTTCTGTTGGTTTGGTGAGCAGAGTAACATCATGTCACCTGAATTAAATCAATGATGAGGATGTATAATCACCTTAAGTGTGTCTTTGTCAGATGTGATTAACATTTGTGATTTCTTAAGTAAATCAGAAAAAACCAGGAACTGCATTTTTCCATACATAGATGGGACATAAAAGTGAGACCAAGAGACATTGATAAGAGTGTGGTGGTTACGGGGGGAGGGAGGAGAGGGAGAGGGAAGGGGGAGGGGGAGGGGCACAAAGAGAACTAGATAGAGGGTGACAGGACAATCTGACTTTGGGTGATGGGTATGCAACATAATTGAACTTCAAGATAACCTGGACATGTTATCTTTGAATATATGTATCTTGATTTACTGATGTCACCCCATTAAAAATAAATACAATAAAAAACAAACAAACAAACAAACATTTGTGATTTCTAATAATAACTGAAAGGGCAATCACATTTATTTGAGTGTGTGTGCGTGAAATAAACATTTTGAAACATTGATTTTCTACTCGGGAGAGGTTAAGGAACAGATAGAACTGGCTAACTGAAATGGTAAAAAAGAATTGCCTATGTACCTTGTGCAGTGGGAACTTAGAGAATATACCTTTTATTTTTAGTTTGGATAAACACAATTTGAAAGTGGTATTTAAAAAAAAAGAAAATTACTTAATTGCCATAAAGTGCTAATGTCCACACTATTAGAAAGGAAAAATTTAGCTAAACTTTTTTTGATGTACATGGGAAAACATTTATTTTAGATATTCATAGATTAAGTACAAACCACCTGCTACTTGGAAAAAGTAACTGACAAGAGTTAGTCTGTATGAAATTAGGCATATGAGATTGGTGATATTGAATTACATTTGACTCAGGAAAATGGTAATTTCATGTTATTCAAACTGGTAGGTAATTTATAAATATTTATTGATTGCTATCTGCCTACAGAATAATGTGCAATTTTACCTTCAAGGAGGAAAGACTCTTTATGATCACTCACCCAAAGTTAATCCAGAAAGTAAAAGAATATAACATTGAAAAGTGTCTGAAATGTTGAGGGAGGGGGTAAAATGGGGGAGTGACGGGTGCAGAAATGAGATGAGATGCAGTTCTTCCCATGGCGTCGGAACACATTTTCCCTGGCAGCATTTCATTTCCTTGTTTGCCACCAAAGCCTTCAGGATTCATGAAATGTTTTACAATCTCCCTGGTTTGTTAGGAGGTTAACCTCTGTACCAGTAAGTAATTTCTGATATGGAGTTTTAATATTCATGATCTCGTTGGAAAACACGTCTCTGAAAATTTATTTTGAGAATAAAGACATTCAGTGTATAAATACCTAAAATGAGAAGTTGTAGTGACATCTCAGGGGGAACTTGGAGATCTTTTTCTGAGGACAACAGCCCAGCAGACTTTCAGCAGCTCGTCCCCGGGGCTGCATGGGGCGAGAGGCTGAGATTTCTCTGGAGAATGTAATGAGGATAAACACTGAATTCTTATTCTGGCTTAGTAAGCGACAAAAGTGTCTTCTGGAGTGTTGAGAACTCAGCACTAAATGATGCTTGGTTTGCTAAAGGGGAGAGCAGGTATGTTTTAGCAAGAGGACGCTGTGAATAAAGCACACTAGAAAACACCTTCTCACTCTTCCCCCCCAATTTTTCATTGACATCATAAATATACAGGTTATCTTTAAAATTTTTTTCTTTGTTTTCATTGAGTTCATATTTCACACACTATGAGACTTTTCTTTTTTCATTTTTAGTTTACCAACTCCATTTTGCCCCCAAAGTGGGGGAACACATAGAAGAACATGGGCTGAATTCATTGCTTATACGCATAGTGATAAAACAGGGATTTTTGTGTGTTTGTTTGAGTGGTATTGTAGTTTTTCAAGCACTTAGCTGTACAATTGTCTCATTTTACAAAATCCTTTTTGTCTAGTACCTGATCTTACCTATTTTTGATGTGGGAGCAAAGGGAGGCACAGATTGGTTAGTGATGTGCTCAAAATAGTCATATTCTGATGACTCGTCTCCTGGTGCCTAGTCTCAAGGTTTGAACCACACTCTCCCATGATGTTCCCTCTATGCCTGGAGTCCCTGTGGTGGGGGTTTAGCTAGAAACGCTGGACCCTTGATGAATAAATCTGAAAGAACATCCTTACTCTGGAGAATTCAGGGGCCACGTGGGTGATGGAACAAGAAGAAGCTACACTTAAGGCATGCCTGCCTCTGCTCTTCTCCTCACAGCTCTCTGTGCAGACCAGAGAAACACAAGTCACTGATCTTCATCAAGTAAAAAATTGATTTTGACCACGAGGGACTCCTCACAAACTTAGGAGACTGAGCTGAAATGAGGACTGAAAATAAAGTATCCAGTAACTTAGTCAATACTGTTGGTTGAATTATGTCCTCCAATTTTTGTGACTTCCATATTTGTCTCTTGGGAACTCTCCAACTTCCAGGCCCCCAAACACTCCTAGGGCTCTCTCTGGCTAAACCTAAGCTGTAGGGTTAGTTTTTGTTTGTTTGATTGGTTTGGTTGTTTGTTTGTTAGTTAATTTTGTTACAGGGAAAGGAGAAAAAACACTTCCTAAATAAGACTTGATATAAAGTAACAATTTTCAGTCCTGATGTTTAAAAATAAATTTACACCTTGGTCCTACCCCAAAGACTCTGGTTTCATTGAACCCAAGCAGCAGTACTCTTTAAAGCGCTCAAGGGATTCTAATGTGTATCTAGGACTGAGTCACTGTTCCCAGGGGATCATAATAGACGTGTCTTAGAGAAGACCTAAAGAAAAGATCAGAGCACCATGCAATACTACCTTTATTAAAAACTGTGAAAGAGCAAAGATTAAGATAATGTACATACTGAGGAAATGCCAATTCTGAAAAGGGTTTCAGAGCTGTGATGGGATCATTGATGTACACATGTTTGTAAATGGGTGACTCACCACTTCTCTTCAGAAAAGTTAAAAAGAGGCCCTCTTTACAATTGTTCTCTGACAGAGAGGCCATCTTTACAACTGTGCTCTGACAGAGGGAGAAGATTTGACCCAGTCCAGATGGGTAAGAGGCAGAAGAGAATCTTTGACACTTGTGGTCAATATGGTGGCATAGGTAAATGCAGTACTTGGAACCTCCCACCACCACATCAATATTACAACTAAACTATAGAACAACCGTCATGGAGAACCATCTGAAATCTGGCTGAACAGAAGTCCTACAACTAAGGATAGAAAGAAGAAGCCAGCCTGGCTAGTTGGCTCAGTGATAGAGTGTTGGCCTGGCCTGTGGATGTCCCAGGTTCGATTCCCGGCCAGGGCACACAGGAGAAGTGCCCATCTGCTTCTCCACCTCTCTCTCTCTCCTTTCTATCTCTCTATCTCTCTCTTCCCTTCCTGCATTCATGGCTTGGTTGGAGCAAGTTGGCCCTGGGCACTGAGCCATTAAAAAAAAAGAAAGAAAAAAAGAAATCTTGCCATCTGCAACAACATGGAGGAACCTAGAGGGTATTGTGCTGAGTGGAATAAGTCAGACAGAGAAAGACAACTATTTTATGATTTGACTAACATGTGAAATTTAAAAAACAAAATAAATGAACAAACAAAACAGAAGTGGACTCATAGATACAAAGAACATTATAATGGTTGCCAGTCCGGGAAGGGGGTAGGGAGGCTGGATGAAAAAGGTGAAAGGATTAAGAACCACACACTGGTAGTTACAAAGTAGTCATGGGGATGTGAAGTGCAGCACAGGGAACACAGTCAAACAATATTGTGACAACTATGTGTGGTGCTGGTGGGTACAGGATTTATTGGGGTGATCACTTCCTAAGTCATACAAGTGCCTAATCACTAGGCTCCACGCCTGAAAATCCAGTCATTATTAATCTAATTGCTTTTTCCAAGATATCTTGCAATACTTGGCAACAGAGTCTAGTAAGAATAATGCATACAGTACTTGCGACTCAGTCAGACCCGGAGTCATGCCCTGACTCAGGCCACTTAATGCAGTGAGAAAGGATCTTGGAATATAGAACTATGTGTATCTTTTCTTCTCTGCACCATCTGAGCACCCCCTTAGTAAGCAGAGGCATCTACGTTGACTTAGAAGAATTAGGTAGAGCAGAGAAGTAAAGAGAAAAGCAGCTAACCGAAAAATACTTGGCCCTGGCCAGTGGCTCAGTGGATAGAGTGTTGGCCCTGTATATGGATGTCCTGGGTTCGATTCTTGGTCAGGGCACACAGGAGAAGCAGCCTTCTGCCTCTCCCACCTGCCAGACTCCCTTCTCTCTCTCTTCCGCTCCTGCAGCCAGTGGCTGGATTGGTTTGCGCATGGTCCTGGGCACTGATGATAGCTTGGTTGAAGCTCATCATAGGAGCTAAAAATATTTGCTCAGTACTCAAACACTGGCCCGAGATGGGGTTGCCAGGTGGATCCCAGTCAGGGCACATGTGGGCATCTGCCTCACTATCTCTCCTCCTCTCATCTAAAAAAAAATACTTTTTTACTTGCAGTCTAGACTTTTGAGAATAAAAGGAGGAGGCTATGAGGGGAGCAGAGTAGGGGAGATCTGCCTTAATGACTTTCTCTTCCTCTGGCAACGGTCCCTGAAGGCAGTGTGGAGGGGAAGGAGCGGAGGCCTGCCTGCAGCCATTCTGGGGAGAGGCAATCTCAAGAGGAAATGGGGGCGCACCTGCTCTGGGAGAGAGGAAAGCTTTGAAGCACTTTTTAAAATATTGGCTTGGACCCTCCCTCAGAAGTTCTGGTACAATCCAGGAGTGACTCATCAAGTCAAATCTATGTGACTGCAAACATTTCTGCACCAGTTTCCAAAACTTTAAATTTGCCGATGAAATTATTATTTTTACTTTCTCATCCCTCTGGCAGAAGCTAATGATGAATTTATTGCCACCTTTGAAGTGAAATCTAACATCTCTAGAGTTTAATATTTTCAACAACCTCGTACTGACATGTGGGTGCCTCTATAACAAACCCTTAAATTCACTGCCTTGGGTAAATTCAGCAACATTTAAGCATACTAGATAAGATCTATCAGTTACACAACTAGTAAGTTTATCATTTTTGAATTATTTTTACACATCACCTCATCAACCCTCAAAGCAAGCTTAGAGAATAGAGAGTAATGTTGTGTTTGTCAATATGTATTTTGTAAGTTTCTAAAACAAATGACTGTGCCTTGGGACCTTTGAAGCCTGGTCCCGCACTGTGTGTTCTGGGCCAGTGACATCCACGTCCCCGCTAGAATTGCAGAATTTCAGGCTCCTTCCCTGACCTACCGGAGCTAAGACTTGCAAGAGGCAATTTAACAACCTCCAAGGTGGTTCCCTTGCACAGGACAGTTTAAGAAATACTGCAAGTGCTTAGCTGGTTGAGCAAACACTGCCCATTCAGCTGTCTGTTAATTGAAGACGAGCAGTATTCATGCTAGAATGAAGGGACAAGTAAGTGTAGAATATATAGAGGAAAAAATATTCACGATGCATGTTAACTTTCCTGTGGAGAGAAACCATCATGTCTTCAGCCTTCTGCATCCTCCCATTAGAAACAACACTAGCTTAGCTCACTGACCAGTGGTCCGCATAAGGAATTTAAAGAGCCATTAAGTGAAGTCTGAGGGATTTCCAGATGGAAGATCATGACACTTGATTAGTTCACAATTACTGTACTAAGGACAGCCATTGAAAACTACCATTAGAACCTTTCAAAGAAAAGTCATGGTGAAAGCTTCCTATCCACCAAGCCTCATTCTTGTTATTGGGAGGCTGACCTGCAGGACAAATGCCATCCGTGAATTCTGCTCTTTCCTCCACCCCATCGAGCAGAAATATCAATGTCACCACCAAAATGCTTAACACAGCTTTTAATCTGACCTTGAGAAACATATGTGGTTGAGAATAGAAGCTATTTCTGCATTTCATGATCCTTATAGCATTTAAAATATACAATGGAAACCCAAACCCTTGACTCAAATATATATTTAGCTGCACGACATAGTACTTTGATGTCTTCTTTTAAGATATGGTGACTTCTATTTTTTTTTTTTTTTTTTCATTTTTCTGAAGCTGGAAACAGGGAGAGACAGTCAGACAGACTCCCGCATGCACCTGACCGGGATCCACCCGGCACGCCCACCATGGGGCGACGCTCTGCCCACCAGGGGGCGATGCTCTGCCCATCCTGGGCGTCACCATGTTGCGACCAGAGCCACTCTAGCGCCTGAGGCAGAGGCCACAGAGCCATCCCCAGTGCCCGGGCCATCTTTGCTCCAATGGAGCCTTGGCTGCGGGAGGGGAAGAGAGAGACAGAGAGGAAAGCGCGGCGGAGGGGTGGAGAAGCAAATGGGCGCTTCTCCTGTGTGCCCTGGCTGGGAATCGAACCCGGGTCCTCCGCACGCTAGGCCGACGCTCTACCGCTGAGCCAACCGGCCAGGGCCAAGATATGGTGACTTCTATTCTTTATAGAAGCCATTATTTTAATCAGCTTGATGACAAAATGGCACACAACTAAATGCCATTAAAATAAATACTCCAGAAACATTTCCATACACATCAGTATCTAGTATCATAATAACTAATTATAATTAATACTAATAATTAGTATTATTTAGTTTATCTCCTTGTGTCCCCCCACCCCCAATTCATATATGAAATCCCTAACCCTCAGTGTCGCTGTATTTGGAGACAGGGTTTCACAGAAAGTTTTGTAAGATATGAGGTCCTAAGAGTGGGGTTCTAACCTGATAGGATGGGCGTCCTTATAAGAAGAGACACGAGAGAGAGAGAGAGAGAGAGAGAGCTGGCTCAGTCTCTTTGTCATGTGAGGACACAGCAAGCAGATGACTGTCTGCAAGCCAGGAAGTGAGTTCTCACCCAAAAACGACCCTGCCAGACCTTGACTGGGGACTCCCAGCCTCCAGAACGGTGACAAAACACATTTCTGTGGTCCTAAACACCTTGTCTATGGTATTTTGTCACGGCAGCCTGAGCAGACCAGTTACTAATTTTCCTTCTGCTAACATCAGACAGAGAACAGAGTTAACTGCAAGTCATATCCCTTATGGTGAGCTCTGACTTTCAGCAAATATGTGAACCCAAAGTTGTCTCCAGATTGCTGGAGAAGTGTTGCAGGGTCCCTGAGAGCAGCCTGGAACTTGACAGGGACGTATTTCAGAGTCTTGTTTACTGAGTGGACAGTTTTTAACAAGTTTGCTTAGTTGGTTTCACTTCCAATGGACGATTAAAAACTAAATGAATGTCAAGTGTTTGAAGTCTGGTAAGTTTGGACACCCTCGGTGCCATATGGCAGATTACTCTTTAGGAGGGCAAGGTATTAAAATCTAAAACAGAATCCTAGTACTTTACTTCAGTAGTGGGTGTTCAGCAAAAGTCAAGTCAATACAAAGGGACATAGATTACCCCTCGCTTAACGAGGCAAAAATGAGATGGTGTTAGTAATCATCCTGTCTACCATTATCATAGGGGCTATGATCTCTGTTGCACAGGGTTAGCCCCATGCTTGGCAAATGCAGTAGGCTTATATAGAATTTATGCTTCCAGAGTGACTAATGAGACAGACCCAGAGAGGCCTCTTGGAGCGGTAAGCTGTAGTTACCTAGACAGTTTACTTATGTGCAATACCTATATCTCAGTTGCTAACTGTTTAATTGTGTTTTAAAAGAAAAAGTCCATTTGAGGAATGCCAACACTGAAGAATTGTTTTACCAAGGTATGGTATGCTATGATTTCTCTGTATTTTCTTTATTGAGTACCCACAGTATAAACTCCTAGAGTGTTCCTTTCATAAAGTTACCTACCCATTGAGTGCTTTTCCTAACAGCAGACACAATTCCTGGTTTCTTTTTCATCCTTTCCTAGCTACTATCCAATGCAAGCAAAATTTAATTTGATTTATTTCAGTCCTGTTTAGGAGATGTTGCCCTAAAAAAGCAGATGCTTTCTATCATAAGGTAAATTTGTTGTAATTAGAATAATTTGCATCTCACAGATGAAGTGCTGTCCAAAATTCAATGATCCAGAAGTGTTCTTTGAACATTAAAGTAAAAATGTGCATTGTTGTTCTTTATTACTTCCTGATGAAATTGGACTTGGCAGGAGCCGAATCTGGGATAATGCCACGATTATTCCCAGAGTTTGCAATCAGAGAGCAGACTGTGCTAGAATACATAAGGCAGCATTGTGAGTGATCGTTAGGTGGGTGTTGGGCATTTACCAAGAACTTGAGAGAGGACAGTTGATGCTTATTAATCATTAGTAATCAATATAATGTGGTAAAAGGATTCCTGTACCCTCAAGACACTTGAGATAGTTCCTTGACTTTCTTTCTAAACAACTGCTTTATTTTGGGGAAATTGCCTTACCGTCTCCGGGTAAGGTGTCCCGCTCATAAAATAAAATATCAGATATCGCTTGCAAAACTAGTATTTGATAATTCTTACAAGGTTAGCTATAGGTTGTCTTAACCTTCACCAAATCTCTTCATTGACTATAAAGTGTTTTTGTTCTGTTTTGTTTTTGTTTCTTGCAAGACAGAGGAAGGAAGAGAGATGAGAAGCATCAATTCATAGTTGTAGCACCTTAGTTGTTCATTGACTGCTTCTCATATGTACCTTGACAAAGGGACTCCAGCTGAGCCAGTGATCCCTAGCTCAAGCCAGTGACCTTGGGTTCAAGCCAGCGACCTTGGGCTTAAAGCCAGCAACTTTCAGGCTCAAGCCAGCGACCATTGAAGCTGGTGAGCCTGTACTCAAACCAGATGAGCTCGCGCTCAAGCTGGCAACCTTGTGGTTTTGAATTTGGGACCTCAGCATCCCAGGTCAATGCTCTGTCCACTGTGCCACCACCAGTCAGGCAACTATAAAGTGTTATGGAACTTAAAATATTATTATTATAATATACTCCCTGTTTCCAGTTAACCTCCAAATTTAGGATTTCTTAATTTAGGCTTAATTTTAGTATTTCTGGATCTAGATTTTCACCAGAGAAGACTGATGTGATATGTACATTTTACTGTTTGTTATACTTTATGTGACTCTGAGTATCTATGTGTGTAGATTATTTTGGCCACAATCAACAGCAGTAGAATCTACTTGGATGTTATGCTCTAAGGTTGTGAAACAATAGATTAAAAACTTTTTCATGGGAAAAAACCTTGGATTTGAGCCCAGGCTCTTGCTTTGATCTAAATATCAGTTTTCTCACTCATCAGTAATGTAATAAATAAGAGCAACTTTCTAGAGTTGATAAAAAAGATTAAAGGAGATAATTCTGATAACAACAATTCAGTGTGCTCCTGCTATATTTATATGCTCATGTTCTAGTAGATCAGATAATTTTCTTTCAGTGTGCTTGGAAGTGGCCCATAAAACTGTTTTTGGTTTTCAGTTGGGTGAGAATTTGATCGCTGGAGACATACCATAGAGCTTCCCTGACATGCATCTTCCCTTCCTTTCCTTCATGTAAAAATAGCAAGTGTCTTGTGATTCACAGACCACATAATTCACCTATTTAAAGTGTACAATTCAATGACTTTTATTTTTTTATTTATTTTTATCTTTTTTTTTTTTTTTACAGGGACAGAGAGAGAGTCAGAGAAAGGGATAGATAGAGACAGACAGACAGGAATGGAGAGAGATCAGAAGCATCAATCATCAGTTTTTTGTTGCGACATCTTAGTTGTTCATTGATTGCTTTTTCATATGTGCCTTGACCATGAGCCTTCAGCAGACTGAGCAACCCCTTGCTCGAGTCGGCGACCTTTGGTCCAAGCTGGTGAGCTTTTTGCTCAAGCTAGATGAGCCCGCGCTAAAGCTGGTGACCTCGGGGTCTCGAACCTGGGTCTTCCGCATCCTAGTCTGATGCTCTATCCACTGCGCCACCGCCTGGTCAGGCCCAATGACTTTTATTATGTTCATAGTGTGCAGCCATCACCACAGTGAATTTTAGAAAATTTTAATCACTCCAAAAAACAATTTGAACCCATTAGCATTTTTCCCCTTTATTTCATTTTTTCTGTAAAAGTGAGGGAAAGGTCATTCTCTTATTAAAACTACTCTTGGAATAAATAAATGTTGAATAAGTGAGAGGTGGATGAGAGCAGAGTATATAACACAAATCAATTTGAAAACAATACACAAATATTCTAAACAATGAATGCAATAAAAACCAGTGAGCCCTGTTTCAAATCTGTAGAGTAATAATCTGTGTGAGCATAGTATTTCTTTTGATAAATAATACCATGATCATTTATTTTGGCAATCATCACAAAATCTTTTATCAATCTTGATTTAATGTTCTTCTGGGAATATATCCTTAGAAAATCTTTCAAACTAGCAAGAAAAAAATTTTTTTGGAAGAGTCCTGCTTATGATTTGGATATAAAAGAACATGCCTGACCAGGCAGTGGTGCAGTGGATAAAGCATCGGACTGGGATGCAGAAAACCCAGGTTAGAGACCCCGAGGTCGCCAGCTTGAGCGCGGGCTTATTTGGTTTGAGAAAAAAAAAAAAAAAAAAAAAAGCCTACAGCTTGAACCCAAGGTTGCTGGCTCCAGCAAGGTGTTACTCTGTCTGCTGAAGGCCCACGGTCAGGGCACATATGAGAAAGCAATCAATGAACAACTAAGGTGTTGCAACGCGCAATGAAAAACTAATGATTGATGCTTCTCATCTCTCTCCATTCCTGTCTGTCTGTCCCTGTCTATCCCTCTCTCTGACTCACTCTCTGTCTTTGTAAAAAAACAAAAACAAAAACAAACAAACAAACAAAAAGAACATGACTGGGCTTTACTCTTATTGACACAAGTTACCCAATAAATCAGAAATCCACCCTTTTATTTAAGACCACCATTTTGCGGCAATCTTGTTTCACAGGTACACATAAATCTAGAAGAACTAACCTACCCAGAGAGACAAACTTTTCTTGGAGATGAAGAACACTTTTACCTAGGTCAGTGCTGAGGCTGGGGACAAAATCAGTGGGGGAGCAAGTGTCCAGAACAAGGACTAGCTTTGTTTTAAGTGAGACAAACCTGTCAAATCTTTTTGAAACATTTTTTATGTGACAGAGAGAGAGACAGACAGAGAAAGACAGGAAAGATAGAGACAAATAGGAAGGGAGAGAGATGAGAAACATTAATTCTTTGTTGTGGCTCCTTAGTTGTTCAGTGATTGCTTTCTCATATGTGCCTTGACTGGGGGGCACCAGAGTGGCGAGTGACCCCTTCTCTTGCTCAAGTCAGCGACCTTGCAGTCAAGCCAGCGACTTTGGGCTTCAAGCCAGTGACCATGGGGTCATGTCTATGATCCCATGCTCAAACTAGTGACCCCACGCTCAGGCTGATGAGCCTGCGCTCAAGCCGGATGAGCCTGTGCTCAAGCTAGAGACCTTGGAATTTCGAACCTGGGTCCTCCATGTCCCAGTCTGATGCTCTAGCCACTGTGCCACCACCTGGTCAGGCTCCCTTTGAAACTTTGGGCTGATGTGAGTGCTTTGAGTCTCAGGAAACCTCAATGCAAAAAAATTGCTTTTCTGTAGTAATATATTTTACTGAATAATCAAACCTTGAGTCAGGCCTGGAAATCAAAAGAGATTGCATTACCTTGCAATCTCATAGTTTAGAAGTCTGTTATTTTCATTGTCTGCTGGTCTCAGAAATCCTGCCATCTCCGAGACATGACACTATGTGGTCTCACTGTCCCACAGTCCTACAATGATAAGAAAGAGGGATAGTGTTGACAAGGATGTGGAGTAACTGGAACTCTCATCCATTGCTGGTTGTAAGAGAAAACGATGCAATCACTATGGAAAATGGCTGAGTGATTCCTTATAAAATTAATCATGCATGTCTACCCTACAGCCCAGCAATTCCACTCTTAAGTAAAATGAAAACCTAAGTCCACAAAAAAGACATGTATAAGAATGTCGATAGCAGTTTTATTCATAATCTCCTAAAACGAGAAATAATCCAAATGCTCTTCAACATCTGAATGAATAAACAAAGTCACACAATGAAATACTGCTTTATGATGAAGATCAACACACTACAGATACAGACAGCATGAATAAATATGGAAACGATTATGCTGAGCCCGAAGGTTAGACACAAGAATAAGTACTGTATGATTAATTTGTGTCTCATTCTAGAACAAACCAAAATAATATATGGTAATACCTATTTGACAGGTGGCCTTGGGACAGGCAGTTGGGGGTGGGGGACAAGGAGGGACTGACAGCAAATGAGCACAAGAGGACTTTCTTAGATGCTACATTTTCTGTTTGTGGTGGAGACCATATGAAAGTGTGTATTTGTCAAATCTCAGTGATCTGTGTAATTAAAATTTGTGCATTTTATGATATGTAAATTATATCAATAAAATTGATTTCAGAAATCAAAATGTACTTACAAACTTAAATAAATCTTCTAAAGAGTTATTTACAGGAAAAAAATATTCATTTTAGTCTTCCCCAAGGCATAAAAACAAATTGGAAGACACTCTACAACTAGCATTCGGGTAATAGTGTAGTCGAACTCAAGTACCTCAGTATTGGATAAAACTGTTTGTTACTCAGGGAAGTTAAAATTCCTGATTATTAAGATTGTGTGGCAGAAACGCAAACATCTAGGATATAAGGAGAAACATTTAACTAGAAAACACAAACTTTGGAATTTTATGGATTGCTGACATTGAGATGAACAAATCTCAAAAATCTAAGCTTTATAATCTTGAAAAAAAATCACAGTTGTCATTTTTGATCCTTCTGTACCTTAATGATAATAGGTAAACAAAATAACCATAATAATAAAAATTATTCTGCCAGCAAAGCTAAGGTAGTAAAATATATCAAGTGTAAAAAGCTTCTCCTCAATTTTTCTCAGTAAGAGTAATAAAAGCTTTGTGGAAATTTGTCATGCTAAGTAAACTTTTCATTTCTAGGCTCCTTATAAATATTATCATTTATTAAATATTTTCCTGCTCTATATATTACTAAGTAAAACAAGTAGCATAAACTTTATATCTCTGTTCATTATTCTTTGTAAAAATATATTGTCAAAGTTTAGCCAACTCTTCAGATTATGTATTTTATTAATATATCAGTTTATTTTTAAGTGTAGCACCAGTTACTATTTATGAAGAAATGTCTTAATATATTATTATTCTCAAGTTTCATAGATATCTAACATTATAATAACACTTTAGTAAGAATGAACCAACATCCCACAAATTGCACTAAATTCATGTCTCAATTATAGATATTTTCTAGGTTAAAAGTCTCCCCAAACCAAAACATTTTTAAGAAAGATTTAGAAAACACAGGTGAGGTTAAGGTTCTTAGAAACCATTACTACAAAGTCATAAAAATCTTTTCTTCTTTGTATAAAAATATAAGTTAAATATACTAACTTGCATTTTAAGCTTGTTTTAGTATTGATATCAAATAAAACAATAAAAAAAACAATAGTGATATTTTCACATATTCTAAGCATGAGAGAATACTCATTCAGGGTTGTTAATGTCAACAGGAAAATCATTGATGCTGATTTTGGTCGTATTTGCACCTACAACCTGTGCTATACAAGGACGCTGTGCTGTGCTTGAAAAGCAGCCATAGGTGAGACAGGGAATATTCTTAACTTTGATTGACATTTTGGCATTCAAGGGCAGAGGATGAAGAATACCTAGGATTTAAGCTACTGTGAGAAGTTTTCAGAGTTGTAAATATTTAAGTCAAGTGAGGCTGCAGACTTTTCTTTTGTGCACGGTGAAGGGTGCAGCTCTTTTGTGGCCCTGCAGCAGCAAGTAAAGGTACAGGTGGTCCCACAGTGAAGTCTAAGTTGTCAGACTGCACATGGCCACCGCCATGGAAAGAGAGAGAAAGGGAGTGTATCCTCCCACACACGAGAGCTTTGTTAAGGTTTTCTAAATGTTGCCATTGATGTATCTGAAATGGTGCACAGTTTACAGAAACAGATGGTGGCTAGTTTTTCTATTCTTTCTAATGTTTTGTCTACAAAACTCAGGCTCATTTGAAGTCCTCTCAGTGTCTCCTACAATTTATGTCTTTGCAACTGAAGAGGCACTGTTGCCTAAATTACATTAACGCCTGTCCCTAGATACAAAGTTCCTTTAAATGAAATAGAGGACAGAGTTTCACCCTAAAGTCAAGACCCAGGTATGACTATTTATATATTCAATAAATAATAATTATTGGAATTTGACTACTCTTCTAGGCCTATGATGAACAAAATTAGTGTTTTTCTGCTTTTATTGTGGTCTCATGGGGGAAGAAACACATGGATGTAATAATTATAAAAACAAGCTCTTAGTAATAATCTTGCTAAGAGCCTTAAGGGAAAGTTGAATATTATTCTAAGCACACAGGAGATGCGTAAACAATCAGGTAAGTGGTCTTCTGGGAATGAATCATTTGAACTGAGGTCTGAAAAAGGTGCAGGAGGACCTAGACAAGGAGCAGTGCTCTAAAGTGAGATGAATACTAGTGCAAAGGACCTGGGTCAGCAGAACATAAGTATTAAATGACCCGAAAGGCTAGGGAATGGAGTTCACAGTGAAGGGGAAAGTGAAACAAGAGGCTGATGGAGGAGGCAGAGAGAAGAGCCTAGACAAGTGGGAAAAGGAGTTAAGCAGGAGAGGGGCAGGATCGATCACATGTCAATAAGGTGCATTTTGGTTCCTGTGTGCAGAATTGAGGGGAAAGGAAAATGCGAGGTGAACAGTTAGGAAAGAATGATAGTTGTCAGGATGGAAACCAGAGCGAGCTCTGGCCAGGGGGAGGGCACTGGAAACGGAGAGAAAATGACAGAGCTGAAACACAGTGAGGAGGCTTGGCTAACAGGATTGAACCTGAAGACTGAAGGAGAGGGAGGTGAGTGGGCGAAAGATGACCCTCAGGCTTCCAGCTTGTGGAATTAGATGGCAATGCCATATACTGAGCTAGTAAATCTCGAGAGAGGACCAGATCCTGAATTTGGCTTTGGTTGGTTTATTGATCAATTTTTGAGGAAAGGGTAACTCTGAGGCAGGTAAGTGAAGGTGTCTAGAAGATAAACAAAAATATGTTGATTTAAAGCAAAAAGAGATGTCTACATGGAAGGTGTAAATTTGGGAGTAAATACATAGAGATAGTAATCAAAGGTCTGGGCATGAATGAAATTGCTGAAACAAAGCATATAGAAAAGAAAGAAAGCCATAGCCTTGAGGTATTTAGTGTGAGGGTAAAGGCAAACAAACTCGACAAAGACATTGAGTAGTTGCCACCAGGGTATGAGGAGAAACAAGGGAATGAATAGTGAGAACCAATGAAGCCAAGGGAAGAAGAAGTTGTGAACAAGCACAAAAATTACAGGAAAATTAAGTAAAACGAGGCTGAAAAAAGTCACAGTGGCTATGAACTTATCCTCACTCAATGCCAAGCTGTGACAAGGAGTTTGAAAGAAAATACTGGGACCCAGATGAGCATTGATCTAATCTGGGGTCCAGAGACTAAAGTTTGAACTCACACATGAAGCAGGATCTAGCTGAACGGGCAGAGGACATATTTCAACAAAGAGCAGGCAACATAATAGTGTTCAGGACGGGGGAGTATGGGAGTTTGGAACAACTAGAAGAGGATCACTGTGGTGGCACAAAGGAATGAGGGAGAGCCATGTGCCTGAACCTTTCTTCCAGGTTTTATTAAGATTTTGTTAAGGGATTCAACCTTGGGAACCCATTAGAAGACTTAAGTTGGTAACTAAAAGAAGATTTATATTTTTAAACAATCTAGATACTGTTTTGGAAGACAGCATAAAAGACTTCAATGTCCAAGTAATGTGTACTCAAGCCGAAAGTTCAACTCTAACTTGATGGAAATGTCAAACTAAAAAATATGTTGAGTATTTAATATGTTGAGATTGCAAACTGTTTCTAATGCTTATTTGAGAGTACTTATAAAAGCATAAAATGAGTAGTCTGTCACAATGTCTTTGTTTCAAGTTCAAAGGTATCCTCATTTGCATTCAAGCACATGTGTGTATATGTATATTTAAGATGCTAGTGAGCAGCTTCTCTATTAACAAAGAAGCAGAGCAAAGTGAAAGTCAAAGGCGGAGCTGTATTGAGTGCATAATGGCTTCCACATTTGCCAGTCTTTGTTCTTGACATTGGAAACAATTCGGAATAGGTGAAGTATGATTCTTTCCCTTTACTTGTGAATTACAACGCTATCACTTTGTCAAAGTTGCGATTACATTCATTCTAAGAGAGGGCCTGACAACGGAAAGAAATTCTGTAATAGAATTTTTAAAACTTGTGCGTAATTACCAATTACCCTTCTATTTTCCCCGTCTTCCTCTTCTCTTTTCCTCCTTCTTTATTCTCTAGGCATTTTCCGTGTGTACTTTTTCCATTGAGCCTAAGAATGTGGATGCAGTTAGACTTCCAGGACTGTCTGTGGAGCTCTATGTTCCACTTGTCTATCGATGTGCTCATGTTCTCCTCGTCAACCCTGATCCCCTATCTCCCCGTGAGTTTTATTACCCACTGGACAATTATGCCCTGTTACAAGGGAGGCCTCACATGCCATTGTTCCCACAGACTTCAAGAGGAAACCATTTGGAAATTGGGAACTCCAATAAAGAAAATAATGCCACAATATTTTAAAACAATTATAAATACA
This sequence comes from Saccopteryx leptura, assembly GCF_036850995.1. NCBI lineage: Eukaryota > Metazoa > Chordata > Mammalia > Chiroptera > Emballonuridae > Saccopteryx > Saccopteryx leptura. Next base: position 153,928,156 of record NC_089503.1, read on the forward strand.
TTGTTATAAAAATGATAACTGATAAAAAAAACAAGTGATGCATTCAGAAATTTTGCTCATCTAGGAGAAAATCCACACTTTCCATGTACCAAAAATGAAACTGCTCTACTATCAAATCTTTTCATCTGGAGATCTTAAAGCATTTAATAAATAGGTAATTTCAATAAATTACACTTTAGAGTAGAAAAGATAAAAACTTAAAATTTTAAGATCAAAGAGAGTCAGTGATACAATTGGAAGAGACTAGACATATTCTAATATATAACCAAGGTAATTATCTTTGTTGCACATTGCAAATGATGACCATTTTCACTGAAAATAAAAACAGGGACATAAACTAAAGTTATATTAGAAATTTTAGACTGACAAGGCATTGGCGCAGTGAATAGACTGTCAGACTGGAACATGGAAGACCCAGGTTTGAAATCCAAGGTCGCTGGCTTACGTGCAGGCTCATCTGGCTTGAGTGTGGGCTTACCAGCTTGAGCGTGGGGTCGCTGGCTTGAGCGTGGGATCATAGATATGACCCCATGGTCATTGGCTTGAGCCCAAAGATTGCTGGCTTAAAGCCCAAGCTCACTGGCTTGAGCAAGGGGTCACTTACTCTGCTGTAGCCCCTGGGTCAAGGCACACATGAGAAAACAATCAATGAACAACTAAGATGCCGCAAAAAAAATTGGATGCTTCTCATCTCTCCCTTCCTGTTTGTTCCTATCTGACTATCTCTCTGTCTCTGTCAAAAATTTTTTTTAAAATTATAAGAGAACTTAATGAATAAATATATGCCAATAGATTTGAAAGCCTATAATATAATAATTTTCTAAAAGAATAAATTAAGATAATGAAGCCAAGGCAAAATATTAAAAATTAAAAAAGAAACCAAAATTAGAAATATGGAGACTATTAACCACTTCATCAGGTAATTTAATGGCAATATCAACTAATAACAATGTTTTGCTGTAAAAAGATTAGATTGACATCAAAGACAATTGTCAAAAGAACACATGGTAAAGAAAAAATTTTTCTAATCTATAACCCAAATTATATTGTAAACTGAATCACAAAATACATTTTTAAGTGTGTGTAAATCTGATTTAAAAACACAATAAAAACAAGCTGTGCTATTTCAGTAACTCTATAATATAACCATAAACAAACTATTTATTTTATCTTATCTCTTAAAAATCTTAACTTCAGTTATATTTGCAATAACAATTCTAATCTTGATGGGAAAATGAAGCATATTTTGCTCATAATTTGCAGCCATTGACAATAAAATATGGCTTTTTTGGGCTTACATGGTAAGATCTTCATCTTTAATTCATACAATATTATGTAAAATGCTAGAAAATGTTACATAAGAAAGTGCATTTAAATAAAGTGTGCTGTAGCCTGAGCTGTGGTGGTGCAGTGGATAGAGTGTCAATCTGGAATGCTGAAGTTGTTGGTTCAAAACCCTGGGCTTACCCGGTCAAAGCACAGATGGCAAGCAATCAATAAACAACTAGAGTGAAGCAACTCCTTCTTGTCCTTCCCCCATCCTCTGTAAAATCAATCAATAATTTTTTTTAAATACATAAAAATAAATAAATAAATAAAGTTTACTTTAGTTGATTTTATTCAAGTTGCCTTACCTCAACAGTACTGAAAAATGTGTTTTATTTGATTTCTTTTCTTTTGGTTTACTTAGTTATCTCAAATTTCTAAACTACACAGATAAAATTCTTGGCACCGTGTACAGACATGGGAATTTTTTTTTATTTTTTATGAGAAATGCAGTTGGATAGATTCTTAAAATTTTCCAAATGATTCATTCATGACAGTATAAAGGTAGCTAGATTCTGGTAACTTTTTTCTCTTCCTGAAAATGACTATAATATTTAACTTCTGTGCCATGAAACCATAAATTACAATCTAGATGGCAAAGAAAAAAAATATGTCAAAACACATTGAAAATTGTTAAGGATGTAAGTAGATGTGTCTAGCTAAATAAGATTTAGAACTCCTTAAGCCTTTTTAATTTTAGAAATAAAAAAGAGCTTAAATTTGAAAGTCTAAATAGAATGAAAAAAAGCAAAACAAGGCATTAATTTAAACAATCTCTCCGCCATTTGTTATACTGATCATCCATCCGTATCTTTTACCTGATCAAAATATATAACATTTTAATAAGAAGAAATAAATTTTACTGAGAGAGGAAGATAAATTTTACTAACTGAGAAAACTTAAACTGAACATGCCTCATAAATAAACACTTTATTTGGGTACTATAATTAGCCATGATAACAGCAATACATAAAGCAAATTATGAGAGCAAAGTGATTTTTCTCCCTGCTTGGCTATAAAAGATGTTTTTTTTAAAGGGCATATTAATACCATTCCCTTCTTAATGTAAGCTTGGGCATCAGCCCAGGCACCATTTCTGAAAGTGCTAAGCGTTTAAAAAGGCGTCCTATGGAAATACACATCAGTAGTACTGCTTGGGGCACTATGTGTGTCCAGCAAAAAGACTAAGTAGTCATTAGTAACTTTTATAGAAATCTTTTGAGCGACTTTCACATGGGACCAATGAAGCTATTCACTAAATTGCTCAGTAAAGTTAATCCAAAGGAACGAACTGCATTTGCAATTCAAGAAATTGAATGAAAATGCCAATTAATCACGTTTTCTATTTAAGAACAGATTAGATAGACTTCAAGGTCAGGATAGCAGCTTGAACACATATTAAAACACTCTTTGTGTGCATTCTCTTTCTCTTTCTGTATCTACTACACATACATATATGTGTCTCTTCCTGCTATGTATATTTATATACCTATAAAACAAGAAGATTGATATATGGATAATGATATAGATCAGAGGTCGGGAACCTATGGCTCGCAAGCCAGATGTGGCTTTTGATGGCTGCATCTGGCTCGCAGACAAATCTTTAATAAAAAAAATAATAATGGTAAAAATATAAAACATTCTCATGTATTACAATCCATTCATTTTCTACCACTCATGTTCATGGTTGCGGGTGGCTGGAGCCAATCACAGCTGTCCTCCGGGACAACACCAAATTTTTATTGGATAATGCGTAAGGTACACCGGTCGTTGTATGGCTCTCATGGAATTACATTTTAAAATATGTAGCATTCATGGCTCTCTCATTCAAAAAGGTTCCTGACCCCTGGTATAGATAAAGAATTGCCAATGTCATAACAAGAAAGTAGTGTCTAGATCAGGGGTCCCCAAACTTTTTACAAAGGGGGCCATTTCACTGTCCCTCAGACCGTTGGAGGGCCAGACTATAAAAAAGAAAACTATGAACAAATCCCTATGCACACCGCACATATCTTATTTTAAAGTAAAAAACAAAACGGGAACAAATACAATATTTAAAATAAAGAACAAGTAAATTTAAATCAACAAACTGACCAGTATTTCAATGCTCCTCTCACTGACCACCAATGAAAAAGGTGCCCCTTCCGGAAGTGCTGCGAGGGCCGGATAAATGGCCTCAGGGGGCCACATGTGGCCCGTGGGCCGTAGTTTGGAGACCCCTGGTCTAGATATCTAGCTGCCAGAAATAGAGAAGAAACAGATAGAAATAAACTTGCATTGAAGTCCTTAAACCAGAACTTTGCAATATACAAAACAATACTGATAGAATTACAGAGGAAAAATTCCAAATCTATAATTCCGGTTGAGATATTTCAGCCCACTAATTTAGAAAGTGATAGATTAAGCAGGCAAAGTTTGGGTCTTGAAATACCCAAACTTGATTAATATTTTTAGCCAATACATATTTTAGAAAACTCATCACCCAACAAAAAATATATTTTTAAGTGCATATTTTGAACTTTTATAAAAATGAGTCATTATTCTGGAAAAATTTTTTTAAAAATTTAAAACAATAACATTAAACAGTTTACAATTCTCCAATCAAAACAAATAAAATTAGAAATCAGTAACCAAAGATATCTAAGAAAATACAGCAATTTTGGAAATAAGTATCACATTGTTAAATAACACACATTGCTAAATGACAATGGAGATTTAATATTTAAAACTAATTACCAAAACGGCACATTATGTTCCAATTGGTGGTCCTAAATCAATAATTGGATGGCACTGTGTAATTTCATATCTATTCATTAAAAGAAAAGTCAAATTGAGGATACATAAATTTGGCAATTGTCTCACAAATCTAAAATGTAGTAAACAAAGAGACTGCAGAGGAAGAAATACCACAGACAAAAGTAAAAAATAATAAAATAGAAAGTCATAAGAGTAACTGAAGGAATAATAACCAAAAATCAGAAATGACGATCTGCAGACCTAAAAGATAATTTACTGATAAGACAAATAAAATAGACACTCTCCCAAGCATGGCAGAGAACACCGGGAGGAAAAAGACAGAAACAGTACAGCTTTAGGAATGAAAATTAAGAACCTACATTAGAAACTTTTTCATTTGTAAGGGAACACACGCATAAATATATAACAACCAATTGGAAAGGATAAATGAAATGACAATTTTCTCGAAAGATTCAAGTATGTAAGTCAAACCAAGGCAAAAGAAAAATGATCAAGCACTGTCCAGAGGACACCTCTCGGTTGGGTGGGAGTGGTTTTTACAGGAGCTGCCCTCCCTCCTGGAGCTGACAGGGAATCGAGAAGCAAGGTACCAAGCTTGGCAGCCCCTCCATCCCAGAGGGTTGGGAGCCCACCCTGTGGACACTCAGGCCTTCTCAGCAGGTGTGACAGCTCACATGCACCATGAATCATTCTGTTTGGGGTGATCAGAATAGGCTCTTTTAGGGGATGTGAAATACGACCGGGTAGCAAGAAACAAAGAGGATGTTCCCGTTAGAGAAGACTGACTGATACACATCAAATAGGCAGAAGAAGAGAAATGAGAAAGCTCCGTGCATGTTTTTATATTAATGAGCCACCCAGGTTGACGTGAGCAGAAGGGTTGATTATGCAGGTGACTTTATGGCAAGACATTTTAGTGGCAGGTGATTTGAAAAGATCTGGAATATGGCTTTATCTCACAAACACTGCCAGCTATTTTAGATAAGAAAATAATCAAGAAAATGGGGTTTTAGGGAGTTCAATCTGTCAGTAAGGTCAAAGGTGGGTTTTAGGGCCAAAAGCTGCAATGATTTCTGTGGGAATAGACACATTGACAAAGAGATACATGCCTATATGTGGGTGATGGAAAGAAAAAGACTCAACTGAGAAGTGAATCACACAGAATTTTAGAATCAAAAGGTACTTTTAGTCCCACCCACTTCCCCACCACTTTGATGATCAGGTAACTGAAGCAGAGAGGGGACTTGTCTCATTGATGTCACAGGGCTAGTTGGTAGTTGAGACAACAATAGATTTTGATCATTGGATGCCAAGTGAGAACTTTTTTTTTTTAATTCAGAGGCTCCTTCTTTCAAAGATAAGCACATGATTGCAACAGTGGTTGTTACATTTAGAATTTCCTTTATCCTCTCTGGTTGAGGCTTAAGAAAAAAAAAAGAAATAACTGCCAATCTTTTCTTGCACCAGCAGGCACATTGTTAGTAGAGCTTGGTAACTGATTAGATGTGAAGCTGGAAATTGAACAAGGACTGAAAGACAAACGCCCACCCTCGAGGCTTACTGACCGAGCAAACAAAAGGGAGTTTAACGGAGAAAATGAAATGGTTTTTGCGGAGATGACCATGGGGCTGTCTGAGCACACGTGGTCAGCGTGAAGATGGCACACGCAGTGGGGAGGGCCCCAGATTTATTTGCAGAGAGGTGCTGACTTTAGTCATGTATCCTTTGATGTCATATGTACTTTTTAAAGTTATATTGTTTAATCAAATTTTTCTACTTCCCCATCCTGAAAGACCTAGGGTTGCACAGGAACTTCCTATCTGTTTCGCTTTGGGCAGTTTGATTCATCTCTGAAACCCAGGTGCTCCAGGAGCCCACCTGTACCGCATTTATAATGTCACAGTTAGATAGCGTTACTTTTTTAAAGGAAATTTCACAGGGTAAGATTTGAATGTCTGGAAAAAAATATATGTAGATATAATATCTAATTCCATGATATTGCCAAATAAAAAATGTACAATCTTTTTTTCATCAAGCACAAATTATTCTTTCAAGGATGTTTAGTAAGAATATCTTGAAATAATTTTTTAAGTTTGTCTGAACATCTATCTGTTCTTTTAAATTTATTATGAAAAGTATTTTTCTTTGAATTATTGTACATCTTTTTTTCTTTCCTTCCTTTTTTTCCCACCCATTCTTTCACTTTTAAAGTAGAAAAAAAAAATGTTTAGAGCAGTTTTAGGTTTATAATAAAACTGAGAGGTGGTTGCAGAGATTTCCCATAAACTCCCTGCTCCCACACATGTGTACCTTTCGCGTTAGCAATATCACTCCCCAGAGTGGTACATTTTTTTAAACAAAAATGAACTATACTGATTCAAAGTCCATAGTTCATCTTAGAGTTCATGTATGGTAGTATACATTCTATAAGCCAGACACTCTGCTAGTATTGCACTGAAACCAGAAACCAGCTTATAAGTTTGGTATTATTATCCCCACTTTCAATATAAGGAAACTAAGACACATATAACTACTAAGTGACAGAACTCATGTCTCCATTCACTTATTCATAAATTAGGAGATGGGAGAAATCGACTTTGTAATTGTTGCATGCCACGCTTCTGCTGGGACGCTTTACTCACGTGACTGTCTGCTTTCTCAGTGAGCCCAAAAGGAGCCCAAAAGACCACGGACAATCCTGCTTGTTTGGAGAATCCCTGAAGGTTAGTTCCCAGGGTTGTAAGCTTCTGAAAAATGTCGACTCTGAGATGGAGTCCCCCCAGAGCCACGCCTGTCCTGCAGCTCGTTGGCATCCCCACAGCTGCACAGTAATACAGAGAAGCTCACGGGGCCTTTTCTGCCCCAGCTATTTCTGAGGAAAAGGTGAGCAGGAGGAAATTCCAAGGATAGTCCCATTTGGGAATAATGGCCGGCTGCAGAGCACTTCAAAAGGAACTGTTGGGAGTGACTTCTTTAAATCTATTGACCCTCAACGTAATCCTTTATGGAAAGCGGAGGTATTCATCCATTTGGCAGCAAGTCTTCCTGCACACCTAGTGTGCACTTTGCCCCGTGGCACGGTGAGCCGAGGTGTTCCTGGAAACCTGGGCAAGTTAAACATACACTCACTATGGGATACAGCAATACAATTACCCGATGTTTACCCAAAATAAATGAAAATATTTATATGTATCTACAGAAAAGCCTGCACACAAAAGTTCATAGCAGCTGTATGGGTAACAGCCAAAAATGGGAAGCAGGGAAAAGAAAGGTCCATCAGCATGTGGTGTATCAATACGATGGCAGGAAGAAGGGCTAAGCTTTCCATACATCCAGCTGTATGGATGGACCTCAGAAGCATTATGCTGAAAGAAAGAAGCTAGACACACACACACACACACACACACACACACACACACACACACACACACTGATTGTGGAAAGCAGAAATCACTCCACAGTGAATGACACAAAATGAAAACTGATGAGACCAGTGGTTATTGGGTGAGAACAGATTGCCGCAAAGGGTTGTGAGGAAACTATTTAGGGTGATGCGAATATTCTAAATCTTGATTGTGGTGATGATAATATGGGTAGGTGGGTACAGATATTTGTCAGAACTCATTGAACTCTAAACTTAAAATGGAAATGTTTTACTGTATGAAATTATAGCTCAATGAACTTCATTGGTAAGAAAAATAAATAAATGAATTTGTTTTTGTTAATATTCCTCATTATTGTTCATAAACAGGATTTTCTGTAGAAAAATAGAATCTTCTCTTGAACTAGTTTAATTTACTGGTATTAAGGAGAACTTTGCATTATGTTTTTTGTTTGGTTTTTGGGGCATTGTTGTTAAACAGTCATAACTATAGATAGTCAAAGAAACTTTAAAAAAGGATTTAAAATTATTATTTTAGATTTCTTAGAGGTTTAAGATGAGACATGGCCCAAAGTGGTTGTCTTAAACATCCTAAAGAATAGAACCTGAGTCAAAGCTCATGTCCTATGATGTCACTGGGAGGGTTGATGCCCGGGCAGCGAGAGAGAAGGGGGGGGAGGGAAACCAGAAAAGGAGAACAGTTGAGCCCAGGAAGGAGAAACGGGCCTCAGCCAGCAGGCCACAGCTTCGGAGGGACGCACATGTTCCTCATGATCAGTAAGGACGTCTTCAAAGAAGGTCTTAAGGAAGCTCTGCTACCCTGAAAAGTCTGAGAGAGAAGAGGAAGAGACAATTTTTCTGCATTGGCTCTTTCCATTTGTCTGACACTGTTAGACCATTAGTTCAAGTTTCTCTGTGGGCCTGACCAGGAAATGGCACAGTGGATAGAGCGTCAGACTGGCATGAGGAGGACCCAAGTTAGAAACCACGAGGTTGCCAGCTTGAGGGCGGGTTAACCAGCTTGAGCGTGGGATCATAGACATGACCCCATGGTTGCTGGCTTGAGCCCAAAGGTCACTGGCTTGAAGCCCAAGGTCACTGGCTTGAGTCCAAGGTCACTGGCTTGAGCGAGGGGTCACTGTCTCTGCTGTAACCCCTCAGTCAAGGCATATATAAGAAAACAATCGCTGGACAACTAAGGCAGAGGTCTCCAAACTTTTTACACAGGGGGCCAGTTCACTGTCCCTCAGACCGTTGGAGGGTCGGACTATAAAAAAAAAACTATGGCCTGACCAGGCGGTGGTGCAGTGGATAGAGCGCCGGACTGGGATGCAGAGGACCCAGGTTCGAGACCCCGAGGTCGCCAGCTTGAGCATGGGCTCATCTGGTTCGAGCAAAGCTCACCAGCTTGGACCCAAGGTCTCTGGCTTGAGCAAGGGGTTACTCAGTCTGCTGTAGCCCCATGGTCAAGGCACATATGAGAAAGTAATCAATGAACAACTAAAGTGTCGCAATGAAAAACTAATAATTGATGCTTCTCATCTCTCTCCGTTCCTGTCTGTCTGTCCCTATCTATTCCTCTCTCTGACTCTTACTCTGTCTCTATAAAGAAATAAAAAATAAATAAGTAAATAAAACCTAAATTAAAAAAAAGAACTATGAACAAATCCTTATGCACACTGCACATATCTTATTTTAAAGTAAAAAAACAAAATGGGAACAAATACAATATTTAAAATAAAGAACAAGTAAATTTAAATCAACAAACTGACCAGTATTTCAATGGGAACTATGCTCCTCTCACTGACCACCAATGAAAGAGGTGCCCCTTCCAGAAGTGCGGCGGGGGCCGGATAAATGGCCTCAAAGGGCTGCATGTGGCCCGTGGACCATAGTTTGGGGACCCCTGAATTAAGGAGCTGCAATGAAGAATTGACGTTTCTCATCTCTCTCCATTACTGCCTGTCTGTCCCTATCTGTCCCTCTCTCTTCTTTCTCTCTCTGTCTCTGTCAAAAAAAAAAAAAAAAAAAAAGTGTCCCTGGAAGATTAAACGCCCACACCTCTGAGTTGTGTTACCAGGTGCCCTGTCCCAGCTTCCAGGGCACAACAACACTGTATCTGAGTCTGGACATGACGGATGAACCGGAGCCACCGTGGGTCCCGTGGAGCTGGGCCTGGAATGTGGGCTGCTGTGGCTCCCCTGGTGGCCAGTGCACAAAGGCTGCTCGGCTCTGTTGAAACCTGGGAGGCCTGAGACAGCAGCTGTGTTGGCAGCTGAGGGACCAGGAGTGACAGTGAGTTCATTCCCGTGAGCCTTGGGGACAAATGTGAATGTGGGAATCGGGGCAGGCACTCTGGGTCGGTCAGAAGACTTTAGAAGCCAAGTGAGTGCTTGTAATTGTAGGGTAACTGGTCCTTTCAAGTTTTTGGAAAATTTGTTGGTGGTGACATGCAAAGAAAGGAACGTTTTCCCTCCGGCACTGCTTCGGGAAGGGAGTTTACTACTTCAAACTAATAATCATATTTATGCATTTACCCTAAGAAATCCATAAGCATTTCTTGTAAAGACACATATTTAATTTTTTCTGATGCTCTTGCTACATCGTATTTCCACTGTAAGCCTATCTATACTACTTTATGAAACTACAGAGTTGTACATGCATTCAGAATTCTCATCTGCAAGGATCGATATTGACATCTCATTTGTCACATTTGCAACTCAACCTTTAATTCACTGGTTTTGAAACTTTCTGAAGTCAGGGCATGTTTAAAATCCTACCAATAATTGTAGGCGCACTATATACAAATTTCTGAGAAATATGTTATAATAATTAAGTCAAATATTAAAGAAAAAATATAAAGTCCAAGCATGCTTTTATGGTAATTAAATGAAATAAATATGACAAAATTAAATTTATTCTGACATTAAAAAACATTTTTATGTTACATTTTTTGAGTTATGCTTTTTAGAATTCATAACAAAGAGGGGTTAAAAATTAAAAAAGACAAAAAAGTTATCTTTTTATATATAGATACATTCTTAGTAAGATTTAGTAAATTCGGTAGGTTCCAGTGCAAATGTGTTTTTTCATTCTTGTGTTTATGAGAAACATGAGCCTGATGTGTCTTAGCTATTTCTTCAATGTTTGGGCATATATTTGAAAGGCAAACTCTCATTTCCTCATCAATACATTGAAGAATTACTCTCTTTGTACTCTTAATTGTGTTGAGGGTAGAAAATCCTAATTCACTTAAATAGGATGTTAAAAATTGTAGTAAAATGTTCAAAACTTTTTTAGATATTGTCACATATTCTTCTTTTATAGAAATCCCAAAGGCTTCATGAGATAATTTATTATTTTTAATCATCAATCCACAATCAGTGGATATAGCTGCCAGTTCTTCTTCTTCTGTTAATGTTAAACCAAAATCTCTTGAAGCTTCTATGAATGGGTTTCTAATCCAATCGTATTGTTCAGTGTTAAGTGATGGAAAATGCTATAAATTAAATTCTCCCCGTCAACCTTCAAGTCCTATTTTATTTACACTTAACTTTTACTCACTTCCAGAATCGGATTCTTCAATATTATGCTTTTTTTTTTTTTTTTTTTTGAGAAATCTGTCCATTTTATTTGGGTGTATTTATCAAAAATAATATAATGATGTGTTAATAATAATTGCTACTGGCAAGAACAAAGCACGCCCAAAAACTGCATCTTGCTTTATTTATAGGGCAAAGTGAGGCCATTAGCAAATCAATGGTCTCTGATCACGTTTCCAAGGCAACCCAAGTATTTTACCAAGTGCAGAAAACCCCCACCATACCTATCATCTTAATTTTACACCAAACAAAGGATAGAAGAAACTTGCCTCCAGTCTTTCTTGGGCACATGAGGGGGTAGTGTAAACAATCCAGCACCACAGCTTAACAGCCTTTTGCAACCTAATCAAATGAGTTGGGGGGTTGGGCAGACTGTCAGCTTACAGCCAATTCTCCACACCTCTGTCCCCCAAAACCCTAAACTCCAAAAACTCTGTTGGTTTTTTGGTCCCCAACAGGCACATATTTCTCTGGAATACCGTAGGGCACACCTGGAAATCTTCTAGGGCGCACCAGTGCACTCTGACGCACACTTTGGGAACCACTGCTTTAATTAAACACAAAACCAAACCAAACAAAAAGACACACTTTTTATGTATGCAAAATGTGAATTAATGTAAATTTTTATTTACATTAATTAAGTAAAGCTTAACTAAGTAAAGCTGAAGGCCACCTTAAACAATACATGTTCACCTTAAAGTTTAAGTGGAGATTAACATTTTATAAATTACAAAGTATTATAAGTATTAGGCTAACTCCATTTTGGAAACAACTCCTACTTAATTAATCATTTTGAGCATATCAGATTTTTGTTCCATGTAGAGTCTTATCAATATGTAGTTGCACTAACATTGGACAAAATAACTGCAATCCTCTAGTCCTAGGAGAAGCTGCATGGCCCTGGGAAGTAGCAAAGTTAGGCATTAGTGAAGCCTGAGTGCTCCTTCTCCTTCACTCCCGCTCATCCCCTTTCTCCCCTACATTTGTTTCTATTTTGGGGAAAGTACATTTGCACTCGCTTTCTTTCTTCTTTCTGGTCTTAAGGAATCTGAGCTGGGTTTTTTGCTGGGTTTTTTTTTCCCCCACCAAAAATAAACCAAAAGAAACACCTTGTTTCATTTTTTGTAGTGCTAGGAAACTTTTGTTTGGGGAAATTCTGAAGCACATAAAAGTCATGGGTTTCTTTGGGAAACCAAAGAATTCTACCAATGATTCTGAGCTTATTTGTAGCAAGTGGGTATAGTCAGTATGGATTACATAACTATACATGGGTGCCAAACATTTCGTACAAGTGGGGAAAAAATGGGACACATAAAGAGTAGCAGAGAAGTCAGTGGTGGGGAACCAAAGGAGATCTAGAATTTTGAAAATCTATGGCCAACTTTATCTTCGTTCTCCCAAAGCCCATTCTTTTGCAAGGCAATTTTGCTAGATCAGACCTTAAAATTTAATAAAAGGAGAAGAAATATTCTGCTCAGTCTCGTTATCTCAACGGTGTTGATAGCCAATATGGAATTTCAGTTCTGATGTTGGCAAAGCAGGGATTTCTAGGTCAGAGACTCGCTCCCTTTGAGTCTCTTTAATCAATATTTAAATTAGTTTCAAACTAAATATTTCTGTTTGATTACCATTTTGTTATGTGTGCTTTGGATCAATTTCAATAATCAAAATGACATCACAGACACTTTAGCTACTCCTACATCTGCACACATGTGCTTGTGTCCACATATAGAACACACACTCACATGGTATCACAAATCCTCTTCATTATGAAACATCTGGTAGATTTTCATGGGACAATAGTGGGTAATGGCTAAAGAAGAGAGACTGATATATGTCACTATTATATTTATTCTGTGTGATGTGACATCTGCCTCCCAGCCTCAATTTTTAATTCTGATTATTTTGTACAAGTATTACTCTGCAAATTATGATTTAAAATTGGGTAGAAAATCCTTAATAACATTAGTAACATATTGGTAATTAAAAATTGAGGAAAATAGTCCTAGCCAGTTGGCTCAGTGGTAGAGCATTGGCCCAGAGTATGGATGTCCCAGGTTTGATTTCCAGTCAGGGCACACAGGAGCAGCACCTATCTGCTTCTCCACCCCACCCTCTTTTGCTTCTCTCTCTCTCTTTCTCTCTCTTTTCTTCCTCTCCTGCAGCCATGGCTCCAATAGAGCAAGTTGGCCCGAGGCACTGAGGATGGCTCCATGGCCTCACCTCAGGTGCTAAAATAGCTCGGTTGCTGAGCAACAAAGCAGTGGCCCCACATGAAGAGAGCATCTATCTCCCTTTAGTTGGCTTGCCAGGTGAATTCTGGTCAGGGCGCATGTGGGAGTCTGTCTTGGCCTCCCTGCCTCTCACTGAATTAAAAAAAAAATTTGAGGAAAATACTTCCCAAACTTGAAAGTAGGAAAAAAAAATGAGAGTTTTCATGCACCAGATAATAATCCTTTGTCTACTAATGCTCGCATCACACACATATCTGTGAAGCTACAAATTTTTTGTCAATAGATTTTAAATTATTAACAATTGAACTATATTATGGAATATGTCATACATTCGAAAACAACAACAAAAATTTAACAAAAATTTGTATACTAATCACCCAGCTTAGAAATAAAACATTCTGAATCTAGTTATGGTTGATGATGAATCTCTCTTTCTTTTTCTTTTTATTTTTGTATATTTCTGAAGTTAGAAGCAGGGAGGCAGTCAGACAGACTCCTGTATGCACTGGACTGGGATCCACCTGGCCTGCCCACCAGGGGGTGATGCTCTGCCCATCTGGGATATTGTTCCCTTGCAGCCAAAGCCATTTTAGCACCTGAGGAGGAGACCATGGAGCTGTCCTTAGCGCCTGGGCCAACTTTTCCCCAATGGAGCCTTGGCTGCGGGAGGGGAATAGAGAGTTAGAGAGGAAGGAGAGGGGAAAGGCTGGAGAAACAAATGGGCACTTCTCCTGTGTGCCCTGACTGAGAATTGAACCCAGGATTTCCACACACTGGGCTGATGCTCTACCACTGAGCCAACTGGCCAGGGCCTGAATCTCTTTTTAATAGCATCACACTTCCTTCAAATTCTGAGGTTACTGATCTATTAAATGGGTGTTTATTATTATCATGCATGTCACATTGTACTTAAAAACCCTTACCTAGGTATAAAGTGTATATTATGTATGTTTAATGTGTATAAAATATAATATACCTAAACCATTATATATGCATAATACACATATCATACATGTAGATACATAAAGCTTTTATAATTTTTCTTTAAAAAGTATATTATATAAATTTCTTGATATTAAATTAGTAAGTTTTATGTATATGAATATGGATTTATTTATATTTGCTCCCTAATACTTCATTGCATGATTCTATCATAACTTCTCTATTGTTCAACTGATGGACATTTTGGAATTTTTATTATTTTATCTGCTATCATCGACAGATTATTAATCCTGTGACTAGCCAAAATTTAGGTAGCTTGTTTTTTCTCGTCTTTAATCTATTTGAAGATGTTTTACCATAGTTTGTCATATGTTTTGTGTGTAAGCAGATTTATTTTCTTCCAGTATTTGTATTTTCACAATTAGATTACTGTGTATGGAGATTACCTTGTATTTAATTTACAGAAAGAAAAGAAAAGGCATACTTAACCAAATTAGAAAAGAATTTCTAGAAGCAGGGGAGAAAGAATCATTTGTTTTAGTTTTAACTATTTTTCTTTTCCCCCATGGCTCTTATTTTTGCCACCTCAAACTGCCTAGAAAGTGCTGACTGCATGTTTTGAATAAACAAGAAACACATTTAGAAATATGATTAATATTTTATAGCTTGGGAGCCCAATTTAAAATAGCTCTTGGGTCACTGTTTCCCAACTCCCCTTGGAAGTATGAAAGGCAAAGAAGAAGACAAAGCCCACACTCCTGTGCACACTTTAGATGGCAGGGAACCTACTGTGAGAACCTACAAAGAATGTTTATTCTCCACAGGCTGATTCAGCCTGTTAGAGCAACACTCTGGATCACCACTCCCGGCAAGGGGGTCTGAAATTATACAAGAGTTCTTTCAGAAGGTCAGCCCCTAGCGGTCTGTGCCGAAGCCAGCTCGCTGTAGTTCCAGACAGTCCGGCTGAAGCATTAGGGATTCTGCAAGCTGTTTGTTTCACTGAAGCTTGAAATCAGCCACGGTGGGAGCAGTTGTTACATCCGGAAAATCAACAAAGGCTACACATCAACCCGACTCCAGCAGCCGGTTATGACACATTTCTCAGCACAGCCCTCCTTCTGCCCTTACTCCCTCCCTACCCCCCCCCCCCCCCCCCCCAGCCAGAATCTACAGGACTGTGGCTCTCCAGCAGGGGGACTGCTTTGAAAGCAGCAGGGACATATTAGATGCATCATTTGTGTTTTTCTTTGCGTGTGTGTGTGTGTGTGTGTGTGCGCGCGCCCAGTCGGACATGATCAATTACAGAACACAGAGAGGGAAGGTGCAGAGCAGAGATGTTGGGAGGCACACGGTGCCTGTGGGGTGTGGGCAGGTCTAATCCTTACAATGAACATAGGTCAGACATGGTTTGGAGAGGGGAGTGGTGGACAGGTCAGATCCACCCCCAAAATGGAATTCCATTGCCAATCATGCAGCTCAAGACTGGGAAAGTGAGGGGCTGGATACGGGAATGGAGCCGCTCTGTCCACTTCAGCCTGGCTCAGCCTGTGGAAGACAGTCCATCTCGGCCACCTGCTTCCTCAGGACTCTGCAACACGTGCCAGAAATTGGCCGTTGTTATTAAATTCTTGTCCTTCGGCATTCACCTACATGGATCAGTCCATGTTTCACCTCATTACTTTGCATCCTTTTTGCCCCTTGTCTGGATTGTCTGTTTGTCCTCCCCATAGATCTTCCCACTCAGGGTCTGTGCGTTAATCACATTACTGGCCAATGAAGCCATGTTTTTAACTGTGTATTTAAAAAATACTTTTACACTGATATATATTTTTTTTTTTTTAATGTGCACATGAGAGAGAGAGAGGAAAGAGAGAGAGAGACAGGAAGGAAGATGAGAAGAAGCACCAGCTCATAGTTGTAGCACTTTAGTTGTTCATTGGTTGATTCCTGCCTTGACTGGGGGCTCCAGCCCAGCCAGTGACCCCTTGCTCAAGCCAATGACTTTGGGCTCAAGCCAGCGACCTCTGGGCTAAAGCCAATGACCTCTGGGCTAAAGCCAACAATCACGGGATCATGTTGATGATCCCATGCTCCAGCCAGTGAGTCTGTGCTCAAGCCGGTGACCTTGGCATTTTGAATCTGGGACCTCAGTGTCCCTGGTTAATGCTCTATCCACTGCACCACCACCAGTCAGGCTGATATGTATTATTTTTGTACACTTTTTTAGATCAGCTTTCTGTAGCTCAAGTCCTTGAGTCTCTGACTTTAGCCTTCCTGTCAGGTCGGCTCAATTTCACTCATGGTAGCTTACTTCTGTGATTCCATGTGCATTATTAGTTTTAGTTGTCTGTTTTAGTGAGGCTTTGTCTTCTCTTTTTTCTGAGATAATACTTGGGCCATGGCTTTAAGGAATCGTTTGGCATGAGCTTTTCCAGGTGACCTAATCATAATTGCTGTCTCAAGAACAATATGATGCATCAACAATGTGTTAACCCTCAAGCCCGGGGTAGCCATAGGACCAGAATTTCACTTTACTTGGGGATGTATTTTTTTTTCCACGTAGAGCTGAGGCAGAGGCAGAGACAGAAAAGCATCCTTGCTGTCTCCCTATGACATTGGGCAATTTAAAAAATTAAGTTATCCACCCAAGGTGCAGACACTTGAGGGTCCCTGCTCTGTTCAGATCTCCTATTCTCTGACTTGCGTAGGACAGAGGGCATGTCACCTGCTTCGCATGGGAAATACGGTTTGAGTCTGGGAGGAAAAGCACATCACAGGACAGTCTTGGGTTCCACTCACATGCTCCCCCTTCAGTTTTTCAGTTTCCATTTTATTGCTGGTACCTACAAATTTTCCTTTCTTTATTGAAAGGTAGTTATGTATCTGGTGGTGTTCCATCCACTATCTTAAGGTATTTACCGGGGGAGGGTTTCTAGTTATCTTAAGCAGCTTTCCTGATAAAAATTAAAATTGCATTTTATATAACTTTATAGTTATGAAAAACTGTTCACAAAGAGAGAATATATCCTTTTAATGGAAATAACAGTGGCTGGCAATATCATTTGGTAGTATTAGATGTTGTTTTCTATACTGCTAAAGTACAATATTTTAAAAATGAGTGCTACATAAAATTTAACTCTACACATATGGGTAGGGCTTCTAATTGGTAGAATTCATTCTAAATTTAATAAAGAAATAAGTAAGAAGCTTTCTCCAAATGGAAAATAGTATAAGAATGTATCTCAAGAGAGAAGACAATAAGAGATATTGGAGAACATAGCTTTGTGCAATATTTGGAGGGAAATAAGAAACCAATTTTTTCTCAACATATGGGAGTTAATTCATACCCCAGCTAAATCCTGAGTCATAAAGAGAGCTAAACAAAGTGTTACAGACTGCTACAATGCTGATGTAATCAATCATCACATTACAATTTAGTTTCACGAACATTTGCCATGTGTCCATTATGTGCCAGGAGCTGTGCTCAGAGCCGGGTTACCCAAACACTGTCATCACCCTCAAGGAGCTTACTGTCTAATGTGAGAACAGCATGTACAAATAAATAAAACATAGAATGATGGCAGAGGACTAGCAGCGTGTACCAGAGACAGAAGTGACACAGGACAGAAGACTCTGCTGAGGAGATCACACCGTCAGGACAGATAGAAAGGTAAGTTGACCAGGGAACGGTATTCCAGACACAGTGCAGGTGCCTAACACATCAGTGTGAAGCCTTGTGAGATGCCAAGTTGGGATCCCCTACAATGAAGGAGAGTCCATGAATGTTGAGTCACAGAGTTGCAGTCAGAGGACCGTGATGTGTCTGAGTCCCAACTTGTTGGGTTAAATCAGTTATTTATCAGGAAGAAGCCCACCTGAGGACAGGAGCCAATTCCCCAGGTAAGAGAAGATGAGTGAATCAGAAAGCAGACCATAAATGCTAGAATTTTCTAGCTGTCCCATAGCTGAGGGACAAGCGTGAGTCCAGATGGGCACTGGCTTGCTGCCGATGCCAATGCCATTGATGTGGTACGGTCAGGACTCAGTAGTGGCTCTTTCTCTCCCTACATTTTGTAGACAACCTGGTGGTGTTGAGTAAGAAGAGCAGGAGCCCAGACACCACAGGGTCAAAGTGCAGGTTCACCACTCAGAAGTTCCATGACTTTGGAGAACCTGCTTCGAAATGCCTTTGTTTACCCATCTGTACAATGGGAAGAATCACAGCAACCACTTCAGGTCCTCGTAAGGCTGAAGTGTATTCATGTGCAAGCAATACTTAGAAAAGTAACTGGAATTTAGTAGACCTTAGCTTTCTTCTATTATTGCTATGTGGGTAGTCTGCACTGGTTCTGTCCCTTATTCCGGTTACAAAACATCTATTCAGAAGTCGCTTGGGAAACAAAACCCCACCCATCCATAAAACAATATTATAGCCTGACCTGTGGTGGCGCAGTGGATAAAGCATCGACCTGGAAATGCTGAGGTCGCCGGTTCGAAACCCTGGGCTTGCCTGGTCAAGGCACATATGGAAGTTGATGCTTCCAGCTCCTCCCCCCTGTCTCTCTCTCCTCTCTCTCTGTCTCTCTCTCTCTCCCCCTCTCTCTCCTCTCTAAAATGAATAAATAAATAAAAATTAAAAACAAACAAACAAACAAAAAACCAATATTATATGTGTTAGTTATGGGCTAGGGTTCCAAGGGACATCAATACTATTAACAGTATTTAAATATTTTTACATAGAGGATAAAGTGAGGCATTGCTTACAGGTGATACAAATTTAAAATCATGCTGACACTATTTGCAGTTGTACCTTCATGCTGGCTGAGACACAAGTTCTATCTTACCGAAGATATTTATCTTTTGCGCCCCCCTCCCAGATTAACCACGAGTGTGATCAGTCCATCTCTCTTTCCCGCCTGCTGCATTTAATATTCATTCATTCATCATTCATTCAGTCTTCAGATACTGACTGAGCTCCTGCTGTGTACAGACAGTGCTTCTGATTATTTAAGGACGAGTTGTATTTTAATTTCTATAATTAGCGGATGAGTGAAGAAAACAAAAATATGCTGTATCTACACTTGAAGCATCTCAGCAGGGAAAGAGTATTTTATGAAAAATGAAAAGGCTGGTAAGTAACACGAAATGATGATTTTCATTTACAGGTAAAATGCTCCTGAAAGCACCATCTGGACAACTTTAAATTTAGCCTGCAATGGAAGGAGGGGATCTCTTTTTTACATTTTAATATGTAATTTTAAAAGGAAAATAAACTTAAATATAGCCTATTACCTACACATTTCAAATAAGGTATGATTTCTGAAATATATCGGAAGAAGATCAAAAATATTTTCCCATGCAAGGCTCTGTAGGTGAAATAGATCATCCATCGGTTTGCTTGTGGTTGCATTGCTAATATTTTTCTGTGATTAGAAAACAAGAAAGATACTCTGAGACTGAACTATATTTTCATAACAAAATACTTAACTTAATCTGACAAAATATTCTTCCTTTCCTGATTTCTTGTCCACCTTCCTTACTTCCTTCCTCTTTATAAAAGAAATATAAAAACATACTTTTAGAATCTCCATTTCTCTACTCTGGTAGAAAATATGTAAGGTTTGGCATTTTGTTCAGTTTCATTTTGAAGTATCTTGATTTTATAGAAGTTTGATTGATATTTTTTTTTATTTTTTACCTCCACTGAGAATTTTTATTAATATGCAGGGTGTCCTGGAACCTACACTTCCCAATATTCCAGCTATTTCTCAACTAGTTGTTTGTCAGTCCCTATTGCCATTCCAGGACAGCTCTGGATTAAGTTTTATTGAGCACATCCCTCCTTAATTCACCTGATATTGGTTGTGATTAAGCCATCCCAGTACATCTTGTACCATTAATTTAGATAAAATGTTCATTTGTACTTATTTGTTCCTCATATGTTGTAGTTTGTTTGGCTAAAACAACAATAGCTCACCTCTCCTTACACTCACCTTGTAATTATACTTTAAACTCTTAAAGAGTAGAAACTGTGTCCTATTTATTTTGTTTTCTTTTTCATCCTCTGGATCTTTAAAATAAAGAATGAGTATTTGGTCTATTCTCTAAATTCTAATAGGGTAAGTTCCTAAAACCCAAACAAAACAGAGAATTGGTATAAACTCTTCCTGTAAAGAGCAATCTTTCTTTGATTCCTGCCCTACAGATGATGACAGTCTTGTAAGTAACTGGATTAGTTCTGAGTCTGCAAGAACAAAATTTATTTTATTTTCTAAGGGCATTTCTTCTTCTAAGAGAACATGCATTTGTTGTGTATTGAACCAGAAAGGAAACAGAGGAGGTCAAGTGACTTTCATTCAAAGTTTGTTTTCAATTTGAACCTTAAAAAAGCTTTAATGATGTATTTGTTTTTTTTAATTCTCAGAATAGCCTTTTCTCAATCTGTTCTAGCAAAGACCTACTTTCCAAGTCTCCATTATTGCATAAGTCAGTTCCTTATACAAATCCATATACATATTTATATGTATGAGAATCACAAGAAGTTTATTCTCATATATATATAATCTCCTATTAGTTTTGTTTTTCTGGAGGACTCTGACTAATACAGTCATGCTTGCTACAGTGAGGCCCCCTAGGATGCTTCTTGTCAGTGTTTTTTTTAAATATAGTCTACTCTTAAATCTCTCTGTGAGAAAACAACAAACAAAGCAAACAAACAAAGGATGAAAGAAAAATTTAATGGCTAAAAGCCCTACAATTAAGCTATGTGAGATCTTAAAAAAAAAAAACTTTCCAGAAAATTAGCTACCGGCATGAGTCACAATATTCTATTCATTTAAATTTAAAGAAAGACATATTTATATTTAGGACTGTCATTTACAAAGCCGAAGGCATATGCATTTAGTTGTGATGAGTATATTGGGTGTGAGTGTGTTCTGTATTTTATTCAACTTCTTCGGAAGATACTTTGGGAGTATGTGCCTAATGCATACTTTAAATTAGTCTTTTAAGGCCTGACCAGGTGGTGGCACAGTGGATCAAGTGTCAGACTGGGACGTGAAGGACCCAGGTTTGAAACCCTGAGGTTGCCGGCTTGAGCACAGGCTCATCTGGTTTGAATAAAGCTCACCACCTTGAGCCCAAGGTCACTGGCTCGAGCAAGGGGTTACTCGGTCTGCTGTAGCCTCCCCCCCCCCCCATCAAGGCACATATGAGAAAGCAATGAACAACTAAGGTGCCGCAACAAAGAATTGATGCTTCTTATCTCTCTCCCTTCCTGTCTGTCTGTCCCTCTCTCTGTCTCTCTCTTCTCTCTCTATCTCTGTCACACACACACACACACACAAATTAGTGTTTTAAGAACAAAATACCACTCACTGGAAATCTTTAAATAGAATCATTTTCTTCCTGTTACCATGTACAGTTTAATATACATTCCCATCTTCAGTTCATCTTGTCTTTCTAGTGCATTTTTGTACTTTGATAATAGTAAAACTTGCAGGAGAGACTCACTTTTTGAGAACAATAGATCAGATCACATTATTGTTGTTGTTGTTACTATTATTTTACTTCATTTTCCAGGGCACTGAGCCCTTGACTCATATTGCTGCCCTGGTCCTTCTCATATTCTTTCTCCCGTCGCCTTGGGGTCTTGGACAGAATGCAGACTCCACCAGGTCAGGGCCCTTTTTGGTTTTGCTTGCCTCCTGTCTTCAGCACTTAAAACAGTGTCCAACCCATAGTAAAGGGTCGAAAAAATATGGATAAATACAGCAGAACAAACAAAGGGTGAGAAAAAGAGCATATAAATTGCCTCTAGCAACTTATCAAACAATCAGAGGTTGTGGGGATGGGACAAGTAGAAACAGCTTCACATGGCTAACATGGAGGTGTGGGGAAGAGCTTAGCCTTTAGCAACTTAATCAAACAAGTGAGGTGGGGGGATGGGCAGCAAGGACCCTGTCAGCTTGCAGTCTCTTCACCCCACCCCCCACCTTCTTTACCCAGTGGTACTGAATCCCTTCCCGCTCCCTGAACCGGCTCGTTCCCTGTGCTTTGCTAGGCATGTGGATTCTTGGTCTTGCTTCCTCACATCTGCGCCTGCTCTTTCCTCTGTCTGGACTACCCTTTTCCAACTCTTTCTCTGCCTAACTGCCAATTATTCTGCAGGATTCATCTTCAATGTGAAACCCCACCTCCCCACCCTGGGAAATCTTAACTATCTTTCCAAGGCAAGTTCTCTGAAGAACTCTATTCTCACCCCTGCAGAGCACTCACACATTATTTTGTTTTTAAGCCGGTGGTCCACAGCCTTTATCTGCTGCCATAGCCTTTAATTTTATTATTTTGACTCGTTTGGGCCACTGCTGGGAAGATAAAATATATTAGATGGCGCTACCCACATGGAAGCCTGTTGCCCAGGTGATATTAATGTGTGTTGGGGGCGGACTGTGGGCAGGCAGGATCCTTGTAGCCTGGGGCTTGGTTTTAAGACTAAGCCTTTCCCACCCTTTTTGATGTGGGGTGGTACAATCCCATCATGCCCCAGATAAGTTACTTTGTATTAGAGACTTCCCTATTTAGTATATTGGATTAAAGGTTTTGATTTTTGCACTAAAAAATGGGGGCAGAACGGGAGCTTGCGCTCTTGGATCCTGAGATTAACATTAGAACAGAGAGCAGAGAGGTGAGCAGAGAAAGGCCACGTGGAGGAGGCCAGGAGAAGCAGCCAAGATGGTGGAGTGTTGAGTGAGAAGCCAGTTTGTGCAGAGTTTGTGCAGGGAGAAGGAAGGAGATGGGGAACAGAGATGAATAAGTCTGGTGAGCTGGAAACCTTTGATTCTAGGAAACTCGGATAAGTCAGTAGCTTTGTGAGCACTGAATGTGAGTGGGTTTTAGAGCCCAGTGTGTGTTTTACTTACCCACTGGGTGCAAGCTAGGATTAAAGATGATGGCTGTAAAGCCAGTATCCATGGCCAGGGCCACCATCAGAGCAGCCTGGCTCATGCAGGTTCGCACTGGATTCGGACAGTCGGTAAAGAAACAACGGAGCCAAAAACTGGTGAGCCATCTTCTTTAATCCTAGCTTGCACCCGGCGGGCAAGTAAAAACACACACTGGGCTCCAAAACTCACTCACATTCAGTGCTCACAAAGCCACTGACTTATCCAAGTTTCCTAAAATCAAAGGTTTCTAGTTCACCAGCCTTATTCTCCTCAGTTCCTCATCTCCATCTCCTTCCTTCTCCAGCGTCAAACTGCACAAACTGGCCTCTCACTCAATACTCTGCCATCTTGGCTGCTTCTCCTGGCCACATGGCCTCTTTCTGCTCTCTGCTCTGCTCCCTCTGCTCTCTCATGCTAATCATCCTAGGAACCAAGAGGGCAAGCTCTCATTCTGCCCCCATTTTATAGTGTAGATTCCAAACCTTTAATCCAATATACAAAATAGGGAAGTCTCTAATACAAAGACACTTCTCTGAGGCATGATTGGATTGTACCGCCCCACATCAAAATGGGTGGGAAAGGCTTAATCCCAAAACCAAGCACCAGGCTACAAGGATTCTACCTGCCCACAGAGACACATTAATATCACCTGGGCAACGGCCTCACGTGGGCAGCGCCACCTTCAACAAAGTGAGCATAATACATTTTATCTGCCCAACAATGGTCCATCAGTTTTTGGCTTCGTTGTTTCTTTACCGACTGTCCGAATCCAATGCAAACCTGCATGGGCCAAGCTGCTGTGATGGTGGCCTTGGCTACTGGCTTTACAGCCACTTGCTTACTCTCTTCTTATGTTTTATTTCCTATTTCTTCCACTTCCTTCTGACAAAGGTAAACAAAGCCAGACACAAGTTCAAATGGTAAGAACAGATTATAATCAGTAGTATGTTATTGCGTAGAGAGAAGAGTCCAGTGTGAACTGAACCCAACTTTGTTTTGTATGGCAGTGGCCGGGCGTTTTGGAAGGAGGATGAGGAAGGGGAGAGGATGGGGGCTCAGCAGAGTGAGGGGTGTGAGAAACCCAAAGGGCCAGTGAAGGGGCTGGTCCATGGGAAACCCACTGGGTTTGTAGAAGTTAGGCTCCTCTCCTCCCATGGAGGCTAGGAGATGGGGCCTCTCTCAAGTGCTGGCTGGGACAGGCAGTCAGCTCTTTCTGCAGCTTTGCGTTTTCTCAGCCAGGCACCTGAGGGAATGTGGGGGAGTGAATCATCCTGGGAGGTGGCTTTCAGCTGTTAGACATCATGCTGTTCATTTCAGTATTTTTAGACCCAGAAGAGGGCTCAGAGCAGCCTAGCTTGAGTTTGGCCGAGGAGAGGATATTGGTCACTTCTATTTGAATACTTCTGATCTTCTCTTTTTATTTTTATTTTGCCTTTGCTAACTTTTTCATCCAGTTGAATTAGTGTAAATTAAGTATTATAAATAAACACTTAATATAAATATACATTTACACTTAATGTAATGTAAATGTAACACAGCTATATTAGCTTACACTATAATAATGCATGATTACAGCATGCAGAATTTGGAAGGGAGAGGAAGTTGATATGGCTTGGTACCAGGATACTGAATTCTAATATTGATTCTCATCATGCCTGGTTGTGTGTCAGGGTTGCGCATATTCCTGAAAGTCACTGCTGGCCCATCTGAGAGTGGCTCTCCTATCCCCTTATCTTGCACTTATCTTTCTTACTCTGTGGGAGTGATTCCAATCATCCACCTCACATTTCTGACATCAGCAGGCCATGTCTTCATCATTTCTCTAACCCAGAAAAGGAAGGTGATAACATTCTCTTTGCTAGAAGCATTTTTTTTTTATTCCAAGCTCAGAGAAGGAAGGTTCAGGAAGCATGAAATAGATGTCACCAGACAGAACAGACTTGTTATACCAGGAGTGTAAAGCCAGAAGTCAGGGCTACCATCACAGCAGCCCGGCCCATGCAGGTTCGCATTGGATTCGGACAGTCGGTAAAGAAACAACGGAGCCAAGAACTGGTGGGCCATTAGCTTTAATTCTAGCTTGCACCCGGCGGGCAAGTAAAAACACACACTGGGCTCTGTTGGTCAAATAAGTTTGTAAATATGATATATATGTTTGCTCGCTTGTGACTTATATTGGGTGTGGGGGACAGGCTATAAGCAGGCCAGGTCGTTGTAGCCTAAGGTTTGGTTTTGGGACTAAGCTTTTCCCCACACCCTTGACTGATTGTATGATCTGGGTGGTGCACTCTCATGAGGAATCCAATTATGCCTTGGATAAGTGACTTTGTATCAGAGACTTCCTTGTTTGTATATTGGATTAAGGGATTTTGGTTTTCTACACTATAAAGTGGGACAGACCAGGAGCTTGGACACACAGTTCCTGCTATCACAATTGCAGGGGCTTCCCTGATCCCTTGCCCTTCATGGGAAGAGCTGGTTTTCTGCTTTTCCCTTGTCTTCTTTTGTGGTTTGCCTGTCTTGGTGAGACACCAATAAATAGGATGGCCCCCCGTCCTCTGACTCCGCCATTTCTTTATCGTCTGCCTGAATCCAATGGGAACCTGCATGTGAATGGCCATGATGGCGGCTCCTGGCCTTACAGGCTCTAAAACCCACTCACATTCAGTACTCACAAAGCTACTGACTTATCCGAGTTTTCTAGAATCAAAGGTTTCTAGCTCACCAGACTTATTCACCTCTGTTCCCCATCTCCTTCCTTCTCCCTGCAAAAACTCTGCACTAACTGGCTTCTCACTCAACACTCTGCCATCTTGGCTGCTTCTCCTGGCCTCTTCCACATGGCCTTTCTCTGCTCTCTGCTTTCTAATACTAATCTCAGGAACCAAGAGAGCAAGCTCCTGTTCTGCCCCTATTTTATAGTGTAGAAATCCAGATCTTTAATCCAATATACAAAATAGGGAAGTCTCTAATACAAAGTCACTTATCTGGGGCATAAGTGGGATTGTAGCACCCCACATCAAAAAGGCTGGAAAAGGCTTAATCCCAAAACCAAGCCCCAGGCTACAAGGATCCTGCCTGCCCACAGCCTGCCCCCAACACACATTAATATCGCCTGGGCAACGGCCTCCACGTGGGCAGTGTCATCTTTAATAAAGTGAGCATAATACATTTTATCTGCCCAACAAGGAGGGTCTCTCCTTCTCTTATATTTATGGTTCTGTGCTGTTCAAGGGTAAAAACAATTTATCCTTGATCAGCATAAAGTAAGTAGTTGAAGATCATTTTTTTGAATATTTGATCCATTAATTATATCATGTAGTTTGTTACTAAGTATATATAGTTATTCAGTTCTCCTTTCTGATTCCACTTCCTGGTATATAAGGAAAAATACAAGGTCTTTCAAATAACATAATTAATTTCTTGTAGTTTAAAATAGTTTTTTATGATATGTCTACCTGATAAAGCCATATGGTCCAAGGTGACTTTTTAAAACTTTTTATAAAGAGCTATGTTTTAAAAGCACTGAAGGTCTGTTCTTAGGAATGCTGGTCAAGAAGGAGTCTATGCATGTGTGGGCAAGTGTTCTAGGGAAATTTCTGTACCTTCCTCTCAGTCTTGCTGTGAACCTATAACTTCCCTAAATAAAGTATTTAAAAAATGAAAAGAAGAACGTCAATTAGTTCTTTGTTATTATTTATACTTATACTCTGCTACTGGGGGAAAAAAAAGAAATAGGGGAGGGGCTGGAGAATTACTGTTTACACTAACAACTTTATCTCTCTTTACTGCAAAACAGTTAAGAATAATCTCTTTGAGAGAGTAACAGCAGTGGCCTGAGGAAGGTTGGGGGAGGGGTGGAATGGGGAGATTTGGGTCAAAGACTACAAATTTGCAGATGTAAAATGAATGGGTTCCAGGGATCTAATCCGCAGCCTGGTGACTGTAGTTTACAAAACTGTATTCTATACTTGAAAGTTGCCCAGAGAGTAGATCTTAAATGTTCTCCCCCCTCTACACACACACACACACACACACACACACACACACACACACACACACACACACGGTAATCATGTGAGGCCATAGAGATGTTAGCTAGCCTGATTATGGTAATCATTTCACAACATATATATCAAATCATGTGTTACCTTAAATTTACTTGAAACCTGTTGGTCAAATAAGTTTGTAAATATGATATATATGTTTGCTTACTTATAGTTTGCATTGGGTGTAGGGGACAGGCTGTAAGCAGGCAGGGTCATTATAGCCTAAGGCTTAGTTTTAAGACTAAGCTTTTCCTCACACCCTTGACTGTTGAATGATAGGGGGTGGGGCACTCTCATGAGGAATCCCATTATGCCTAAGATAAGTGACTTTGTATCAGAGACTTCCTTGTTTGTATATTGGATTAAAGGTTTTGATTTCTACACTTTAAAATGGGGCAGAGGAGCCCATGCAGGAGGAGAGCAGAGAAAGGCTACATGGAGGAAAGAAGAAGCAGCCAAGATGGGAGAGTGCTGAAGGAGAAGCCAGTTTGTGCAGAGTTTGTGCAGAGAGAAGGAGATGGGGAACAGAGGTGAATAAGGCTGGTGAGATACAAACCTTTGATCCTAGGAAAACTCGGATAAGTCAGTGGCTTTGGGAGCCCTGAATGGAAAGGGAAGTGTCTTCCCACTGTGTGTATTTCTTGCCAGCTGGGTGCAAGCTAGGATTAAAGCTAATGGCCCACCAGTTCTTGGCTCTGTTGTTTCATTACCGTCTGTTCAAATCAAATGCAATCCTGCATGGGCCAGGCAGCTGTGATGGTGGCCGTGGCTACTGGCTTTACAAAACCATATGTCAATTATCTCTCAATAAAGCTTGGAAAAAGAATAGTCCGTTTTATCTCTAAATTCAGAGCGACTCTATGTATGCTGCAAAGGAGGCTGTATAAAAGGGGAACAATTTCTCTAGGCCACAAATGGCTTCAAGCAGATATTTTTATCATTCTTTGATTACAGCTTTCAGTAGCTTTTGGAGGCTACCATTCTGTCCTTGGAGCATCATCAGTTTGGGAGATAAATGCTTACTTTTCAGGAAGCAGAGAAGTATATTGCTCACAAAAATTAGGGGATATTTCAAAATGAATATAAAGTGATTAAAAAAAAGCATTTGATTTTTTTTTATTATTAAACAAAAACATCAGGAAAGCAAACAAGTCAAAGGAAATTGTTCAATTATGCAAGTGAGATGCAAAACCAACTTTTATTTTATTGGTAAAATGCACTAGACAAAAGGCTGAAAGTACTGGAGTATTTTCATATTCCCTGATCCCCTAATTTTTATGAGCAGTGTAACACCTTTAATGTAAAAACGTTTGGTTACTTTTACAAGGCTTAAGAGGGCATTGCATAGGTAAAGTCAGGCAAAGGAAGGGTTCTTGTTTCTGGATACAAGGATTATTTTTGGTGGATAGGTCACTGTGAAGCCAGTGGCCGCGGCCACCATCACAGCCGCCTGGCCCATGCAGGTTCGCATTGGATTCGGACAGTTGATAAAGAAACAATGGAGCCAAGAACTGGTGGGCTATCATCTTTAATCCTAGCTTGCACCCAGCGGGCAAGTAAAAACACACACTGGGCTCCAAAACCCACTCATTCAGCACTCACAAAGCTACTGACTTATCCGAGTTTCCTAGAATCAAAGGTTTCTAGCTCACTAGACTTACTGATCTCTGTTCCCCATCTTCTTCCTTCTCCCTGCACAAACTCTGCACAAACTGGCTTCTCATTCAGCACTCCACCATCTTGGCTGCTTCCCCTGGTCTCCTCCACATGACCTTTCTCTGCTCTCCTCTCCAATGCTAGTCTCAGGAGTCGAGAGACAGCAAGCTCCCGGTCTGCCCCACTTTATAGTGTAGAAATCAAAACCCTTAATTCAATATACAAACAAGGAAGTCTCTGATACAAAGTCTACCCCACATCAAAAAAGGTGGGAAAGGCTTAGTCCTAAAACCAAGCCCCAGGCTACAAGGATCCTGCCTGCTCACAGCCTGCCCCCAACACACATTAATATAATTATGCCCATTCCAAGCATAAGGGCAACTGATATCATCACCTGGGAGACGGGCTTCCACATGGGCAGCACCATCTTTTAACAAAGTGAGTATAATATATTTTATCTGCCCAACAGTCACTCTTAGAAAAATGCATCCAAATGGGCCCTATGGAGAAGACTTCTTTTACAAAACCATTCCTTACCAAATCTATAAAAAATGGTTGCAAGTTACATGCATATTGCATTTAAAATAATTGGAACTTAGTAAGACCAGGGAAACAAAGTGCATTTATATTACACAATAACAAGAATTTTATATAAAATCAAAGAAGTCACAATCGAAATTGCCACTAGAGGGCAGAGGACTGGGAAAAGGCTGAAACGTCTCTAGAATATTTCAATAAAATATGTATTATAGCCTGACCAGGTGGTGGCGCAGTGGATAGAGCGTAGGACTGGGGTGCGGAAGGACCCAGGTTCGAGACCCCGGGGTTGCCAGCTTGAGCACGGGCTCATCTGGCTTGAGCAAAAAGCTCACTAGCATGGACCCAAGGTCACTGGCTTGAGGGGGGGGGGTTACTCAGTCTGCTGAAGGCCCATGGTCATGGCACATATGAGAAAGCAATCAATGAACAACTACGGTGTCGCAATGAAAAACTGATGATTGATGCTTCTCATCTCTCTCTGTTCCTGTCCATCTGCCCCTATCTATCCCTCTCTCTGACTCTCTCTCTGTCCCTGTAAAAAAAAAAAAAAAAATTAAAAAAAAAAATGTATTCTAGGCATATTATATTGACTCCTGATAGAAATAATTTTATTTTAAAAGACATAAAATGGGGCTATCTTTACTGGCCTTACATTTGTTTTTGAAAAATTTTGTGCAACTTTTAAATGAGCTGGATATAAACCATCATTTTTTATTTGAAAAGCAAATTCAGAGCTAAGACATTTGGATATTTGCTTTGTTCTCTTAAGCCAGAATTTTTGATACTGAATTTTCCCCCTCTTTATTATTTCTTTGTTTCTCTCTTCCATCTTACACCAGTGGTTTTTCCTTTGTAATATTATAGTTGAAGGGAAGGAAACTGTGGGATGAGGGAGAGATGGAGGCAGAAATAGAGAGAGGAAAAAGGGAGAGAAAAGGTTTGTGTATTTTTTTCTCAAAGATTCTGACTCAGTAAACCTGTATTGGACTGTACTGAAAAACTGGATTTTTAGACAGTTCTAGAATCAGTGGTGATGGGGAACTAGGTTTGAGAACCACCGGGATGTGATAAAGAATTGATAGATAAATGAACCCACCACCACACAATAGTGTGTGTGATATGAGTCTAATGTAAGCTACTGATCTACTACTAGAAAGTTAGTGACACCTACAGGTCGGATTGCATCAGCAAACATCTGTCCTGGTTCTGGGTCACGTTTTACGGCTTGTCTTCCTGGAGCATCAGAAAATCGAACACTAATGAATTTTTTTTATTTGATCCATGTGCCACAAACTGATCATTTCCTGGAAAAGATGTTGACATCTTATTTCCAGAGTTTCTCAACACAATAGTTTCATAGGCAAATAGAACCATTTTGAGGCATCAAGAGTTTTTCAATTATATTTCTGTTGCTCTATTTGTCTTCTGAATCAATTAAATTATAGGCTTCTAAATTCAACAGTGTACATGAGAGAAATAAAGCAACAAGGGTTGTCTGGAAGAAAAAGCAAATTGTGAACAGTGGGCGGGTACATTACAGGAAGGATCTCTCCAAAGGGATAAGATGACTTAAAATGAGAAGTTTATCTCCTTCAAGCTCATTTTCACATCAAGAGTCACCTGGCCTGTTATTCCAAATTTTTCCAAAACAAAGTATTGGCGACAAGACCCAAGAAAAACAACTTTACAGAATCTGACACCATAAAAAAGTCAAAGTCAATGCTGACTTGAATACAATATGGAATCATTAAGGGGGAACATTATAAACTCACAGTCCTCATTTTTTAAACCTAATTAACTACTGTTGGTTACAATATTAAAATTGTACTTGTCTGCAATGGTTATATTTTGAGATACTTTTACTTTCAAAGGTTTAAAATTATTTTCTAGTAAAATATTTTTAAAAAATCTACTAGTATCAGGGCTTTCCTAATGCATTTTCAAACTAAAGTAAAATTTTATTAATTAAAAAAAATCTGTGCTATATATTTAAAGAGCTATTTTTGATATTTTAAAGTAAAAATGCTTACTTAACTTTATAACATTTTCTTTATACTTTCTAAAGTTTTATTATATTATGCCATCTTTATTGAAAATAAAATATTCTGTAAAGAAATGACAGTATTTTTTAGATGGTACCTATAATAATCATAAACAGAAGATAAAATGTAGCCCTACCAACCTAAGAGTAAATTAAATGAGCCTTTTAGCCTGACCAGGTGGTGGTGCAGTGGATAGAGTATCAACCTGGGATGCTGAGGACCCATGTTCAAAACCCCAAGGTCTCTGGCTTGAGCACTGGCTCATCCAGCTTGAGTGTGGGGTTGCTGACTTAAGTGTGGGGGCATAGACAGGACCCCATGGTCAATGGCTTGAGCGCAAACGTCACTGAATTGATCAATGGCTTGAGCGCAAACGTCACTGAATTGAAATCCAAGGTTGTTGGTTTGAGCCCAGGGTCACTGATTTGAGGCAAGGGGTCACTGGTTCAGCTGAAGCCCCCCAGTCAAGTCACATATGAGAAAGCAATCAATAAACAACTAAGGTGCCACAGCGAGGAGTTGATGCTTCTCATCTCCTTCCCTTCCTGTCTGTCTGTCCCTATCTGTTCCTCTCTCTGTCTCTGTCACAAAAAATAATTAAGTAAATTAGTCTTTCAAAATGCATTAAATGTCAGTTTTGGTGTTTGTGAATGTGTGCATGTTTGTCCATGTGTGTGTCCAGAATATCTGTATTACTTATTAGTACTCGCTGATATATATTATGTGAAGCATCCAGCAACATATTTAACTCTACTCATGAATAACTTTAGGGATATGTTTTTCTTTAAGATAGTTTGACTCACATTTACTCAGAAGAATAATTAGATATTGAAATACCAAGTTAATTTATTGTATGTCCATTATAATCTTTTAGAGATTAATCTACCGAGTAACCTTCATTACCAAAGGCTGGGTGGAAGCATGCATCCATCATCTTTGAAATCAGTACACTGTGGATCCTCACGCATTACTTCTTCTGAAAACGACACAGAAGGAAAGCTAGAGCAGCCTGCGGTTCCTGTTCCTTCCGGTTCCTCCTGACGCACCGGCAAGAAGAAGGCAGACAGTGTTGAGAGAAGGCACATGTGTCAAGAAGCAACTGTAAGCAGTTGAGTTTCTTTCCTGCCGCACTTCCTCTTATTTTGTAAGAACAAAATGCCCAAGTCTGTATGAGCTAGAAGATATAAATTGTGTTATTTCAGAGATTCTGCATTTGCATCAAACGTCCTTATGTTTATTAGCCTTTCATCTGCCATTACACATTATAAGGGTAAATGATAAAAGTCTTTCTAGTAATTAAAAATTTC
This sequence comes from Saccopteryx leptura, assembly GCF_036850995.1. NCBI lineage: Eukaryota > Metazoa > Chordata > Mammalia > Chiroptera > Emballonuridae > Saccopteryx > Saccopteryx leptura. The sequence goes on from NC_089503.1 coordinate 153,960,938, forward strand.
CACCTTACTTAGAACATTATACAGCAGACATAAAAGATGTAACATTAAAAAAGTCAAGAGAGAGACCACAGAAGAAAGGGAAAGCTTCAGAGGTTAGGACATACGTGCAATGTCTTCCTCCTTTTGGAACAAGGGGTGGACCTGTGCGTTCTGCACTGGGTTCTGAATATTTTGGAGCCATCACTGCCAAGTTTCCTGAGGTCCCCGCGAGGACACCACAGTGGCAGACAGGTCGGGGATCCTGCCTTCCGGGCTCCACTGCAGGTTCTCTGACCACTCTCCTGACGCCCCCAGTGTGGCAACAACCCTCCCGGGATTCAGCGGGTCGGGGCCAACTCATTCATACTCGCACCACTGCCCTGGGCTGCCCTGTTTACTTGGGGCCAGCATTTCTTTAAAACATTTTTGTTTTTGTCTTTAAAGTCTTGCTGAGAAAATAGAGCGTTTTCCTTAGCTTGGAGCTCTGCCCAGCCACCGACAGATGGAGAATGTAGTTCATCCCCTCCCAGGTCTGGAAGGCGCTGAGACCCTCCTCCATGACCCCACAGTCTGCAAGGCATTGCTGGTCACTTCCCTGCCTGTCCCTGTACCAGTGACTCTGCTGGTGGTTCTATAGTGTCCTCTTTTATTTCAGGTGTGTGGGGGAGCTTACTATAGAAGCCACAAGCTGAGCTCTATTGTGTTTACAGATTAGCAAAGAAAACAGAAACTGTAAGAGAATCCACTTTCTTACTCAGGTGTCAAGACTAAGACTAATCCGTCTGTATATTGCCCCAAATGCATCTCGTCCCACATTTTTTTTCCATTAATATTTGTGTGTTTATTTAAGTGAACAATAAATAATTTGTGAAAAGTTTTTATTTCTTCTTTGACACACTGGCTTTAAAAAGTCCTCACTGTCACAGATACAGGCTGAAGGCATGGCGCTCGTGCAGCAGAAGCAGGTGCCCTGGGGAGGTGAGCCTTCTAGAGACTGAAATCATCGTGTTTTCAGGAATGACTTAAACTCTTTCTGCTTTATGATTTCCGCCCGATGGTGGGATGCTGCTGGAACATCTGATTTTATGGACTGGCAGGTCAAACCACCTGGTGGTGGGTACCTCAAGCCCCACGGAACCCGTGTGTGTGTGCGGTCTCTGCCCTGCCCATTAGCATCCCAAGAGCCCTCTGAGAGATAACGGTTGCTCTCTGATGTCTCAGTCTCAGGTTGTCCGCTCTTACTTATCTGTCAAGGCTTTCCATGAACCCTACATAGAATCACATCCACTTGGTTGTATGGGCCGTGTGCTCATCAGGTCCAGCCAGCTGATGTGATGAAGTTAGTGGGCCAGTGTGACCCCCTGTGGGACATGAGATAGAATAGACGAATTCCCTAAGGAGTAACTGGACAGGGCTCAGCGTGTCATGCTCTTTCGCAGTAAGGTCCTGATAATGTTTCCATCTCTCTTCCAAGTGAGAGCAAACATCCTCCATCATTCCTTGCTTGTTGGAATAGAGACCACACATTGATCCCATGCCAGGGGTTATGGCGGATTGACCCAGAAAAGAGGCTGCTTCAAAAACAACAGCTCCAAAGAGTTATCCTTGTTTCAGCTTATGACAGTTTATTTTCATCTCCTGAAATCCAGCATTTTTTTTATTAATTTTACTAGGGTGACATCAATAAATCAGGGTATATGTTCAAAGAAAACATGTCCAGGTTATCTTGTCAATCAATTATGTTGCATACCCATCACCCAAAGTCACATTGTCCTCCGTCACCTTCTGTCTAGTTTTTGTGTGCCCCTCCCCCTCCCCCTCTGCTTCTCTCCCCCCCCCCCCCCAACCACCATACTCTTATCAATGTCTCTTAGTCTCGTTTTTATGTCCCACCTATGTATGCAATAATGCAGTTCTTGGTTTTTTCTGATTTACTTATTTCACTTCATATAATGTTATCAAGATCCCACCATTTTGTTGTAAATGATCCGATGTCATCATTTCTTATGGCTGAGTAGTAAGTATTCCATAGTGCATATGTGCCACATCTTCTTTATTCAGTCTTCTATTGAAAGGCTTTTTGGTTGTTTCCATGTCTTGGCCACTATGAACAATGCTGCAATGAACATGGGGCTGCATGTGTCTTTATGTATCAATGTTTCTGAGTTTTGGGGGTATATATCCAGTAGAGGGATGGCTGGGTCATAAGGTAGTTCTATTTGCAGTTTTTTGAGGAACCACCATACTTTCTTCCATAATGGTTGTACTACTTTACATTCCCACCAACAGTGAATGAGGGTTCCTTTTTCTCCACAGCCTCTCCAACATTTACTATTACCACTCTTGTTAATAATAGCTAATCTAATAGGTGTGAGGTGGTATCTCATTGCAGTTTTGATTTGCATTTCTCTAATAACTAAAGAAGATGAGCATCTTTTCATATATCTGTTGGCCATTTGTATTTCTTCCTGGGAGAAGTGTCTGTTCATGTCCTCTTCCCATTTTTTTATTGGATTGTTTGTTTGTTTGTTGTTGAGTTTTATGAGTTCTTAGTATATTTTGGATATTAGGCCCTTATCTGAGCAGATGTTTGAAAATATCATTTCCCATTTAGTTGGCTGTCTGTTTATTTTGTTGTCAGTTTCTCTTGCTGAGCAAAAACTTCTTAGTCTGATGTAGTCTCATTCATTTATTTTTGCCTTCATTTCCCTTGCCTTTGGAGTCAAATTCATAAAATGCTCTTTAAAACCAAGGCCCATGAGTTTAGAGCCTATGTCTTCTTCTATGTACTTTATTGTTTCAGCTTTTATATTTAGGTCTTTGATCCATTTTGAATTAATTTTAGTACAAGGGGACAAACTGTAGTCGATTTTCATTCTTTTGCATGTGGCTTTCCAGTTTTCCCAGCACCATTTGTTGAAGAGGCTTTCTTTTCTCCATTGTGTGTTGTTGGCCCCTTTATCAAAAATTATTTGACCATATATATGTGGTTTTATTTCTGGACTTTCTATTCTGTTCCATTGGTCTGAGTGTCTATTTTTCTGCCAATACCATACTGTTTTGATTGTCGTGGCTCTATAATATAGTTTGAAGTCAGGTATTGTAATGCCCCCAGCTTCATTCTTTTCCTTTAGGATTGCTTTGGCTATTCAAAGTTTTTTATAGTTCCATATAAATCTGATGATTTTTTGTTTCATTTCTTTAAAAAATGTTATTGGAATTTTGATGGGAATTGCATTAAATTTGTATATTGCTTTGGGTAATATAGCAATCTTGATTATATTTATTCTTCCTATCCAAGAACAAGGAATATTCTTCCATCTCATTATATCTTTTTTGATTTCCCTTAACAATGGTTTGTAGTTTTCATTATATAAGTCCTTTACATTCTTTGTTATGTTTATTCCTAGGTATTTTATTTTTTTTGTTGCAATCGTGAAGGGGATTATTCTTTTGAGTTCGTTCTCAAATGTTTCATTGTTGGCATATAGAAAGGCTATGGACTTCTGTATTTTAATTTTGTATCCTGCGACCTTATTGTATTGGTTTATTGTTTCTAGTAGTCTTTTTGTGGATTCTTTGGGATTTTCGATGTATAGGATCATATCATCTGCAAAAAGTGATACCTTTACTTCTTCTTTTCCGATATGGATGCCTTTTATTTCTTTGTCTTGTCTGATTGCTTTGGCTAGAACCTCTAGTACCACATTAAATAGGAGTGGAGAGAGTGGACAACCCTGTCTTATTTCTGATTGAAGGGGAAAGCCATCAGTTTTGTGCCATTTAATATGATGTTAGTTGATGGTTTATCATATATGGCCTTTATCATGTTGAGATATTTTCCTTCTGTACCTATTTTGTTGAGAGTCTTAAACATAAAATTGTGTTGTATTTTATCAAATTCCTTTTCTGCATCTATTGATAAGATCATGTGGTTTTTGTTCTTTGTTTTGTTGATATGGTGTATTACGTTAACCGTTTTACGTATGTTGAACCATCCTTAAGATTCTGGGATGAATCCCACTTGATCATGATGTATTATTGATCATGTTGCTGTATTTGATTTGCTAGTATTTTGTTTAGTATTTTAGCATCTGTATTCATTAGAGATATTGATCTGTAGTTTTCTTTTTTTGTGCCATCCTTGCCTGGTTTTGGTATGAGGGTTATGTTGGCCTCATAAAATGTGCTTGGAAGTATTGCTTCTTCTTCAATTTTTTCGAAGACTTTGAGTAGAATAGGAACCAAGTCTGAATGTTTGATAGAATTTGCTAGTATAACCATCTGGGCCTGGACTTTTATTTTGGGGAGGTTTTTAATAGTTTTTTCTATTTCTTCCCTGCTAATTGGTCTGTTTAGGCTTTCTGCTTCTTGTTGACTCAGTCTAGGAAGGTTGTATTATTCTAGGAATTTATCCATTTTTTCTAGATTGTTGAATTTAGTGGCATACAGTTTTTCATAGTATTCTACAATAATTCTTTGTATATCAATGATGTCCATGGTGATTTCTCCTCTTTCATTTTGGATTTTGTTTATATGAGTTCTTTCTCTTTTTTCCTTGGTAAGTCTTGCCAAGGGTATGTCAATTTTGTTGATCTTTTCAAAGAACCAGCTTCTTGTTCTATTAATTTTTTCTATAGTTTTTCTGTTCTCTATTTTATTTATTTCTGCTCTGATTTTTATTATCTCCTTTCTTTGGCTGGTTTTGGGTTGTCTTTGCTCTTCTTTCTCCAGTTCCTTAAGGTGTGAAGTTAAGTGGTTCACTTGGGCTCTCTCTTGTTTGTTCATATATGCCTGAAGTGATATGAACTTCCCTCTTATCACTGCTTTTGCGGCATCCCATAGATTCTGATATGTCATATTATCATTTTTATTTGTCTGTATATATCTTTTGATCTCTCTGCTTATTCCTTCTTTGACCCATCATTTTTTAAAAGTATGTTGTTTAGTTTCCACATTTTTGTGGGATTTTTTCCCTCTTTTTTGCCATTGAATTCTAGTTTCAAGGCTTTATGATCAGAAAATATGCTTGGTACAACTTTGATTTTTCTGAATTTGCTGATGTTGTTTTTGTGACCCAACATATGGTCAATTCTTGAGAATGATCCATGTACACTGGAGAAAAATGTATACTCTGTCACTTTGGGAAGAAATGTCCTGTAGATGTCTATCATATCCAGGTGCCCTAGTGTTTTGTTTAAGTCCAATATATCTTTATTGATTTTCTGTTTGGATGACCAATCTAGAGCTGTCAGCGGTATATTGAGGTCTCCAAGTATGATTGTATTTTTGTCAGTTTTTGTTTTAAGGTCAATAAGTAGCTCTCTTATTTATTTTGGTGCTCCTTGGTTTGGTGCATATGTATTAAGAATTGTTATGTCTTCTTGATTCAGCATCCCCTTAGTCATCATGAAATGACCATTTTTGTCTCTGAGTACTTTTCCTGTCTTGTAGTCAGCATTATCAGATATGAGTATTGCTACGCCTGCTTTTTTTTTTGGATGTTATTTGCTTGGAGTATTGTTTTTCAGCCTTTCACTTTAAATTTGTTTTTATCCTTGTTGCTTAGATAAGTTTATTGTAGGCAGCATACAGTTGGATTTTCTTTTTTAATCCATTCTGCTACTCTGTGTCTTTTTATTGGTGAGTTTAATCCATTTACATTTAGTGTAATTATTGACACTTGTGAGTTCCCTATTGCCATTTTATACATTGCTTTCTGTTAGTTTTGTGTCTTGTTTGGTTCTTCTCTTTTGATTTCTATCTTTTGTTTCTATTTGGTTGTATTCCATACATCTTTTCTCTGTTGCTATCTTTTTTAAATCATGTGCTTCTGTGGTGGTTTTTTCAATGGTGTTTACCTTTAAGTAATGAAAAGGGTTCCTACCCTGTTCATTGTAGTGCACTATTTTCTGAGTACTTTTGCACTCCATTGTCCTTTGCTACTGTTAATCTCTGTCCTCCCCCCCCCCCCCTTTTTTTTGTTGTCACAGTTTAAATTTGGTTTTATTGTGTTCTTGGTGGAGCTTATACTTGTGGTTTTGTTTTGTTTTGTTCTTTGTATCTGGTTGGAAATCCTCCTTTAGTAATTCCTGGAGTGGGGGTTTCTGATGATAAATTCCCTCATCTTTTCTGTATCTGTGAATGTTTTTATTTCTCCTTCATATTTGAAGGATAACTTGATGTGTATAGTATTCGTGGCTGAAAGTTCCTCTCTTTCAGGATGTTAAATATTGGGGTCCACTCTCTTCTAGCTTGTAGAGTTTCTGTTGAAAAATCTGATGATAATCTAATGGGCCTTTCTTTATATGTTGTATTCTTCTTTTCCCTGGCTGCCTTGAGAATTTTTTCTTTGTCGTTGGTTTGTGCCAATTTCATTATGATGTGCTTTGGAGTAGGTTTGTTGGGATTAAGAAAACTCGGAGTTCTATTTGCTTCTTGAATTTGAGGCTTTAGTTCTTTCCACAGGCTTGGGAAGTTCTCATCTATTATTTGTTTGAATATGTTCTCCATTCCATTTTCTCTCTCTTCTCCCTCTGATATACCTATTATTCTTATGTTATTCTTTTTGATGGAGTCAGACAATTCCTGTAGAGCTTTCTCATTTTTTTAAAATTTTTGAGTCTCTCTCTTGTGCCTCAAGTTGCTTGTCTTCTATTTCACTAATCCTACCTTCTATCTGGCTTGTTCTATTAGCTAAGCTTGTTACCTCATTTTTGAGCTTGTGAATTGAGTTTTTCATCTCTGTTTGATTTTTTTTTTTATAGTTTCAATTTTCTTGGTAATATATTCTTTGTGTTCATTGAGTTGTTTTCTGAGCTCCCTAAATTGCCTTTCTGTGTTTTCTTGTATATCTCTGAGTATTTTACAGATTTCTATTTTAAATTCTCTGTCATTTAGGTCCAAGGTTTCCAATATATTAATTTTTTTCTCCATAGATTTTTCCTCATCTTATCTGTGATACCTCTCTTTCTTTTGTATCCATGATATTCGATTTCCTTTTTCTTAATAACATCTGAGGGTGGTTTTGTTGATAGTATTAATGAGAATTAATAAAGAATAAAAAGTTAAAAGAAATAAAAAAATAAAAAAGAATAAAAAAATAAAAATAAAAAATTATTTCCCCCTCCTTTTTTCCCCTCTCCTCACCTCTCCCTCCTTCTTGAGAAAATATTGTGGTGAACTGTGAATTATCTTGTGCTAAATAGAACAAAAACTACCTATAATGGAGGGCCTGAGTTAGGGAGAAATGATAAAGGGGAAAAAAAGGGGGTATGGACCCACAAAATGCAAAAAAGGAAAAAAATTGGGTCAAGAATAAAATGATTTGCTTTTAGGTGATGGTTGACTAAGAGATATGATGAGAGGAATAAGAGGGAAACAGGAAAAAGGGGAAAAATTTAAAAATTACTATTGTATTTAGTGGAGCAAGAACTAGATAAAATGGAGAGCCAGGGTTGGGAGTACTGCTAGTGAGTTAAAAAAGTGAAGTAAAAAACCCCCAACGTGCCACAAAGAAAAATTTGAGTCCCAAATAAAATAATTTGTTCATTATTGAGGATTGAATGAGAGGAAAAGTAAAGGAGAAAAGAAGAAACTAATATAGAGGGAGAGAAAAAAGAAAGAGGAAAACACAAAAAGAAGAAAAAAGAATAAAAGGAGAGAGATAGAGAGAGAGAGTTAAGGGTTTTGGAGTGCAACCCTCAAAGAGAGAAAGGAAGAAGAAAGAAAAGATAATGGGAGATGTAACACTTATGGGTAGTGTATTTCAAGGAGAGGAGAGAGTAAGACCAGCAGAGAATTAAATGACCAAATTGGAAGAGGAAGAAAATAATCAAGACAAGAAGATAAGAGAAACAAACGAACAAATATAATAAAATCGGATAGGTTATAAAGTCTGTGGATTATTCTTGATTTTGAGAGGTTATCTTCTTGCTTTTTCTTTCCTCTCCCTCTTCCTGGTCGGTGACTCTGTACCCCGGCTTCTGCCCCTGTGGCATGCTTAGGTAGAGGTTTGCAGTTGATAAGTCTCTATGGCGATGTCATATATTGGGCTTCAGTCTCGTTGGCAGTTGAGGCTCATTAGCACTTGCAGGCTCCGCCAATGAGAGAGTCCGTGTTCCTGGAGCCTCTCTCCTAGTCTTTCCTTCCTGAATTAGTAGCCTGATGATCCAGCTATGGGGTTGCTGCTGCCTCTGCCTTCGCGTTTAGTGTGGAACTTCTGGAGGCTCGAAGGTTAGATTTTTCTGTCTCTGGTTGAAGATCTTGTTGAATTTTGGGGGAGATTTATTGGTATTGCTCCTTACGGTGCCATTTCTCTGACTCCACATTTTTTTTTAAGCAGTTCTTTTTTTTTATACTGATTTATTGGTGCTATATTCATATTAATGGTATTACATCTTTCTGGAGGATACTCTGTCCATATTTTTCCCTGATCTGTTTTGTATTTGTTTTGTGAAGCCTGTCATCATGTACAAATTTTGTTTTAAATTTAACATAGTGAAAATTTCAGTCTTTCTTCTGAATTCTTAAATTTTATACACACCAAGGCCTTTTCTATCCCGAAAATAATTTGCGAATTTTTGATGGCTTTTACACAATTTTATAGTTTTATCTTTAGAATGTTAATCAATTTGGAATTTATTGTTTAATATGATGGGTAAGATAGGAATTTAAATTTTCTATAAAAATGGATAACACACATTGACCTCAGATTTATTGAATTAGCTTTCTCTTCTTCACTATTTAAAAATACTGCATTTGGCCCTGGCCAGTTGGCTCAGTGGTAGAGTGTCGGCCTGGCATGCAGGAGTCCCAGGTTTGATTTCTGGCCAGGGCACACAGGAGAAGCGCCCATCTGCTTCTCTACCCCTCCCCCTCTCCTTCCTCTCTATCTCTCTGTTCCCCTTCCGCAGCCAAGGCTCCATTGGAGCAGCAATTACCTGTGTGCTGAGGATGTCTCTGTGGCCTCTGATTCAGGTGCTGGAATGGCTCTGGTTGCAACAGAGCAACACCCCACAGGCAGAGCATCGCCCCCTGGTGGGCATGCTGGGTGGATCCCGGTTGGGCGCATGCGGGAGTCTGTCTGACTGCCTCTCATTTCCAACTTCGGAGAAATACAAAAAAGAAAAATAAATAAAAAAAATAAAAATACTGCTTTTGCTGTATACCAGATTCTCATGAATCTGCATATCTTTTTTTTTGTTTCAACATTCTTCACTAGACTGTCTTTTCATGTACTAACATATTGCACTGTAACTCTTTGACCTGCATTTTTTTCAGGTTTAGTTACTTTTTGAATGATTTTCTTGTTGATTTCCTTCATTTCCTCTGTTCTCTCTCTGTGTGTTATGTGGATGGTGGGCCTCCTGACTCATCACTTAGTATTTATTGCCTTTTTTCTCTTCTTATGGCCATCTTTTCATCCTGCTCTGCTTCATCCAGGATCTTTGTCAGCTTTATTTTCAAAAACTTCTCTCATTTCTTCTCTTGAAAGGGGTTAAGTCACAGTAATTCTTGAAAGGGGTTAAGTCACTACAGATAGCTAGAAACTTAGTTCACAAACTTTAATCTTTACTTTGTTGCCTAAAGAACACCACGACCCCTGCTGTTATGGAGACAACAGCAAGGATGCCAGATAGACCTGAGCTGGCATCAGAAGGACAGTTCACGAGGGCCTTCCAGTGGACCTGTCTCATACCTCCTGTTTACTGCTGTGTGACTAGCTGCACTCTCTATGATAAATCATTTACTTCCCAATATATATATACAGGCCAGTCAGCCGAGACTGTTAAGGCAGGCCTTGGGTGCATTGAGGCCTCTTGCTTTCTCAGATTGCTGGCAATTTGATTAAAGACACTCATATTCCATTTGGTTCTCATCTCTGTGAATGGCTTTGAGGCGATGGGCACCTTGGCCCCTAGCTTGTTCTGGTAACGCTATCATGTTTTAAAATCTGAATTCCTTTCTCTTTCCTAAATGTTTCTTTTCATAATAGTGTGCCCTTTGGTTTTTTTTTTTTTTCATAAATGTAATAACATCTCTCAATCTGAAGGCTTTTTAATGCTACATTTTGATTGAAATTTCTTCTGTATATATTTTATTTATAAATGATCTTTCTTCTGTTTTGTTTTTTTTGTGTGTTTGGCAATCTTTAGTTGTTTTTTCTTGTTTAAGATTACAGGGATTAAAAGTTTATTTTAATCACTCTAAGCACATGTGTAGTACTTTTTTTTTTACTTCGGGCTTCACTTGGATATTATTTTAAATAATTTGTTTTTGGAGACCCTTGGTCTTGTAATATACAGCTGAGAATGTTTTTCCAGTCTCCTGTCTGGAGAGTAAAGGTCGTACCCATTGGTAAAAGGTTCTCAGAAGTTAGCTTGCAGTGTTTGTAGACACTGATCTTCCTATTTCCAGTAAAGTACTGTTATGGCCGGCTCTGTGGGGGCAGAACCAACTTGTATAGTCACGCTGAGCCCTGAGAAAGGCCCCATGTTTGGTTTAATTCTCTGCTCTAGTCATCTTGAAATGAGTACATTTTGAACAACGGACCTGCATTTTAATTTTAAGTTTGCTCTGGGCCCCACAAACCATATATTTATTCCTGGGTATCTACACCTCCACATCTGCAGATCCAAGAACAAGGCCCTCTGTTTTGCCCCCTCCAGTTTTCTTTGAGAGTGGTAGAGGGACATTTGCCAACTACATACAATCCAGGTGGGGACCCAGGGATATACCTGTTTCTGACTGACTTTGCACAATTTTCTACACTGCCTTTCCTTCTCCTTCCCTCGCCCTCAGAAAGGAGCTGTGCCTCCGTCTTACTTTCCAGGACACCAGGGTCGCAGCATGAGGGCTGCTGACTTTACCACTCCTGCATGTGGCTGGCCACTAAACCTAGACTTTCTGTTCATAAGCGATCTTTTTTATTCCTCCACCAAGGAGGTTGTTCTCTATTAACAACAGGGTAGGGCGTCCCCTTGAATGTTAAGCTTGAATTGTGCATTAATCACCTTAATTACCTCTTTGAAGTTTCATTTGGCGGATCACCCTGCTCCTAGTGTGCATCTCTATGTGATAAAGGTGCTGGGCTGGTGAGCCTGGGCCTGCCTGGTGATCACATACCATCTCAGTTTCCCCAGTGAGCTCTGTGCCTCGTCCCATCAGAGTGACTGGCGGCATTCTTGCTGAACCCCAGTGCACAGCAAGGCAGAGCCCAAACTGATGCATTGTGCACAAAACTGTCTCAAGAAAAAGATATCACTTCTGTGAAATCTATAATAAAAATAAAAGTAATAACAAAAATTACTGGAACAAATATTCTCATATTTTATTGTATAGTTTGTAATACCTCTAAAACATTTATTTTTACTTTTACAACACTGACAGATAGGTATTATTTCCCATTATGTAAGAAAGGAAAGGGAAGCGTGGAGTCATTATTCTCAAGGTCACAAAAAGATGAGGTGGTATTGTTCAAAAATAGAAGGCTTTTTTATTTTCCCCTTTCAAATAATGGTTAATCTGACTACATAACAAATAACTTTTGGTGATAATGTCAAGGCAAAAAGTACAAGGGGATAAGTTATTAAAACTAAGTAGACTGTGACAAATGGTCCAGGCAGTTCTGATTTCCCCTGAGGCCTCTTTCCTTGGCCTGTAGGTGGCTGTCTTCCCTGTGTCCTCATGTGGCCTTTCCTCTATGTGCTCACATCTGTGGTGTCTCTTTTTCTTCTTATTAGGACTCCATATTGGATTAGGTCCAAAATAAGTCATATTAGATTCTAGGTCTATCTATATGACCTCATTTAACATTAAGCACCCTGTTAAAGATCTTATCTCTATGTACAGTTCATTCTAAGGTGCTGGGGGTTAGAGCATCCCAACATATGAATTTGGGGGAAACACGATTCACTCCACAACAACTTCGATCTGCCAAAGGCATCCTTCTCCTTCCCTATCAACTTACCTCAGGTGTTAAGTGACAATAGGGTATCAAGATTTGGTCTTTTAGCCTGACAGGTGGTGGCGCGATGGATAGAACACTAACCTGGAATGCTGAGGTTACTGGCCAGAGCACGGGCCTGTCGGCTTGAGTACAGGGTCACTGTCTTGAGAGGTAAATCATTGACATGATCCCAAAGGTCACCAGCTTGAGCCCAAAGGTCACTGGCTTGACCAAAGGAATATTGGTGAGGTCCAATCCCTGGTCAGGGCACATATGAGAAGCAGTCAATGCACAATTAAAGTGGAAGCAACTACAGTACAAGTTAATGTTTTTCCTCTCTCTCCTTCCTCTCTCTCTCCCTTCCTGTCTATCTCTCTCTTTAAAAAAAAAAATAGTTGGTCTCTTACTATTCACCTTCATGTTGAGATGCCCAGTGGTTGGCTCAGTCACAGTTCCGGGGAAGTCCCACAGCAGAAGGTCTGAATACTGTACCTTTAAGCCATTTTGAAACTGGGTGCCTAGCAACAATCTGTCTCTGTACTGAAGGGACGGCAAAACACAAAACTGGATTGTAATGGACCTCAACTAAGTGTATCCTTATCTTCCTCACAGAAAGACCCTCACAACATTTACAGCATGCCATCTGACATGTGGATATGCGTGATACATGGGAAGCTGGAACAGAAATTAATGTCACAGTAAGGAGATTCAGTTAAAATAGCTTAATTTAGCAAATTTTACAAACAACATATGGAAAGTGAGCCTATGATTAGCTCCAGTCCCAGGGCCTTAGAATGCATCTGTCCAAGATAAAGACCCAACTTCCCCTTTTAATGAGACAATCCCTTTCCTGGGGTTGGATGGGGTGTTGTCTGCAGTAGAAATGAGCAGACAGTGTATTAAGTGGGAGGTGGGGAACACACATCTGCTTTTGTTTCAAAGAATAAATATGAAGAAAGATTGTCTGTCAATGATAGGGAGGACTGAAGTGTGCATACATGTGACATTTTCAGGACTTCTTATCATATTTTGAAAACCCTTCTATATTTGGGACAATTTTCACATTATGAATCTTCCTTAGTTGTAGAGGTCAGAACTCAAACACCCAGCCTCCTGTGTAGGTAGGACTCAGGCATGGGCCCTAGCCCTCCGCACTCCTGGGTGAGCGAGTGATTCAGAGATGAGCAGAGCAGCACCCCCATTTGGCTGGTGTGGGTGGTGGCAGGACTCCCAAGAGCAAGTTTCTGACGCAGAGGCAGCATCGGGGATGGAGGAAGTAGTGGATGTGAGGCGTTGTGTCCTTGACGTTTCTGGTTCGATGGAGTTGGAATCCGTGGGCTCCATGGAGGGCCAGTGTACTGCCTGGGTTCTGGTGTTCCAGGAAGTCTAGTCCTGAGTCTATTTCTTCAACAATCCCAATAACCTTTAACAGATTTTTTTTCCTGGTTAAACTAGTCAGGTTGGATTTTGTTGTCTGCAACATTTGCACATCACATATCAACATATAAGTAAATTCTTATTCTGATTTATAATAAAGAGAAAACAAACTGTAAGTGCATGCTGTTTTTCAGCTGTCAGATTGACGAAGATCCTGAATTTGACTAGTTGGCATTAACATAGGGAAATAGGTCTGTCTCCTCATTGTTGGTGAGAATGTTAACAAATACAACTTCAAGGGAAACAATGGGACAGTACCTATTAAAGTTTAAACACAAATAGCTTTTTTAAAAATTAAATTTATTAGGGTGAGATTGGTCAACAAAATTATACATACAGGTTTCAAGTGTATAATTCTATAAGATATCATCTGTGTATTCTGTTGTGTGTTCACCAATCAAAGTCAAATCTCCTTCCATCACTACACATTTGATCCCCTGTACCCTCGACTCCCCCAATCTACTTCCCCTCTGGTAGCCACCATACTCTTTATAAGTTTTTGTTTGTTTTTCTTGTCTGTTCAATTGTTGCTTTCAGATTTATACTCCATATATGAGAGAAATTACATGTTTTTTTTTTTCTGTCTAACTTATTTCATTTAGAATTATATTCTCAAGGTCCATCCATGTTGTCACAAATGGCAGTAGCATCATTTCTCCTGGCTGAGTAGTATTCCATTGTATCCTGTATATGAACCACATCTTTATCCAGTTGTCTATCAGAGGACACTTCAGTTGTTTCCATGTCCTGGCCACTGTGAATAATGCTGCAAGGGTGCATTTATCTTTGTAAATAACATGTTTTTATTTGGGGGGGGTAGATACCCAGAAGAGGGGTTGCTGAGCCACATAGTAAATATATTCTTAATTTTCTTGAGGACCTTCCATGCTGTTTTCCAGAATGTTGTACCAGTTCACATTCCCACCAGCAGTGAATGAGGGTTCCTTTCTCTCCACAGCCTCCTCAACATGTGTTATTACCTGTCTCACTGATAACAGCCATTCTAACAGGTGTGAGGTGGTATCTTATTATCTTTTGATGAAGAAAATATTATTTCCATGATTATATGCACCATATATACTCTTGTATGAACCATTCAAGAAATGTACAAAATTAATTTCTGAAATGTTTGTAAATGGAAAGGGTTGCAACAAATTAAATGCAGCCAATGGAAACCTGGGGAATGCCTGGTTGAACAGCCACAGATTGGAATCATATTTAGCTATTCAAAGGCAAAATCTCTATAGCGGGGAAGTAGATACGTTGTTGAAGTAGAAAAGCTTGGTGTGGGACAGGGCACACAGAATGCCACCATCTGTGTGAACGTGGTGGGCATCCCAAAACATTTTGCCTTAATTGGCAATATCTCTGAAAAGGAGCAGCAACCAATAAAAACACATTATCTCTGGTAAAGGGGGTCGGTGGGGGACACTCTGGGAGATGGTGACCTTTTTTTTCCCCCTGGAAGTGGAAGCTGGGGAGAGGCATACAGACAGACTCCTGCATGCACTGGACCGGGATCCACCCAGCATGCCCACCAGGAGGCGATGTTCTGCCCATCTGGGGCGTTGTTCTGTTACAACCGGAGCCATTCTAGTGCCTGAGACGGAGGCCATGAAGCTGTCCTCAGTGCCAGGGCCAACTTGGGTCCAACGGAGCCTTGGCTGCAGGAGGGGAAGAGAGAGACGGAGGGAAAGGAGAGGGGGAAGGGAGGAGAAGCAGATGGGTGCTTCTCCTGTGTGCCCTGGCCAGGAATTGAACCCAGGAGTTCCACACGCTGGGCTGATGCTCTACCACTGAGCCAACTGGACAGGGACGAGATGGTGACTTATCAAAGAAGACTGATTTGTAGCTTTTGAGTTTCATTCTTCCATCTGCGTCTGCAACATGTGTGCTTGGGGTACCTTGGCACACATGCTGGCCAGACGCTGTTCAGCATTCCCAGAGCTGAATGACAGCCATAAAAACATGATTACAGCACAAACACACATGCACCAAGAGCTGGGATAAGGGTGCATGCAGATGCTGTGGGAACCAGTGTAGAAGCTTTGAAAGAAGGGCAATCAGAGAGAATTTGCTGGTGAAAAGGGAGTACAGAGACTCCCTTGAGAATCAGGAGCAGCGTTAAAGGTAATGCTATTTTAAATCTTGAAAGAGAAAAGGGAAGGAAGGGGGGGGGGGGGGGGAGAAAAAGAAAATAATCAGAGGCGAAGCCAAGGAAGCACCCCAGACAGCTGATTTGGGGGAAACTGCAAGTATTCAGGATGAACAGGCTTTGGGCGGGGAAGCTGTTGACAGGTAAGTTAGAGTTATTTAAAGCCCAGATCATGAAAGACCTTTCCTATTGCATATCGTCTCACAGCAAAGACAAGTCATTAAGTTAGGACACAGGAGAATCCCCTATGCAGACAGAAAGCTCGGGTTCCAAGGCACAGTGTGAGGCTTCTATTGAAACGAAGGCAGGCACAGGAATTCCTGGCACAGGTAGGAGTGCATTCAGCTGCCATTTATTAGAAGTCCAGACACCTGTGCTGTAACTAACAGCTATTACTGTGTCACACAGGACTGGGGGTGGGCGTCTGCCAGGGCTGTTGCAGCAGCTCAGCGAGGTCACCAAGAACCCAGCTGGCCTTGTTCTCTTTTTTTTTTTTTTTTTTTTTTTGCTACTCTTGGAAAAATCTGCTGATCACCCACCACATGATTGCACACTTGTCACTGCCAATGCGGGCACCAAGATTGTATTCAAGATAGAAAGAGCAGTGTGGGGTAAAATCTTTCCTTCTTTCAGGCTCTTTATCTCTGATGAAAGAAGCTTTTTATAGCAGTTTCGCTCTTTTATCTCATTATCTATGCTCCTCCTTGGACGGACCATTGTTGCAAAGAACAGTATTATATTCATTGGCTTAAGCCAATTATGACTTATTTCCTGGGGTGTGGTAGAAGACTTCTATTCCTGAGATCAACGGAGCTCCATACATTACTTAAAAAGCTTAATTAAAAAATATGATTCTATACATATACAGTATATGGGCATGTATATACATGTACACACATGTAAATGATTCTTTTTTTAAAATATTTTATTTATTGATTTTTAGAGAGAGGGGATAGAGAGAGAGAAGGGGGAGGAGCAGGAAGCATCAACTCTCATATGTGCCTTGACCAGGCAAGCCCAAGGTTTCAAACCGGCAACCTCAGTGTTCCAGGTTGACGCTTTATCCCACTGCGCCACCACAGGTCAGGTGAATGATTCTTTTTTTTTTTTTTTTTTTTTTTTAACAGAGTCAGAGAGAGAGTCAGAGAGAGGGATAGACAGACAGGAACGGAGAGATGAGAAGCATCAATCATTAGTTTTTCATTGCGCGTTGCAACACTTTAATTGTTCATTGATTGCTTTCTCATATGTGCCTTGACCGTGGGCCTTCAGCAGACCAACTAACCCCTTGCTCGAGCCTGCGACCTTGGGTCCAAGCTGGTGAGCCTTGCTCAAACCAGATGAGCCCGCGCTCAAGCTGGCGACCTCAGGGTCTCGAACCTGGGTCTTCCGCATCCCAGTCCGACGCTCTATCCACTGCACCACCGCCCAGTCAGGCCAAATGATTCTTTATATACACTCAATGTATGTATGTATGTATGTATGTATGTATGTATGTATATGTATATATAATAATATATATTTTTTCTTCCTTCCACAGAAAGAGAGCAAATGACTATGAATTGGTCATAGGTCCCAATTTAGAAAGGGCACAACGTTCCTAGTAGCTCTGGAACATTTTATTCATTCTTTTTTTTTTGTATTTTTTCTGAAGTTGGAAACGGGGAGGCAGTCAGACAGACTCCCGCATGCGCCTGACCAGGATCCACCTGGCACGCCCACCAGGGGGCGATGCTCTGCCCGTGGGGTGTTGCTCTGTTGCAACCAGAGCCATTCTAGCGCCTGGGGCAGAGGCCACAGAGCCATCCTCAGCACCTGGGCCAACTTTGCTCCAATGGAGCCTCGGCTGCGGGAGGGGAAGAGAGAGACAGAGAGGAAGGAGAGGGGGAGGGGTGGAGAAGCAGATGGGCGCCTCTCCTGTGTGCCCTGGCCGGGAATCGAACCTGGGACTTCTGCATGCCAGGCCAATGCTCTACCACTGATCCAACTGGCCAGGGCCTCATTCTTTTTAATATCTAGAGATGACTATAGTATTTTATGCTTTTTACTTCCATATCCACTCCTGACCTTGTTTAAGTACAGAATTATTTTCTTACAATGTGACTAGACTCACATCTGACAGGCCTCTTGTATTCGTTTTTTTATTGCTGCACAACATATTCCCACAATTAGTTGTTCAACACAAATTTATGATCTCACAGATTACATGGGTCAGAAACCCTAGGCTGCAGTCAAGATGTTGTCTGGGGCTGCCTCTGAGGCTTGGGGGTTTCTTCCAGACTCACTGATTGTTGGCAGAATTCAGTTCCTTGGGGTTGCAGGACTGACGTGCTCAGTTCCCAAAGGTTGCTGCTTCTCTCCACAGGCAGTTAGTTCACAATTTGGCTGTTTGTCTCTTCCAAATAAGCATGACGGCATCTTTCTCGCCAGGAGTCTTATCAAATGTTATCTGATAAAGGTAGTGACTACTTCATCATATTCACAAGTCTGCCCACTTTTAAGAGGAGCCAGGGCATGCAACCACAGTGGAAGGAATCTTGGCGCTACTGCAGAATTTGCCTGCCATATCCCATGACTTGTATTTGTACCTCTGGGGTTTTCTTTGTTCATTTTCTACTAATTGTCAGTAAAAATTTCTCTCCTTTATTTTTAGTACAGATATACTACTGTCTGATATAGTTTTTCTCCAAAAAATTTTAAAAAAAGCATATTAGACCTTAGTTTGTTAGAGTGTCATCCTGATACACTAAGATAGTGGGTTCAAACCCCAGTTAGGGCATGTATAAGAATCAACCAACGAATGCATAAATAAGTAGAACAACAAATCAATGTTTCTCTTTCTCTTCCTTCCTCTTTCCTATTCTCTTTCTCTAAAATTAATCAATAAATATATTTTTTAAAATAAAATATCATTATATTCAATAAGAGATAACTTATATCCACATTCTTATTCTTATTTCAGACCTTTCCAGGAAACTGTCACACACTTTTTATTCAATGACAACTTATATCTTAAAAGAAATACAGGTAAAATTGTATAGCATTATTTTATAAACATGAGTTATAAAAAAATGTTTTCCTTACTCTAATTTTCAAGTAAGCAGAAACAAGCAGAGTGAAGGGACAGAGGTGGAGGAGGGCAAAGGGATGAATGGAGATGGAAGCAGACCTGTCTCAGGGTGGTGAGCACACAATACAGTGTACAGAGGATGTATTATAGGACTGTACCCCTGAAACCTATGTAATTTTATTAACCAATATCACCCCAATAAATTCAATAAAAACATTTCAAAAGAGCAGAGCACACTAAAGGTACTATGTTAAGGCACTGCAGGAAATATAAAGAATTATAGAATTATTTGCAGGTACTGAAAAGCGTTGTAATGTAGCTTGGAGAGATGATGGAATCACAGACCCTGACTACCAATAAAATATTGAAACGGAAATTTAAGCCAAGAATGAAGGCCAAGTCACAAGTCCATACATTATTCATTGTCAGATTAATTCTACAGACAGTATGAGTTCAGAGGAGAGTGTCTGGATTATTGATTTTTGTGGCGATGTTACCCCCAAATTCTGTGGCTTAAACGACAGCAGTGCCATTGTCCCTCAGAGCTGAGAGGCCCGAGCAGAGGCCAGGCAATGCTACCTGCTCTCCACGGCACCTACAAGCTGCCAGGAGGGTCCCACACAAATGTAGCGCCCTCCTGCTCCTGGGCTGCTTGGTCCCCATGACAACGCATTGTTCTGAGGCCTCCACACAGTCTGGGCTTCTCGCAGCAGGGGAGGAGAAAGGAAGTGGACACGCTTGTGGTTTGGATCCAGAAACTGACATAGTGTTACTTCAGTAATATTTATATGTCACAGACCCCACCCAGCCAAGGCGAGGACACACACCCTCCTTCCTCCTCAACACCTCGTGATGAGGAGAGCTTCAATGCATTTAGGCCATACTAAATTCACCATGGAGCATGGAGGGAGGTCAGTGTGGCCCAGAATGGTCAGAAAATGCCACAAAGGGAAGGATGATTTGAAAGGATATAGAGCATTTGAAAAAAGTGGAGTGAGAATGTGGTGAAACACACCGATATACAAATATAGAAAGAAGCAGTGGGAAAAAGATTTCCAAATGGCTTAGCAAGGCAAGAATTCTTTTTCAACTTGCTTTGCTCTAACAACAAAAAGTGACCTTCGCAATTAGCCTCAACTTGGGCAAGTTATGTTTTTCTGTGAATAAAAAGGCCAATGCGACTAAAAAGATAATTTTCTGTTATGTGAGGTCAGCTTCTGTGAAGAAAGGTGAATTTGAGCTGAAGGATTCTACAGGGCTTATTGGGGAAGGCCCATTTCAGTAACACTCTTCAAAGGTGTTGGGAAATGTTTGCAGTTAGTCCTATAACAGGAAGCAGGCAGGTAGCAAAGGGCTGTGCTTTAGCAACCCATGGTTAGGCACTGTGGGGTTAGCACGTTGGGCCAAGGTCCTGAGACAGCTGTAACTTTAAATGCTTAGTCCTTCTGGATCTCTCATAAGTCTTTGTTTAGAAAGCCTTAATCATTATAACCGTTATCTTCTGACTGAGAAGAGGCTTTTCTTTGAGTGGGAGCTCGTAGATAAATATCTCTAGATGAGTAATCACTGGCGTGTATGAGCTCTGTGCGGTACAGGCAGCCCACTCCGGAACACTGCCTGACACTTGGTAGACATTTACTATTGCTTAGTGAACTGTATTACACAGAGTGTCTCAGCACCAATTTAAATAACATGCATCCCTTCTCACAGGTTTGCCCATATAATCATAAACCAGACACCAGAGACTATCTTAGTAATATATACCAATTAAAACTTAGTCAGTCCTGCCTGGAGTGAGCACACCTGTTGTGTACCACTTCAGTTTTTAAAATGTTTATGTAACATTTTCTTTTAATCCTCTTCTTATTATTTTTTTTTTGGACATGGATATATTTTGAATTTATGAATATCAAGCCTGACTTCCAAAAAAACAAAGGGGGAGAAAACAAAGTTCATGAGAAATATCGGCCGGATATATCGCTCAGTCGGTTGGAGTGTCCTCCCAAAGCTCAGAGGATCCCGGTTCGATCCCTAGTCAGGGCATATACAAGAACAACTCGATGCTCCTGTCTCTCTGTCTCTCTCTGCCTCTCTCATAGAACTAAATAAATAAATATCCCCCTCCCCCCATTGATTTGAGAGAGAGCAAGGAAGAGAGAGAGAGAGAGAAACATCAGCTTGTCAGTTTGACCTAGTTGTTCCATGTAGTTGTGTACTCATTGATTGCTTCTCTCAAGTGTGGAAATTGAATCCCCAGCATGGGTATGTCCAGACGATGCTTAATCCACTGAACCACCTGGCCAGGTCTAAAATTTTTTTATTGACTTATTTTAGAGACAGAGGATGGGAGGGAGAGAATGATTTGTTGTTCCCACCAATTCAAGCTTCATTGGTTGATTCTCTTTTGTGCCCTGACTGTAATCAATCAGCAACCAGGCTGTATTGGGACCACCCTCAGCTACCTGGCTAGAGCCTAAAACCTACATCTTTTAATGTGTTATCTCATCCTGGGGGGAAAAAAAGACTAGAATTTACTAGTCTTTTATGTTATAATGGATATTCTTCCTCCCCTCTCTGATAAAGCCATAGCTTTTAGTTGTTTTAATTGATTTGGTCTGGAGCACTGAAAATTCCAAGCCACATAAACAGCACTACAGTGTCCAGCCTGGCGCAGCTCAACAGCTGCAGAGTTTACAGTAACTATTTTTGGTAGTTTTTGTTTCTGGAGTGAGCTCTAGGTGGCTCCTCAACACCTGTTAGGCTAAGCAAACAAAAAGAAAGAAAAATTAAACACACTTTAAGTCCTTGGGACTCCTCATCTGGAAAGAACTGGCTGAGCCTTCAGGGACCAGAGAGGAGGCGGTATGCAGTGGGCACCAGCAGGGACAGAGATTCGTCCGGGATGCAGGGCAGCTAGACAGCGGCTCTACCAGTGGAAACTGAAGTCTCTTTAATACCCCCGGGATGTGGGTTATTAAGAAAAGTGTTCTCCATCCTCCCATCTGTTCCATCAAAGCAAATATGTGAACCTGCTTCAAACGAACTGCAAAGAACAGCCTGCAGATATTATGGATAAGGATATGGTATCGATGAATTTTCAGCCTCTCCCCCAGTAGACAGACATCACCTGCCGTAGGTCGCCCCCAGACCTGCCACGCCCCACGGGAGGGAGCGGGAGGGGCGGCGCCGACCAGGGGCCACCGCACATCCGGGAGCGTCGGCAGCGATCGGGCCGCGCGCCGCGCAATTAACGGAGGGCCGGGCACAGCCGTGGGTCGGCTGCGGGTGCGGCGAGGGCGACCCGGGGAGGAGGGCAGAGCGCCGGCCCCTCCCATTCCGCCTTGACTCGCATGTCGGTTCCTGAGACTGGCATCGAGCGCCAGGCCGCCGGCGAGTGTGCACAGTTCTTCCAGGCGCGGGAGGTGGTGCGCCGAGGACCCAGAGGGCCCGCCGGCACCATGTGCGCCCTCCTCGGCCTGCGGGGGCCGCGGGCGCCGCCGCCCCAGCCGCTGCTGCTCCTGTGCCTGCTGGCCGCGGCGCGCCCAGGCCGGCCGGACGGCCAGTCCCCAGGTGCGATGGATGCGGGAGTCGGCGGGGAGGTCGTCTCGGCGGGCGGGGGTGGGGGGGGGCAGGGCCAGCGCGCGGGCACCGTGTTGGGGAGGGGTGCTTGGTGGCTAGCGGCGCAGGGGGACAGCGGCGGCCGCTGCCTCGCATTGGCCACGCTTCAGTTATCTAACCCGGAGCAGGGGACTGAGACGGCTCAGGTGCCATCGCTCGGGGTGGGGTGGGGTGGGGGGGACGGCTGAGTCTGGAACCTGCAGTGCCCGGCGTTCGAGGACGTTGGCAGTAGGGCAGCGTCTCAGGGTTCTTAAGGAGAGGACGTTAGGATGTCGGGGTGCGGCCCGGCCTCTGCGAAAGTGGCAGCATTCTGAAAGCCACCTCCACCAAGGCCACCTCCCTTCACTGGAATGGATGGTAAGGCTGAAATAGTGCCTACGCTCTCCCTGGGGGCGGGCTGACTTTGAGGATGGGAAACAAGGTAACAACCAAACAAAGCCACAACTCATTGGAATGTGTGCGTGAGAGAGAGAAAGAGAGAGAGAGAGAGAGAGAGGGAATTCTTTTACACCATGGTCTTGGACAGTGAAGCTTTTTGTGCTTGTTGTTTTGGTAAAGACACTTTGTGAACATTACACTGAGAGAAATAAGTAACTCAGGCCAAGAACTGTATGACTTCACACATAGGTGGGATATAAAACCGAGACCCATGGACATAGATAAAAGCAAAGTGGTTACCAGGAGGAGGGGAGTAAAGAGGAACACCAGTATATACTGCTCACAAAAATTGGGGATATTTCAAAATGAATATGAAGCTATCAAATATCCCCTAATTTTTGTGAGCTGCATATATCCCACGTAGGTGGGATATAAAACTGAGATTCGTGGACATAGATAAAAGTGAAATGGTTACCCGAGGAAGGAGGTGGGGTCAGGGGAATTAAGAAGGACAAATGTATGTGAGGGAAAATGATCTGAGTTTGGGTGATGGGCACACAATTCAATCAACAGTTCAAATGCTATAGAGATGTTCACTTGAAACCTAGATACTTTTTAAAAAAATTATTTATTTATTTATTCATTTTTAGAAAGGAGAGAGAGAGGGAGAGAGAGAGAGACAGAGAGAGAAGAGAGAGACAGAAGGAGGGAGGAGCTGGAAGCATCAACTCCCATATATGCCTTAACCAGGCAAGCCCAGGGTTTTGAACCAGCGACCTCAGCATTTCCAGGTCGACGCTTTATCCACTGCACCACCACAAGTCAGGCGAAACCTAGATACTCTTAATGACCAATGTCACGCCCACTATTACATTTAATAAAAAAAAAAAGACACTTTAAAAGAGGGATTTGGGGGCAAAACATTCTCAAAACCAATACTAAATTTGCCATTTTTGGCTTCACATATTTGTAGTTATTTTTTACACTGAAAATATTTCATCTAACTTATTCTCTAATGTACTCTCCTGTGTCACAAATTTCAGTGTTAGCAGCCTATTATGCTAACAGACCGCCTCTCAAGTTGCTGTATATTGTCTGTCAGTTAACTAAAATCAGGGTTACCCTATGCAGGGTTTTCAGCTTTTTATAGGAATTCATTTTTATGGGCTTATAGTAGCTTTTTCATAATATACTGTAAAGATGGAAAGAGCATCAAAGGATTTGATTATTCATTTTTAAACAAATACCCTTCAAATAACCTAGTTGTCCACAAGTTGGACAGAACAATTTGATTTGCTTCAGTTTCTAAACTCATGTCTCTTTTTCATTCAGACCACCTATAAAGGATTGTCAAGGACATTTTCCCCTTGAGGTTGTCCTTGATTCTTCTGTTCCTGAACCACCCTTCATGCACCCCAGATTACTGCCCTTATGAGGACCAATGTGTTCTGGGTTAGTCTCAGAACTTGGGTGCCTGATGTGGCTACCTGTTGGAATTACTAGGGAACTTGAAAGTACTTCTTGGATCCCGTCCTCACAAGTTCCCATTCAGCTGGCCTGGGATGCAGCCTGGACCTCAGGAGCTTTTCAAATCCTCTGTGATTTTCATCATGTGACTGAAGTGGGTGGAAAGCCACTGCTTTACAAGGATGTGGCCTAGAGGGTGCACTGTTGGGGAGTCGTTTATTCCATTGGCACCAGGGAGTCAGGTGTCAGCGGACGTTCAGAGTAGACCTCTCAAAAGCAACACAAGAAGGTGGAGCAAATTAGCAGAAACAGTACATATATGTTTTGGCAAATGTCTGTACTTGTATACAGTGTCAGTGACATGTGTTCAGCCTCTCTTCTGCCAAAATGATGGAGGCACGTGCCATATAAATGGCATGGAATTAGCATATAATTTTAATGAAGAATTAAGTAAACACTGTCAGGCAGCCTCATCTGGTTTCATAGACTCTGTATTCAGTCTCTGTGAAATTCAGTTTCCTCTTTGCTCAAGGTCATGATGAAGTTTACTGTTAGTTTATGCTTTGAACGACTTTGATACCTAGGTGTTATATACACCAGCCATTTTGGGC
The DNA here is from genome assembly GCF_036850995.1 of Saccopteryx leptura. Lineage (NCBI taxonomy): Eukaryota > Metazoa > Chordata > Mammalia > Chiroptera > Emballonuridae > Saccopteryx > Saccopteryx leptura. The sequence continues at coordinate 153,985,603 of NC_089503.1, forward strand.
CAAATTGAAGATTAAAGGTGGCTATGATTTTTTCATATTTATTATAGAACACAAGGGTGTTCACTGCGCACACATTGCATTAGGCCGTTTATGGCACTCTGAGTTAGTTTTTATTGACTCAGAGATGAGGAAATTGGAACTTAGTGAGGTTAAATGATTGCCCAAGTATACATAATTAATTAAGTAGGAGAGCAGGAAATTTAGCATGGTTCAATCCAGCCGCAGAGCTTGTTTTCTTAAACACAGTGCATAGTTGTGGCTCTAAGATAACTGAGTATGTCTGTGAACATTTGGAATCAAGCTACGTGCTTGTTTGGGGCTGAAGGCTCACCCTCGCCCTTAACCTGTTTCTGTTAAGAAATAGGAAATCCCTTTGCAAAGGAGACCTGTGACTTAAGCAGGAATATCCAGGCATCGATGTTATTACTATTATATGGAACACATCGAGAGAATGGGTCATGTTTACCCTTTGAAAAATGTTTGCGGGGGAGTAATTTGAAATGATGTTTAGCTTCTAGAGTCACGTGGCCTACACGCTTCCTGAAAGAAGCCCCTTCCTGCTCCATGCCTCCCCTTCCCCCTGGAGCAGCTGCCTAGTAACAAATATTTGTTGGAAGAAATATTATTCAAGCACTTAGATGTGCGTGATGGTGGGTTAGTCTTTATTTACATAAAAAACTTTAGCAGTTTTTACCTTTCCTTTAAAATGTGTAAAGGAACCAGAATCTTATCTTTAATAGGGTTGTATCTGATGCATCAGAAAGACTATTTTTACGGAAGGCATGTGACTTCCCATTCAAAAAAGTTGTTTTTTTCATTGTTTGATTTTAGAGAGAGGAAGGGAGAGAGAGAGAGAGAGAAAGAGAGACAGAGAGAGAGAGAGAGAAACACTGATCTGTTCCTGAATGTGCCTTGACCGGGGATCGAATCTGCATCCTCTGTGTATTGGGATGATGCGCTAACCAACCAAGCTATCCGGCTAGGCTACCACATCAAAAATTCTACCTTAAAATTAAAGTTACATCATATAAACGTTTTTAAAGAAAACTATCTCTTCCTCTTCCTAGTCTTCTGACTCCATATCTCATCCCCTCTTCCTTTCCTTCCCAGAATGGGTCCTGTAGCCATAAAGTGGGGGGATGCAGGGAGGCACCCTCTCTTGTTGGATGGTGGAAGCCAAAGGGACCCCTATAAGGGAATTAGAGGCTGAGCTGAGGTGGGCTGGTGTCCAGGGAGAAGGTTGGCCCCTCCTGGCCGGCCGGAGCCTCAGCACAGTGAGGTGAGAGCCCCTGCAGAGAGGGGTCCCTGGCGTTGGGCTGCCGAGCTGAGCAGAGTGAGGAGGCTCTATGTAAGGGCAGCCCGCATGGCTCACGTGGTGTCTGATCTTGGTCAGGGGCGAGCAGGCAGTGCGGGGCACTGGAGCCTGAGTGATCAGACGACCTCGGGACCAGGTGTGGCAGTGGGGGAGTAGCTCTCTACAGGGGGATTGATCAAATAGGGAAAGGTGGTAAGGCTAAGACTGGGGTGGGGGGAAGTGTAAGGTAAGCCTGGGACATCTTGTGCCAGAAAGCAGTGACGTGCTAAAAGAAGGACGGGTCATGTCAAAGGGTACAGAAGGCAGACGGAGGCTCCCACTAGGCAAAGCTACGACACGCTGAACATCAGCACCCACCAAATAATTGTCATTGGGTAATATAGGTATTTGTAAGTACGTACTGGTATAAATTAATTAAATGGATCCAGTAAAAGTTTGATGAGGCCCAGCATATTATATAGTTTCAAAGGAACGTCACGCAAAATTCTTACTAACCAAAAGGGCAAAAGAGCAAATTGATAGCGGAGGAGGCTGCCAGATCCTGCTTCCATCACATGGTCAAAGCGGACAGTATCTGGAAAGAGAAATAAAAGTGGTGTGCCATCCAATAAGATGCCATGAGAACACAATCGCCTCTGTGATATTCCTGCCAAGGGTGCCTGCTCTGAACCTGGTCATGTTACAGCGTAGTTATCCTGTTACCTCCATAAGCACAAGGTCACACAAGTCAGGAGAGACTCAAGGTGGTCAGATGGAGGGAGAAAAAGACTTCTGTTGAAATGCAGATAAAGTGTGGGGTGAGGGGGTAAGACAGACATGCTTCTTCCCCTGTGTGAACAGCTGTATTGGGAGGTGTCCTTTGCAGTAAGCGCACGGTGATGTTTGAGAAGGGAATGGGTCATTAGGTCAGCAACTTCTTCTCAGATGGTCCAGGGGGAAAATTCTTCATTCTGTACTTGCAAGTTTTAGTTCAAGATTATTTGAAAAGAAGCAAAACATCTTTTTACTCTTTCTGAGGAAGCCTGGTGTTAAACAAGAGGGGATAGTTGAGAAATGGTCACAGGTGTTTCTGATTAGGTACCAATTTCGAAAGGAGTATTTATTCTCAGACAGTGACAGGCTATGTGTTATGGTGGCTCGTCCTAAATGGCCATCTTTTGAAGTTTCTTCTGTATAGCTGGCCTCACACATTTCGTAACAGAATGTGAAATGTGGAAAGAAATCATTTGGGACCCACACATTGACGTAGAAGGGAAAAACACCTCACAGTGTTTTATTAAAAATAAACTCTCTGTTCCTAATAATAGTCACTATCCACGCATAAATAAACCCCAACTAATTTATTGTTAGTATAGAAATAATAGGTGTTATCTTTTTTAAAAAAATGGTGTTGTTCTTTTAATTGAAAACTATTTTTTCTGGCGTTTTTAAAGTTCTTGTGGTCGTATCATTACTAATATATCTTTACTCCCAAGACAGAATCTTTTTTTTAAAATATACCTTTATAATTAGCTACTCCTGAGATCCTGAAAGGGAATTTAGAGGTAATATTTGATTGATACTGAAACCCCCAGTGCTTTTGTGATGTAGCCAAGAGCCTGGAGCTGGCCAATAGCTCTCACTGGTTTCCTGTTTCATATTTGAAAAGTGTATCCAGCAATTAGTGCTTCTTCCTGAAAGGTCCTGAGAATAGGCCCCTGTCAGCAGAGAGCTGAGGAGGGAGACAGATCTTTGTGGCCTCCCCCTCTCTGGGTGGGGCCCAAGTAGAGGTAGGGGAGGAGGCCCGCTCAGGAGAGGAGGAGGGTGGTGGTCGGCTCACCAAGGTTCTGCTCGAGGTGGGTCAGCTTGAAGATGATGAAGCTCCAGCCCCTTTCTGGTTTTTTTTTTTTTTTGGGGGGGGGGTAGGTGGAGAAAATGCAAAGAAAGTTTGCCAGAAAAGTTCATGCTTTCAAATATCTGCACCTCAGGGCCCTGGGCCATTGAAGATTAGTGAAAATCATCCTGCTGAAGTACCAGGGCTGGGAGCATACCTGTTTTGAAATGAGGGTTCCTCAGCCGTGTGGCATTACTGACATCATGGGCTGGGTCGTTCTCTGTTATGAGGGCTGTTATTGTCGAATACTCAACAACATCCCTACATAGTGGCTAAGTTGTGTTCCATGAAAAGAAATGTCTGAATCCTGACCCTTAGTACCTGTGAAAGGGACCTTATTTGAGAGTGAGTCTTTTCAGATGTGATCAAGGTAAAATTCAGTCATGCTAGATCAGGGTAGGCCCTCTACCCCGTGACCATGGGCTTTATGAAAGGCCGAAGAGGGAGACTTGGATACGGAGACACAGACACACAGAGGGAAGATGACTGATGAAGATGAAAGCAGTCAACTGGAAGGATGCAGCTACAAGCTGAGGGCCACCAAGGATTGCTGGCAGCCAGCAGAAGAGAGGGAGAGGCCAGGAAGGGTTCTCCATGGAGCCTCCAGCGGGGCTATGGCGCTGAACCTTAATTTTAGGCTTCTAGCCTCCAGAACCAGGAGAGAATGAACTTCAGTAGTTTTAAGCCACCACATTTATGGTAATTTGTCATGGTGGCCCCAGGAAATTAACATGCTGTACTTGACCTTCCCCAAGTTTGACAACCAAAATGTCTCCAGACATTGCTAAATGTCCCACCGGGGGCAAAAATCATCCTCAGTTGTGACACACTGAATAAAATCTAAGTCTTATCAAAGACTAAGCTAGAGGTTGAAACAATTTAAAAACCTACTGTCTTTATTTTTTTTTAACTTTATTTTTTTTTACAGAGACAGAGAGAGAGCTAAAGAGAGGGATAGATAGGGACAGACAGACAGAAACAGAGAGAGATGAGAAACATCAATCATTAGTTTTTTGTTGCGATACCTTCCTTAGTTGTTTATTGATTGCTTTCTCATATTTGCCTTGACCGCGGGCCTTCAGCATACTGAGTAACCCCTTGCTCGAGCCAGCAACCTTGGATCCAAGCTGGTGGGCTGTTGCTCAAACCAGATGAGCCTGCGCTCAAGCTGGAGACCTCGGGGTCTCAAACCTGGGTCCTCTGCATCCCAGTCCGACGCTCTATCCATTGCGCCACCACCTGGTCAGGCAAAAACCTACTGTCTTTAGAAGGAACAGAAATCCTAGTCACAATTTTGGGGTTTTATTTTTTTAAAAAGTTTGATTTGGCATAAGTTTCACTGTTAAAATATACTGCTCACAAAAAATAGGGGATATTTCAAAATGAAGCCATAAAAAGAAGCATTTGATTTTTCTTTTATTAAACAAGAACATCAGAAAAGTAAACAAGTCAAAGTTGTCCAATTATGCAAATGAGGTGCAAAACCAACTTTTATTTCATTGGTGAAAATGCACTAGACAAAAGGCTGAAAGTCCTGGAGGATCTGCACGTTCCCCGATCCCCTGATTTTTGTGAGCAGTGTTTTAATGATCTATGCAAGGGTAGGTTGAAACATAAGAATTTACATTTTATTGCAAAAATGATATTTTAAAGAAAAGATTGATATATTTATATTCCTAAATGACCTAAATTTTAAAAAATAGCTTGACAAGGCTGTGTAGAAATGCAGATGGCTCTTGGCATTAGGCTTTTTCATTGTTCCTTAATTTATTTGAACTAAAATGTCCTTCTTGGCCAATAATTCCCATACTGTGTAAAAAAAAACAACCTTGAGTTTCTTGTCTGAATGGTTTTCTGACCCCAACTTCCCAACTTAGAAATCCCCATCAGGAAGCTAATTTTCCTGACAAACTCCTTCCGGAGTACAGGGTCTGGGAATTAAGGGACACTTATTCCTCCTCCTCGTCTTTCTTCCATTGCAGTTACAGACATGGGATAGGAATATTGTCTTCCCAGAACTCAGAAGGAGAACTACCATATTTCCCCATGTATATAGATGCTCCCATGTATAAGATGCACCTTAGTTTTGGGGTCCAAAATTTTGGGGAAAAAAGTATTGCATAAAGTTATTGAACTCAAGTTTTATTCATCTTAAAATTCATACAGTTCCTCACCACTGTCAAAACTCCCATCCAGCCTGACCTGCGGTGGCGCAGTGGGATAAAGCGTCAACCTGGAACACTGAGGTTGCCGGTTCGAAACCTTGGGCTTGCCTGGTCAAGGCACTTGTGGGAGTTGATGCTTCCTGCTCCTCCCCCTTCTCTCTCTCTCTCCCCTCTCTCTCTCAAAAAATCAATAAAAAAACCCAAAAACTCCCATCCAGTAGCTTGTCCTCTTCTGTGTCTGATGACAAATCACTATCTTCATGTATTGCCTTGTCCTCAGTTCCATCTATGGCATTTGAAATGCCACAACCACTTGTATAAGATGCACCCAGTTTATAGACCCCAAATCTTTCCCCCAAAATATGCGTCTTATACATGGGAAAATATGGTAAATACATTGCTTATAAGCAAAATTGGTAGTTAACTATTTTAGTGCTATAGTTCATCTATATCATGGCTTAAATGGCCTTTACAGCTTGACAGGGTTATATATATATGGCTTCCATGAGAAAATATATTTTGAGTTTTAAAAATCTGTTTTATAAATGGTATTTATTATCCATTTCTAGGTTTTAGTGTTTTTATAATTGGTTTGCACATTTATACTGTCGTGTATCAGAATGCTAAGATTAACATTTGTTAAAATAATTTAAATCATTCATATTGATAGCAATCAATACATTATGTGAGTGAGAAAGAGAGAGAGAGAGAATGATGTTTATCCGAATGATACCTTTTTCTTATACCCATCTCTAAATGAAGTCTTGGCCCTTCCATAGTTTTTAAGTATCATAAATTGGAGGGATAATTTAGAGAAAATGCTATTCTTAAACAGATGTACAGTTGAACTTATTTTTTGATTTAGATAAAGAGAAAATCTTAACACTCAAGGCAGTTTTCTAATGTTACTTATTCTTTCTTTCCTTCCCAATTTACTTCAATTAAATAGGCCCCCAAATTAAATATGTCAGTAATAAGCCTTTCCTTCTCTTCTCTGACTTGATTGACAGAGTTGGAATCATTTTCATAGGAGGTAAGGTCTGGGGACCTCAAATAAAAGAAACAGTGGCCAGTGTAAGGAAAAGAAGCTCAGAGACCAGCGAGAGGTGGAGATGCAAACTGATTTCTTTGATAAAAGTGTTCAAAAGAGGATGTGGTGATGGAGGGAATCCATAAGTCCGTTTGGTGGAGGACTCGGAACTGTGTCCACAGCTGGAAGGAGGAGCAGCAGGAACTCACTGTGCACCCCTCTGCCCCTGCCCTCTGGTGCCCGGTGCTCTTTGTTCATGCTCCTCAGGCCTTCCTGATGGCCAGTCTGCTCCCTGACTCTCCCCTGCCCTCGTCTCTCCCTGCCCTTCTGTCTCTCACCTGCCCCTCTGTCTCTCATCTGCCCCCCTGTCCTCTTCATGCCCTTCTTTTCCCACTGCTTGTACTGAATTCCACAACGTCTTCATTCACGTTTTATAAATAAACTACAAAGTATAGGATAAGAATTTGAAAGTTTTTTGTTAAAAAAAGAAAAAAAGCTACTTCATGTAAATCAATAGGGATGTTTTAGTAAGAAAAGAACATAGAAACAATTGGAAATTTGTTTACTTGATAGCCCGATGTATTTCTGAATATCTGTGGAGCATTTGAGACCTAGTTAATCTGATCTTTCTGAAAATATTAATTTTTCAGTACTCGTATATAACATTTTAGCTGTTGTAGACTGGTTATTAGATCAGGGGTAGTCAACCTTTTTATACCTACCACCCACTTTTGTATCTCTGTTAGTCGTAAAATTTTCTAACCGCCCACCGGTTCCACAGTAATGGTGATTTATAAAGTAGGGAAGTAACTTTACTTTATAAAATTTATAAAGCAGAGTTACAGCAAGTTAAAGCATATAATAATAATTACTTACCAAGTACTTTATGTTGGATTTTCACTGTTTGGCAGAATAAATCTTTATAAAACAACTTACTATAGTTAAATCTATATTTTTATTTATACTTTGGTTGCTCTGCTACCACCCACCATGAAAGCTGGAAGTGGGCGGTAGGGACCAGGTTGACTACCACTGTATTAGATTGTCACTGAATCTTGTTAAGAAAACACAACGACATGCTCTTTTTCTTACAGCTTCACCTTTTCCAAGTCTAGCTGGGCGAGAAGAGATGCAGGTTCGATACTTCAACCTTTCCTTGGAGAGTCATAACATATCACTGACTGGTAAATGCAGCATATTTACTGTAATATATATATTGTTGAAATAGGTTTTTATTTTTTAATTTATTGACTGATTTTAGAGAGGAAAGGGAGAGAGGCCAGGGCCAACTTTTTACTTTTAATTAAGCCACTGTATATTGCCTTATGAAGTACTAATCCCTGCTTGTGGTCTGGTGGTAGAAACACACCAGTTCCTTACACAATTACAGTATATGTACAGTATACTATATATAGTACCCGATACCTTACAGTATGGAATGTGGGGCTCTAATACCATGAGGATGGTGTGTCTTGTGCAGGGAGGAGGCAGCTAATCTAGATGTGGGAGGCTAAGAAAGGCTCCTAGGAAGGGACAGCTGGGAGGAGCAGGGGTTCATTTTGACTTGCAGATCCTCTGATTTATTTATTTATTTTTATCAGTTCTTGCTGGTGTATCCATTTAGATCACTCTGCATTGAGAGGAGAATCTAGGTGTCTAGTGAAAGACCTTTAGGTGGCTCATTTAAAGATGCTGTCTGTGAGTAAGTCACAGTGCTGTAGAAACACAAGTGAGGAGTTCTGAAGCAGAGCTCAACTCTGCTGCTTCTTGCCACGGTGTTGGATTCCAGTGTCTCAGAAGTAATCTCAGAGTTCTCTGATTTTAAACCTGTTTATCGAGTCAGTAGCAAGTTTTATCCAGTTACCTGTCCAGTCTTTACCTTTCCTCTCGTCAAAAGAGCTGTTTCTGTGCTTCTGTTTCACGTAATAAAAGGTGTGCTTTCTCCACTCCATCTCACTCCAGCGGAATGTTTGCATTGAACACTGGGATGTTTGTGCAAAGCATTTATAGGAGACAATGTGCAACTACTGTTTGTCCCCAGAGTGCCCATTCCAATATTTAGAGTGCATTCTTATTTGTGAAAGTGATTAAAACACTCCTGTGTTAGCTGCTGATTTTTACTTTTGGCATGTTCTAGATCTTGGTTTCCTCTGTCAGGGGGAAATGTTTAAGAGAAATTCTTGTGAAAACAGATGTTTGCAAATCCTTTGACCAGCAGGCAATGTGGGCAGCATTACACCCTTCATCTGCCAGTCCAGCCTGGGCAAGCAAGGTGCCCGGGCAAGAATGAGGATTGACTTTTTAGATGATACCAGGCTGGTGATTTGCTTCCTTAACCTTTTCAGAGGGTTTAACTTAACTACTCTTTCATTTGACCAGTGCTATAGAAACCAATACTTCCACTGTCAGGAAGAGATCAAGAGTTCACAGCGCATCGCGTCCTTACCTTCACCTTGACCTGATGAACTCTGGTCAAGCCATATTCTCTTCCTCCAAGCCCCTGAACCTGGCAGTCACTAAATGCATGGCACAGCCCATTTGTGCTATCTGCATGCACCCAATAATTTCCCCAATTTCCTTTCAAAAGTTCCTGCTCACTTGCTTTCCCCCTCCCTGTGAGAAATACCTGTTTTCAGTGGTGGGATTCAGCTGGTTTGCACCAGTTGGTTGGGCAGAACCAATCCCTACTTTTTTGTTGAGTTGGGTGAACCGGTTGTTAAAATGGCACTTGTCTTCAGGGTTCTCTCGGAGGTGGCTGCCTGGGCAGCCGCCCAATGTAGAAATCACACATTGACATTCCTTACTCTTTTTTGACATTCATCTGCACAACAGCGTAGTCTAAGTGCCTGTAGTCATGTTCATTCCGTCCACAGGTGAAGAAAATTATAAGTGAGGACGCCAATCAAGAAGCAATATGGAAATATCTTAAGTAACAGTTTTGTCATTTTTTGTCAGGTATTACTTAATATTTTTTCAGTAATATTTTAAAACTTTCTTATACTCTAGTTTTGTACACCTCTTTTGTTGTTCTTAAGTATCACATGCAATGAGATAAGAAACTACCTTTCGGTAGACCAGTTTTTTGTTTTTTTTTATACTTAAAATGGTCATTAGAGCGGAGAACCAGCTGTCAAATTATTTGAATCCCACCACTGCCTGTTTTGATTTCGTTTTGACATATTTTCGGATCCCAAGTTTGGAGCATTTTCTCCATTACACTAGGTTTCTCTTCATTTCAGTCTGGATTTGTTCTCACTTTAACAAAAGGTAAGATTTGCCATCCATTTGGGAAACCTGGATCTGTTGGCTGTGACTCAGATGGTTACGTTAACAAGTAGGTTGCTGTCCTGGCTGCCTTCTCCTCCAGAAGTTTGGTTTTAGGGACTGGCTCTGCTGGAATACAGAATTCAAGCCTGAAGATGGATATGTGATATCAGGAACAATAGGCTTTATTCTCACTACTTTGATTAGGGCTTTTTTTTTTTTTTGTATTTTTCTGAAGTTGGAAACGGGGAGGCAGTCAGACAGACTCCCGCATGTGCCCGACCGGGATCCATCCGGCATGCCCACCAGGGGGCGATGTTCTGCCCATCCGGGGCGTCACTGTGTTGCAACCAGAGCCATTGTAGCGCCTGAGGCAGAGGCCATACAGCCATCCTCAGTGCCCGGGCCAGCTTTGCTCCAGTAGAGCCTTGGCTGCGGGAGGGGAATTGAGAGACAGAGAGGAAGGAGAGGGGAAGGAGTGGAGAAGCAGATGGGCACTTCTCCTGTGTGCCCTGGCCAGGAATCGAACCCAGAACTCCTGCACACCAGGCTGATGCTCTATCACTGAGCCATCCAGCCAGGGCTGATTAGGACTTTTAACCCACCCTCTTAATGGAATGTTTTCATGTTGTCATAACCCCGTTTGACTTGTACCAATATTGACTAGATCATTGCTCAAGTTCTTCAATAACTGGGCCCTACAACAGTTATATTTAATATTATTTTCTGTTTCGCTTTGGCTATTTTTACCAACCAATCTATCTTTTAAGATGAAATGTTTCTTGTAGAGAAATTCCAGTGTAATACATTAGTTGCAAATTTTGGACCAACATGATAACATTGGCCTGGTTCTTACCATTCTTAACTTATCCAAAGATGCTTTAGGCTGACTGAGAAGCACAGGGTTCTGCGCCTGCAGGAATGAACAACATGACCTTTGATCCATGAAAGCCTGGTTGTTTATTGTTTTGTGTTCTTAAAGTATTGCTAATTATTTACTTAATAGAAACATGGTGTTAACTATGTTTCATGTACAATCATGCATTGCTTAAAGACCCAGATGTCCTCTGAGAAATGTGTTGTTAGGCAGTGTCAGCCTTGTGCAAACTTCATAGGGTGTCCCTACACACACACCTAGACGGCACAGCCTGCCATCCGGCTGTGGTCTCCCGCCATGGCATATGTGGTCCATCATTGACCGAGAAGTCCTTACGTGGCGTGTGACCATACCTATTTCTGAATGAAACTTAATGTGATCCTTATAACAACCCAATGCAGTAGGTACTATTATTATTTATAATTTTCAGGTGATGGAGAAGAGGCACAAGGAGACCCGACCAAGGTCACAGGTGGCAAGTCGAGCTCAGTTTTGACGCCAGGGTGTCTGGCCCCAGGGGCCATGCTGTTAACCATTGTATTATGCAGCTCTTCTTACTGCTTAAGTATACTGGCTTTTAATGGTATCTTCAAAATAAGTATACCAAGTTTAAGGGAACTTATGCTAGTTTGAAATAATGTATAAAGTTTCAAAAACAGTGAAAATGAAGCAATTTTTAAAAAAAAATGTTATTTGCTGAATTTAGAGAGAGAGGAAGTGAGAGAGAGAGAGAGAGAGAGAGAGAGAGACATGTTGATCTATTCCTGTATGTGCCTTGATTGAGGATTGAACCGGTGCCTCTGTGCTTTGAGATGATGCTATAAACAAATGAGCCATCTGGCTAGGGCTAAATGAAGCTATTTTAACTGCCGTTATTTATAATTAGGTTTGTTTAGAAACTGTATTTACTGAGATAATGAATATATTGTCAAGGTATAATTGACTTGACTATGAATACAACAATTTTTCCCTTTCTGTTATCATTGAATTTTTATTTGATTATTTTATTTTATTTATTTTTAATTTTTCTTAAGTGAGAAGTGGGGAGGCAGACAGACAGACTGCCACATGTGCTTCAACTGGGATCCACTGGGCAAGTTCCTTACTGGGAGATATTCTGCTCATCTGGGGCTGTTGCTCCGTTGCTTGGCAACCGAGCTATTTTAAAACCTGAGGCAAGGCTATAGAGCCATCTTCAGCACCCAGGGCCATCTTGCTCCAACCAAGCCATGGCAGCAGGAGGAGAAGAGAGAGATAGAGAGAAAGGAGAGGGGGAGGGGTGGAGAAACAGATGGTTGTTTCTCCTGTGTGTCCTGACCGGGTATCAAACCCAGGATGCCCATTTGCCAGGCTAAAGCTATACCACTGAGCCAACCGACCAGGGCCTTGAATTTTTAAAACTGATCTTTTGACAAGGGACTACTTTTAGTATATCACTGTACTACACTGTACTAAGTTTGCCACTGTCAATATCTGGAATTCATTGCTTGTTTACAGTAACTAAAATGTTTCATATTGTTACTTTTCTTTATTTTTTTTCTTTTCTTTTTTTTTTTTTTTTTTTAAAGCAAAGAGTACAGGTTAATGGTGGCAAAGAGAGCTGGAGTGATGCTTGTTACTAAAGTAACCTCAGAATCAAAATGGAACGGTTTTATGAGTGATATCATTCTATTTCATTTGGCCGAATCATCACATCACTGGTTACATTCTAACTTAATATAAATAACAAAAACTGCCTTACCTGGAAATCTTCAGGTCTGCCTGTTTGAAGATGGGGAAATATGGACATTTCATTAGAAATTTGCCCTCGTTTTCTGTTAACTTTTGAAAAAGTAACACAGGGCAACAAACCTATCTTGAATAGTACAATGGTAATGACTCCATCATACACTTTGTCCATGAGTGAACCCTATTGGGAACTATGGACTTTGGGTGGTAACAACGTATCCTTGTAGGTTCTTAATTTGAACAAAAGGCTCACTCTGGTGGTTGGATTTTGATGGGTGTCTAATTACAAGGTGGATAGTAACTAATTTGTCAGATTTTGCTGTAAATCAAAGTGAAATATTATATTTAATGAATTAAAAAATAAAGCCAATTAAATAACCATGGATGGGTAGCTAGCTCAGTTGGTTAGAGCATCGTCCCAACACGCCAAGGTTGTGAGTGATCACTGGTCAGGGAACATACAAGAACCAACCAATGAACGCATTAAGTGGAACAAATCAATGTTTCCCTCACCGTAAAATCAGTTTTAATAAATTAAAATTAACATTTTTAAGGCCCTGGCCATGTTGCTCAGTGGATAAAGTGTCATCTAGGTGCACCAAGGTCACTGGTTTAATCCTGGTCAGGGCACATGAGAATAAATGAGTGCACAACTAAACAGAACTGAGTGGAATGAGTTGATACTTTCTCTCCACCCTTCCCTCTCTCTCAATGGAAATTTTTTTTTTGTTGTTGTTAAAATAATGTTAAAGACAGCTAAGTAATTCTGGTATAATGTAGATTTACCAAGTGGGGAGATTTTATCCATCTAGATTCTCCAAAGGTGAGTTCTTAATCCTTTAATTGTCTCTCCCTCTGCATATTGTGGTGTTTGGTATCTCAATCAATGTGTTATAGTTTAACCAGAGATTAAAATCAAAACATCAGCTGACAGTTTCTTGCCTGCTCTGATAATGTTGGCCTAGGCTCTCCTCAGTGTCTCATTTTATTCACTGTTTTGAGTTGTGATCAGCTGACCTGGCATGGTCCTGGTGATGCATGACGTAGACAAAGCAGTCATTGGAGATACCGATATGTAGAGTAAGGTGTAGAGTAAAATTTGAGAAGATCAAGTAAGGTAGCCGTGTTGCTCAAGAGTCATCCAGGCCAGATGGGTTAGGACTGCTTGGACCGGGGGCTAGCTACCAGTCAGTGAGCCTGAAAAAAAGAAAAGAAGCCAGGGTCCCTTTTGTTTGGCTGCTCAGATACTTCATTGCAGAGAAGATTCTAGACTGACTCCAACAAAGTGCAGATGTTGATGATTCTTCAAGGCAGACGACCAGCTCCCAGTCATCAAATCTTGTGTAACGACTATTGATGTACAGAGAAGATTTAAAAAGTGAATCCTAACCTTCCCAGAGAGTGAGCGGGAGAGAAGACAGATGAATGATCCACCACAGGACACAGTGGCAGTAGCTGCAAGCAAATTTTGTTTCTCACCAGGAGTCTCACGAGCAGAAATACTGACGTTCTGGGTTGGTAAATCTTGGTTGCAGGGTTGTGGGGTTGGGAATATTGCTTAGCCACATTCCTGGTCTAGACCCACTAGGCTGGAGTAGCGCTCACCACACTGTGACAATTGAAAACATTCACAGTTACTGCCACATGTCCCCTGGGGGGCACAATACCCCTTGAGAACCACTGCTCTGTACATAAAAGAGAGGAGATGACTTAACTGTCCCCCATGCCCTCAACATGGGAAGATGAGTGATTTAATAATCACAAGGTTGTTAACATGTAATAAAAAAATCTCTCTAAAGTTAGATAATGGTGCCCACTAACCAGTGTGGGAGTCCTAGCATATAGTGGGACAGGGGACCTGATTGGTTGTAGTACCTCCTTTTCCCCTCCCTCTTGCTGAGGTTCACAGCCTCCCAATCTCTAAGAGTTAAGTCAAAAGCTACCTCTTCCATCAAGCAGAGAGAGAGAAGTGCTGTTTCTGTTTCTCTGCTATGTGTTCAGCATATTTTGATTTGTTTTTAATTCCATAAGTAAAAAGCAGTTCATTTAAAAATATTAAAAGTGTTATCTTATTTCCAGCAGTCTAGTAAATTAGAGAATCTAAAAATCCTCCTGTCACATCTAGAAAATAATATAAAATGTCGCAAACATTTTTTTAAAATAAATAGCTAAGTACACAAAAAAGTAAAGACAATTTCCTTGAATGGAAACTGGTAACCAAGGCATTAAACCTGTCAATTGACGTCATGTTAGTTTTCTTTGTTTTTGTTGCTAAGACACTTGAGTTGTAAGAGACACAGATGTAGGAATAAAGCGTTGAAAACCCCAGAGTGCTGATCCTTCTTAAGCTGTAAACACAAGGAAAGGTTTGACCCGGGGCTGGGTTGGGGTAGGGGGGAATTAGGTGATCAGCACAGGGCGATGAGAGTTGGAGTCTAGGTTTTAGTCTTCTGATCCATCAGAACAAGAAGTCCCTTGAGCACTCAGAGACAAAGGCCTGCTCTGGATGAGGTATAGGTCACAAATTTACATTTCCCGCATAACACAGGCACTTCCAAGCTGGTAAAACAAAAATGACATTTGTAGGTGATACTTCTTCTGGAAAGCAAATGAAAAACACCTATGGAAGGATGAATTGTCTCCCTAGCCCACCCCCACCATGCAGTCCCTACTGAGGATCAGCTCACAAGACAGAAATGCAAGGAATGAGGAAGCAGCACCAACACTGGGTGTGAGCTAAGAAGCAGGAGGAATAAACAGCCCAGAAATTTAGATGTAGAAATTCTAGGTAAGGACATAAAAGAAGAAATATTAACACACGAGAAAATAATGTCCTGCTAGCAAAAAAAGAAAAAAATGACAAGACTTGTTTGAAAAAATAAAATAGCCAAATAGAACTTCTGGGGATAAGAATGAAACGTGTCGGAGAAAGCCAAAGGCCCTTTGACCACCCGCTGCTCTGTCTCAGCTCTCTCTGCCCCTGTTCAAGGTGGGCATGTGTTTGTCTCCTTAGACGTCATACTCTACTATCCAGTAGTGTTTTGTATTCTTTGGTGTTAGTGATATCAACCCATGGATATTGTTCTGAAATTGCTTTTTGCTATCACTATCACTAATTCTTGGAGAACTAGCGTATTACATGGAACTAGCTTGTTTCTTTTCTTGTATACACAGTATAAAAAATATACCAGCTTACTTAGACGTCTTTCTCTTAATGGGTCTAGTTCGTTTCGTTTCCACTGTTCCCTGTTGTGAACCATACAGCAGTGAGCACTTCATCTCTCTCTCTGGGCATCAGTGGGAGCACTCCCTTGGATAAATTCCACAAAGTAGACTTGTTGAGTTAGAAATCAGGTGCATTTTTATTTTAATAGGTTCTTGCAAATTTCCCTCCAGAGTATCTTAACACTTTACCTGTCCCCCACCTGCATATTTGAGTATGTATGTTTTCTAGATCTTGATCAGCACTTGATATCATTAAAGTTTTTTTTTTTTTTATCTTTGCCATCATGAGTGTGAAAAGCTCTATCACTGTTGTTTTAGTTTGCATATGGGGATTGGACATACTTCTATGTGACTGTTTTTGTTAAAATTCTTTATTCATTTCTCTATTGGGTTTATATATTTTTTAAATTGATGTAAACTAGACAGCTATAAATTTTACATACTAATCTGTACTTTTTATACAAGTTGCAAATGTCTCCTACTGTAAACTTTATGTGTGGTCTTTATTGTGAAGAAGTTTCATTTATAGTTTTTTCTTATTCTTTTCTTTTTTGTTGGGGAGAGGGGCTGGCTTAAACAATAGTAATTTATTTTTTCAAAGTTCAGAAGTCTGAAGTCTGAGATCAAGTGTTGGCAGAGTTGATTCCTTCTGAGGGTTGTGAGGGAAGGTCTGTTCCAGGATCTCGCCACCAGACTTGTAGATGTCCTTTTCTTGCGTCTTCCTGTCGTCTTTCCTCTGAACATGCCTAGAAGCAAATTTCCTTTCCATCTTGATGTGAAGTCTTCTATGAATCCCTGGTTATAAGACTTCTCGCCTGGCCAGGCAGTGGCACAGTGGATGGAGCTTTGGACTGGGACACAGAGGATCCAGGTTCGAAGCCCCGAGGTTGCCAGCTTGAGCACGGGCTGATCTGGTTTGAGCAAGTCTCACCAGCTTGAACCCAAGGTCATTGGCTTGAGCAAGGGGTCACTCGCTCTGCTGTAGCTCCCCCTGTACCACCCCCCCTCAAGGCACATATGAGAAAGCAATCAATGCACAACTGAGGTGCCACAACGAAGAATTGATGCTTCTCATCTTTCTCCCTTCCTGTCTGTCCCTATCTGTCCCTCTCTCTGTCTCTGACACACACACACACACACACACACACACACACACACACACACACAAACAGAAAAAAGACTGCTCTTCAGCTAGTCTTCCGTTAGTTGTTTAGGTTGATTGCTCCATCCATTCATTTTCAAAGGAGTATTTGAGCTCTATTACAGTCATTTTGGTCTATCTAACCACAGGTCCTAGGCATGCTGACCTCCTGAGCCGCCTTTCTTCTTTGTAAGTTAAGATGTCCTGTTGCACCCAACAAGGCAATAAACCAAACCAGTTCAGCCTTCCAGGACCCGTGCAGTAGCAGTGCCCCGCCTGCGGCAATGCAGACCTCTCGCCATGGTGGGATGGCGCAGAGTCTGTCCTCCTGTGGTTGGCTTGTCTTACTTGTAGTGGTGTCCTGGGGTCCTCCCATGTTGTTACCAGGTTTCCATGTCTTTAAAGGCTGAGTGAAGTTCCATTGTGTGTACGGGTTACCGCATCATCAGTGGTCGTTTGGATTCTTTCCACATGTTGGCTATTATGAGATGAGGAATCTAAAATAGTCAAGCTCACAGAAGCAAGAATAGAATGGTAGTGTCAGGGCCAGGGCGAGGGGTGGGGGATGGATGAGAGGGTATTAGTCAAAGGCACTATGGGTTTTTTTAAATTGCAGTAACTGAGACTTATGTAAAATGAGTAAATTCTGGAGATCTGTACACCGTGTGCTCCATGATAAAACTGGATTGTACACCTAAAAATCTGCTAAGACAGAAGAACTCCTGTTGTGTTGTTACTGCAATTTAAAAAAACCCAGATACATTTTTATTTTACTGTTGCAAAAGAAAAGGATCTAATCAAAGCAGTAAATAATCTGAGATTTGCATTAGAAGCACAACTTTGGTGTTGTTATAAAAATATGTGGAGGAAGAGAAACTGAGCCAGGACAGCTTAGGAGATCATTGTCCTGGTGAGAGGTAATGGAGGTGTAAGGCTAGAAACGTTTTCTTAGACCCTCTTAGGGCCCCACTGGGTCTCAACATTAAACTGACGAAGACAGATTAACAGGAGCAGAGCATACAGATTTAATGTAAATTGTACATAACACAGGCGCATTCATAAGGAAATGGTGGACCAAAGAAACAGTCAGACCTGAGTATGTAAGGCTGGGTTTGGTGAAGAGTGGACGGTCAGGGAGGAGCAGAATGGGTCAGAGGGTATGAGAATAGTGCAATGAAGTGGGGAGAACCTTGCAAGGACTCTTGTTAGGGTTCTTCTCTGTGCCCCTTTGCCTCCAAGTGTAGGGAAGCACCTCTCACTAGAGAGTTCTATGACCTGTTTCAGGGGGAGAAGGGAGAAGTGGAGGTGGACCAGAGTGACTTTTCTGCTTCTGCTGTTTTCTCTGACTTCTCCGGCTTAGAATTCTCAGTATACCAAGGTGCCATTATTTTGGGGTTAGTGTGACCTGAATCCCATCAAAGACCTATAGTAAGGAGGGTTGGAGACAACTGGGCAAATTGGTTTGACATTTCAGAGGTAGAATCAACTGAATTCTGCCGAATGTGACTCAGTGTGACGGGTCGGGAAGAGGAGGCGAATGCATCACCCTTGGATAGAGCGGGTTTGAGGTGCCCATAGGATACCTGTGTTTAGATGTTCAGGAGACAGCTGGAGCTAGGGGGCCTGGGGGATCAAGAAGAAAATCTGAATGGAGCTACGAGTTTTGTAAATATAGGGTGTTAGAGATAATCACTAAATCCAACATAGGGACGTAAAACGGAAAAGTAAAGAGGCTAGAAAGCAAAGTCCCAGTGGACATCAGCATTCACTGGTAAGTGGGAATGCTTGCTGGTGGGGCTAGCCAAATGTGAGGTTGTGAAATAGAAGCAGAGTGAAGGGAATTTCCAGGAGTAAAGTTGTTTCTGGCAATGTCTCATTTCAGGGGCATCAAACATCAGCTCTGGAAAGAAGTTGCCAGGTGAAACAATTGGGCCATTTTGAACCTAAGAGAAAGCACGTTCTGCAGTGTGTGTTAGATGCCTGGACATAGACTGAAGTGAGAATGCGGGTGAAGACAGAGAACCCCTGCATGAATTGACTGACGAAGTGTATTTCTTATAGAGAGAGGGGACTACTTTTTCCAGGGTATTCCAGAGCTAAAGGTGAAGTGAGGAAAATTTAAAAGAAACAAACTCAGGACTAAATACAGTAAATCTTGCAACATTTTCTCCTGTTACTAGTGCCTCGTATAATTTCTAAACATAGAGTAGATGCTCAGAAAATATGCTGAAATGTGTAAATTGTTTTTGTTTTACTGACTCAGTTTTTTCCCTATATAATTGAATCTTGTTGAAGTCTAACTATACCAAAGATGTTATTTTTATCTTCCCTTTGACCATAAAATTCAATTCAGCAAATTTGGAATTCCACGAGCAGTTATTTCCAGCGTGTACTCACAAAGCAATTCACACACGCTGGACTAACTGTTTGCAAACTTGCACCTGAACATTGCTTAAGGAAGCATTTTTGTGAAGTTTGAAATATAATAAAGTGACTTCATGTTAATTTATTTAAATTGTATATTCTTTTTCTTTCTACATTTGGTTCTGTGTTCTACTTTAATGATGCCATACTATTGAACACAAGGTTGAGAAATAAGTTTATACAATGCAGTCTGCTCTCACAAACACAACCTTTTCTTTAAGGCTGGTCAGCCAGAAGAAAGCACACCTGTGTGTGTCCCCCCCCCCCCCCCCGTGGGAATTGGGCCTCTGGCTTTGATACCTGTTTCCTTGGACATTCTGCCAGTTAGGACCTTCCCATCACTTATCTGAACAATCTGTTACTTAGTCATTAATCACACCCCTCCCACATTGTTTAATGGCCACAGGTAACAGAATTGTTTTTGCCCTGTGGCTTTCAGAACTACCACCAAATCCTGTCCTGTATAAGCTAGGGCTTCTCTCCCTCTAGGGCCGAGGCCACTTAGGGTCTCTGCCTATCCATAGGCAGATGCATCAATAAGTTGTTTTATCCCCAAGTCTGGCCTGGCTTCATTTTTGGCTTAACACTGTCCTTCCCCTTAAGAGTAGCCATCATTACTCTGGTCATGTCTATGATCCCACACTGAAGCCTGCGACCTTAGGGTTTTGAACCAGGGTCCTCTGTGTCCCAGGCTGACTGACATTCTACCCACTGCACCACTGATTGTTAGATGGCTGCTTCCTTGCTTTTCAAAAATTTTTTATTACCCAGGGGTACATTTGTAAATGTTATAATTTAGTTTTCCTTTTTTTTTTTGAGAGCATGTTTTCAAAGTATCTTATCATTTTTAGGCTTATCTCTCTCCCTTTTCTCATTAATTTGTTGGAAAAAAAAAAACAACCCAGATCATTTATGGAGTTTTCTCACAATCGGATTTTGTTGACTACTTTCATGGGGTGTAGTTTAACCTGTTTTCCCATGTTGGGCAGATAAAATATATTATGCTCACTTTGTTAAACATGGTGCTGGCCACACAGAAGCCATTGCCCAGGTGATATTAATGTGTGTTGGGGGCAGGCAGGATCCTTGTAGCCTGGGGCTTGGTTTTAGGACTAAGCCTTTCCCACCCTTTTTGATGTGGAGTGGTGCAATCCCATCATGCCTTAGAAAGTGACTTTGTATTAGAGACTTCCCTATTTTGTATATTGGATTAAAGGTTTTGATTTCTACACTGTAAAATGGAGGCAGAACGGGAGCTTACACTCTTGGTTCCTGAGATTAACATTAGAGGGGAGAGCAGAGAGGTGAGCCCAGAAGGGCCACGTGGAGGAAGTCAGGAAAAGCAGCCAAGATGGTGGAGTGCTGAGTGAGAGGCCAGTTTGTGCAGAGTTTGTGCAGGGAGAAGGAAGGAGATGGGGAACAGAGGTAAATAAGTCTGGTGAGCTAGAAACCTTTGATTCTAGGAAACTCGGATAAGTCAGTAGCTTTGTGAGCACTGAATGTGAGTGGGTTTTGGAGCCCAGTGTGTGTTTTTACTTGCCCGCCGGGTGCAAGCTAGGATCAAAGATGATGGCCCATCAGTTTTTGGCTCCGTTGTTTCTTTACCGAATGTCCGAATCCAATGCGAACCTGCATGGGCCAGGCAGCTGTGATGGTAGCCCTGGCTACTGGCTTAACATCCCATATTCTGTATTTCCTATAAACTGGTAACTGGATCTAGACACTTAGTTTCCGGACCTCCCTGTCCCTTTATTTACAGATTGCTTCCTAGGTAGTGGGGTGTTCCTCCTCCAAGGGACAGTTCTATTGTAGACAACACACAATTCTCTTGTAGAGATTTTAGCAGTAGGTGCACTATACCTAGGTCCACGATTTGTTAGATGTTGCTACACCATTGTATTATAGTCTTCATGTATTTTCTGGAATTCTATGAAGAGAACATTTTCCTTCCCAATATTTGGTTACCACTGGTTCATTTACATTTAGAAAGAGCAGTATACTTGCTTTTCTTTTTTTTTTTAATATGTCACTATTTAAAAAAAAGTTGGTTCCATGTATCCTTCATAAGTGGGTTATCTATATTTATAGATTTATCTATAGATACATTACCTGTGGCTTTGAACTGATATTTCAAATTCAGTAAAAATTTAGAACTACCGATGCATATTTAAATTCTTCTGTCTCAGATCTCTATCTTTACTCAGTTCCTTCACATTCTTAAGGAGCAGGAAGTCTGGGTAGGCTCGGGTTAGCATATCACACACACCCACACCACACACCCAACATTCTTGTAACAGCCAAGGTAACGGAGTAACTTGTCTACAGAACGCAGACCAAAGCCATCCCCCCCCCCCACTAGCTTTGTTTGGTGTCACAACTGCCCTGCTTGTGTCAGAGCCGGGCCAGCTCTGTGTGTTTTCTTCCTCCTGTGTCCTTTTCAGCTGGAGATTTTAAGGAGATTAAGATCACAGCCTCAGGATTCCACCATTCTCTTACTGTTTGCACAAAACTTTCTCTTCCGCTGTGCCTGTGAGAGAGCGAAAAAGGAGCCACATATGTGTTAACAGAGAAATAATCTTTGCAGAGACTGTCACCTGACAGAAAAATAATCTTTGAAGGGAATGTCACCATAAGAAACTGTGTCTGGAAAACATTGCTGTTGATGACTTCAGCTGCCTTATATGTTGGATTTCTCCTGAACGTAGCTTTTAAAACATCATCTTCTTTTTTGTTTGTTTGCTTCCATTTGTGGCTACTAGAACATTCCAATGCTGCAGTAGAAAAAAATATCACTTTGCAAAGACCTTCTAATATAGAACTCACATGCCTGTTCACAACATCTGGGGATGTAAATTCAGTCAACGTGACTTGGAAGAAAGATGACAAATTACTTAAGCATAATTATCTCATCGGCGCAACAGGAAACGTCCTATATACCCAATACACGTGAGTAGACCACATTTTAACCTGTGTGCTTACATGAACTTACTAAATTCAAAATCTTTTTTGTTGACTGGCATTCTTTCCTTTGTTGTCACCTGATTGTTCTGCTAATACTTGAATTGCATATTTACAGAATTATTTTCTATTTTAGAACTTTGATGAATGGTTATGTCTTTCATTTTCATTAAGTGTTTTGAGAACTAAGCCTATATTAATAACTTAAATTATCTTTAGATTCACCATCCTTAATAGTGAACAAATGGGAAATTATTCTTGTTTCCTTCAAGAGGAAAAGGAACAAAGGGGCACATTTAATTTCAAAGGTCAGTACTAATAATTTACAGTTCTAACGTCAGTGTTCTAGTCTTAGAATTCTGAATCCCCCAATTTTAAATCATTATTACAATACAAAACAATACATCTCCAAGAAAATTCTATGCTTTCCATTGAATCGTAAGTGGCAGGCTTTCAAATGATGATTCCTAGTGTCTTCCCAGTGGTAGGATCAGTATTTCCCAGTCCTCTCTCACTCGGCTTCCTGCCCCAGTTTGAAGCACAGATTTTAGTTAGAAAGACCAGACTGGGCCCTGGCCAGTTGGCTCAGTGGTAGAGTGTCTGCCTGGCATTTGGATGTCCCTGGATTGATTCCTGGTCAGGGCACACAGGAGAAGTGACTTATCTGCTTCTCCAACCCTTCCCCTCCCCCCTCTCTCTGTCTCTCTCCTGCTTTCCTGCAGCCATGGCTCTATTGGTTTGAGTGCATCCACCCTGGGCGCTGAGGATGGATCCATGGAGCCTCGACCTCAGGTGCTAAAAATAGCTCAGTTTTGATCATGGTCCAAGATGGGCAGAGCATTGGCCCCAGACGGGGGTTGCTGGGTGGATACCAGTCAGGGTGCATGCAGGAGTCTACTTTCTATCTCCCCTTCTCTAAGAAGAAGGAGAAGAAGGAGGAGAAGAAGGAGGAGGAGGAGGAGGAGGAGGAGAAGGAAGAGGAGAGGAAGAGGGAGAGGGAAAGGGAGAGGGAGAGGGAGAGGGAGAAGGAGAGGGAGAGGGAGAGGGAGAGGGAGAGGGAGAGGGAGAGGGAGAGGGAGAGGGAGAAGGAGAAGGAGAAGGAGAAGGAGAAGGAGAAGGAGAAGGAGAAGGAGAAGGAGAAGAAGAAGGAGAAGAAGAAGAAGAAAGAAGAAAGAAGAAAGAAGAAGAAGAAGGAGAAAGAAGAAAGAAGAAGAAGAAGAAGAGGAGGAGGAGGAGGAAGGAGGAGGGGGAGGAAGAAGAAAGAAGGAGAAGAAGGAGAAGAAAGAGGAGAAGGAGGAGGAGGAGGAGGAGGAGGAGGAGGAGGAGGAGGACCAGACTGCCAGGTTTTTGTGAATCATAGCAGGCTCTTGAATCTATGGATTATCTTATCTATCTGATTCTGTATGTATGTATGTATGTATGTATGTATGTATGTATGTATGTATGTATGTATCTATCTATCTATCTATCTATCTATCTATCTATCTATCTATCTATCTATCCTGTCCATCTATCTTTCCAAACTCCGAGCTTTGATAATTGCCCTCCAGGTGTGTGAGTTACTACACTCCTAGACTGTGAGAATGTGTGTCAGTGGCTCTCCCTCGTGGGAATGACAAAGCAAAGTATTTTACTCTTTCTATCATTAAACCAAAACTTTAAAAGTCTCAAGCTCATAATAATGACGAGTCCTTCAAGTTGAATAATTATCTTCATAGGAGCCTACATTCTGTGATAGATTAGTGAAGTCTGTGTCCATACTGGGATTTGAGAAATGCGATCTGTTGCCCTATTAACTATTTTGGGCTTTGCTTCACATTAATTTCCCTGGATACTTAAGAAATCATTCTCTTCTTTTCCTAAAAATTGTTAAGTCTGACCAGCTGCTCTGACAAAATCTAGATACTATCCCCAAGGTCCCATCAGTAGCAGAATGGTCGGCTTCATCATCGCTGTGATTTACAATGGTTTGCTCCTGTATCCCTCCCTGCTTTCCCTCTGCACTCACTGACTCATTTCCTTCAAGTGATTCTGTAAATGTTTCTTCTGGTAAGTATAATAAATTGTCTTGTTTGTGCAATTTGGTCCCTGCAAAAGCAGAAGCAGTTATTATCCTTTGATTTTGATCATGAACATTCTCTCTTAACCTTCTTTCCTTCTTTGCCTGATTTAACTTAGTAAAGGATAAACTGTACACAGTTCTTCCTTTTACCCTTTCCTCTACTTTCCTTCTTTGTCTCTCCTTCCTTCTCTCTCCTCCTCCCTCCCCCCTCCCCTCTTCCTTCCTTCACAATGAGTTAGAAGGATATTGAACACATGTACACACACATACACACAATCCTAGTAAACATTTTACTGAATCTCCTTAAAATATTTATGTAAAAAAAGACCTATAAGCTTTAAAGACATATTCCTCGAATCGTGAGGTTTACTGTGATGGCAGGAAACGCAGCTTTAAAAATTGCTTCTTCTCCCAACCCCCATCTGAATGGTTCTGTTTTCTAGAAATAGGCATTAGATGCCTGTTAAAAGTTTAAATATGGCATATCCTACATTTTTCTTATTAGCTCTTATAGTAAGTTACCTAAGCTGTTATTTGGGAGTGATCGTTCTTACCTCTGATGTGAAGGTTAACAGGAGCATTTTCCTTTGCAGTAGACCAGTGGGTCTAATGTCAGGCAGTCTTGAGGAAGATTTCTTGACTTCACATCTAGACTGCTGCTACTGGCTGGCGGGCTGGTACTAGATTTGGAATCAAGTGTTTGAGGGATGACAGAGCCCCTTCATATTTACTTTAAAAATAGTTTTCTTGAAGGAGTTTAGTTCAGTTTATTAGTTTTTAAAGCCCATTTAACATTAATGCAACTTTAAAGTCTGTAACTATACCATGAAGAGACTTATACAATTGATAAGTTGAGCCCATTAGGTCATTTTGGTGAAATAATAATTCTTGGTAGTTCATCTAAATTAATATTGTTTGGAGAAATAGTTTCATTTGGTTATGATCTAAAGATATTTGGCATCTGCAGAACAACTCATCATAGTTCTTTAATTAGCACTCCAAGGCTTATAGAATGCCGTATATTTTTGCCGTTGTCCTATTATGCTTTCTCCACCTGGGTTGCTTATGGTTTTTCCTGAGAAGAAAGATGATCTTTTGTTAGCAGCACTACAACTGAGGGTGGAAGACAGGCCTGCTTTATCCTCTATTTTAAGTTGAGCCCCCTCCAAAAAGAATAAAGTCTGCTGTTCATTGCCTGAGTCAGCTATACCGCACGAGCCCAAGTTCTCAGAACAATTCATCAGCAAAGTCCCTGCTTCTGCCTCTATGGGAGCTGGTTGATTTATTACTACAAGATTGTAATTTCCCTGATTAGTACAATGCAGAAAACCTGCTGACTTGGTATGTTTGGATGCTGATGCCAGGATGGACGACAAGGAACATTGGTGGTTACTTCTCACCCAAGAAAGATGAATGATGACCACAGTGTTTGTCCATAATGGGTCAGATATTCCAAGGAAGTTGCTGAAAATGTCCATACTATTCATTAGTGTTAAAATCTTAGTAGAAAGATGCAGGAATTTAGGTGGTAAGAGACATGTAATAGAACATAGAACTTTGGGGAAATCATGCTGAGATTTTGATAGTTAACGAGGTCTAGGAAACTTGTCTTGGCCAGGCCCTCTGTTTTCATTGGGAAGCCCCCAACAAGTCAATGCAGCACAGTAGAATCTGCTGGAACGTCAGCTTCCAACCCCGATGTGGAAGTCTGCTGTCTTTGACCATATAGAAGGATCCTTTTTAAATTTGAAAATACATAAATATCCTTCAGCGAAAAATGGCCAGGTTGATTTTTCTCCTAGTCTATGGATATACAGATAGAAATCTCCAACTTTACGACTCCATTGGGCTTTCACTTTCATTGGTTAAGACCCTGGACCCCATTTTTCTAGAGAGTAATCTGAATCAGCAATGTCACCGTCTTTAAAAATGGGTTCTTCCTGACCAGGCAGTGGCACAATGGATAGAGTGTTGGACTGGGATGCAGAGGACCCAAGTTGGAAACCCCGAGGTCGCCAGCTTGAGTGCGGGCTTATCTGGTTTGAGCAAAAGCTCATCAGTTTGGACCCAAGGTCGCTGGCTCAAGCTAGGGGTTACTCGGTCTGCTGAAGGCCCGCGGTCAAGGCACATATTAGAAAGCAATCAATGAACAACTAAGGTCTCGCAACGAAAAACTGATGATTGATGCTTCTCATCTCTCTCTGTTCCTGTCTGTCCTTGTCTATCCCTCTCTCTGATTCTCTCTCTGTCCCTGTAAAAAAAAAAAAAAAAAAAAAAAAAAAAAGGTTCTTCCAGGGCCAAGCCTCTCAGATGTCCTAGTTTATCCAAAGTGCCAAAAAGGTCAACAGGACATGTTAGAATACCATATTACCGTCCTCCTAGTCATAAATATTTCCAAACGCTAGGAGCAGCCCAGAACCACCCATGACCTCTGGAGCAGTTTTTCCAATGAGCATCGTGCCTTTTCCCATGTAGATCCACGCTGCTGGTATCAGCCATATAGCACACAGGGGCGCAGTGGTCACTGTCATGTTAGCCTTTAATCTTGGGGACGGTAAAAACAACAACAGCAACCATAACGGGAGAGATGAAAGAAAGTCGAATTTTGCTTTTGTTTCGCTCTGGCATTCCTGTCCCTGCCCCTTACCTGCAGCCTGTATCCTGATCTAAATATTTAATTGAGATGGCTTAACAGCATCGCATGGTGACCCTCATAAAATCCCCGAGTTCCTTGAAAAGTGCCTTCCATCTTGCAGTTGTGCTCCACAAGCCTGTGCCTCTTAGTCACTGGCTGAAGAAGTGTCTCCGGGTTCGTGCTCCCCCACAACGCTGCTCCTCTCCCACTTTTCAGTCTTAGCCTGTGAGTCAGCTTCCCTGTTTCCATCACATTGCAACACAGATTGTCCTGCTGGGTCAGGACCTAACCCACGTGCAGAAAGAAATGCTGAAATGGAGAGGTGGGAGAGCCAAAGGGAAAGCAACAGGCCAAGGCAGCAGGGGCACCAGAGGCACTGCTCGGGTCCCGGGCCGTGCCCAGCCCAGCCCAGTTCAGGGTCTGCCTTTCGAGCAGCAGCATTGGGTTTGGGGTGCGCCTCACAGTTGCGTTATTGACAAGCGGTGCCGAGCATGCGCATGCGCTATCTCTCCAGGTCGTACTCGGGTGCAGCCCAGCACCATTGGTGGTTTGCAGGAATCCGCGGTGTCAGAAAAGAATCTCTATTTAGCCAAGCTTTAGACCTCTGCTTAATTGGGCACGTCTTCAGCGGAGGCCCCTCCTCAAGTGGGTCGACCTTTCCAAGTGGGATTTTACATTGCAAGCGCCTTCTGCGTTCTTACACTTCATTTAGTAGTAAAACTAGGCTAGGCGTTGGGTACATTGGAATGACGTGTGATTAGAGAGTGCTGTTCAGCTGATAGATGTTAGGAAACCCGAGAATAACTTGGTTCTCACTTGGTCCAGTCATTCTTCCTCACAACGAAATCTCAGATATAGAAATAGACACACAAAAAAGAGACAGCCAAAGCAAAGTAACATTTTATTATTGTTGTTGTTAGCCAGCCTTGGCCACAAACCTCTCTGACATCCTCGGAAGGCTTGACCACACAGATGGCTTCTTGTTTCTCAGGTCTTATTAGCCTTATACTGAAACATCTGTCTGCCCCTTTACTGCCCAAGCTCAATTTGGTGGTTACATGGCAGAGAAGCAGGTACGCCCTCATGAGCCAGAAAAACATGCTGAGCCTGGGGCTGAGTTATTTCCCCCCCCCAAAGGCCCAGCCCTAGGAAGCAGGGCTGCCCTGCCACACGACCAGTCCAGGACCGTCTATCTCCTCTAGGGCCGGAACACCAGCGGGTTAAATGAGACCAGGGAGTTTATATCAAGGTCCCCGGGGACTCACGTCCACAGACCACTGTTCAGCCCTTGGTCGCCACCATGTCCGGTGTCTAGTGAGCAAACTGGCTCTACCATAAGCAAAACAAAACAATTAAATGTTCTGCGGTTCAGACTCGTGGAGGCTTTTACCACTTCGACATTTAAACTTTCTGTCTCATTTCTTGAGGGCTGAAATTTTAGTGATTGTGTTAACATCAGGACAGATGGCCAACCCATTCTCTTGGATCCTAGAGTTGCGTCTAATTTTCTTATATTGGTTATTTCCCTCCATGAGCATGCTGTCTGAGTCTGCCACTAAGCCCTGAAGGGGTAGCCACAAACTGAGCACATTGAACCCAACTAACAAGAGCAGCTGGGCCTCACGAGGCAGAGCATTTATGGAGAAGTGTTTGTACAGGTGTCAGCCCATCTGTAGTCAGTGTTGTAGCAAGAACAACCCTTGTGGTTCTTACTGTGGTTCTTACATGACACCTGCTCTTCATCAGTCAACTCTGAAAAGATGCAGGCATATTACTCACAAGACCTGGAAATTACACAGAGGTCATGGAGAGAGAACAAGTGATCATGGGGCCTGGGGTCCTACTTCTGCTGGGGTCATAGGTAGGGGCCTAGGTTTTCTCGGGCTTATGCCTTATTAGTGAATTTAAAGAAAAGAGGTGGGAATATAAAGCCCAGGAAGAGGAAACCAACAAGTGGCCCACATGGTCAGTTACTGAAATCAACAAACACTTCTCAAACAAGGGAGCCTCTGGTGGGTGGGGATGGCTTGTTACCTAGCCCAGGGGTTGGCAGGTATGTATTCAGACAGCCATCTTTGAAGTGGGTACCTGCACAATCAAAGCCCAAGTGAGGCACTTACATGTGAAAAAGAAAAAGAAAACAAATGTCAGTGCTGACCCTAGGAAAGACACCATCTTTACTTTTATTTTTAAAATGGCAAGTGAGTAGCAATTATTTTCTTGATTTAAAATGATCGCTTATGATTGCTTCAAAATATTTATTTTATATTGCCTTTTTTATTGAAAGCCAGTTATATGGTGAATGGGACATTTCATTTATTCTTCTGTTTTATAATAATATGTACAGTTAGGGTCCTACATAGGTGCCATATACTACATAGGTGAAAAATAAGATTTTCCTTTTAAGTTTTGACCAATTTCATTTCATTTCTCGGATGCTAAGGAGCAGTGTTGAGGCAATCTGTCTTAAAGAGTTCCAATTTATACTTAAATTGTAATCCTTAAATAAAAAATATTTTTAAATGTTTTCTATTGATTTAAGAGAGAGGGAGGAGAAGAGAGAGAGAGAGAGAGAGAGAGAGAGAGAGAGAGGGATCAACTCATTGTTCCACTTAGTTGTGCACTCATTGGTTGCTTCTCATATGTGCCCTGACCGGGGGTTGGACCCGTGACCTTGGTGTGCCCAGGTGACGCTCTATCCACACTGAGCCACCTGGCTAGGGCCAAACAAACAAAATTTAACGCAACTGCTTTTGCCAAGCACTTGACTCTGTGCCCCAAGCAGTCGAATTTGTTTCATAGTTTCATTGAACAGTTGTTCCAGGTGTGGGTGGGTGCCTTCACCCGCATCTCCAAGCTACTATTTGTTCATTTTCTGGGCCTTGCCTCCTATGAATTCATCTTTCCTTTTTCATCCTTTTTCTGTTTTCATCCCCTTCCTCAAATGGGCAGGGTGGTCTGGAAAGGACTCGATTTGGATGGAGCCTTTTCCTCCTTTTGGGTTGTTGTCCTACATTCTGTTGGCTTTGAGATGAATTCAGATGAGTTTCCGGTGCTCCTTTTTTATTCTAGGTCTTATTCCTTCCCTGCTGCACGCGGTCAGTTGGCCCAGTTCTTCTTGCATATGACGGTAATTCATCCTATCAAGCGGGCTGACGACCGCTATGGAGAAAGGCCATGAGCATTACAAATTGCTCAGTTAGAAAAAGCAGTGCCAGTATATGATCACAACAACAACCTGAATTTTGTGGTGTTTACTCTGCACCAAGCACTTACGCTCTCATGTCCTGTACAGCAGTATGGGGTGGGGGGGACACAGCCTGCCTTTGTCCTCAATACTGGTCACATTGGAGCCGTCATTCTAACTCAGATATTTTGTGGACCCAAATCTTATCTTTGTCACGTCACTGTCACATTGTGCTATCTTTGAAATGGCCACACATTAACCCAATGTTCCCTAACGGCCCTCAGCTGAATGGTGACCAGTAGGGAGTGTGGAAGACCAGCAGCCCCTCATGAGGAGTGCTCTGAATACTTTCAGGTCCTGGCTGGTTGGCTCAGTGGTAGAGCATAGGCCCAGCGAGTGGAAGTCCCGGGTTTGATATTCGTCCAGGGCACACAGGAGAAGCGCCCATCTGCATCTCCACCCTTCCCCTCTCCCTTCTCTCTTTTTCTCTCTCTCTTCCCCTCCCACAGCCAGCCAATGCTCCAATGGAGAAAAGTTGGCCCGGGTGCTGAGGATGGATCCATGACCTCCGCCTCAGGCACTGGAATGGCTCTGGTAGCAAAGGAGCAACTCCCCAAATGGGCAGAGCATCTCCTCCTGGTGGACATGCCGGGTGGATCCTGGTTGGATGCATGTGGAAGTCTGTCTCTCTGCCTCCCTGTTTCTTACTTCAGAAAAAAAAAATACAAAAAAAAAAACTTTCAGATGAGGCCAGCTCACCAGCTTCCTCTGGTTGGAGTGACGTCAGGCCAGCTAGCCACATAACTCATCTCTCTAGTTTCCCAGGAACACCCTAGAGGTAACTTCCTAGGTCTTTATACACTATCAGTGGCATGAATATAAATCATGATTGGCAAAGTCACATCTTTGGTTACTGTAAAACTGCCGATAATTCAATTTCATCGAAACACATGTCCTCGGTTTTGAACAGTGGAGAACCGTTGACTTGTCGATCCCTCTGCTATCTCTTTTATGGTCACCGCAGCACAGACACTGTTGCGGGTGACACACCTGCCTGTCAGTTGCCTCACTTTATTAGCAGTGCCTCATTCACATTTTCCTGGTCAGCAGTCCTGAGGGAGGAGAGGGTGACGATGGAATTGTTTTAGGTCCCATTTGAACAATGAGGAAAAAAAAAAGAGGACTTCCCACTACTGATCATTGTAGCAGTAACCACCTCAGGACAGAACCCATAAGGAAATCCTGTTCTCCAGCTCCACTTTTACTGCTTCTCTGGTGGTTACACAAGTCAGGGTTTCTTTTCTAGTTATTACCAATTACCTCCCCCCCCCCCCCTCCATCTTTACAGTTCATACATCCAGCTCAGGCCAAATTATCTTGGGGTAGTAGAAAGCCAAGAGAACCTGGGGAACGTGTTTCATCTAGAAACTTGATGTTCATAACTCAATTGACCTTTCTATTCCCCACCCTTTCTCTCCCCCCAAAATAAAATCTAAAATAGGATAACAAATGCATACCAAACAATATCTATAAAATCTGTCAACATAGTATTAAAAATTTAGACATAATTTGTTCACAAACTGAACAACAACCAAAAAAGAAAAACAAAACAGAAAACCAAACACCTGCAACCAGGAGACAAAGAAAAAGGAAGAGAAAACCAACGAAAGGAATCTTAGTGGCTCGTTCTGCATATCCTGTGAGGCTAGTCGGAAGGAACTGGCTTCACCATGTTGGCTTTTTTTTTATGTTAAAATTTATTGGCCAAGTTAGTCATTACTTAACACTTACTTTTTTTCTAAATTCAGTGCTCATTTTTATTGTTATTAATGACATCTACTTTCAACTTTCTTCAGAAATTTATTGTGATGAATATTAATATACATTTTTTATAAAACCTTATGAAAGTGTTTTTTTGTTTGTTTGTTTTACCTCTTTTCCTTTTCTACTGTTTTTTTTTCATGTTCCCACATTCTCCAAGTCCTTGATTTATGATAGTTCATAGATCTTTATCAGCTAAATCAGGGGTTGAGAACCTTTTTGGTTGAGAGAGCCATGAACGCCACATATTTTAAAGTGTAATTCCATGAGAGCCATACAATGACCCATGTACGTTATGCATTATCTAATAAAAATTTGGTGTTGTCCTGGAGGACAGCTGTGATTGGCTCCAGCTACCCGCAACCATGAACATGAGCGGTAGGAAATGAATGGATTGTAATACATGAGAATGTTTTATATTTTTACCATTATTATTATTATTTTTTATTAAAGATTTGTCTGTGAGCCAGATGTAGCCATCAAAAGAGCCACATCTGGCTCGTGAGCCATAGGTTCCCGACCCCTGAGCTAAATAGTTTATATTTTGAAAATCTTGTCACCTCAGTCAAATGCCAGCTAAGGATAAAACTTTGAAAAAAAAATTTGTTCCAAAGTAATTTAGCAGGTGGGAAGAAATAGGGCTGAAACACCAAGTTTCTTTCCTATCCAAAGCAGGTAGCAGCTTATGACAGTACTTGTGATTGGTATTAGGTTCAATAATGGAAGGCTATTCTTCTATTTCTACATTATGCACAATTATATTGAGCTGTCTGTCTACCGTTACTGTTGCTATTATACACCCTAACTACCATGAACTAGTTTCATTGTATATAAAACTAAAACTAACTAAAGCCATGTTAATGAGAAAATGAAAGATATTAACTTCAACTGGAGTATATCCTCCCTATTCAAACTCTTTCAGTAATATACTTTTCTCTAAATTTTTCTTAGTCCCTGAACTTCATGGAAAACACAAATCATTAATCACTTATATAGGGGATTCAGCTCTCTTGATATGTAAATGCCATGATTGTTCTCCTGTAAATTGGACCTGGTACAGTATTAATGAGAGTGCACAGGTAAGACCATATTTCTTTAATTTGGAGAAAACAAATAAAACTTTTATTTCACAAATAAAATTATAACAGCCTCGGAATTGCTAGGACTGTTTATAAATCTGTTATCTTTATCTTTAGTATATATTCAAAAAGAAAAGACAGTGATCAATAGAGTTGTCATTTAATGTTTTTAGTTTATTACATTATACATCTGAGGATACCCTTACTGTTTCATTAGCTGGTACTTTGCATTTTTTTTTTAGATTTGTCAATTTATTTAAATTCTTTGAAAGGAAGTTACAAATCCTTTTTAGTTGGCGACTTTAGTAATAACCCAACAAAATGATTTTTTTCCCTTTATCGTTTCATGAAAGTAATTTAAAAGAGCAATCTTCTTTTCCTGCTTCTGTCTCTGGAAACACTTGTTGTAGAATGCAGTACAATGACACCATTTGAGAAAAGGAAGAAAAACTTGGTAATTTGAACCTGGGCCTTGGGTCTTTCAGTAACTCTTTTGACATTCTGGAGATTTAAAAGAAGTCAAATATTTAAAATTTCTACTAAGGAAGTAAAGGATATGCAAAGAGCTAATGTTAAGAAAAATAGGAGTATTCAAGAAATAATTTCCGGCTCTCTCTATTCCTCCCAGATAGCCTCTTCTAGCATGGAAATTTAGGAAATTGTCCTTTAGGGGACACCCATTTATTGTGCTGCTGCTGCTAATGATCATTGAAATTATATTCTGTAAAGGCAAGTTATAATTCTGGAGGGATCAATATGAGACAGTGCTGATCTTATAATGAAATATTAAATTTATTTTTAGACAAAATTGATGCTATCATAGATGTTTGAAGGAGGACTGAGACAGGACTCAAAAATGAGAGTAACTGATTTTGTGATCATACCGGTTTGGTTTTTCAAAGAAATGGCTCCAAATCACTTAATAGACTTAAATCACAAATATTTCTGTTTATTTTTTTCTTTAGGATTAGGAAAGACAATCATTTTGTGTATGTAAATATTTTTTAAAAACATAAATTTTTAAAAATAATATATATCAATTGTGGTATTGGAGATATGCAGTCTAATTTATCTGGACATGTGTGATACTGACAAAAACTATCCTAAATCGAATTATACTAAATTTTTAGAATGTAGTCTGTGCTTCTCTCCACTTGTTATACTAATTTTCTCTTCATTTTGCCCTAAACAGAGGTCACATTAGGAGGTGAGAAAATACAGAGAAGTGGGTTCAGGTTAAAACTTTAGGTCAAATGTTTTCTTAAAAAGTACACCACCTATGTGCATGAGAATCACTTTGGACACTCGTTACTCATGCAGTATGTACTTTGGTTTATCAGCACTGAGTTAGAGAGGATACATTTGTAAAAAGTATAACAGTGCTGTGCTCTGCACCGGGAGCCAGGTTATTTATACTGCGGGAGGGGGGCAAATAATAAACTCACAGTTCTTCATCAGAAAACCTCCAAGAATATTTGCATGCAGATCAGCATTTATTGAGCAGTGCAATTGAGTGACAGAGCGCTGAAGGCATCGAGCGGCCTGAGAATAAAATTTAATTGAAGTGTATTAAATAAATAAGCCACCAAACAGTTTTGTGTGGCTCTTGAGAGGCTGGGAAAACCCAGCAAATCTCAGAAGCTAGCTTGCCTGAGAGAGGCAAGGTCAGATATGGAAAGATGGAGAGTGGACAGACCACCACATGCACCACACTCAAGGGAAACTTCTACCAATTCTCCTCCATCCCCCGAAAAGGCCGGAAAAGTCCATCACAGGGACTTCCAGTGTCAGGCGCCAGTGACCTACCTTTATTGGAAGGGTCAGACTTAATAGCTTCATTAGTTTAATCATTGATTTAATGTTTATCTCTGTTTGCCAAGGAGACAGTTCTTTGAGCAACTTGTCAAGAATTAGAATGTGAAACCCAGGTGGCTGGGAATTTTCTGGGTTTTTAATTCTCACATGGCATTTAACCATGATGACCTACAGGCTGTCGCTTCAAACATTCAGGGCTAAGTATTCACAGGGCAAAGGATACTCTTCCTTTGTTTGCGACCTCTCGGAGATGGAACTCATAGTCAGAATCGAGCTCTGTTATGTAGAATTTTTTTTTTTTTACAAATTTTAATATGCCCTCTTCTGGTAAGCAGTTTTCTTGGCATGATCTTATAGCTTTCACTCAAAACTAGATCCTTTAGAACACATATCTTGTATGCAATGTGACAGAAATGGATTTTAATGTCTTCTTATATTAGGTTCCTGTTGATGTTCAGAAGAACGATAAGTATGTGATCACTGGAGCCAATGCTAGTGAGACGAAGCTCAGGATACTGGATCTCTCAGAAGAGGACCAGGGGTCGTACCGATGCCATGCCACATTCCAATTAGGCGAGAGTGAAGATACCATTGAACTTGTCGTGCTGAGCTATTGGGTGCCCCTCAAACCATTTTTTGCAGTAGCTGCTGAGGTGGTTGTTTTAGTGTCTATTATTATGCTCTTTGAAAAGTGCACCCAAAAGAAAAGAAACCCCCCAGGTAGAATTTATTCTTTTCAAATAACATTCTCATGTTATAATTTAATACATTACAGAGGCTTTGGAGTTTTGGTGGGGGGGAATCTAGTTTTTGTTATTCGGAGTGATCTTTATGTTACTGTCAATGGTGATGGTGAGCTATGAGATTGTACAGATGGCTGTCCTGTTTCAACTTACTAAAACAAAATGTTTTAGTATTCACATATTTCTTTGCCTTGCCTTTTCTTTGTTGTTACTGGTACCTACACACCAATTAGGTGATATGTGCTTCAGTACTGGAATATTAGAGAATTCTGTGATAGCATAATATAAAAGATTTCAAAGGCAGTTACCTTTACACCTAGATAACGCTTTTAAAAACATTTTATCAAGCATTCTGGCGTTCTCATTAAAGAGACATTGTCCAGTGTGTTTCCTGTTTTCATAGCCTGTACCTGATGGATTACAGGTTGAGGAACCATTACAGTAGTCCTCCCTAAGAAAATGTATCTTAAACTCTGTATTCCTCCCTGATTTTCTGCTACATTTTTAATAGCTTGAATACTTTTGTAATTACTCTATCAGCCAATCCTGTTGTTAAAATTTAAGGCAGTAGACCACATTGATGGAAATTTTAGGCGAGGTGTGGAGAGCCAGGAGAGACAGAACGTGCTGGAGGTGCTGTCTGGTGTCGCAGGAGAAAGGAAACGGCAGTGTGTTCCTAAGTCAGGGAACGCTGAATTGACTATGTATGCTCCATCAGAATAATTAACCGATCTTTATATGTATCTTCTTTTTTTGTTACACAGATGATGGGAAAGAATTTGAACAAATTGAACAGCTGTAAGTATTCTCCTTTTATAGATTAATTTTCACTTGAGTGAAACGCAAATAAACGAAAATAGAATAAAATATTCACAGGAGGAGAATCACAAGGGTGTGCGCCCGGTTCGGTCAGTGTCTGTGTTGGGACCAAGCATCTGGGGCTTGCCTGCTGACACGGGAATTCCCTGTTTGTAGGCCTTGTTTTCATTTCTCTGTGCTTCCATTTTTTTCCTCAAAAAGTGTGTTTAATGATAGTACTTAGCAAGATAAGGCTGTTGGTGCCCAGCGTGAGCTCTGATGCCCACAGGTGTGAAGCGCTTTTTCTCAACCGTGGCTATAGTTTGATCACTTAGGATGCTCTTTAAACATCCAGTTACTCACAGCATATTGGATTCCTGGATCAGAACCTCTGGCGTTGGTGTCTGGGCATCTGTATTTCTTTAAAATGCTAATCATTGATTCTGATTCCCTGTTTTGTTGAAAAAGACTTGCCTACAATCCTGGTAGTCATCGGTTTTGAAAGCACACGGAATGAGTGCTAGCTCCCGTGTAGCCCCCTTTGTGGAGAGTTGAGCATAGGGAGATATGGGAAGGAGGTTACCAGGGACGTAATTTGTTGTGCTGACTCTGGGAGTGGCTAGTTCCCCCAAACCGGAGAACTGAGCATGGGGTTCAGCGACGGAGGTGACCACGATGGGGATTAAAATCTGAGCTACGTTTATTTTATAACTGGACGTTTGTACATCTTACTGCCCTTCCTCTCTTTCATCCATCCTCTCTCCACTCTGGCGACTGCCTGTGTGTTCTCCAAGATTCTGTTTCTGTTCAATTTGTTTGTTTGTGTTGTTTTTGTAGATTCCACAAATAAGCAGAGGAGGATTTAACGGCAGGTGCACTGGTCATGCGCCCTGGGCCCCGACTTCTGAAGGGCCTCACAAAACCCCAACTTACTTTAATGTAAGGCGCCCAATATTTTCTTCTGTGCCTGGGGCCTCAACCGACCTTAATCTGCCTCTGCAAATAAGTGAAATCATATGGTACTTGCCTTTCTCTGTCTGATTTATTTTACTTGACACAGTACCGTCTAGGTCCATGAGTAAGCCACAGGGATGTAATGCACAGCACAGGGAAAACAGTCAACAATATGGTAATAGCTTCATATGTATGGTGATAGATGACCACTAGACATATTGTGGTGATCACATGGTAAGGTATATAAATATATACCTTATGTAGCAATCCAGTGTAGTTGAATCACTCACTACATTGTACACTTGAGACAACAATAATATAGAAGATAGTATGTCAACACGTATTCAGAAAAAATCCAAGTAACAGAGCCAAGGACTGGGGACCAGGGAAATGAGACATGATGAAATCAGCTAGAAGAAACCTAGGAAATTGGCAGCTTGAGCCATTACCAAAAAAATACCACACGTCAAGTATGTCAGTCAACAGGTGCTGTGAGGTGTGAGAGCTATAGCCACAGTTAAAGAGCAGGACAGGACTGTATAGTTGTCATTCAGATGTTTGCAGACATTATTCAAAATAGTTATTTGCTCAATTCACATATGATAAGTAAAATAAATCAACATGATATGAGCTTCTAAATTAAGGACATAAAATAATTATATCAGGGCCCTGGCTGGTTGGCTCAGTAGTAGAGCACTAGTCTGGCATGTGAATATCCCAGGTTCAATTCCTGGTCAGGGCACACAGAAGAAGTGACCATCTACTTCTCCACCCCTCCTCCTACGCCCTCCTCTCATACTCTCTCTTGGTGCCCTCCATGGCTTGATTGTCTCAAGTGAGTTGGCCCTGGGAGCTGAGGATGGCTCCCTGGCTTCTGCCTCAGGCACTAAAAATAGCTCAGTTGCAGAGCAACAAAACAATGCTCCAGATAGGCACAGCATTGCCCCATACGGGGGTTTGCCAGCTGGGTCCCGGTCACGGCGCATGTGTGAGTCTGTCTCTCTGCCTTTCCTGCTCTCACTTAATTAAAATAATAACAATTATTATATCAGGAATCTCATAACCCTAGATAGGAATAAAACTGTGTTACCTTTGTATCACAGACTCTAGCAATTGGGAGAGAATTAATTGTTCCACTTTCTGGACAATTGGGCATCTTATTTATATAAATTGGAACTTTCTTTCTGGTTCCCACATATGGGTCCCTTTCTTATACTTAGAGTTATATAATATACATGACAGTCATTCAGATATTGGAAGGAGCTACAACTCTGCCTGGTTGTCCTGTTCTCCCAACTCAGTGGCCCCTTGGCGGTGACAGCTGGAGAGCGCTCAGGGCTCCGTACCTTTGGGTTTGTTTAAGACACACAGCCTGGAGCAGATGATCCATTTTTAATTATTTTATTTTCATTTATGTAGCCAACTTTATTTAAAAAATACTTAAAAAATTTTTTTTCTGGAATATTTTATTTTATTTATTTTTTTACAGAGACAGAGTCAGAGAGAGGGATAGATAGGGACAGACAGACAGGAACAGAGAGAGATGAGAAGCATCAATCATCAGTATTTCGTTGCAACACCTTAGTTGTTCATTGATTGCTTTCTCACATGTGCCTTAACCGTTAGGCTACAGCAGACCGAGTAACCCCTTGCTCGAGCCAGCGACCTTGGGTCCAAGCTGTTGAGTTTTTGCTCAAACCAGACAAGCCCGCGCTCAAGCTGGCAACCTTGGAGTCTCTAACCTGGGTCCTTCGCATCCCAGTCCGATGCTCCCATCCAAGTAATAACCAGGCCCGACCCTGCTTAGCTTCCGAGATCAGACGAGATCGGGCGCGTTCAGGGTGGTATGGCCGTAGACCCGATGCTCTATCTACTGCGCCACCACCTGGTCAGGCTGGAATATTTTAGCAAGTCAAAATGATTCAATCTCTAGTCTAATGCATTGACTTTTTGCTTTTTGAGAACTGGGATCACATCCATTCTTTTCCTTCCTCCGGTCTTGCTCCAGAGAGGTCACTGACACTATTTTGTTTTTCTCATCTTTAGGTTATAGTAGTATCTCTAGATTGCACACACGTGTTAAGGGCACTTGAACTGGTTTGGAGATCAATGCTTTACCAATGCCCTTTTAGAATTTTTAGTTGGGAGATACATATTTATTGACAGAGAATAAATATTATGCCTCAGTTTATTTATCTACAATGTTCATATGTATGTGTGTTTAGTCAAATACTGATGATGCATAGTTGATGAAAATGATTTTTAAACATAGTACTAAATATATAACATAAAAACAGTCTTTTTCAATAAGGGGCTCACTCATTATCTGATCCACTTGGATATTTAATCCACACAGTTCTCCCTACCTGCCCCCTGCCAATTTGGACATAATTGATTCGGTGGTTGGATTTATTCTCTGGTGTTATTAGCTTAATGAGCTTAAAGCTGCCTGTCAGACCTGGAAGGGCACTCATTATCCACCTTTGTCATCTAGTTTAATCACTCCTGTTTTAGCAATCTGAGGCCCAGACTTGTCTTCTTGCTCTGATGCACACTGGGGAGATAAAGAACCATGTTTAGCCTCTAATCCAATGGAGTAAACATGTCCAAGCACAAAACCTGTATCTCACAGATTGGCTTGCGTGTGTCATACAACACACACGCTACAGCCACATACCCAAGCCCCCACATGTCCTTAGGGAGAAGCAATTCTCCCTCAGAATAACATAAACAGGCCTTTGTCATTGTCATCTGTGGCAACAAATCAACATTCTGAGTACAGCATGTTTGAGAGGCATTAATTCTGTCTGTATTTATCTAATGGCCATACTGTAGATGATTCCTGACTTAATTATATGCAGTGTAGACATCAATGATTTTCTTTTTTTTTTATTTTCAATATAGGAAATCAGATGATAACAATGGTGTAGAAAATAATGCTCCCAGGCACAGAAAAAATGTAAGTTTACTTCTTAATGGTATCCCAAATAAAAGGTAAAATTGAATATACGTAGGCCGTCTACTAATTGAGGTACTTTTTCTTTCTTCTTTTTTTTAGCTTTATTAAAGACCTAGTCAATCACTATGTGCTTGGATATGCTTATTTACCACATTATGGGAGAAAATATAATTTTATACAGCAATAAATATCTTTTTTTTTTACCACCAGAGACCCAGTCTAAAAGTAATTGTATTGCATTGCCTCTATATATGTTCTTTCTTTTGTCACCGTAGGCTAGTTTCTTTTACAACTTTTCATTTAGTTTTATTTTTTTCCTCTCTCAATTTTTCTGGATTCTCTCATTTTATTCTCACACATTCCCATATTTTTGGTTCATATCAACTTTTTTTTTTTATTGACTAGAATAAAACATTTTCTCAGTTCATCGGCCTTGTTCTCCTGAATAGTTAGAACAGGAACTGTTAGTTTTAGTGGTAGTTTGGGTCACCCCCCCTCAGCAGTTTTCTCTTTACAAACGTGATGATAAGTCATTATTGAAGAATGGGGACTTGCTAATTAAATTTCACTTTGTTTTATGTAACTCAGGAATCAGTGGCCCAGTGAACAAGAAGCGTCATGCCAAGAGCCATGGGAAGATGTATAAAGAGTTTGTTTTTCTGCTTTGTTTTATGCTTCATGTTAAAGAACGTCAGAGTTTTTATTTTTCAAAGAATAAAAAGTTTAAGCAACACGTTCAACAGTACCTTTGTAAATAATAGGTGCTACCTCAGATCGAAAGATCTTTTCATTCTGTAACTATTTTACATAAAAGCAAGGTAAATTATATTAAATATTGTATATTCTGTGAGCAATAACGCAGGATAATAAATTTTATTTTGGTCTTCAGTGGACATCCAGAACAGGACAGACACCAGCAAAACCAGTTAATAGTTCATACGCCAATGTCTCTCAAAACTTGTTGTAACCAAACAACTCATTAAAAAGGAAGCCTTTGCCATTTGCCTTGAAATTTTTTCTCTCTCAGTCTTCCTTACTATGTACAAAACTAGTTGTAATAATATTCATGTAAACTTCTTCCTTCTGCTATGTTGGAAAAAAAAAAGTGTGTCTTTATTAAGAATAGAATACTTTTTGCCTTTGCTATTGATGGTTACTTTCTACAGTTACCACAAGGAAAACAGTTTTCCTCCACAAATACTGGTTTACAGCTCAAGAAACAAAACTGTGCACTTGCTCTGTGACCACACAGGCAAATTTCCCAGTCTCTCTTCCACCCACATCTGCTGCTTTTGGACACCAGGGTAAAGTGATTCTTAGTCTTTATGCAGAGCATTTTTTTTTTTTTTTTGTATTTTTCTGAAGCTGGAAATGGGGAGAGACAGTCAGACAGACTCCTGCATGCGCCCGACCGGGATCCACCCGGCATGCCCACAGGGGGCGACGCTCTGCCCACCAGGGGGCGATGCTCTGCCCCTCTGGGGCGTCGCTCTGTTGCAACCAGAGCCATTCTAGTGCCTGGGGCAGAGGCCAAGGAGCCATCCCCAGCACCCGGGCCATCTTTGCTCGAATGGAGCCTTGCTGCGGGAGGGGAAGAGAGAGACAGAGAGGAAGGAGAGGGGGAGGGGTGGAGAAGCAGATGGGTGCTTCTCCTATGTGCCCCGGCTGGGAATTGAACCCGGGACCCCTGCACACCAGGCTGACGCTCTACCACTGAGCCAACCGGCCAGGGCCTATGCAGAGCATTTTTTAAAGCCATGGGTTTTGGATTTCCTGAGTTCCATCAAGTACTGTTGTCATAGGGTGTCGTCGTATAGTCATAATGTCACACTGCTACACGGATGCCTCTGTGGTTCATGGTTTCCTGGTACTTTTGACTTGATACCTGGTTTCTTAGTGTCTGTAGCTGGCTGGCTACATCTCTAAAAAGGCACTATTAGTGCTTTACAATGCTAATTCTTTTGTCTGAAACCCAGAAAATACTACATCACTTTTGTGATGTCGGAAATGCCTTAGACTTTCCTTCAGAAATAGACTACTTAGTTTCTATTGCCTATGAAACCAAAATATGATCAAAATCAGTCCAGCCAAATCTAGGGAAATATGAGTAGACATGGAACTTTGTCAATGGCTTTGAGCAGAGTGTTAAAATTATATTGAAGAAGAGTAGATTGCATTGAGGACAATACTGTACAGCAGGGGTCCCCAAACTTTTTACACAGGGGGCCAGTTCACTGTCCCTCAGACCGTTGGAGGGCCGGACTATAAAAAAAACTATGAACAAATCCCGATGCACACTGCACATATCTTATTTTAAAGTAAAAAAACAAAACGGGAACAAATACAATATTTAAAATAAAGAACAAGTAAATTTAAATCAACAAACTGACCAGTATTTCAATGGGAACTATGCTCCTCTCACTGACCACCAGTGAAACAGGTGCCCCTTCCAGAAGTGCAGCAGGGGCCGGATAAATGGCCTCAGGGGGCCGCATGCGGCCCGCAGGGCCATAGTTTGAGGACCCCTGCTGTACAGCCTGCTGGGCGTCCTTCAGGATGGAGGGCCCAGAGTCCCACTGCTGTCAGGAAGTGGAGTTCAGAACAGTAAGAAGCAGAGAGGGATGTGAGATGGTGGCTAGGAACCCACATTCTTCATGATGAGGGGATTAGAATTTGGAGAAGCAGAGTTCAATGAGTTAAAAAAAAATTTATAGAAATGTATGTGATGTGCTGGCTGAGAAAATTATAATAAAATTCTGGCAGTGAAATTTTAATCTATGGCATCCCAACTAATGTTAAGAACATTACTAGTATGAATAATCCATAGAAAGTAGTAACTTGGAAGCTGCCCACTATTTTGTAGTAGTAGTATTTTGTGCAAAATGTGTAAAGTCTACATATAAGTATTTTGAACGAGGATACACCCCTTAAATCATGACAGATTTCATTGTATTCTTGAGCCATAAAGCCATGCATTTGTGTTGGTTTCATTCATTATTAATTAGATGACATTATCTTGGGTCATATCTATACGATGACAGAGAACCAATTAGTTCACTTAATTAATCTAAACAATTTCAGTCCAGTGAGAAATTAGATCTGTGTTTGACCAAGTCCAATTTAAAACCATATCCATGTGACTGAGTATGTACAAACCCAAAACTATTTGTAGCTCAGACGCAGTATGGAGTCTAACACTTTGCTACGACTACTTAGGCTAAAATACTTTTCAAGTAAGAGAAATTGCTGCCCCAAGGTTAAATGATCTGAAATATTTACATAGTACATTAAATTTTTAAGTGATAGTGGCTGGCTGTTTTTCTTAGAAAAGACCATTTATTTCAGTAACTGTAAGCAGAAAAAGTACTCAGAAAATTAAAGTTGAAATTTGGCTTCTCAGAGTCTCTCTGGAGGACCTCTGGAAAATTACTTCTCTAATGTTATTAGATTAAAAATGAGAGCTTCCATTAACTAACCTTGTGGAGATGATAAATGCATTAACTCATAATGACCAGTTGTCAGTTGACTAAAATACTAAGTAATCTGAAGTAGGAAAAACACTGCCCATTTATACATCAGATGGAAAATGCTATTAATCTTTCCAGTGAACAGGATTTTACAGCATATTAAGTAGATTTAGTGTCAGAAAAAAGTTCAATCCTTTGATTTTAGCTTATACTCGAATGTTAATCTTCTCTCTTTGTAGTCTTCCTTGTTTTCCTCACTATCCAGTTACTTAGGCCAAAATCTAGTACTCACTGTGATATTTTCTTCCCCTCCATTAACTTAAATGTGTTACAAATCTCCCTTCCTTTGGCCTTCCAATAATAGCCCAGGGGTTGGGAATCTATGGCTCACAAGCCAGATGTGGCTCTTTTGATGGCTGCATCTGGCTCGCAGACAAATCTTTAATAAAAAAAATAATAATAACAGTAAAAATATAAAACATTCTCATGTATTACAATCCATTCATTTCCTACCACTCATGTTCATGGTTGCGGGTGGCTGGAGCCAATCACAGCTGTCCTCTGGGACAACACCCAATTTTTATTGGATAATGCGTAATGTACATGGGTTGTTGTATGGCTCTCATGGAATTACATTTTAAAATATGTGGCGTTCATGGTTCTCTCAGCCAAAAAGGTTCCCAACCCCTATAATAGCCCATTAACCCACCCACAGCCTCCCTACCTCCCCCTGTCCAGCCGCTACA
Source organism: Saccopteryx leptura (assembly GCF_036850995.1). Lineage (NCBI taxonomy): Eukaryota > Metazoa > Chordata > Mammalia > Chiroptera > Emballonuridae > Saccopteryx > Saccopteryx leptura. The sequence goes on from NC_089503.1 coordinate 154,029,869, forward strand.
GCCAAGGGCTTGGTGTTCCTACCTCAGTCTCAGCTTCTGCACATCCGTTTTTCACATTGCTGCCCAAATCATTTTTCTAAAGCACAAAGCTCACTATGTGACTTAATGAGATGGCATCCGTGTCACACTTCTGCAGGCTCGCCTTGGCTGTTTCTTTTTTTGTGTGTGACAGAGACAGAGAGAGAGAGACAGAGAGAGGGACAGTTAGGGACAGACAGGAAGGGAGAGAGATGAGAAGCATCAATATTTTGTTGTGGCTTCTTAATCTCCTTAGTTGTTCACTGATTGCTTTCTCATATGTGCTTTGACGGGGGGCTGCAGCCAGAGCGAGTGACCCCTTGCTCAAGCCAGTGACCTTGGGCTCAAGCCAGTGACTTTGAACTCAAGCCAGCGACCATGGGGTCATGTCTATAATCCCATGCTCAAGCCAGCGACCCTGCAATCAAGCTGGTGAGCCCGTGCTTAAGCCGGCCACCGCAGGGTTTCGAACCTGGGTCCTCCACATCTCAGTCTGACGCTCTATCCACTGCGTCACTGCCTGGTCAGGCTTGGCTGTTTTTGAATATTGCTGTTTTCCAAATTCCTAATCTCTCTCCAGTGTCTTGACTTGGCTTAGAATTTATCAGGACCTGGTTTAGAATGCTGTCCCTGGAACCTCCTCCCCACTGAGTAATTCAAGGTTAGCTTTCAGAGCTTTACTCTGATGTTATTTCCTGGCAAAACACTCAGACTAGTGGAGTACCATCTGATATACTCAAGCAACTACATACCTCTTTGTGCTTATTACCCTGTATTATAAATATATATTTATTCTTCTCTTTCCTGATTGGTGTGCTTTTTATTTGTGTCCTGCATTTACCACAGAGAGGATACATTAGAAATGTCATGAAATGTGTGTTGAATGGATAAATGTATAAGTGAAAATCAAATTTCATAAATTTGTTCTTATTTTTAGAACAACCTGAATTGTTACATCAGAATCAATACAAAATATTTTAACAGAGATGAGCAAGCTTTTATAACTTGAATTGTTTGCTTCTGTTACTTTGAAAAACACAAAGTAGTAAAATTAGAAGTCTTGTCAGAAATTTTAATAATGTATTGATATCTAGTGAGCAAAGAGAGTTCTGCTTCCTAAACTCTTATACAGGGTTTGTTGCTTCCAACCCATTTAGATTTATGTTGTCTATTTTTCATGGACAGCACATATTGTCCATGATAATAACATCATCATGTTATTATCATGTCCAGCACATAATAACATTATTCTTTCTGTTAGTTGCCAATGTATGAACTTTAATTAAACATGAAGAATGTGAACACTTGGCATGGTGCTGTTGGCCAGCGCTGACATTAGTGCCGTTAGGATATGTAGTGACATTAGGATGACACTGAATGTCTCATCCTCCTTCCCGTCAACCCCTGTAGTATCCTAGATACTGTATCTGAGATAGACTATCTCAGGATCCAATTCAAGTTTTTATTTTAAAAGAAAGAACCTTAAGAAAGTTTTAATTGTTTAGTTTTGATGACTGAAAGTTCATCTTGGACCAAATTTATATTAAAAAAATGTCAGTTCTGCTCCCTTATTCTCTGGATCTTCATCTTTGAGGCATTTAAGAAGATTTATGTGAAACGACTTATGAAATATCTGTTGTGCCTCTTTATAGAAAATGAACAACTCTAATTGAACAAGGCTATGCAATAATTTAGGGACTTCTTCTGTATTTGCGTTGTTCATCTTGAGATGGGAATAAATTCAAGTAAGTGTTCCAGGATTCATGAAAAAATACAGTGACCTACTTATCACATGCTCTGAACTATTTATTGAATAAATGAAAAATAGATAAATGACTCAATTATTTCGGAACCTTAACTTATACCTATTTTGTGTAACATCTACCTTGATTTTGGTTAATTAACTGTGGGTTTATCCTACTCTAGTATAGATAAGGAAACTGGAGCTCTCAAGGTGCATTTCTGTCCTGAGATATTCAGGAATGAAGTTGGGTTTCCTGCCCTGTTTGTCAGCTGTGTTCTTTATGGAGGATATATATTATACATCACATGACCTCCATGTCATCGTATATAGGAACTATTATCATCTACTTTTGCAGAGGCGAGGAAACTGAAGTTTAGAGAGATTAAGTGTTTGGTGCTGGGATTGAAATCCAAAAAGTCCTCTTCAAGAGTAGGTTTAACCACCAGGTTGAAGAGCTTTCACTTGCTACTTGTATGTTTCTTAGAAAATGAGGCTATTGTCTATCAGCTGTCATTTTTTTTTTAAATGTCACGCCTTTAGATGGTCAGTTACATAACAAGTTTTATACTCTTATTCTTAAGGCTTCTAGGACCTGTGGTAGGGCAGACTTGCTGGGATCTATGCTGGGAATCTGAATGCTTGTGTTTGGGGAATCTTCCTCACCACCCCAATTTTACTGCTCGATAGCTGATGTTACCATAAGATTCATCACCCAGACTCTGAGATGAAAGAAGTTGCTACGTATAGTTTTACCAGGATAACAAACAGGAAAGAGATGAGATGGTCACATTTTCAGCCTGCAGGAAAGCATTAAGTATTTTCCAGATGTTCTAGACTAGGCACAGTGGCCACAGCAACAGCAAGTTTGAATGATAAACATAAATTCACTTTCAAGGAAAGATTTAACCTTATCCCATGCTCTGTCTATCTCACTATTGAGAAGCACCGATATAATGAGATAATTTAGTAAGCTTAAAGATTTATTACTTTCCAAAAATAATTTAAAATGTATCAGCATTCAAAAGTATGATCCATGTATTGTAAGAGAAACTGGAAAAGAAGGTCCTATTTTTGAGAGCCTGTGAAATGAACTGAACAATTTGGACGTGTTTATCCTTATGATTAATGTGTCCTAATAACATCTGTGTGATTCTCAGTGAATCAGGAATGTGTGATTATTCCCGTAGGATAAAATTTAATTATGAAATCGGTGATCACTTGTGAATAGCGTCAAAATTACTTTTAATCACATGGTTACCCTGTATAATCCATATTTCTTAAACCCTCATTTCCCAAATGGGAACATGCTAGGCAAACTTGTTTAGAATATTGGTTAAAATACCTATATTACTTTGGTGTGTTAGTTATTATCTTGAAAAACTATTATTCATAAAAAGTGATTCTGCTTTATTAATTTGTAATTTATTTGAGAAAATAATCTAGCACAAACTTATTTTTCTAAAATTTATTTGACAAATAAAAATGAGACTAATTACATATATAATTAACTATAATGCTGTTAAACATACAAAATGTTTATATTAATTGCTTGTCTCTTAAATATAAATTTGACCATGAATGTTACTGTTTTTTAAAATAAAAAATTATGGATTTATTATGACAGGTTTCCTAATTGTAATGTTTTCTTTCTTTAGCATATGTGTCTAAATTGTCATTAACACCTTTCTGTATTGTGTACATAGCACCGAAAATGTCTGTATTAGAATGTTTAAAAAAACTTTTGTTGCATATAACTCAAAGGATATATTTAATAAGGCAATTAGTTTTAAAAAATTTACTCTGAGTTAACAATTTGAGTATTAGAAAATATATTTTTAATTTAAAATTTTAATACTGATTAAAATATAAATTTAGGCCCTGGACAGTTGGTTCAGTGGATAGAGTGTTGGCCAGGTGTATGGATGTCCTGCGTTCAATCTCTGGTCAGGGCATACATGAGAAGTGACCATATGCTTCTCCCCCTTCCATCTAGCCCTCTCTCCCTCTCCCCCCTCACAGTTAGTGGCTTGGTTGATTGGAGCATCTGCCCCAGACTGGGGTTGCTGGGTGGGTCTCGGTTAGGGCACATGGGGTAGTCTGTCTCTTGATCTCCCTTCCTCTCACTTAAAAAAAAAAGTGAAGTGAAATTAAAGACACTGGATAATAGAAAATATTAATTTTTTTCTTAGATTATACTAAGAGAAAATTCAAGGTTTTAAAGACAATTCCTCCTTCTCAAACCCAACAAAAAAAGAGTACCTAGAAATGGGAGTCTCATGATTAATTTTGAGACACGAATAGAAAGGAATTTTCAAGACATACCAAATATATTTGAAAAAATTAAAAGGCAAGAATAGCCTTGATATTGTTGAAAATTTAAAATGAAATTAATATATAGAGCATATTTGCTTGTTGTCCCGGATAGATGTTTTAAAATTTGCTGTGTCATTTTAAATTGATTCAGCAAAAACGGTTTCAAAATGTGTATTTTATGACAATGTCTACTGCTACAAAATTTATTAAGATGGAGAACAGAAGTGGAAGGCTGGGAGTTAAATGTTTTCTTAATTCTTTTTAGATAAAAATGTAATGACGATACCTAAATCTGATGAGGTCATTACAATAAAAAAAAATTACAGAGCAATGCCACTTCTGAATTTAGTTGCAAAGATAGTAAATAAAATAATAGTGACTAGAATATACCAGCACTTTAGTAAAATAATACATTGTACACAAATGAAATTTATTCCAGGAATTCAGAGTGGGTTCAATATTGAAAAGTCCATGAAGGGATCAGAAAAAGGAAAGAGATTGGTGAAATTATACACACATAACACGATGTTATAGAGAGCAGAAAAGCAAATTCTGGAGGGAAAGGGGGAGGGCGTTGCAGGGAGGCGGGGAAGGGAGATGTGGAGAACACAGGGGAAGGGGGGATGCATTCGGAGGGACACTAGAATCTATGTAAACACAATAAATTTAAAAAAAAAAGTCCATGAACATAAAAGACCTGGCAATCCTATTTCTAGGAATTAACATAGTTCCAAGAATACAAAAATAAGTATATGCTTAAATTTATGAATTGCAACATTGTTTGTAATTATAAAATATGAAAAACTATCTAAAATGCCTTAACATAGGTGAATAGTTAATAAATTACTTTTGGTATATTCTCATAGAGCAAATAACTAAATATATTGATAGTAATCAGATTCAGCTCTCTGTTGAAGAGAGGTATAACAGTCAATATTGTGTTATGTCCCCAAATCCCCTTTTAGGACTGAAGGAATTCGCCTGGTTGCTGGGAATGCTGCTAGCCCTCAGCAGTCAGCAATCCGTGGGAATTACTCACGGCTAGCTAGAGCTGCCTAGAGTATTATAGACTGTATGATCCAAATGTACAGAATACCACGTGTTTTTATAGAACCATTGGGTTTTAATTTAAATTATGTGCATGAAGAATAGTGTCAAACCAGGGATTTGCAATCTAGGACCCATGGGCCCAATCCAGACTGCCATCTGTTTCTGCAGGAAAAACGTTGTGGGGCCACAGTTGATGCAGTGGGGCAGTTAGATAAGCACGAACACAGTAGGAATGGCTACCCAGGTACGGAAGGTCACCAGAGCTGAAAGCCCCAGGTGCCTATCAACAGACGATTGTAGGGTGGGATCTCGCCCTGACCTTTCATATCACTGGTCATGCAGTTCCTACACTCCTCTGACCTTTCCTTTCCTAGCATGTCACTAGTCTTGGGGTATATACCCCTACAGAGGAGGAACAAGGGGGGCGGAGAATAGCCTCATAGGACCTCCATACAAGCCCTTGCATGACCACTCCCTTAAGCTTTAAGACCTAGAGATGACATCTAGGCTTCAGTTGTGTTGCAGCTCCAGGCCCCAAGAAGCAGCAAAGCCAGAGCAAAGCCATGACTGACACCAGGTTCAGCTGTGATGACTAATGACCCTTTGCCAATCAGTGCAGACTACAACCCTGAAAGGACACACCTGGAAAGCTGATGAATATTCTATTGCAATCTTCCCCTGGGACCTCCAGGGGAAAACCCTTAAGATGAAGGCTCTAGCCTATTTGCTCACCCCTTCCCCCTCTCTCCCCAGTGTGTGCTCTCACTGTCTCTGTCTCTGTCTCTGACCCTGACTCACTCTTTCTCACTCTGGGCCATGCAGACACTTTTCCCCCGTCCTTCCCCCAGGCGTGTTTTCTCTTTCTCCATGGGCCCTCTTCTGCCACTGTAACTTGTTTCCTGAGCTCACGCAGCCCAGCTGGCTCACTTCTCCTACCTCTGTGACTTTCTAAATAAACTTTCCCCTGTATTTGAGTTCCTTGGCTCTGAATTCTTTCCCAGCAGAACTCAAGAGCTGAGGTTGCTGATCTGAGGTCCAACACTCTGGTGCAGTTCGTCACTAACACAGGCAAGTCCGATTGTTCTGTATCACCTGTGGCTGCTTCCCTTACACCTGCAGAGCTCAGTAGTCGCAATAGGGACCCTCTGGCTCACAAGCCTAAAATATGTACTCTCTGGTTCCTTACAAAACAAAACAAAAGCTGTCAATGCTCTAAACTACAAAATTATAAATTTAGTTGTTATAGGCTACACATCAAGGTAAAAGGAGTTTTATAGGACATAGAGCTCAACTGCATTTTATTATGTTCTCTCTAATTAACAATAAGAAGGACCCATTCATGGCTGTTTTCAATTGGTAAATAAGACGAAGTCAGAATTTTCTCCCATGTCTGACATGGAATATTGATCTCTGTAAATATTTGGTTTAAAAATGTTCTTCAGTTAAATAATTTTGAGATGTGTTGTGTCGCATCTATCTCTCCTGCGAGGGCCCCACACTCATTGCTTTAATCAAGGCCCTAAATAGCCAGACTTGCCTTTTCTGTATATGTGCAGACAAAAATATGTATCTGTGACTTGTCATTGTTTTTAAAGCATGTAATAATTCAAAAAGGAAAACAATTATAGCCTATAATCTGACTGTAATGGTAGTGAAATTAAAAATAATTAGCAACAATGATAAAAAAAAAAGCATGCATACAGGACCATGCACTAAGTACTACGAAAAGTTCCAGAATTAAAAGATAAAACTCTCCTTCTGATTTTCCTCCTTCTGCTTCTCCAGATAGTTAGTGTTAATCTTCTCCACTGAATTTTTCTAGCTTTTTACAACAACAAAAACAACAAAAAAAGGAAACAGGGGTCTGTGTACTTGCTGTGACTTTGGTTGATACACCTTGAGTTCGAAGCTTAAGTAGGTACCGTACTTGGAAGAGCTTTCATGACCACTACTCATTTGTATTTTCTATTGTAGCTATTGTTTGGTAGGTATCCCCAAATTTATCAGTCTCCTGCAGATGAAACACTTGTTTTTTTGTTGTTGTTGTTTTATCCTGATTTGTTTGTTTATGCAATTACAAAAATGTTGAAATGAAACTTTTATACATATACTTTTTTTTTAATAATTTTATTTTTTTAATGGGGCGACATCAATAAATAAGGATACATATATTCAAAGATAACATGTCCAGGTTATCTTGTCATTCAGTTATGTTGCATACCCATCACCCAAAGTCAGATTGTCCTCTGTCACCTTCTATCTAGTTCTCTTTGTGCCCCTCTCCCTCCCCCTCTCCCTCTCCCTCTCCCCCCTCCCCCCGTAACCACCAAACTCTTATCAATGTCTCTTAGTCTCACTTTTATGTCCCACCTACGTATGGAATAATGCAGTTCCTGTTTTTTTTTTTTTTGATTTACTTATTTCACTTCATATAATGTTATCAAGATCCCACCATTTTGCTCATCATTTCTTATGGCTGAGTAGTATTCCATAGTGTATATGTGCCACATCTTCTCCATCCAGTCATCTATTGACGGGCTTTTTGGTTGTTTCTATGTCCTGGCCACTGTGAACAATGCTGCAATAAACATGGGGCTGCATGTGTCTTTACGTATCAATGTTTCTGAGTTTTTGGGGTATATACCCAGTAGAGGGATTGCTGGGTCATAAGGTAGTTCTATTTTCAGTTTTTTGAGGAACCACCATACTTTCTTCCATAATGGTTGTACTACTTTACATTCCCAAAAACAGTGTAAGAGGGTTCCTTTTTCTCCACAGCCTCTCCAATATTTGCTATTACCTGTCTTGTTAATAATAGCTAATCTAACAGGTGTGAGGTGGTATCTCATTGCAGTTTTGATTTGCATTTCTCTAATAACTAAAGAAGATGAGCATCTTTTCATATATCTGTTGGCCATTTGTATTTCTTCCTGGGAGAAGTGTCTGTTCATGTCCTCTTCCCATTTTTTTTTATTGGATTGTTTGTTTGTTTGTTGTTGAGTTTATGAGTTCTTTGTATATTTTGGATATTAGGCCCTTATCTGAGCTGTTGTTTGAAAATATCATTTCCCATTTAGTTGGCTGTCTGTTTATTTTGTTATCAGTTTCTCTTGCTGAGCAAAAACTTCTTAGTCTGATGTAGTCCCATTCATTAATTTTTGCCTTAACTTCTCTTGCCTGTGGAGTCAAATTCATAAAATGCTCTTTAAAACCCAGGTCCATGAGTTTAGTACCTATGTCTTCTTCTATGTACTTTATTGTTTCAGGTCTTATGTTTAGATCTTTGATCCATTTTGAGTTAATTTTAGTACAGGGGGACAAACTGTAGTCCAGTTTCATTCTTTTGCATGTGGCTTTCCAGTTTTCCCAGCACCGTTTATTGAAGAGGCTTTCTTTTCTCCATTGTGTGTTGCTGGCCCCTTTATCAAAAATTATTTGACTATATATATGTGGTTTTATTTCTGGGTTTTCTATTCTGTTTCATTGGTCTGAGTGTCTATTTTTCTGCCAATACCATGCTGTTTTGATGGTCGTGGCCCTATAATATAGTTTGAAGTCAGGTATTATAATGCCCCCAGCTTCATTCTTTTTCTTTAGGATTGCTTTGGCTAGTCGGGGTTTTTTATAGTTCCATATAAACCTGATGATTTTTTGCTCCATTTCTTTAAAAAATGTCATTGGAATTTTGATGGGAATTGCATTAAATTTGTATATTGCTTTGGGTAATATGGCCATCTTGATTATATTTATTCTTCCTAACCAAGAACAAGGAATATTCTTCCATCTCATTATATCTTTTTCGATTTCCCTTAACAATGGTTTATAGTTTTCATTATATAAGTCCTTTACATTCTTCGTTATGTTTATTCCTAGGTATTTTATTTTTTTTGTTGTTGCAATTTCTTCTTTTACATATGTTGAATTGTGAAGGGGATATTCTTTTGAGTTCATTCTCAAATGTTTCATTATTGGCATATAGAAAGGCTATTGACTTCTGTATGTTAATTTTGTATCCTGCGACCTTATTGTATTGGCTTATTGTTTCTAGTAGTCTTTTTGTGGATTCTTTGGGGTTTTCGATGTATAGGATCATATCATCTGCAAAAAGTGATACCTTTACTTCTTCTTTTTCGATATGGATGCCTTTTATTTCTTTGTCTTGTCTGATTGCTCTGGCTAGAACCTCTAGTACCACATTAAATAGGAGTGGAGAGAGTGGACAACCCTGTCTTATTCCTGATTTAAGGGGGAAAGCCTTCAGTTTTGTGCACATTTAATATGATGTTAGCTGATGGTTTATCATATATGGCCTTTAGCATGTTGAGATACTTTTCTTCTATACCCATTTTGTTGAGAGTCTTAAACATAAAATTGTGTTGTATTTTATCGAAAGCCTTTTCTGCGTCTATTCATAAGATCATGTGGTTTTTGTTCTTTGTTTTGTTGATATGGTGTATTACGTTAACCGTTTTACGTACGTTGAACCATCCTTGAGATTCTGGGATGAATCCCACTTGATCATGATGTATTATTTTTTTAATATGTTGTTGTATTAGATTTGCTAGTATTTTGTTTAGTATTTTAGTATCTGTATTCATTAGAGATATTGGTCTGTAGTATTCTTTTTTTGTGCCATCCTTGCCTGGTTTTGGTATGAGGGTTATGTTGGCCTCATAAAATGTGTTTGGAAGTATTGCTTCTTCTTCAATTTTTTGGAAGACTTTCAGTAGAATAGGAACCAAGTCTTCTTTGAATGTTTGATAAAATTTGCTGGTATAGCAGTCTGGGCCTGGACTTTTATTTTTGGGGATGTTTTTAATGTTTTTTTCTACTTCTTCTCTACTAATAGGTCTGTTTAGGCTTTCTGCTTCTTCTTGCCTCAGTCTAGGAAGGTTGTATTGTTCTAGGAATTTATCCATTTCTTCTAGATTGTTGAATTTAGTGGCATAAAGTTTTTCATAGTATTGTGCAATAATTCTTTGTATATCTATGATGTCCGTGGTGATTTCTCCTCTTTCATTTTGAATTTTGTTTATATGAGTTCTTTCTCTTTTTTCCTTGGTAAGTCTTGCCAAGGGTTTGTCAATTTTATTGATCTTTTCAAAGAACCAGCTTCTTGTTCTATTAATTTTTTCTATAGTTTTTCTGTTCTCTATTTCATTTATTTCTGCTCTGATTTTTCTTATCTCCTTTTTTCGGCTGGTTTTGGGTTGTCTTTGTTCTTCTTTTTCTAGTTCCTTAAGGTGTGAAGTTAAGTGGTTCACTTTGGCTCTCTCTTGTTTGTTCATATATGCCTGAAGTGATATGAACTTTCCTCTTATCACTGCTTTTGCTGCATCCCATAGATTCTGATATGTTGTATTGTCATTTTCTTTTTTTTTTTTTCTTTCTGAAGCTGGAAATGGGGAGAGACAGTCAGACAGACTCCTGCATGTGCCCGACCGGGATCCACCCGGCATGCCCACCAGGGGCGAGGCTCTGCCCACCAGGGGGCGATGCTCTGCCCCTCCGGGGAGTCGCTCTGCTGCGACCAGAGCCACTCTAGCGCCTGAGGCAGAGGCCAAGGAGCCATCCCCAGTGCCCGGGCCATCTTTGCTCCAATGGAGCCTTGCCTGCGGGAGGGGAAGAGAGAGACAGAGAGGAAGGAGGGAGGGGGTGGAGAAGCAAATGGGCGCTTCTCCTATGTGCCCTGGCCGGGAATCGAACCCGGGACTCCCGCACGCCAGGCTGATGCTCTACTGCTGAGCCAACCGGCCAGGGCTGTATTGTCATTTTCATTAGTTGTATATATCTTTTGATCTCTGCACTTATTTCTTCTTTGACCCATTCATTTTTTTAAAGTATGTTGTTTAGTTTCCACATTTTTGTGGCATTTTTTTTCTCTTTTTTGCAATTGTATTCTAGTTTTAAGGCTTTATGATCAGAAAATATGCTCGGTACAACTTCGATTTTTCTGAATTTGCTGATGTTGTTTTTTTGGCCCAACATATGGTCAATTCTTGAGAATGATCCATGTTCACTGGAGAAAAATGTATACTCTGTCACTTTGGGATGAAATGTCCTGTAGATGTCTATCATATCCAGGTGCTCTAGTGCTTTGTTTAAGGCCGCTATATCTTTGTTGATTCTCTGTTTGGATGACCGATCTAGAGCCGTCAGAGGTGTATTGAAGTCTCTAAGTATGATTGTATTTTTGTCAGTTTTTGTTTTAAGGTCAATAAGTAGCTGTCTTATATATTTTGGTGCTCCTTGGTTTGGTGCATATATATTAAGAATTGTTATGTCTTCTTGATTCAGTGTCCCCTTAGCCATTATAAAATGGCCATTTTTTCTCTGAGTACTTTTGCTGTCTTGTAGTCAGCATTATCAGAAATGAGTATTGCTATGCCTGCTTTTCTTTTATGTTATTTGCTTGGAGTATTGTTTTCCAGCCTTTCACTTTGAATTTGTTTTTATCCTTGTTACTTAGATGAGTTTCTTGTAGGCAGCATACAGTTGGATTTTCTTTTTTAATCCATTCTGCTACTCTGTGCCTTTTTATTGGTGAGTTTAATCCATTTACATTTAGTGTAATTATTGACACTTGTGAGTTTCCTATTGCCATTTTATAGATTGCTTTCTGTTAGTTTTGTGTCTTGTTTGATCCTTCTTTTTCGTTTTTCTATCTTTTGTTTTTATTTGGTTGTATTCCATACATCCTTCCTCTGTTACTATCTTTTTTAAATCATGTGCTTCTGTGGTGGTTTTTTCAATGGTGGTTACCTTTAAGTAATGAAAAGGGTTCCTACCCTGTTCATTGTAGTGCACTATTTTGTGAGTACTTTTGCACTCCATCATCCTTTGCTACTGTGAATCTCCATCCTCTCCCCCCCTTTCTTTTTGTTGTTGTCACAGTTTAAATTTGGTTTTATTGTGTTCTTCTTGGAGCTTTTACTTGTGGCTTTTTTTTTTGTTGTTCTTTGTATCTGATTGGAGAACCCCCCTTAGTAATTCCTGGAGTGGGGGTTTTCTGATGATATATTCACTCATCTTTTCTGTATCTGTGAATGTTTTTATTTCTCCTTATATTTGAAGGATAGCTTTGATGGGTATAGTATTTGTGGCTGAAAGTTCCTCTCTTTCAGGACTTTAAATATTGTGGTCCACTCTCTTCTAGCTTGTAGAGTTTCTGTTGAGAAATCGGATGATAATCTAATGGGCCTTTCTTTATATGTTGTATTCTTCTTTTCCCTGGCTGCCTTGAGAATTTTTTCTTTGCCGTTGGTTTGTGCCAATTTCATTATGATGTGCCTTGGAGTAGGTTTGTTGGGGTTAAGAAAACTTGGAGTTCTGTTTGCTTCTTGAATTTGAGGCTTTAGGTCTTTCCACAGGCTTAGGAAGTTCTTATCTATTATTTGTTTGAGTATGTTCTCCATTCCATTTTCTCTCTCTTCTCCCTCTGATATACCTATTATTCTTATTTTATTCTTTTTGATGGAGTCAGATAATTCCTGTAGGGCTATCTCATTTTTTTAAATTTTTGATTCTCTTTCTTCTTCTCTCTGTTGTGCCTCAAGTTGCTTGTCTTCTATTTCACTCATCCTACCTTCTATTTGGCCTGTTCTATTTGCTAAGCTTGTTACCTCGTTTTTCAGCTCGTGAATTGAGTTTTTCATCTCTGTTTGATTTGTTTTTATAGTTTCAATTTCCTTGGAAATATATTCTTTGTGTTCATTGAGTTGTTTTCTGAGCTCCCTAAATTGCCTTTCTGTGTTTTCTTATATATCTCTGAATATTTTTAGGATTTCTATTTTAAATTCTCTGTCATTTAACTCCAAGGTTTCCAATATATTAATTTTTTTCTCCATAGATTTTTCCTCATCTATCTCTTTTACCTCTCTTTCTTTTGTATCCATGATATTCAATTTTCTCTTCCTTAATGGCATCTGAGGGTGGTTTTGTTGATAGTATTAATGAGATTTAATAAAGAATAAAAAGTTAAAAAAATAAAAAATCAAAAAGAGTGGTTTTTCAAAAAAAATTAGTAATTAAATAAAGAAAAATAAAATAAAATTAAAATTAAAAAAAAGAAAATTATTTCCCCCTTTTTTTTCCTCTCCTCTCCCCTCTTTCTTGAGAAAATCTTGTGGTGAACTGTGAATTATATTGTAGTAAATAGAACAAACAATGCCCGTAATGCAAGGTCTGAATTGGGGAGAAGTAATAAAGGGGCAAAAAAAAAATAAATAAAAATAAATAAAAGAAAAAAAAATGGGATATGGACCTACAAAAAGCAAATAAGGAAAAAATTTGGGTCAAGAATAAAATGATTTGCCTTTAGGTGTTGGTTGACTAAGAGTTATGATGAGAGGAATAAGAGGGAAACAGGAAAATGGGGGGGCAAATTAAAAAATTACTATTTTATTTAGTGGAACAAGAATTAGATAAAATGGAGAGCCAGGGATGGGAGCACTGCTAGTGAGTTAAAAAGGTGAAGTAAAAACCCCCCAAAATGCCACAAACATAAGTTTGAGTCCCAGATAAGATAATTTGTTTGTTATTGAGGTTTGAATAAGAGGAGACGTAAAGGAGAAAGGAAGAAACTAATATAGAGGGAGAAAAGAAAAAGAGAGAGAGAGAGAAAAGAGGGAACCACTAAAAGAAGAAAAAAGAAAAAAGAGGAGAGAGAGAGAGAATTAAGGGTTTTGGAGTGCAACCCTCATAGAGAGAAAGGAAGAGGAAAGAAAAGATAATGGGCGATGTAACACCTATAGGTAGTGTAGTTCAAGGAGAGGAGAGAGTAAGACCGTCAGAGAGTTAAACGACCAAATTGGAGGAGAGAAAAAAAATCAAGAATGAAGATAAGAGAAACAAACGAACAAATATAATAAAATGGGATAGGTTATAAAGTCTGCTGATTATTCTTGATTTTGAGAGGTTATCTTCTTGCTTTTTCTTTTCTCTCCCTCTTCCTGGTCGGTGACTCTGTACCCCGGGTTCTGCCCCTTTGCCACGCTCAGGTAGAGGTTTGCAGTTGATAAGTCTCTATGGCGATGTCATGTATTGTGCTTCAGTCTCGTTGGCAGTCGAGGCTCATTAGCATTTATAGGCTCCGACAGTGAGAGTGTTCATGTTCCTGGAGCCTCTCTCCTAGTCTTTCCTTCCTCAATAAGTAGCCTGACAATCCAGCTATGGGGTTGCTGCTGCCTCTGCCTGGATAGTAAGAGGCTCAAAGAGCTGGCAAGTCCCCAGTCTATTTCCACTCAGCACAGGGCTCTGGGTAAGGCTCAGTCAGTCAGAGCTGCTAGCATAATCAGGCGGGGCTTCTGCCCACTCAAAGACCTCTGGGTCTGCCACTCAGTCCAGTAACACTGGTGGGCGCCCACTCCCGGGGTGCTTGGAGGAAACTCTTGCTCACTATCTGTGCACAGACCAGGATATCAGGCAGTTTCACGCTCTGAGTGAAACCCCGCCCACACAGAAAAGTTCCAGAGTTGGAATTGGCTCTCGCTCCCTCCCCATGCTCGGCTTTTTTAGGGCACTGGGGTGGCCTGGAGATTCCACTTTTGGCCCACACAAAGGCCCCTGACTCTACCCCTCTTTGGGATAACATTTGCACGTACTGCCGAGGCACTCAGAGGAATCTCTTTCTCTCTATCTGCATGCGCAGACCAGGATATCAGGCCAGCCGCTTCACTCTCTGAGTGAAACCCACACCTGCATGGAAAAGTTCCAGTGTTGGAATTGGCTCTCGCTCCTTCCCCATGTGTGACTTTTTCAGGGCGCTGGGGCGGCCCGGAGATTTCGCTTTTGGCCCACACAAAGGCCTCTGACTCTGCCTCTCTGTGGGGTAACATGGGCTCCCATTCCTGAGGTGCTGGGAGGAATCTCTTGCCCACTCTCCATGTGCACCGACCAGGATATCAGGCCGGCCGCCTCACACTTTGAGTGAAACTTCCGCCCGCACGGAAAAGTTCCAGTGTTGTAATTGGCTCTTGCTCCCTCCCCGTGCGCGGCTTTTTCAGGGCGCTGGGGCAGCCCAGAGATTCTGCTTTCAGCCCACACAGAGGCCTCTGACTCTGCCTCTCTGTGGGATAACACGGGCACCCACTCCCGGGGCTTTTGAAGGAATCTCTCGCCCACTATCTGCGTGCGCTGAACAGGAAATCAGGGAAAATGGCTGCCCCACTTGTCTTTCTTTGTCTGGATTTGGTGCGCGTGTTAGCTTGTATTGACTGGGTTGCCACAGGCACAGTTTTTCCTCGGCTTGAATCTCTGTGCCACAGCCTGGTTCGGCCATTTGTGCTGTGGCCTGGATCTATTCACCCCCTTTGCCCGCCTTAGTTTCTATATTCTCAGTTCCCAGTGAAAGCAGCCCTATTTAGGTTAGTGAGGAAGGCGGAGCATTTCTTACTCCCTATTTCCTTCGGGCTTTGATTATATATTTAGCCAATTTTTCACTTGACCATACCTTCGGGTGTATTGCAAAACATCTGGAGGCTCCAAGGATAGGTTTTTCTGTTTCTGGTTGAAGAACTTCTTGAGTTTTGGGGGAGATTTATTGGTATTGCTTCCTACCGCGCCGTTATTCTGACCATACATATACTTTTGATACAATTTGTGTATCTATGTATAAAGTAAACCTCTGTCAGTGTGATTTCTGGGTAAAGCTTTACAGTGGGATGAAATAATCTATGAAAGTGGCACTATTTTGTATTTAACCACAAATGGGAAGGTCTTTCTCCAGGTTCCTACTAGCAGTAAAATCCTTTTTTTTTTGGAGAAGTATGGAACTACAGTGCTGTTAAAATTACTCCTATTTTATGAAATAAAACATGCACATAGTAAGTAATATGGATAAATAGAATAAGGAAATAAGTACATATTTATTATTTGGTATTATTATTATTTAGAAGGATACTATTTATTCATTTTATGATAGTTGTAAGATTGAAGTTTATAAAAATGTACCATTGAGTTCCAGAAACTTGCTAATTGAGTAGAATTAGAAAAGAAAGTTTGCAATTGATGACTGAGCAAAATTACCACCATTTGATTATTAAGTTCATTGGTAATAACTGCTAAGAATTTTTTTTCCTGAAATTAAGTGGCTCAAGTCCCAGAGAAAGTATAGATTGGTGTTCTATAGTGTTATTCTTATATGGCTTATGTTTGTTTGCTAGACTCCAATGGCCAGGGATTTGAAACAAATCTGAATGACCTCCTTCTGTTTTCCTGTTTGTCCTCATTGTTAGGTAACAATCCTGTTGGGTATTTTAGAGTTCTCTCAGGAATATCATGTTTACATTAACCACTCGCTAACAAGGCAAGGATTGCAATGGAAAGAACCAGGTGTTGGGTTAGTTAGCACTACGCCTATTTTCACAGAAAGCCTCTCTATGGCCGCCCCAGAGCCTGAGGTCTGAGAAACAATTAGTCTCTTCCAGAATGAAGGCTTTTGGGGATGTGGGGCCAGCTGAATGCATTGATATGTATATCATGCTGAGTGTAGTGACAGGACAGAATTTACCTCTAAAGGGGATTGTAAAAGCCTGTTGCAGACATCAGAAGTTGGCTTCTTGGCTGGAAGTTGAGGTATCTTCTTCACTTCCTCAACTAGAGCCTTTTTTTACCTTTTCTTCCTCTTCTGTGATGATTCTGTGACTCTGTGAGGCAATTGGTTTGACTGGCAATGACCACCTTTATGTTTCTCAACTAACTCTTGATTTTCCTTAGAACCAGAGTTAGGAATTCACTGGAAATGCTGAAAAAAATCCCCATATTTCCAACTCTCAAGAGTGACCACAAATGGCTTCTCTTTCAATCTCATTTGAACAGATTGAGTACGGTAGGCTGCTGTTCTTGGGCTTCAGGGAAAACACCATGTTCATCTCTGAGCTTCCGGCTCTCCTCCCTTCCCCCAGCTGGAAGGCTTCCTTCTCTCACCTCCTTATTCTACAGGTGCTCACGCCCAGTCTCAGCTCTGCTCCCCTGGATCAGTTCCCTAAAAACTTCCGAATTTGTTGCCAGATCCTCTGAATTCCTTTACAAATGTTCTTTACCTTGGAAAACACTTCATTTTAACTGATTCCATGATGGAATATGAGCATGGCATGTATAAATCTGCCTGCTGCCTGTTTTATAGAGGAGGGGTCATGGGTTAAATACCTGGGCAAGATCAGCTGGAACTGAAGCCCAAGCCTATTTCCCACTTCAGGACTCCTCTGTCTTCAACATACTGCCCTTTGAATATAACAGGACATCTCCTGCAATTGTTTACTGAGTGCAAACTATGTGCTTGATAATCTATTTGGTGTTGAAGGAGGATATAAAAGGTGTAAAACATATCCCGAGCTTCTCATGTGCTTATAATCTAGTTGGATAGAAAGACACATATATACAGCAATTAAAGAATAATGCAAACCAAAGGGACTTTGAGAGGAAAGAACAATGTGATTCAGAAAGGTCAAAGATCAATTGTGGGGTAAGACCCAAAAGATGGGAATGTGATAAGGTGCCAAGGCATTGTAAAAATTGTTCAATTTAGTATTTTAAAAAGAAGAGTCAGGACCCCTTAAACCCTCCTTTCTGAGGAAAAAAAAACATGAAGAAGAGCTTACAGGGGCAAAAGTCAGATAGTCATAGTTTAACTACTTCCTATAGTTCTCCAGAAGGACTGATGCCACTTGCTAGACAGAGCAAAGAAGATAGAACCTATCTGAAAACCCCTTCCCCTTCTCCTTTCTTAAGAGCCTTTAGGAAACAATGTTTATGTACCTTAATTAAACATTCCTACACTAATCCTTACTCACCCTCCCATCCTGGAGTCATGAGAGTGATGTATACCTCTAAACAAAGGGATCACGAGCCCCCCACCCCTCATGAAAACCTGTACTCTGTAACATTTTATATGCTTTCCAATAATCATCATTTTGAATTTCTTTGTATGTGCAAAACTTGTAAACTAAGCAAGCTTGGACTAGCTTTAGACTTTCTAATAAGCTAACCCCAAGACTCTTAGCAAAAGTAACTTCATTTAGCTTCTCTCCTTAACCTAAACTAAACATTTCACACTATTGTGGCGACAGGGATAGGTTGTAAATCCTACAACGTTTAGGAATGTCTTTGTCAGGTATGTAAAACATTTATTACTACTGTGTTATCCTATGTCTTAGTGTGTAGAAATGTGTTTTCCTTTTAATAGATCCTATAGTAAACATTGTAACAAGATAGCAAAAACTCAATAAGCTTATTAGTAAATGATTGTTGTACCATACCCCCCCTCCTTTTCCCCCCAACCAGTAAGTGATTATGTCTATAAAACCAGCCTCAGAGCTATATTCTGGGTTGCACGATTTGGGTTTGATAATTCCCCGTGCATGTCAACGGCTTAATAATAAAGCTCCTCCTAAAATTTCTCCTATAACCTATCTTGTTGTCCCTATGTAACTCGCAGGATTACTTTACAACGGCGTGAATTATTAGTGTGAAAGGCAAGGAGAGGTCCTTGAAGATGAGAGGTACTTTCTGAAGACTTACCTTAACTGGAGTTGTGCACTATATCAGGAAATAAGGTAAAATTACAGATAGAAAACCGGAATGGCATAGAGTGGACATTTTCATTTTTTTACTGACACTCGTTCTTTTTTATCCCCCAAAGAACTCTTTCCTGTTATCAGTTATGAGGATTGAATGGGGGTAACTTCACCCAATTGCTTAAGCCAATAAATTAGTACCATGTTCTATGCTCAGTGATTACTGTAGGATTGGTCAAATTAAAGTCAGTAAGGTATGAATAGATATTTAGTGGGACTATGTGAAATGGGGACTATCTCTTTTTTTTTTTTACAAGGTGAGGTCTGCAACTTTGATAACCATTTTTTCTATCATATAGGCCAAGCTCAGATATTCCAGAGAAAACTAGGTCAGGTCTAAAGGTCATGATAACATTTTGGAAGAGATGAGGAAGAAAAAGAAAGAAATTTGGTGGTATAGTTTGAGCTGGATCAAGCCTTGCCTGAAGCTGTCATTTTTCTCATTATATAAAACAGATCTCACTTTTTGTTTAAATCTTTCTCTCTTTCTCTCTCTTTCTCCTATTGGACATACAAGTCTAAAAATACAGCATGTGACAGGTTTAATTAAATTCACAAACAGGACCTGTTTATGAATGATCCCAAGACTGAGCTTTGTAGAATGCCTAAGAATGCCTACTCTTAAGAGACAAGAGGTATAAGAGGAACCACTAAGAAATTAAGGTGAGAGAAGAAAACAAAATTCAATAAAACAATAAAAATGAAGAGGGGACAGAAATCTCTGTAAGAGTTAGAAGTCAATGTCAAGTTGGTGGTTTTTGAACATTTCATCAGCCAGGATGAGAAGCTTTTGGAGATTACAGATTTGAGATCTACAGTCACCCCAGTCAAATGAGTTAAGTCCTCCTGCAATTGATCCCAGTGCCCACTGTCTTCTCTGACCTTCCTCTGCAGCCTGTGGTTCATGGTTCAGGGACCAGCGTGGGCATCTCAGACATGGGGAACCTTGGTTCCTCTCCTTGACCTCTTTATTGATTCAGAATTTGCCTCTTAATGAGTTGTTCCAGTGCATGCATGTGGAGCCTAAATTTGCTTTGTTTTTAACCCTATATCAAAGAGTGATAGTATCCCTCCAAATAATTACCCTTTGCTACCAAGAGTCCCTACAATGTTCTCTTTTCTCTTCTCCCTGAACTGGCCACTTCACCAACATTAATTTCTCCATCTTAAAAAAAAGCAGACCTCCCGCTACCCCTCTGTCCTAACTAAACACCCTCCTCTTTTTCCAGGTCAGTCTTTCATTCCAAACATTATGCTGCATTCATATGGAATCAGTGTTTATTTATTTATTTGTTCACTCATTCACTCACTCATCATTTATTCATGCCCTCTGGTTTTGATAAAGAATCAAGGTAAGGGAACTTGATAACAGTGGGAAGTCATATCCAGCAGCTGTGTGTCCTCCCATATCTTGCGCTGATACCTACACTCTGAGGCTGCCAGCCTGTTCCCGTTCCTTCTGTTCTCCTCTTCCACGTTCCTGTCTGGAGAATGTGCAGATGAAGGTGGGCCGTGAGGCATCAATGAGGAAGGGAGGAGGGGGTGAGGAGGGGAGGGGAGAAGGGGAAGAGGGGAGGAGGGGAGGAAGTGAAGGAGGGGAGGAAGGGAAGAGGAGAGGAGGAGAGGAGGAGAGGAGGAGAGAAAGAGAGGAGGAGAGGAGACAGATAGCAGAGCCGTTGTCCCCTGAGGCTGTCTGCCATCGGCACTGGTGCGCTTGCACTTAGTCAAGTGAAACCTCTGGAGGATGAGCTCACAGACAGACGTTGCCCACGTTCTCTTCCAGAGACATCCCCTCTCTGCGCATTCTGAGCTGCTTAGATGGCTACCTTGTGGTCTGTCATGTTCATAATTTTTTCCCTCAATCATGGAAAAATAAAGTGTCACCCACACATGATGAACATGCAATGATTCATGCATTCTGGGCTGACCCTGGGAATATCATAGAGCACAGACACTCAGACCAGGGGGAGCATACTGTCACTACGTGAGTACTAAGGTGTTTTTTTTAGTTTTTTGTTTTTTGGGTTTTTTTATTAAGCGAGAGACAGGGAGGCCGAGACAGACTCCTGCATGCATCCTGACCAGGATCCATCCAGCAAACCCTCTACCGGGGTGATGCTCTGCCCATAAGGGGCTACTGCTATGTTGCTTGGCAACTGAGCTATTTTAGCACCTGAAGCGAGGCCATGGAGCCATCCTCAGTGCCCAGGACAACTTTGCTTGAGCCATGGCTGAGAGGGGAGGGGGTAGGGAGGAGGGGAGGTAGAGAGTGAGAGAGAAGGGAGGAGAAGCAGTTGGGTACTTCTCCTGACTGCCCTAACCGGGAATGGAACCCAGGACTTCCACACACCAGGCCGATGCTCTACCACTGAGCCAACCAGTCAGCCCAAGTCATTTCTTGAAAAAAAAAAAAAAAAGAATAAAGTCAATATAGTGACTTGTTTAGAAAACTACATTTATTAAGTATAAAGGATTATGCTTTATCCTGATATGCCTTTCCTGTATTTGGCTGTTACAATACCTTTTATATCATGAAATGATGGTTAGAAAAGGTAGTTGCTTTAAATAAATTAAAAAAAAAAGGTTGGCAAACCTGTTTGAACATATGTGAATTGATTGCAAGTGTGTTACTGGGTCTGCAGGCCGTGAGGAGTCCTTTCCGCTGGGACTCAGGGAGGACTGTCTTCTCCCCAAGAAAGCCTTGTGTAGCCTTAAGAACCTTCCCACAGCAAGAATGTACACCAAGCTGTAAACCTGTGGAGACAGAGACAGAGATAGGGCAGGTCCCCGCAGAAGGGGAGGGCATTCCTGAAGTGATAGGCAGTAGAAATAGCAAAGAACAGGAAAATATCCCAAACTGTATATTACAGTATGTAGCTTTAAGTAGTAATTATGAGCTGTATGGAAAACTAGACTTATAGAAATACTATCATCCTGATAGTATTTTCTGAAGTTGCAAACGAAGCCCAAGTGTGAATCTATTCTGCAAAAGGCAACGTGGTCTAGAACAAAACCAGCAAGTGCACAGTTATGGACTCAGGAAGTAAAAGACTACAGACTGTCCCCACTTCCTCAATATGTGTGTGTATGATTGTCTGGTAATGGTTGATTGGAAGTTAATATTAGAACACTTAGGATGACTCAGGAGGCCGCTTGGAAGCTCAGAATGCTGGTGGTCATCACTGTGGATGCTTACTAGCAAGCATGGCACTGATGTTACCTCACTGCAAGATGTTGTCCTCTACAACTCTGAGTTTGGATAGGGGATTTATTGTAACAGAGTCCCAGACTTGGAAAGCTCTTAGAGAATTTATAATTTATTGTTCTCATTTTAAGGATAAGAAAATCGAGAGTTATAGTGTTTAAGAAATTTTCTTATGGTCACAAGTCTAGAAAGTGGCAAGATTCAGACTCGAATTTAAGATCCTCTGACTCTAATATCCTTTTATTATAATTATTATACTATACTAGTTATAATATTTTCTAAAATAAATATTCAAAGACAAAAGAACATTTCCATCAAATTTATTAAGGATAATTACAAAATTGTTAATGGTAAATAATTGCTCTAGAAATTAAATTACCAGTACCTTTGGATTCTTTTACATAAATAATATACAACTTACCGTTCATTTATTCAATAAATATTTATTAAAAGTATATCAATTGCCAGGAAGACAAAGGTAAAATTGAAAAAGAATCTCAGACTATAAAATTTATCCCAACCAAAAAGAACAATTATTTCAAATAATTACTTAATTTAATAAAATGTACCAAGGTTTAAATTTTTGTTAAAACTTCCGTCTAGCCTGACCAGGTGGTAGTGCAGTGGATGGAGCATTGACCTGGGATGCTGAGGACCCAGGTTCAAAACTTCGAGGTTGTTGGCTAGAGTGCGAGCTCACCAGCTTGAGGGTGGAGTCGCTGGCTTGAGCGTGGGATCACAGACATGACCCCATGGTCACTGGCTTGAAAGCCAAGGTTTCTGGCTTGATGCCCAAAGTTACTGGTGTGAGCATGGGGTCACAAGCTAAGGCGGAGCCTCTCCCATTGAGGCAGTATGAGAAGCAATTAATGAAAAACTAAAGTGCTGCAACTATGAGTTGATGCTTCTCATCTCTCTCCCTTCCTGTCTGGCTGTCTTCTCTCTCTCTCTTTCTCTCTAAAACAAAAACAAAAAAATTTTTTTTGTAAAACATTGACATATCATTTTATTTCAAGAGTAAAAAGAAGTAATACATTTACTAAGGAAAGTAAAACCTGAAATGCTTCAAAAAATAATATGATTTTTAGCTCATAAGGAAGCACTGAGACCTGATTTTTGTTTCGTGAACTGAAACTAAAATTTTAATTTTATTTGGTAACAATTTTGCAACTTGTAACTTCACAGGAAGCCAGCAGAGGTCAGTCTCATACTACCTATGCAAAACAGTATCAAGCAAGCAGTTGGGGTTTAGTCTTTTTTTTTTTTTGAGATAGTTAATAAAGTAAACTGAATATAAGAAGAGAAATACATAATACTATTCTAGAAGTTGGGAGAAGAACAATTAAAATGTATTTCTGGTAAGAACTTTTAATTCTCTGATTATGAGATGGTAAAGCCTGGAAAGTTATTTGTCATTCACAGTTGAGATAAAAAAAAGAATTTCATTACTGTTTGAATTTAAAAATGAAGCAAACTTTAAATAATATGAAAATGAGCAGTATGAATGTAGTATCATTACATATATATCTCTGTATATATCATATATGAAATGGGTATAATTATATATATACATATTTATATATAAAGATCACAATTTTTAAAAGTGCGTTATCTATTATAGTGCATGACATAGTTAAAAGTGATTATTTATGGTTGGTGACACTGTGTGTTTTATTTCTTTGTATCCTTTTTATCTCAGGTTTCTAAGATATCTATATTTTAGAATATGTACCATGTTTTATTATAAAATATTAGAAAAACTTTTTTTTTCTTTAGAAAGAGAGAGAGAGAGAGAGGGAGGGACAGGCAGGGACAGACAGACAAGAAGAAAGAGAGATGAGAAGCATCAATTCTTTGTTGTAGCACCTTAGTTGTTCATTGATTGCTTTCTCATATGTGCCTTCACAAGGGGGCTACTGCAGACCAAGTGACCCTTTGCTCAAGCCAGTGACCTTGGACTTCAAGCTAGTGATTTTTGGGCTCAAACCAGTGACCATGAGGTCATGTCTATGATCCCATGCTCAAGGCAGCGACCTCAGGGTTTCAAACCTGGGTCCTCTGCATCCTAGGTTGATGCTCTATCCACTGCACCAACCCCTCCTCAGGAGAAAGAAACATTTTTATAAATTATTTCTTTTCAACATCAACTGCTGACTCATCCTAGTGATGTAATCGGATGAAATTATAGTGGCAGTATGAGACAGAGGCCTTTTACAAAGGAATGCAGGTTTGACTGGCATGCTGTTGGAATTTGAAGCACAGGCTCTCTTACCCTGCTCTCCACAATGTTTTATTTAGCGTTTGTTTTACCCTTGAGGATAATGGCTCACTTTCTGCTTTTGTGATGCCACCTATTTTTGTATTTTATTTCTTGAACACTTAAGTAGTACACATAGTGACTTCTCAATCCTTTTAACAACCTTAGATGATGGGTGCTATTTTAATTAAATTAGGAGACTGAAGCACAGACCTGGGAACCTGCTTAATTTGTCATTAGAGAATGGGTTGGGATTTGGAATTAAGAAGGCAGGTGCCATGTTCGCAGCCCCTCTGCCAAACCCAGAAATGCTATATAGATGAACGATGACATTTCAAAGTGATAATGATGTTGAAAATTAGCTGGATACAAATCTCAGTCTATGAAAAGTAGATGTAAAGAAAAATGATTGAAGTTGTTTTCTGTCTTTAACACTACTTTTAAATCTAGTAGTTTGTTTGCATGCTCTTCCTGTGAATTTCTCACTCATGGGAATGTCTCAGCTGCCTACCAGCTTGGGTGATTCTCTCTAAGGATGAAGTCTACAATCTTGTCTGTCCATACACAATAGACATCTATTCTTTTTCTGGAATCTTGCTGTTTCTTGGGTATTTCAAAGCTTACATTTAAGTCTTTAATCCATTTTGAGTTTATTCTTGTGTAAAAAATGGTCATTTCAGTTTTTTATGCATCTGTCCAATTTCCCCAAAATTTATTGAATAGACTGTCTTTATCCCATTGTCTAATCTTGCCTTCTTTGTCAAATATTCCTTCACCATTAAGCATCTGTCAGTTTCTGGGCTCTGTTCTGTTCCATTGTCTATATGCTTGTTTTTTCTTCAATATCTTGAAATTTTCACCTCCTCGATTAAACTTATTCCTAGGTACCTTATTTGTTGTGCTACTGTAGTAAGTGGGATTGTTTTCTTAGTCCCTCTTTTTGATAGTTCATTATTGATGTATAAAAATGTCACTGAACTCTGAAGATTAATTTTATATCCTGCTGCTTTACTGAGTATATTTATTAGTTTCAGTAGTTTTGGGGTTGAGTCTTCAGGGCTCTATATATAGAGTATCATGTCATTAGCACATAATGACAGTTTTATTTCTTCCTTTCCAGTTTGGATGCCTTTTATTTGTTCTTCTTGTCCAATTACTGTGGCTAGAACTTCCAGTACTCTGTTCGAATAGGAGTGGATATCCCTGTTTTTTTCCTGATCTTTTCTTAAATGCTTGTAGTTTTTGCTCATTGAGTATGATGCTGGCTGTGGATTTCTCATGTATGGCTTTTTATTTTGCTGAGGTCTGATTCCTCAAGTTCCACTTTGCTGAGAGTTTTTATCATAAATGGGTGTTGGATTTTATAAAAATGCTGTTTCTGCATCTATTGCTATGATCATGTGATTTTTGTCCTTTATTTTATTTACATAGTATATCACATTTATTGATTTGTGAATAGTGTATCAAACTTGTATCTCTGGAATAATTCCCACTTGATCATGGTGTATGATCTTTTTAATGCATTGTTGCATCCGGTGTGCTAGTATTTTGTTGAAGATTTTAGCATCTATGTTCATCAAGGATATTGGCCTATAGTTTTCTTTCTTTGTAGTGTCCTTATCTGGTTTTGAAATTAGGATAATGATTGTCTCTTAAAATGAGCTTGGGAGTCCTCTCCCCTCTTGAAACTTGGATTATTTTGAGAAGGGTAGGTGTTGGTTCTTCTTTTAACGTTTGGTAAAATATGCCTGTGAAGCCATCTGTCTGAGGATTTTTGTTTTGCTGGGATGTTTTTATTGTTTTTGTTTTTGTTTTTGTATTTTTCTGAAGCTAGAAACGGGGAGGGACAGTCAGACAGACTCCTGCATGCACCCGACCGGGATCCACCCAGCATGCCCACCAGGGAGCGACACTTTGCCCACCAGTGGGCAATGCTCTGCCCCTCCGGGGCGTCACTCTGTTGCGACCAGAGCCACTCTAGCGCCTGGGGCAGAGGCCAAGGAACCATCCCCAGCACCCGGGCCATCTTGCTCCAATGGAACCTCGGCTGCGGAAGGAGAAGAGAGAGACAGAGAGGAAGGAGAGGGGGAAGGGTGGAGAAGCAGATGGGCGCTTCTCCTGTGTGCCCTGGCCGGGAATCGAACCCGGGACTTATGCACGCCGGGCCGATGCTCCACCACTAAGCTAACCGGCCAGGGCCCCTGGGATGTTTTTGATTACTACTTTGATTTCATTACTTGTAATCAATCTGTTCAGATATTCTAATTCTTCCTGTTTCACTTTTAGAGAATTGTAGATTTCTAGGAATTTATCCATTTTGTCTCAATTGCCCACTGTATTGGATATAGTTGTTTGAAATATTTTCTTATAATTCTTTGTATTTCTGTAGTGTCAGTCTTCTCTACTTTCGTTTCTGATTTTATTTATTTGGGTCCTGTGCCTTTTTTCTTGATGAGTCTGGTTAAAGGTGTATCAATGTTGATTATAATTTCAAAAGCTAATTCTTGGATTCATTGAACTTTTGTAGTTTTTTTTTTTTTTACCTCTATTTTGTTCATTTCAGCTCTGATCTTTATTATTTCCTCCCTTTTACTAGTTCTTTTTCTAGTTCCTTTAAGCATAAGGTTCAATTGTTTATTTAAGATTTTTTTTCTTTCTTGAGATAGTGCTATGTTGCCATGAATTTCTCTTTTACACTACTTTTTGCTGTGTCCTATAGATTTGGTGTTTTTGCTTTTCATTTTTATTTGTCTCAAGTTATATTTTGATTCCGTCTTTGATTGTTAGCACATTCATTGCTTAGTGAAATGTTATTTAGCCTCCATGTCTTTGTGTATTATTCAGTCCTTTTATTGTAATTCATTTCTAGTTTTATACCATTGCAATCAAAGAAGATGCTTGCTATGATTGCAATCTTTTTAAATTTACTGAGACTTATTTTGTGTCCTAACACACTTGGCCTCTCCTGGAAAATGTTCCAGATGTACTTGAAATATATTCTACTGCTTTTGGGTGAGATGCTCTGAAAATACCAATTTGATCTATCTGGTCTATCTAGTGTGTCATTTAAGGCTGTTGTTTCCTCATTGATTTTCTGTATGGAAGGTCTAGCTTTTGATGTTAATAGGGTGATAAAATGCCCTGCTATGACTGTATTACTGTAGCTCTCTCCATTTATGTGCAACAAGATTTGCTTTAAATATGTAGGTGCTCCTGTGTTGGCTTCATAAATGCTTACAAGGGTTATATCCTATTGGTGCATTGATTCCTTTTTCATCATGTAATGTAATGTCCTTCTTTTTCCCTTTTTTTTAAAAATTTTGTTTTAAAGTCTTTTTGTCTGATGGAGGTATTGCTACCCCAGATTTAAAAAAATACACACACACACACATACAGTGTGCCCGTAAAGTCATGGTGCACTTTTGACTGGTCACAGGAAAGCAACAAAAGGCAATAGAAATGTGAAATCTGCACCAAATAAAAGGAAAACTCTCCCAATTTCATACCAATTCAGTGCAGTTCAATGTGGCCTCACACACAGATTTTTTAGGGCTCCTTAGGTAGCTATCCCGTATAGCCTCTACAGACTCGTCACTGACCGATGGCCTACCAGAATGGGGTTTCTCCACCAAACTGCCGGTTTCCTTCAACTACTTATCCCACCGAGTAATGTTACTCCTATGTGGTGGCGCTTTGTTATAAATGCGCTGATATTCACGTTGCACTTTGGTCATAGATTTGAATTTAGTGAGCCACAGAACACACTGACCTTTCCTTTGTACCGTCCACATCTTGACTGGCATGGCCGAGGGCTGCTCTGCTGTATACACGGTGTTACGTCATCATCCTACAGAAACTGGTAGGGTTTTCCTTTGATTTGGTACAGATTTCACATTTCTATCGTCTTTTGTTGCTTTCCTGTGACCGGTCAAAAGTGCACCATGACTTTATGGACACACTGTATATTTCCATTTGCATGAAATACCTTTTTTTATCCCATCATTTTCATTCTGTTTGTCATTTGTTTGGAGGTGAGTCTCTTATAGACATGATATGTATGGGTCTTATTTTCTTATCCATTCAGCTACCCTACGTCTTTGGATTAGAACACTTAATCCATTTACATTTAAAGCAATTATTGATAGACATATATATTTATTGCCATTTTAATCTTTATAATTATGTTCCATTTTTTTGTTTTTTTGTTTTTTTTTCCCCCTCCATTTCTTCTTTTTAAAGAAGTTCCTTTAACATTTCTTGTACTACTGGCTTGGCAGTGATGAACTCCTTTAGTTTTTTTCTTCTCTAGGAAGCTTTTTATTTCTTCTTCAATTTTAAATGATAGACTTACTGGATAGTGGAGCTTCAGTTGTATGTCTTTGCTTTTCTCCACGTTGACTATTTCTTGACAATCTGTTATGGCTTGAAATGCTCCCATTGAGAAGTCAGTGGACAGTCTTATTCTTATAGGATCTCCCTTGTAGGTAACCGTCTCTTGTTTTTAAGATTGCTTCTTCATCTGTAAACTTTGGCATTTTAATTATTATACATCTTGTGTGGCTTCCTTGACTTTATCTTGTTTGGGGTTCTCTATTCTTCTTGGAATTGTATGTTGGGCAGGAAGTGAAGTCACTACTTCTGTCTGAGGAGGTGCTGGGGGTAGGGGACATAGGCAGCGACTTCACTTCCTGGTACACAGGGATCTCACTTCCTGGTACTCAGCAACCTCACTTCCTGGTACACAGGGATCTCACTTCCTGGTACTCAGCAACCTCACTTCCTGGTACGCAGCAACCTCACTTCCTGGTACACAGGGATCTCACTTCCTGGTACGCAGTAACCTCACTTCCTGGTACGCAGTAACCTCACTTCCTGATACACAGGGATCTCACTTCCTGGTACACAGCAACCTCACTTCCTGGTATGCAGTGACCTCACTTCCTGGTATGCAGTCCAACTGAAATTGGAACCTTGGTAACCAGGCAGCCATCTTCTAAAACAGCCCCTTCCCAGCTCCCTTGGTGGGAAATACTTGCACCAGAAGGGTGTTCTCCTATTGTATGCCCATTTCCAGAAGCCGTGGCCTCCCAAGTGCCCATCGTGACCGTACGTTCCACGCATTCGCTGCTGGGCCCAGACTCAGCCCCGACGCCTGTGGCCCTGCTCACAGTGGGACTCAGAGGTAACATGGGGAGGCCCAGGGTGGTTTGTTCAGGCCAGGCCACCATTCTGACCCCACCTGGGTAGCCCTAAGCCCCCCTCCCCGTGTGTGTGTGTGTGTGTGTGTGTGTATGTGTGTGTGTGTGTGTGTGTGTGTGTTAGGAGGGAGGGTTTACCTGGGGGGGCCTGGCTGGAGCAGGAACAGGCTGAGGAGGGGTCAGAAGCCTGGGAGGTCTTCATGTTCACACCCCAGGCCAGGGTTGGCTGAGTGGACATGGAGCGAGGCTGCTGCCCGAGGTTTCTCCAGAGCCCAGGAGGTGAATCCCATTCCCTGGGTGAGGTCTGTGCAGACACGGGCTGGGCCTGACCCAGGAGAGGCAGGTCCACCGGGCAGTAGCAGCAGTGACTAGGGCCAGGCCGGGCTGAGGCTTCCCTACCTGCTACAGGTTCCTGTCATTGCAGCGCTCTACCAAGGGCAGAGAGGAGCAGCAGCTGGTCAGAGGAGACCGCGCCCCATCTCCACCAGTGAGGAGCAGGTGCGCCCTTCCACCCAGGGCCGGAGCAGGCTCACATGAGTGTGGCCACGTGGTGACCTGGGGGACCTGACCGTGGCTGACCAGAGGCAGACTCCTCCTCTGGAGCACTCGGGCGCCACACGCACCTTCCTGCCAAGCTGCCCATGCTGCATGGGCAACTCACGATTTCCAACTCCAACCTGGAGCACGGCACCCATGCTCAATGAACCAAGCCGGAATCCCTGCAGCCGTGGAGCCAGGGCAGCCTGTGCAGCATCCCCAGACCACACTGAGCACCCCCCACACCTGCCTGAAGAACCTTCCACCGAAGCCGCCCTGGTTCTTGCCACACTCGGGCTGCCTGCGGGCAGCACTGCAGGCCCCCCTCGAGAGCCGCTTGCCATTCAACCAGCTGTCCCTCTCCCATAAGAAGAATCTGTTTAAACTCTACCCTTTGACCTTTTTCTTTTATTTTCTTCACTTACTACTTTTCTTTTTCCCCCATTGCATGATTTAGTATTTTCATTACTTGGGATTTTTTTTTTTTTGGGGGGGTGTTCTTTTGTTCTTTTGTTTTTCCATGGTGTGATTTATTTTAAGTCCTAAGTAAGTTGCTGTTCCTGAGCATGAAGTACAGTCACGATGTTGTGCAGGCATCCCACTGTCTAGTGGCGCCCGGAAAGGAAACCCTGCACGGAAAGTTCCCGCCCCCCATGCCACCACCCCTGGCAACCCCTGACCTGCTCCCTATCTGTTCCTGTACCTATTCTGGATGCTTCCTATCAATGGAATATTATAATAGGTGCCCTGTTGAGTCTGTTCACATCGTTTTGTTTGTTTTCAACTGGCACAGCATTTTTGGGTTGTGTGAAAGGGAAATCGCAGGTGGATTACAGGTCAGATGTGAAAGCTTCTTTAGTAAGTGGCTGCATCATCTCAGGGTAAAGACCGTCAGACTAAGTGTGATCCCAGGGCCAGAAGCCAGGCAGGCAATGGCTCGCTCTTCCTGTGGCCACACAACAACAAGAAGAATGCAGAAACCTGAAAACACACACCACCAGCTGGAAAGCATTCGTGACAACCCGGGGCCAGAGAGAGCTTCAACGTCCCTGTGGTGTAGAAACCATCTGCGAGTCAGCGCTTTCTAGAGGGACAGAGGAAGCACGCATGTGCTTCCCACAAGAGGCAGTGCGCATGTGTGCCAGAGAGACCAGAACTCTGTGCGCACAGGGGAGGGAGCCTGTCCCCACCAGACGGGCAGGCTTCTACTCTTGGCCATCAGCTCTGGAGACAAGATGAGGAGGCAGACACCCAGCAGCACCCTGGAGAGAGCTGGAATAGGCCTTTCCGCTGGGAGGACAGTGTGCAGGTCCCATCAAATTCCCACAGGAGCTCACCTGCACCCAGTGGTGCTCACCCAAGGGGGTCGTTGCATGGAAAGTCTTGCTCAAGTTTTCAAAGATGTAGTTTCGAGACTACCAATCAGAGCTCTGATGAAATAGCCAGGAATTGGGAAAAACACGCCTATGGAGAGGGAATGGGACCTACCAATCCATATGGGCGAGGGATGCTGAGCAGCTGTGAAAGTGGGTTCAGAGGTCTCTGCAAGCCAACAGATGAAGACCTCATGGTTCCTTTTATGTGAGACACGTGGGCAAACCTTCTGCATCCAAGGTCCCACTGGTTAGACCACCTACATGAAAGTCAGTCTGCTGGTGACAGAGACAGACCCTGAGTGGCTCATCCAGCCAGTCCTGATGGTCACCTGTGGGCTGAGAATCACAGAACTCTTATCTTCCCTTTGAGGTGATTGATGTCTTAATTTTTATAATGCATGTATGACTTTGATAGTTCTAAAAATATTAAACCCTTATGGTCAGTGTTATACGTTTATCACTCACCTGTAGAATAGAGTACATTATTTATTTTAAAGGCTGTATGACAAGGAAAACATTTATTACAGTACAATAATGGAATCTAAAGGAATTTAGACTCGAGTAAAGAACGAAGTTCTTCCAGGGCAGAGAGCCCTGGCAGAGGGTGCCCACCATCCCAGTTCTTTCCCTGCATGTGCAGGAAGTGTTGACCTGCGCACATGTGTGTACCTGTGCTCCTGCCCCAGTGCATGCCTGTGTGGGTGCCTATGGGTGTTCCCATGTGTGTGTGCACCTGTGGGTGTCAGTCAGGGAGGGTTCCTGGATGTGTGTCCTTCTGGAACACCATTCCCTAGCTGGGGTGGGCACTGCCAGCCAGTCCTCCTCCTGTTCATGCCATGGACCAGTGCGGCTAGTAATCCTGGGTCCTGAGGGAGAACAGTGCGGAATTAAGAAAATAGACTCATGGAGAAAAGAGGATGGGATCAGAAGGCCTCTTCAGTGCTGATGGCAATACCGAGAGCCCCATAGCCCCCGGTTTGCTTTATTATATAGCCATATGCAAATAGGAAAGTCTTTGATACAAAGTCACATATCTGAGGCAAAAACAAGAACTCTCTTAGGGCATAAATAGGAATCCCTCCACCATGCATCTGAACAAACAAAGGGTGAGAGGAAGGGCATGTAAATTGCTTCCAGCAACTTAAGCAAGCAAGTGAAGTGGGGGTAAGAGATGAGTGAAATACTCAGCTTCATAGCCAAATGAGGTGGTGGGGGGAGCACTTAGCCTTTTGCTAAGCCTCAAACTTACAAAGGCTTTTTGCCATTTGCAGTCTACCACATCTTTGGCATTTTCTGTGTCCCCATGTAAGAAGTTCCTGAGCACCTGATGTGCAATCTGGCTGTTTCTGAATTTTTACTCCCATCCTCGTGCTGAAGGGTTCATCTGTGTCTGTAGATCTATTTATTTAGGAGAGGTCTCTGGAAGTGGAGCTTCTTAGTCTAATGTATACAGGGTTTTAAGGTGCTGGGCACACTCCCCTACCTCCGAGGTCACCTTGTCCACTTGGAGGCTTGTTTGGAAATACAGGTGTGTGGGGACCTGGGGCGGAGACCTCGGGCAGGAAGGCCAGGGGAGGGGTAGGGAGGGGAGGAGATGAGGGTATCTGGGAGAGACATGCCCAGCTGGAAGGTCCCATCTATTCTATGTCCTGCCCAATGTCGCATGCCTGCCCTCTGCCCTCTGCCCCCTGCCCCTGGCCCAAACCAGCCTCGCTCTGCTCCATAGGTCACCTGAGAGGAGCAGCCTGGCCCCGCCGTGTGGGACACAGGAGGCACTGGGCCTGCACATCGGGCCTGCTCCTTTCCCCAAACACAGAGCACCTTCCTGTCAAGTAGGAAAGCAGGTCTATGCAGGCTCCGCCCACCGCAGAAGTCCCTGGGAACGTGCTCTGTCTAGGTGACATTCTCAATTTCAGCAGCAGGACCCACTTGCGCTTGAGCGAGCAAAGGGGGACGGACTTACACGGGGCCTCATGGAAGGTGCCAGAAGGTCAGAGCATTAGGCTGAGGGCCTTGGGGTAGCTGTCTGTCTACACACAGTAGATGTCTGTTCTCTGAGGTCCTGCTGCTTCCTGGGGTCTCCCTCGCGCAGCAGTGTGCGAACCCCCTTGTTCTCAGATCCCACCAACTTCCCTGTGGGGTTGGTTCTTTCCGAGGCCTCTCTGAGACACTCAACACCTGTCCCCTATCTCCCAATTCCCCTGAACTCCCCCTACCTACCGTTTTCCTGCCCTGAGGAAATGCAATCAACAAACAGACTCACACACAAACCAACACACTGGGTAGCTTGAACACAGCACAGGGAAGCAGGAGGACATAAGAAAAAATACCAGGAAAAGGACTGAGTAGTATTTTACACATATTTTATAGCACATCATGAAATATTAAAAGGAGGAAATTAAATTTTAGAAGTCAAACGTGTACTTACAGAATCCGTGCAAGTGTTTACAGATCTCACATTGCATTGACTCAGGTAGGGGTTCCTGTCATTTCTAAAATGAACGGGAATGATTTTATTTGTGTGTCAGCAAACAGTAGCCACATGAAGACTGTCATTTTCCAATTTCTCTTTTCTCTTAAAGAGAAAGGAGAGTGGGGTTCATGGTTACTTTAGTTTAGGACAAATTAATCTTTTTCCCAATGCTGTGATATCCCAGTTCACCACTGTTTGGAGCCATTGCCCTAGACTTTACTGAGTCTCATTTGTTTAATTTCTGTATTCTTTTTACACGATTCCGTCTTCTTAGTGCTCACTCAGATCAGCGGTCGCCACCTCCCACTGGCATATGTCTTTTCAGTGAAATGACACTTAGTGTATTGCCCCTTGTCTAATTGAAAGAATAAATTGTCAGCTCCCATAGGTGAATGTGCCTGTTTGATACTTAGTGGGGCACTACTAAAACTATTTAAGAAGTGGCCATCTGTGAAATGTTAGGCATGCTGAGGCCTGGGCAACAGTTTCCAATGATGCTTTGAATTGGATTACTGCTCTTGGCTTGGAAATCAACATATGCATGGTACTGTCAAGGATTTGTTGTTGTGTTCATTTGCTTGCTTGTTTTCTGATGTGAGCTAAGTATGTCCATGTACTCTGGAATGAAAGGTAATGTGTAGGCCCTGGTAGAATGTCAGCCTGGCATGTGGATGTTCTGGGTTTGATTCCTGGTCAGGGCACACAGAATAAGCGACCATCTACTTTTCCACCACTCCCACTCTACCTTCTCTCTCTCTCTCTTCTTCTCCCACAGCCATGGCTTGATTGGTTAAAGCACACTGGCCCCTGGCATTGAGGATAGCTCATGGAGCTTGCTCCTCAGGCACTATAAATAGCTCAGTTGCAAGCATGGCCCCAGGTAGGCAGAGCATGGGCCCCAGATGGGGGTTGCCAGGTGGATCCCAGTCGGGGTGCATGTAGGAATCTGTCTCTATCTCCCTTCCTCTCACTTGGAAAAAAAAAAGAATGGCAATGTGTTGTATGTTACTATAGATGAGCAAGATTATTGTGCCTACCTGTTCTTTGCTAGAGTACCCGCTGAGATGAGGATATATATGAGTATGCGCATTTGAGAATACATTTCCTTAACTTTACGTGGGAAAAGTGCCGATTAGAGGAATAGCAAGACAGGTTATTGTGTGTGTGTGTGTGTGTGTGTGTGTGTGTGTGTGTGTGTGTGTAGAGAACTTGGGTAAAAGTACTGTCTAGTCTACATACTTTCCAGAAATGTTTTTCTAATAGATAGTAATTTGCATGCTCCCTAAAATAAAAACATTTTGACAAAAGAATATTACAGTTGCTGCCATCAGTGGCTCAAAGTATTTTTAGACTCTTTTTATCATATAAGGTTCTGCATAGAGCTGGTCACTTATCAGAAATGTAATTTTAAAAGTCTCTTGTAAAATCATATGGAAAGGCTTCTAATTTAAAATCTTAAGTTCTGAACACTAAAACTACTATATTGTTCAAGCAGCCATCCACTGTCTAGACATGGTTTCTGAGTCCACTGAATGCATGTGATAAGGGCA
The DNA here is from genome assembly GCF_036850995.1 of Saccopteryx leptura. Classification (NCBI taxonomy): domain Eukaryota; kingdom Metazoa; phylum Chordata; class Mammalia; order Chiroptera; family Emballonuridae; genus Saccopteryx; species Saccopteryx leptura. The sequence continues at coordinate 154,065,164 of NC_089503.1, forward strand.
ACCTGTATGTTAAAAATTCCATTAAATATTAGAAGTACAGTTGAGTGCATTTTCCATTTTCTTTCAAAATTGGATTTTTTTAATGAATGTTGCTTTTTTTTAAGATTAAAGTTTCCTTTTCAGAATTTTGATCAGAGATTTAATTAAATTAATGTGAAAGTAACACAAAAGTTGTCTGAATGATTTAATTATTTCAAATATATAAAATTTACCTAAACTTAAGATACCAATGGCACTTTGTAAAATTTTTTACAATATATTTTGTTTAAATGCTTTGGATGGAAAATGATTCTATATGAAAAGAAAGTCTATTTTTTAAAATTAAATAAAAGGTGGGCAGGCAGGAAGACAGACTCCCACATGTGCAGTGACTGAACTGGGATCCCCCTGACAAGCCCTCTACGAGACGATGCTCTGCCCATCTGGGGCTGCTGTTCCATTGTTCAGCAACTGAACTATTTTAGCACCTGAGGTGAGGCCAAGGAGTCATCCTCAGTGCCCAGGGCCAACTTGCTAGAACCATTCGAGCCATGGCTGCAGGAAGAGAGAGAGAAAGAAAGAAAGAAAGAGAGAGAGAGGATAGGGAGGGAGAGGAGTGGAGAAGCAGATGGTTGCTTCTCCAGTGTGCCTTGACCAGGAATCAAACCCAGGACTTCCACATGCCAGGCCAATGCTATACCACTGAACCAACCAGCCAAGGCCAAGAGAGTCTTAATAATGGTCAGTGAAAATGCAAAACAAAACAAAAGAAAATAAAAAACATATATGTACTTGGAGCTGGAAAGCAATCAGTAGTGAAGGAAGAAAGAAAATAGAAGAGGAGGGAAATACTTATTTCATGTAGGTTGACAAAATTTGTCAAGCCAATGTTTCAGTATTCTCATGAAACTGGACAGAAGAAATGGAGCTTTAGGTGTCTACATCCCAGTGAAAAGCAGCTCAAGCATAGAACCATCTCTTGGAAAAAATAATAGGCCAGGACTATCTATTGTTGGCCAAGAAGCATAGAGTCAGTAAAATTCTGATATAGTCCATTGTTGATTTCTTCTAATTACCCAAAGCTAAACTTAAAATTTTCTATAACTTGACTATATTTATTAGTTGTTTTTTCCTACTTATAGAGTTGTTTTTTTACACAAAGTTGGTCTTCTTTCTTTCCTCCTTCCCTTCTTTCCTCTTTGTTTTCTTCCCTCCCTCTCTTCTTTTGTTCCTCCCTCTCGCCCTCCCTCCCTTCTGAGAGGTAGGGTTTGTAGATGGCATTGGTATTTATTTATTTATTTATTTTTTTAAATAAACTTTTATTAATGATAATGGGATGACATTAATAAATCAGGGTACATATATTCAAAGAAAACATGTCTAGGTTATTTTGTCATTAAATTATGTTGCATACCCCTCGCCCAAAGTCAGATTGTCCTCCGCCTCCCTCTATCTAGTTCTCTGTGCCCCTCCCCCTCCCCCTAACTCTCTCCCTCCCTCCCTCACATGTCCTCCCTCCCCCCACCCCTGGTAACCACCACACTCTTGTCCATGTCTCTTAGTCTCATTTTTATGTTCCACCAATGTATGGAATCATGTAGTTCTTGTTTTTTTCTGATTTACTTATTTCACTCCGTATAATGTTATCAAGATCCCACCATTTTGCTGTAAATGATCTGATGTCATCATTTCTTATGGCTGAGTAGTATTCCATAGTGTATATGTGCCACATCTTCTTTATCCAGTCTTCTATTGAAGGGCTTTTTGGTTGTTTCCATGTCTTGGCCACTGTGAACAGTGCTGCAATGAACATGGGGCTACATGTGTCTTTACGTATCAATGTTTCTGAGGTTTTGGGGTATATACCCAGTAGAGGGATTGCTGGGTCATAAGGTAGTTCTATTTTCAGTTTTTTGAGGAACCACCATACTTTCCTCCATAATGGTTGTACTACTTTACAGTCCCACCAACAGTGGATGAGAGTTCCCTTTTCTCCGCAGCCTCTCCAACATTTGCTATTACCCGTCTTGTTGATAATAGCTAATCTAACAGGGGTGAGGTGGTATCTCATTGTAGTTTTGATTTACATTTCTCTAATAACTAATGAAGCTGAGCATCTTTTCATATATCTGTTGGCCATTTGTATTTCTTCCTGGGAGAAGTGTCTGTTCATGTCCTCTTCCCATTTTTTTATTGGATTGTTTGTTTGTTTGTTGTTGAGTTTTATGAGTTCTTTGTAAATTTTGGATATTAGGCCCTTATCTGAGCTGTTGTTTGAAAATATCATTTCCCATTTAGTTGGCTGTCTGTTTATTTTGATATCAGTTTCTCTTGCTGAGCAAAAACTTTTTATTCTGATGTAGTCCCATTCATTTATCTTTGCCTTCACTTCTCTTGCCATTGGAGTCAAGTTCATAAAATGTTCTTTAAAACCCAGGTCCATGATTTTAGTACCTATGTCTTCTTCTATGTACTTTATTGTTTCAGGTCTTATATTTAGGTCTTTGATCCATTTTGAATTAATTTTAGTACACAGGGACAGGCTGTAGTCGAGTTTCATTCTTTTGCATGTGGCTTTTCAGTTTTCCCAACACCATTTGTTGAAGAGGCTTTCTTTTCTCCATTGTGTGTTGTTGGCCCCTTTATCAAAGATTATTTGACCATATATATGTGGTTTTATTTCTGGGCTTTCTATTCTGTTCCATTGGTCTGAGTGTCTATTTTTCTGCCAATACCATGCTGTTTTGATTATCGTGGCCCTATAATATAGTTTGAAGTCAGGTATTGTAATGCCCCCAGCTTCATTCTTTTTCCTTAGGATTGTTTTGGCTATTCGGGGTTTTTTATAGTTCCATATAAATCTGATGATTTTTTGTTCCATTTCTTTAAAAAATCTCATAGGAATTTTGATGGGAATTGCATTAAATTTATATATTGCTTTGGGTAATATGGCCATTTTAATTATATTTATTCTTCCTATCCAAGAACAAGGAATATTTTTCCATCTCATTGTGTCTTTTTCTATTTCTCTTAATAATGCCTTGTAGTTTTTGTTATATAGGTCCTTTACATTCTTTGTTATGTTTATTCCTAGGTATTTTATTTTTTTTGTTGCAACCGTGAAGGGGATTATTTTTTTGAGTTCGTCTTCTAATATTTCATTGTTGGCATATAGAAAGGCTATGGACTTTTGTATGTTAATTTTGTATCCTGCGACCTTACTGTATTGGCTTATTGTTTCTAATAATCTTTTTGTGGAGTCCTTCGGGTTTTCGATGTATAGGATCATATCATCAGCAAAAAGTGATACCTTTACTTCTTCTTTTCCGATATGGATGCCTTTTATTTCTTTGTCTTGTCTGATTGCTCTGGCCAGAACTTCTAGCACCACATTAAATAAGAGTGGAGAGAGTGGACAACCCTGTCTTGTTCCTGATTTAAGGTAGAAAGTCCTCAGTTTTATGCCGTTTAATATGATGTTGGCTGATGGTTTATCATATATGGCCTTTATCATGTTGAGATATTTTCCTTCTATACCCATTTTGTTGAGAGTCTTAAACATAAAATTGTGTTGTATTTTATCAAAAGCCTTTTCTGCATCTATTGATAAGATCATGTGGTTTTTGTTCTTTGTTTTGTTGATATGGTATATTACATTAACCGTTTTGTGTATGTTGAACCATCCTTGAGATTCTGGGATGAATTCCACTTGATCATGATGTATTATTTTTTTAATATGTTGTTGTATTCGGTTTGCCAGTATTTTGTTTAGTATTTTAGCATCTGTATTCATTAGAGATATTGGTGTGTAGTTTTCTTTCTTTGTGCCATCCTTGCCAGGTTTTGGTATGAGGGTTATGTTGGCCTCATAAAATGTGTTTGGAAGTATTGCTTCTTCTTCAATTTTTTGGAAGACTTTGAGTAGAATAGGAACCAAGTCTTCTTTGAATGTTTGATAGAATTCACTAGTATAACCGTCTGGGCCTGGACTTTTATTTTTGGGGAGGTTTTTAATAGTTTTTTCTATTTCCTCCCTGCTGATTGGTCTGTTTAGGCTTTCCGCTTCTTTATGACTCAGTCTAGGAAGGTTGTATTGTTCTAGGAATTTATCCATTTCTTCTAGATTGTTGTATTTGGTGGCATATAATTTTTCATAGTATTCTACAATAATTCTTTGTATATCTATGATGTCTGTGGTGATCTCTCCTCTTTCATTTTGGATTTTATTTATTTGAGTCCTGTGTCTTTTTTCCTTGGTGAGTCTTGCCAAGGGTTTGTCAATTTTGTTGATCTTTTCAAAGAACCAGCTCCTTGTTTTATTGATTTTTTCTATAGTTTTTCTGTTCTCTATTTCATTTATTTCTGCTCTGATTTTTATTATCTCCTTTCTTCGGCTGGTTTTGGGTTGTCTTTGTTCTTCTTTTTCTAGTTCCTTAAGGTGTGAAGTTAAGTGGTTTACTTCGGCTCTCTCTTGTTTGTTCATATAGGCCTGAAGTGATATGAACTTTCCTCTTATTACTGCTTTTGCTGCATCCCAGAGATTCTGATATGTCGTATTTTCATTTTCATTTGTCTGTATATATCTTTTGATCTCTGCGCTTATTTCTTCTTTGACTCATTCATTTTTTAGAAGTATGTTGTTTAGTTTCCACATTTTTGTGGGGTTTTCCCCCTCTTTTTTACAGTTGAATTCTAGTTTCAAGGCTTTATGATCAGAAAATATGCTTGGTACAATTTCAATTTTTCTACATTTGCTGTTATTGTCTTTGTGGCCCAACATATGGTCAATTCTTGAGAATGTTCCATGTACACTAGAGAAAAATGTATACTCTGTCGCTTTGGGATGAAGTGTCCTGTAGATGTCTATCATATCCAGGTGTTCTAGTATTTCGTTTAAGGCCACTATATCTTTATTGATTCTCTGTTTGGATGACCGATCTAGAGCCGTCAGCGGTGTATTGAGGTCTCCAAGTATGATTGTATTTTTGTTAGTTTTTGTTTTAAGGTCAATAAGTAGCTGTCTTATATATTTTGGTGCTCCTTGGTTTGGTGCATATATATTAAGGATTGTTATGTCTTCTTGATTCAACTTCCCCTTAATCATTATGAAATGACCATTTTTGTCTCTGAGTACTTTTTCTGTCTTGTAGTCAGCATTATTAGATATGAGTATTGCTACACCTGCTTTTTTTTGGGTGTTGTTTGCTTGGAGTATTGTTTTCCAGCCTTTCACTTTGAATTTGTTTTTATCCTTGTTGCTTAGATGTGTTTCTTGCAGGCAGTATATAGTTGGATTTTCTTTTTCAATCCATTCTGCTACTCTATGTCTTTTTATTGGTAAGTTTAATCCATTTACATTTAGTGTAATTATTGACACTTGTGGGTTCCCTACTGCCATTTTATAAATTGCTTTCTGTTAGTTTTGTATCTTGTTTGAATCTTCTCTTTTGTTTTTCTATCATTTGTTTTTGTTTGTTTGTGTTCCATACTTCTTTCCTCAGTTGCTACCTTTTTTAAGTCAAGTGTTTTTGTGGTGGTTTTTTCAAGGGTGGTTACCATTAAGTAATGAAAAGGATACCTACCATATTCATTGTAGTACCCTATCTTATGAGTATTTCTGCACTTCATCGTCCTTTGCTACTGTTAATCTCCATCCTCTCCCCCCTTTTTTTCCTTTGTTGTCACAGTTTAAGTTTGGTTTTATTGTGTTCTTGGTGGAGCTGTTACTTGTGGTATTGTTTTCTTTTGTTCTTTGAATCTGGTTGGAAAACCCCCTTTAGTATTTCCTGGAGTGGGGGCTTTCTGCTGATAAATTCTCTCATCTTTTCTGTATTTGTGAATGTTTTTATATCTCCTTCGTACTTGAAGGATAGCTTTGATGGGTATAGTATTCTTGGCTGAAAGTTCCTCTCTTTCAGAACTTTAAATATTGGGGTCCACTCTCTTCTAGCTTGTAGAGTTTCTGCTGAGAAATATGATGATAATCTAATAGGCCTTCCTTTATATGTTGTACTCTTCTTTTCCCTGGCTGCCTTGAGAATTTTTTCTTTGTCATTGGTTTGTGTCATCTTTATTATGATGTGCCTTGGAGTGGGTTTGTTGGGGTTAAGAAAACTTGGTGTTCTGTTTGCTTCTTGAATTTGAGGCTTTAGTTCTTTCCACAGGCTTGGGAAGTTCTCGTCTATTATTTGTTTGAGTATATTCTCCATTCCATTTTCTTTCTCTTCTCCCTCTGATATACCTATTATTCTTATGTTATTCTTTCTGATGGAGTCAGACAATTCCTGTAGGGCTTTCTTGTTTTTTATTATTTTTGAGTCTCTTTCTTCTTCTCTCTGTTTTGCCTCAAGTTGCTTGTCTTCTATTTTACTAATCCTATCTTCTATCTGGGCTGTTCTGTTAGCTAAGCTTGTTACCTCGTTTTTCAGCTCGTGAATTGAGTTTTTCATTTCTGTTTGATTTGTTTTTATAGTTTCAATTTCCTTGGTAATATATTCTTTGTGTTCATTGAGTTGTTTTCTGATCTCCCTAAATTGCCTTTCTGTGTTTTCTTGTATATCTCTGAGTATTTTTAAGATTTCTATTTTAAATTCTCTGTCATTTAGCTCCAAGGCTTCCAATATGTTAAGTCTTTTCTCCATAGATTTTTTCCACATCTATTTGTGTTACCTCTGTTTCTTTTGTATCCATAATATTTGATTTCCTCTTTCTTATTGGCATCTGAGGGTGGTCTTGTTGATAGCACACAGGCGCGCTCCCTCCACGGCTTGAATGAACGTTCCTGCGGTAGTTAGCTTCCTCCACACCCTCGTCTCTCAGATTCAAGTGATAACAGTCCTTTCGCTTTCAGTTTGTGTGGAACTCCGGAGTGCTCCGAGGATAAATTTTTCTGTTTCTAGTTGATAAATTTGTTGTGATTTTGGGGAGATCTGTCGGACGCACTGCTCACGGCGCCATTTCTGTGGTATTTATTTTTTGAAAAGAACTAGTCAAACAACCAAATGTCCCAAAATGTGTAAAATGCCAACTCTTTCTCCAGGAAGGCCATTTTATTTATTCTACTTAATTCCCACTTTCACAAGTTCTTCAATTACTGATAAACATAAAATATTTTTTCATAATACAACATCAGCAGAGCACATCAGAATGGTTTTGAACTCCATAAAATAAATGATTTGTATCAATCTAAGCATATTTTAAGAATCTCTAACTGAATTCACAATACGATCAACCGACCAATGGATAGAAATATCTTTTCTATAATACCCAGAGGTAGCTCCTAACTGAACAGAAAATAACTCAGTTTTGAGATTCTAAAATAAACATTTTGACATGTTTTAAATGCAATAAAAGAATCTGATCTTCATTGGCATGTGTCTACAATCCTTTAATCTTGCCTTCTGTCTTTAACTTTATGCAAAGGCCATCTCTGAAAAGTGAAGGAGACTTCTCTTTTACACCAACCAGTTGTCCTAACTACCTAAATCTGTTTCCCCAAGGACTGAATCCTTGGCCCAATTTTGTCTTGTCTCCTTCTTTGTATTCCCTAACAATCACACTTCATTTCATTATTATTCTCTATTGTTGTGGTTTGGATATTTAGTTATGAAAGCAGTATCTGTTGAGATGAGTAAGCTTTTATTTACATACAATAAGCATTCTTCCATAGGTTAGTTTCCAGAAAGGGTAACACTTGTTCACTCATTTCTCCACGTTTTCTTCCATTCCCTTGATTTTTCTCACACTTACAGATTCATATGGGATAAGGGGCACAATGACTAGAACACGCTCTTTGACTGCAAATATGAGCCCTAACTAAGAACCGTTTTCTCCTTAGATATGACCCAGGCCGGGCCAGGACTAAGCACTTAATACACATTTGAATGAATAACTACATATAACTTCTGCATGCGGAACAAAAGAAGCTAATTGGTCTATGAGAGAATTGAACTTGTAACCTTACCTTTATCAGTGTAAGCCTCTATATCCCAATGCCATTTTCTGGATCTTATATATTTCATAAAGAGGCTTTTAGCACCAGCAGTTTGGATAGGATATTTTCCAGGTATCACTTTTCTTTTTTTCTTTTCATCACTTATAAGTTGAAAAAGTGGCAACTCTTTGAAATAAATACTGAGCTCAGACAAGAGGACTGACCACATTTGCCAGGCATCTGAATCCAGCCCATGCCTGCAGTCTGGTGGAGCAAGTACTCAGGCCCTGAAGTTGTTGACACAAGAATTGCAGCCTTCAGAAGAGAAAACCTGCCACAGACAGTGTCCCAACATGCAGGGACATTCTTGTCACTGAGAGAAGCATTAGAGTGAACTCAACTGATGATAACTTCTATTTATTTGCTCCTAATTTTCAACCACAAAATAGTAAAGTCCACTTGTCTATACTGCCCTTTCCATCACAGCCCAACCAGGAAAAATCCCCAGGCTGAGACGGAAGGTTCCCCACCCCTGAACTGGTCACATTCTAAATACAGTCTTGTTCTTCTCACTATAGCTCAGTCACAATTTCCCCAATACCCATCTCTCCCAGGAAAGCAATAATGCTGACACAAACTGACATTTGGACAGAACTATCTTCTTCATTATTCATTGCACCTAGAAAAAATATACTACCACACACATTAAAGATTACTAAGTGTGAAGGTTTCTTCCAGTTCTAATGTTTGGTGATTCTAAGACAAGGACAATATTTATTTAATAGTTAAAATAGTGTCATAAATGCTTATTGAGTGCTTTCTATATGCCAGATACTGTTAAGTCACATGTCTCATATAATTTCATTCTCAGAAAATGTGAAGAAGGCCATGCTTTAATGCCCCCTGACAGGTGGGAACAGGAGTCTTTGTGAGGTTAAGCCTTGCCCAAGTTCTCTCAGATGAAAAGATAGAACTGAGGTTAAAACCCAGAGAGTTGGGGTCAGCAGATAAAAATATATAGTTTAAACAACTATATATCTCTCCTTTCTCTCTCTCTCTTTATATACATATATATATACATACACACATACTTATAGACTGAAACATTTACCTACTGATCTATCATGTACATTTCCACTTTTCTATGAATGTCTGTATTTTAAAAAGTTGGTTAGGATGATATATATAATGGTGATAATGGTAACTTTTCAGTGGTTGTTTAGAGGTGATTTTTAGGTGTTTTTATAGTTTATACGTTGTTTGGTTCTTTATAAGGGGTATACATAATGCTCTTAGAAATGAGAGTGAAGTGAAAAAGATAGCTGTGATCTGAGAGGACAAGACGTTAAGAGTGGATAAATCTGGTTGGTAATTGTTATTTTCTTCCAGGTGCTGTTCTATATATTTTTATTTAACCAAATTCTAAATAAATACTGTATATATATAAAAACCCAGGGAGTTTGACTCAAGGACCCAAGTTTTAGGCACTCTATAGTAACATTTTATATATATATATATATTATATATATAAATTATTTATATATAAATTATTTATATATATAAATCTTTAATATCATTTAACACTAAAAATGCAGAAGAAATTGGTGGAGGCTTATTAGATATTAGAAATTATTTTATCCCCACTCCCCAGACATGCCTCTGCCTACTTGTCAGGAAGGAGGTAATGCTTTTGGGCACAGGCTGGAAAAAAACAAGGAAAGGGAATAAGAAAAGACAAGGAATAGGAGAGAAAAATATCTAATTCTCTGTCTAAAGCTAATTTTTAGACATTTGATAGAAAGCCAGCCTTGCGTTATACGATGACTTCATGGAGCTATCTTCATCTACAACCGTGTGTGAGGACTGGAGTTGTCCCAAGGACAGCTGTGGGCTTATTAAACACCCGTCCAATCATACTATACTCACGGAATTTGTTTACTGATTACAGAGAAGCAGGAAAAAATACACTGCCTTTTCCCTCCCAATTTCTCCCTCTGCTAAACATCTGGTGACTGTTCACCCAGAGTAAGGGAGGACAGACTGATGGCTGTGACTGAAGACCCCTTTCTCTGCTGTTAGGGTTTTTCTCTCAACTACCTCTCCCAGATCTTCAACTAACCTCATATATTGGTTATGGTATCCAACCTAATTAATGAATCTAAAATGGCTAACTAGAGTATTTAATCAAATCTAAATGGATAAACCAGGGGATTTGTGGAGGGGGAATAGAGAAACTTTATAGGGGTGTTTTGTAGGCTGCTGCAGCTGCTTCTGCTACTGCTAGGATAATGAAACCTCAAAAATAATCATATTGGTAAAAATGGTATTAATTACAATGATGATGAATAATAATGACAAATAATTGCTTACATGTTTATTTTATATGGATGCATAATTTATGATAGCCTATGTATATTTTTTAAATGAACATAGTCTTAGATTTTATTTTTGTGCAGTTTACACCTGTTAGATTGGCTATTATCAACAAGACAGGTAATAATAAGTGTTGGAGAGGCTGTGGAGAAAAAGGACCCCTCATTCACTGCTGGTGGGAATGTAAATCAGTACAACCATTATGGAAGAAAATATGGTAACCTACATTTTATATTTAAAATTAGAATTTATATGTATAAATACATATTTATAATAATGACAATTATAATAATTGCTATTTTGGTATAAGCCTCAAGATCCCCTCGCCCTGCCCTCAGCTTGTTAGAAGTCCACGAGGACCTGTGTCATATGAAAGAAGGTCCCCTCGTTTTCATGCCCTGCACTTTCACCGTCGCCCACATCTGGTCAGCCCTGGAGACCAAATCAAACAATTTCCCACAAACACATAGACCCACGGGCCTCTCTCGTGACCTGAAATCTTCAAACAAGAAGCCAAGCACAAAACAATGCAAAACAACAACTAGTGACCAGGAGTTTCAGTGACTCTACCCAGACTGGCATTCCGGGGACTGGTTCATGCCACCTATCAAGCAGACCAAGTCCTCCTCCAAACTTCCCCCACCCAACAAAGAGTCAGAGTCATATAGCAATGGAGCCCGCTCTGCCTGGGCCCAGGGAGGACAGATGTGCACACAAGAACTGAGCAGGCTGGGGCGGGTAGTGCATGTGATCTGCCTGGACTCAGAGCCCCAGGATGCAGACTGGGCTCTCAAGGTGCCAGGTGTGTGCCAGGCCAGGCCAGGTGAGATGTCTCCGCAGCTCAGACAGACGGCTGGCTCATTATTCTGGAGGGCAGTAATGCTCCCGGCCCTGAGGTCTGCTCCGCAGGCCTGTCCCCTGCAGAACAGGCCCAGGAAGTGCTGTCCTGTGTGAACACCTGGGAGACACCCGAAGGTGGGGGCCGGGGCCTGGGGTGGGGGTGGGAAGGGGGTGGGGAGGCCTAGGACGGTGCATGGGAAGCCAGGCCTGCAGCCCACACCTGCCCTGTGGCTTCAGGTGTGTGTGGGAGGGCATGCAGTCCTGAAGGTACATAGAGACAGAGTGGGCAGGATGGGTTTAGCATGGGGGAGGCTCAGAGATGTCAGAGTCTACCACTCTTTCCTGACCTGGGGAGATCCGAGTTGCTAGCAGGGAGTGCGGGTGCGGGTGAGGGGTGCGGGGTGCGGGAGCCTCTCCTCCCAGGTTCTACGTTAGGGGTCTGGCTCACACATCACATCAGTGGTCCATGCCTTTTCCTCACCAGTGCCGTTCACAAAGCTTTGGGTGCTTTGTTGGGGAAACTGTGGCTAGAAGATTGTGCGGGGCCCCACTGGAAGCTGCAGTTGACTGTGACTGACTGCCCAGACCCAAGGCCACCAGGGCACAATAGCATCACCTCAGGCCACCTGTTCTGTCCCCGGCACACCCACACCGAGGTGACTAGAAGTCGTTTTTGTGTTTTTAGCTATAGTTGTGTTTACAGGAATAGGCTGCGACTTTGATTTTTGTTTGATTGTGTAGGCTATTAACACCTTAGGGCCTCCTGACCAGGCGGTGGCGCAGTGGGTAAAGCGTCGGACTGGGATGCAGAAGACCCAGGTTTGAGACCTCGAGGTCGCCAGCTTGAGCGTGGGCTCATCTGGTTTGAGCAAAAGCTCACCAGCTTGAGCCCAAGGTCGCTGGCTCAAGCAAGGGGTTACTCGGTCTGCTGAGGGCCCACGGTCAAGGCACATATGAGAAAGCAATCAATGAACAACTAAGGTGTTGCAACGCGCAATGATTGATGCTTTTCATCTCTCCATTCCTGTCTGTCTGTCCCTGTCTATCTCTCTCTCTGTCTCTGTAAAAGAAAAAAAAACAAAAACAAAAAACCTTAGGGCCACCTTACTCTAATGGCCTCCTTGTTTAATTAGTTTAACTCTTTCTAACATCACTAACCAAATGAAGTCCTGATGAGATGGGAAAAGGAGAGACAGAAGGCAGGAATACATTAGAACTGTGTGATACTCATTGGAAAGGGTAAGAGTTGTTAGTTTGAGATCAGTTCCATGAGGTTCCATGCCATTTGAATCTGGTCTACTGTTAGGAAAGAAGTCCCACTGAAATCTCTGAGTGGTCTCTTCCTCTCACGCGTTTTTTTACTGTCCCTATGGTGACGAATCCTGCATCTGTCTGGGTAGACTTCTCTTTCTGAGCAGAGTCTTTTCTCCTACTGCTACTTGACATCCCTGCCTAGACATCTTTCTTCCCAGACTCTTACTTCTTCAGGTGCTGTAAGTCTTAGTTAATGGCTAAGCTAGAATGGCTGGGTCATCCACAACTCTTCCCTGACATATCCAATTGTTTTAAAATTAGTCGGCTCTACCTTCTAAATCACTAGGTTCTCTACCCGCATTTTGATCTATTGCAACTAACACTTGCCGTTAATTAATTAACATGGCTCCTTGCTTACTAACTGAGTAATTCACAGGACTGGAGAAGATATACACAACAAAATAATTTTAGTGATGTGGTAAGTACTACTACGGTGGTATGAGTAGGTTGGCTTACTGACTCCTGGACAGTGTGCAGCATGGGGAATTAACAGTGCTGCAGAGAGACAGCCCTTGACTTGAATTCTGATCTTCTGTGTGACCTTGGGCAGATTATGCAATCTCTCTTAACTTCCTTCCTCATCTATTAAAATAGAGATAAAAGTATCCTCATGGCCTAGCCGGTGGTGGTGCAGTGGATCATTAACCTGGAATACTGAGGTCCCAGATTTGAAACCCTGAGGTCGCCAGCCTGAGTGTGGGCTCACTAGCTTGAGTGCAGGGTGTCAGGCTTGATGTGAGATCATCGATATGACCCCATGGTTCCTGGTTTGAGCAAGGGGTCACTCGCTCTGCTGTAGCCCCTGGTCAAGGCACATGTGATAAGCAATCAAGTGAACAACTAATGTGACACAACTATGAATTGATGCTTTTTAATGCTTTTCATCTCTTTTCCTTCCTCTCTTTTTCTTTTTTCTCTTGTTAAAAAAATAAATCTACCTCATGAGATTCATTTAAAAATTACATGTGGTTCTCAAACTTTTTTTTTTTTTTTTTTTTTTTGTATTTTTCTGAAGCTGGAAACGGGGAGGCAGTCAGACAGACTCCTGCATGCACCCGACTGGGATCCACCCGGCATGCCCAACAGGGGGTGATGCTCTGCCCATCTGGGGCATCGCTGTGTTGTGACCAGGGCCATTACAGTGCCTGAGGCAGAGGCCATGGAGCCATCCTCAGTGCCTAGGCCATCTTTGCTCCACTGGAGGCTTAGCTGCGGGAGGGGAAGAGAGAGACAGAGAGGGGGGAGGGGTGGAGGGGTGGAGAAGCAGATGGGTGCTTCTCCTGTGTGCCCTGGCCGGTAATCGAACCTGGGACTCCTGCACGCCAGGCCGACGCTCTACCACTGAGCCAACCAGCCTGGGCTGGTTCTCAAACTTTTTGAAGTTGGGGCACATTTAAAATCCTACAAATAATTGTAGGCACACTATATACAAATTTCTGAGAAATATGTTATAATAATTAAGTCAGATATTAAATAAAAAATATAAAGTCCAAGCGTGCTTTTATGGTAATTAAATGAAATAAATATGACAAAATTAAATTTATTCTGACATTAAAAAACATTTTTATGTTACATTTTTTGAGTTATGCTTTTTAGAATTCATAACAAAGAGGGGTTAAAAAATAAAAAAAAGATAAAAAAGTTATCTTTTTATATATATAGATACATTCTTTGTAAGATTTAGTAAATTCAGCAGGTTCCAGCACAAATGTGTTAAGTTTTTTCATTCTTGTGTTTATGAGAAACATGAGGCTGATGTGTCCTAGCAATTTCTTCAATGTTTGGGCATATATTTGAAAGGCAAACTCTCATTTCCTCATCAATATATTGAAGAATTCCTCTCTTCTTACTCTTAATTGTGTTGAGGGTAGAAAATCCTGATTTACATAAATAGGATGTTGAAAATTATAGTAAAATGCTCAAAGCTTTTTTAAGTATTGCCACATATTCTTCTTTTAAAGAAATCCAAAAGGCTTCAAGAGACAACTCCTTATGTTTAATCATCAATCCACAATCAGTGGATATAGCTGCCAGTTCTTCTTCTGTTAACGTTAAACAAAACTCACTTGAAACTTCCATGAATGGGTTTCTAATCCAATTGTATTGTTCAGTGGTAAGTGATGAAAAATGCTATAAATTAAATTCTGTCCGTCAGCCTTCAAGTCCTATTTTATTTACACTTAACTTTTGCTCACTTCCAGGATCATATTTTTCAATATCACACTTCTTTTTGAGAAATCTATACATTTTATTTGGGTATATTTATCTAAAAATGCTATAATGATGTGTTAATAATAAATATAATAACGATGTGTTAACAAAAAGAGCAGTATTTCCATAATGAAATGGTATAATAGAGTAACTGTATTTATTTTTATATCTGGGCACATGCCGTGAACCAGTGCAGCTAGTAATTCCAGGTCCTGAGTGGGAACAGTGCGGAATTAAGAAAATAATGAGGAATTAAGAAAATATGGGGTCTGGAGGGCCCTGTAATTGCTGCTGGCAAGAACAAAGCATGCCCAAAAACTGCATCTTGCTTTATTTATAGGGCAAAGTGAGGCCATTAGAAAAATCAATGGTCTCTGATCACGTTTCCAAGGCAACCCAAGAATTTTACCAAGTGCAGAAAACCCCCACTATACCTATCATCTTAACCAGGGGTCCCCAAACTATGGCTGCAGGTCGCATGCGGCCCCCTGAGGCCATTTATCTGGCCCCCGTTGCACTTCCGGAAGGGGAACCTCTTTCATTGATGGTCAGTGAGAGAGCAGTGGATGCATCCTGTGCTCCTGGAGTACTGTACGTGGTGGCACCACAAAGTGTGGCGTCACTCACGTACAGTACTACTTCCGGTGACGTGGGACGCACACATCACGGCTCCAGAAGTGCGTCATATCACTTGTTATGGCTAGCAGAACCAGACATTGACCATCTCATTAGTCAAAAGCAGGCCCATAGTTCCCATTGAAATACTGGTGAGTTTGTTGATTTAAATTTACTTGTTCTTTATTTTAAATATTGTATTTGTTTCCGTTTTGTTTTTTTACATTAAAATAAAATATGTACAGTGTGCATAAGGATTTGTTCATAGTTTTTTTTTTTTATAGTCCGGCCCTCCAATGGTCTGAAGGACAGTGAACTGGCCCCCTGTGTAAAAATTTTGGGGACCCCTGATCTTAACTTTACACCAAACAAAGAATAGAAGAAACTTGCCTCCAGTCTTTCTGGGGAACATGAGGGGTAGTATAAACAATCCAGCACCACAGCTTAACAGCCTTTTGCAACCTAATCAGGCAAGTGAGGTGGGGGGTTGGGCAGACTGTCAGCTTACAGCCAATTCCCCACACCTCTGTCCCCCCAAAATCTAAACTCTAAAAACCCTGTTCGTTTTTTAGTCCCCAACAGGCACATATTTCTCTGGAATACCATAAGGCATACCTGGAAATCTTCTAGGGCGCACCAGTGTGCCCTGGTGCACATTTTGAGAACCACTGACTTAAGGAATTTATTATCTAGGGAAAAGGCAAAATCAAACAATCAAGTCTAACATCTAGAGATGGCTATCTATATGTGACCAGTGCTGTTTTAACATCCTATGGGTAACAATCCATATAATTAATTGAATAATCCTTTGTGGTGCTGTTAATATACTGACATTACAGATAAATTCATTGACTCACAGGTACGCTAACTAATTTGCCCGATGCCATATGCCTAATAAGTTGCGGAGCCAGGACTTGAACTCAGTGACTAGTAGATTTGGGGTCTTGGATGTGCTTCCCAAAGGATGTGAAACTCGTACCTAATTATCACGTCTAGTTGGCCTCTTGTGCCTCTTTTCTTTATCCTGTGTCTTCTGAAGCTAGTTTCCTATCTCTGAATGTAACATGGTACTATTGACATATCAAGTGAGAAAATTCATTGTAAAAACACAATACTAATCTCTCTTCTCCATGGTGGTTTCACAAAATGGAAAGAACATATGTTTCCAAATGACTGTCTGGAGTAGAGCTGACCTGTATTGGAGTGTGACATGAGTGTGTGTGTGTATTTGTGGGTATGTGTACATGTGCATGCTTAACAGTAGACAGCATTGCTTATGAAGCAGCATACAGAGAGATAAAAGTATTCTTTCTTATGGCTGAATCACAGCATGTCCACCATTCATTTCTGGCAGCTGGGAGTAAATGAAATAAAAGGAAGGCAGTAATAATGTCAAATATATTTTGAAAGGGCAATGTTAGGGTGGTGGGAGTTGAAAGAAGTGGTCCAGCAGAGTCTGGTATGGGTTATGTAAAGCATTAAATAAAATTTCAGTGAAGGTTTGTAATAAAAACCACTTCTCCCTCTCCCTTAAAGATAAAGGTTAATGAAAAGAGACACAGGTAAAAATATAAAGTAATCAATTCGTGGGAGTTTATATCTGAGAGATGCTGTTTTCCTGATGAAGCAGTATTTAAACTAATCCTCTAAGAGTGAAGGGAGGTGCTGGAATTTTACAATTTATCTTAGACTTTAGTGAATTTCCCATTCAAGTAGACTATGGGATGTATAAATCACAGAAATAGATGAATAATAATTTTATGACTTTACAAAATGTATTTTGTGAACAAAACCTAATCTGTGGTATTGGATTTGACTCCTCGCAATGACATTAGCTGGATAAATCTGTGCATCAAGCACATTTGTCAGCACAATTGCCTTTCTCTGGGTGCCTGCGAGCAGGGAGCTGTCCTGATTGTCCTAAAAGAACTCCTCAACCAAATGCCAGAAGGGAGGCTGGGAGTAGGGTTTTAATTCTTGCCCTTTTTCTGATGAATGAAATTTCATAGCCTTGTTTTTCACCTTGATGGGTTGCCATCCTTAAAGAAACTTGTCATCTCCCAAAAATGGATTGGCGAATCAAAAGAAATGGCTTCTTATTTTTCCTTCAGGAGAAAGTAACCGACCCGAGCCACACACTGTACCTGTCTTTTCCACCGGGACAGCGTGCAGTTTAGCAGTTTAGATTCCATTTATCCCCACACTGCTCTGTCGAGTTTAGCATTTAGAAAAAAAAATGTAACAGATTAGCAGAATCACTTATAAAAGTAGATCTGAGGCCCTGGCCGGTTGGCTCAGCGGTAGAGCGTCGGCCTAGCGTGTGGAGGACCCGGGTTCGATTCCCGGCCAGGGCACACAGGAGAAGCGCCCATTTGCTTCTCCACCCCTCCGCCGCGCTTTCCTCTCTGTCTCTCTCTTCCCCTCCCACAGCCAAGGCTCCATTGGAGCAAAGATGGCCCGGGCGCTGGGGATGGCTCCTTGGCCTCTGCCCCAGGCGCTAGAGTGGCTCTGGTCGCAATATGGCGACGCCCAGGATGGGCAGAGCATCGCCCCCTGGTGGGCAGAGCACCGCCCCATGGTGGGCGTGCCGGGTGGATCCCGGTCGGGCGCATGCGGGAGTCTGTCTGACTGTCTCTCCCTGTTTCCAGCTTCAGAAAAATGAAAAAAAAAAAAAAAAAAAAAAAAAAAGTAGATCTGAAAAAGGCGTTTGAACTGCATCAGAATTTCCATCTGAGCTCTTTAAATGCTGACTCACTGACAGGCACTTACTTCCTATTGCTCTTTGTCGCCGTCAGGGACTAAAATAAACCTTTCTTTGGGTTTTGCATACTCCAAGGGAAACTAGAGTGCAAGGGTCATCAAGCCCATAAGAAGATGAACAAATTCAAGGTACCAAACACTCCTTCTCTGGCTGGAAATTCTGCACAGAGCATGATGGGTGAAAATGAGATCAGCTGTGAGTAAGGGATACACCAAACAAACAAACCCTTCTCCATCCAAATCAACCTCCCCCAAGTGCAGATTTTTAAAACAAGCAGGAAATTTAAACTTTGTGAGAATATGTTCTCACATCATTTATTTCCTTCCTCAGATCCTCTTTACTTGACATTATTGTTACCATGCAGTACTTAAGCAAGTAAAATTGACATTTGAGCAGTTTTGAAGAAAATACTGGTGCTTAAGGTGGCGGAAGACTACATTGGGAGAAAATTTTTAAAAAGATTTGAGCGTAGGATGGAAACATTGGCTGTCAATGTTTCTGTCAGATGTTTGTAACCATTTATTTCAGAGCAGTCATTCCGCTGTGTGTGCATTGGTGCACACTGTTTTTCCTGAAGTCTTTGATGTGAAACACATTTACGCTTATCCAAAATACTGTAAATCTTCTATGATCTAGGCTGGATATGCTAGAAAAGTTGGGATAAGCGATTTGGAACAATGGTTGAATTAGAGAAAAGGAATACATTTTCAAAGGGATGTAGTCTTGAAAAACTTCCATAAGGTGATGTGGAAATAATAAGTGAGAAATTTCAGCTCATGCTCTGCAACAGCAGAAGCAGGGAGTGTCCTGTGAAGCTTGCTCCGTTTTAGGGCAGTAGGTCTCTACTACAGCTCCTGGAGACTGACTGTGATTTGGTGATTTAGGGTGATCCCCACGTGCTTCACTAGTGATCAGATGCACAATCCGGAGACAGTGGTGGTTGAACCACTCTGTGTTGGCTAATGAAATATCAAGAGAAATCTGCCGGAAGTATTGGTCTTCTGAAAAGGCTGTGATTTCTTTTTTTTTTTTTTTTTATAAATAAATTTTTATTTTAATGGGGTGACATCAATAAATCAGGGTACATATATTCAAAGAAAACATTTCCAGGTTATCTTGTCATTTAGTTCTGTTGCATACCCGTCACCCAAAGAGAGATCGCCCTCCGTCACCCTCTATCCAGTTTTCTTTGTACCCCTTCCCCTCCCCCTCTCCCTTCTTCCCTCCCCCCACCCCCCGTAACCACCACACTCCTGTCCATGTCTCCTAGTCTCATTTTTATGTCCCACCAATGTATGGAATCCTGCAGTTCTTGTTTTTTTCTGATTCACTTATTTCACTCCGCATAATGTTATCAAGATTCCACCATTCTGCTGTAAGTGATCCGATGTCATCATTTCTTCTAGCTGAATAATATACCATGGTGTACATGTGTCCCATCTTCTTTATCCAGCCTTCTATTTTTTTTACAGTGATTAAAAGCCTTTAAGCAAACTCTTGGCCAATACAGCAAGAATCCATAAAAGAGTAGTGTCCTTAACATGTTCACCAAGTCCAAGTTGGCCCCATCACCATGCCAAATCCCTGAAAAATGCAACCCAACCACAGTTCAGTCTGTTAGGAGCTGTCACAGGGAGCAGGAGTCCAGGAAAAGTCCACATCCAGGAAAAGTCCACATGGCACTGGAGTTGTCACCATTCTATACTTTGCAGCTCATGTCCAAGTCCCAATGACCGCTGCTTCTAGCTGGTAATGATTCAGGTAGACTGGAAAAGCCATTTGCAGCATGCGTGGATATGGAGCTTCTGTTCCTCTCTGCCTGGAGAGATGAGACCAGGTTGCTTTTCCCTGGAGCTCTGCGACTGTGGCATGGTAAAGAGAACCTTGGGATACACTAAGCTGGGTGGCAAAGGTAGATTCATAATAGAAGTTGGCAAAAGGGGGAAAGAGAGCTCTAAATTAGGAATAGGTCCCAGCCTGAAATATGAGTGGGGCATTGAGGTAGGAGGGATAAAGGAAACACTATATATTAAGCAAAGCAGCAGAAAATAGGACTATCAACAACCACAACAGAGATCTTTGAGGGAAGAATAAAAAACTTGACTATTCAGGCAAAACATAGTTAAGTGGCCCTTGTGCAAATGAGATCAGTTTACCTGCTTCTTGGAAGAAATACCCTAGGCTCGTCCACAGTGTTGTAGATGGGGCCAACGGTCCTGGGCACCTTCAGCCTTCAGTGGCAAACCCCAGCTTTCTGGGCAAGGTTAGGTCATAGGTGGCTGGAGCAGGGCTGGAAGAGACTGAACCCTCCCTTAGAGGAGCGAGGGGGAAGCCTACCTTCCAGTGTCCCTGTTTCCTCACAGCAGAGGCATGTAAGCCTGGCAGGCTTTAGCTCAATGACCTTCCTTTCCACTATTGAAGCAGGATCCAGATGACATCCTATGAGACCCCTTTGGGGCGTTGGAGCCTTTAAGGGTGTATCCTAAAAGCTAGTAGTTCCCCTGATCTCTATTGGGCTTTTTCTGCCTCTAGGTATCCTAAAAGCCATGCTCAGAAGATCTCGCTGAGGGGTTTGAGGATCCCCATCCACCTATATAAATCTTTTCCATATATCTGGAGCTATTTGGAAAAAGACAAAACAGTGTTATTAGCTGGATCTAGTAAAGAAGGTAGTAGTTTGCAGGCGAAAAAGATTTGGTGTCTCCTGTTCACCAGCATCCAAAAGAAATGTAATTTTTTTTTAAGTAAAAAGTATGATATGGTAGACCCGTAGCAGTTCCAGGATATGACTACCCCCTTTAAAAAAAATTTTTTTTTTTTAAATTGACCTTAAAATGTTTGCTGAGTACACTTTAATAATACCTTAACTTTAAAGATTGTAAGCATGACAAAATATAGTGAATGCCTTTGCTCCATATGCAGGAGCATTTTCAGTTTAGCCAGTTTAGGAAATCCAATAATAGAACAATGCATACAGACAATGAGCTATAGCATGCTTAGCAGCCTCTCCTGTTCTGACAGAGGTTACTATAGATCCGGAATATGTATCCACTGTAGTGTGGACATACGACTGTTTGCCAAATGAAGGTATATGAGTAACATCCATCTGCCAAAGTTGTCCTCGTAGGGGTCCTTGAGGGTTAACTCCAAATGAAGGGGCAGTATAGGACCCCTTGGACAGGATTTCCCAACCTGCCTGCCGTGCTACTTCCCGAGAAAGTTGAAACTGTTTACACCGGGCTGCAGCGTTCTGGTGATGAATAGTATGAGACTGACTTGCTCGGTCTGTCATGGTTGCTCTATATAATTTTCTTTTGGGTAGCTTGATCAACAGGGCATTCCTAGGCCCTGGCCGGTTGGCTCAGTGGTAGAGCCTTGGCCTGGTGTGCAGGATTCCCAGGTTCGATTCCCAGTCCGAGCACACAGAAGAAGCGCCCATCTATTTCTCCACCCCTCCCCCTCTCCTTCCTCTCTGTCTTTCTCTTCCCCTCCCGCAGCCAAGGCTCCACCAGAGCAAAGCCACCCCGGGCACTAAGGATGACCCCATGGCCTCTGCCTCAGTCGCTAGAATGGCTCTGGTTGCAACAGAGCAACACCCCAGATGGGCAGAGCATTTCCCCCTGGTAGGCATGCCAGGTGGATCCCGGTCAGGCGCATGCGGGAGTCTGTCTGACTGCCTCCCCATTTCCATCTTTAGAAAAATACAAAAAATAAATAAATAAAAGAAAAAATACAACAATAAAAAAAATAAAGAAAAGAGAAAAAAAAGAAAAAGAAAAGGGCATTCCCTTGTGCTAAAAGCTCCAGAGAGCATGAAGTGAGCTTGAGTATGTCCTATGAAACATGGAGCTCTATGTTGACATATAAGTCTTTGAAGAAGGAGGAACTGCTGAAATAGTTCATCAGCATTTGTCCCTAAGACAGCAGTCTTTATAGTGGAAACACCATAAGTAAATATTTGCTGTCTGTCTATACATTAAAGGGGGAATATGGCAAATGCTGAAAAGCCATGATCTTTGTGCCCCTCCCCTCCCCCAACCCCCTCCCTCTCCTCCCCTCACCCTGTAACCCCAACACTGTTGTCCATGTCTCTGAGTCTCATCTTTATGTCCCACCTATGTATGGGATCCTATAGTTCTTAGTTTTTTTCTGATTTACTTCTTTCGCTCAGTATAATGTTATCAAGGCCCATCCATGTTGTTGTAAAAGATCCTATGTCATCATTTCTTAAGGCTGAGTAGTATTCCATAGTATATATATACCAAAGCTTTTTAATCCACTCGTCCTCTGATGGACACTTGGGCTGTTTCCAGATCTTTGCTATTGTGAACAATGCTGCCATAAACATGGGGGTGCATTTCTTCTTTTCAAGGAGTGCTATGGTGTTCTTGGGGTATATTCCTAACAGTGGTATAGCTGGGTCAAAAGGCAGTTCGATTTTTATTTTCTTGAGGAATCTCCATACTGTTTTCCACAGTGGCTGCACCAGTCTGCGTTCCCACCAGCAGTGCAGGAGGGTTCCCTTTTCTCCATATCCTCGCCAGCACTTATTCTGTGTTGTTTTATCGATGAGTGCCATTCTGACTGGTGTGAGGTGATATCTCATTGTGGTTTTAATTTGCATTTCTCTAATCATTAGTGAAGTTGAACATTTTTTCATATGCCTATTGGCCATCTGTGTGTCCTCTTTGGAGAAGTGTCTATTCATTTCTTTTGCCTATTTTTGGATTGGATTGTTTGTCTTCCTGGGATTAAGTTTTACAAGTTCTTTATAAATTTTGGTCATTAACCCCTTATCAGATGCAATGTCAAATATATTCTCCCATTGTGTAGTTTGTCTTTTTATTCTGTTCTTATTGTCTTTAGCTGTGCAAAAGCTTTTTAGTTTGATAAAGTCCCATTTGTTTATCCTGTCTTTTATTTTACTTGCCTGTGGAGACAAATCAGCAAATATATTGCTGTGAGAGATGTCAGAGAGCTTACTGCCTATGTTTTCTTCTAAGATGCTTATGGTTTCATGGCTTACATTTAAGTCTTTTATCCATTTTGAGTTTATTTTTGTGAGTGGTGTAAGTTGGTGGTCTAGTTTCATTTTTTTTGCAGGTAGCTGTCCAATTTTCCCAACACCATTTGTTGAAGAGGCTGTCTTTACTCCATTATATTTCCTTACCTCCTTTGTCAAATATCAGTTGTCCATAGAGCTGTGGGTTTATTTCTTGGTTCTCTGTTCTGTTCCATTGATCTATG
Source organism: Saccopteryx leptura (assembly GCF_036850995.1). Classification (NCBI taxonomy): domain Eukaryota; kingdom Metazoa; phylum Chordata; class Mammalia; order Chiroptera; family Emballonuridae; genus Saccopteryx; species Saccopteryx leptura. Next base: position 154,088,437 of record NC_089503.1, read on the forward strand.
TGCCTGTTCTTATGCCAGTACCATGCTGTTTTGAGTACAATGGCCTTATAATATAACTTGATATCCGGAAGTGTGATACCTCCTGCTTTATTCTTCCTTTTCAAGATTGCTGAGGCTATTCGTGTTCTCTTTTGGTTCCATATAAATTTTTGGAATATGTGTTCTATATCTTTGAAGTAAGTCATTGGTATTTTAATCGGTATTTCATTGAATTTATAAATTGCTTTGGGTAATATAGACATTTTAATGATGTTTATTCTTCCTAACCATGAGCATGGTATATGCCTCCACTTATTCGTATCTTCCCTGATTTCTTTTATCAATGTTTTATAATTTTCTGAGTACAAGTCTTCAATCTCCTTGGTTAGATTTATTCCTAGGTACTTTATTTTTTTGGTTGCAATGGTAAAGGGGATTGATTCCTTGATTTTTCTGACATTTCATTATTAGTTTATAAAAATGCCTGTGATTTCTGACTATTGATTTTATATTCTGCCACCTTGCCGAATTCATTTATCAGGTCTAGTAGTTTTTTGACTGAGATTTTAGGGTTTTCTATATACAATATCATGTCATCTGCAAATAATGATAGTTTTACTTCTTCTTTTCCAATTTGGATGCCTTTTATTTCTTTTTCTTGTCTGATTGCTGTGGCTAGGACTTCCAGAACTATGTTGAATAAGAGTGGTGAAAGGGGGCACCCCTGCCTTGTTCCTGATCTTAAGGGCATTGCTTTTAATTTTTGCCCATTGAGTACGATGTTGGCTGTGGGTTTGTCATAGATGGCCTTTATCTGTGATTTCTTGATAATGAGGAAACTTGGCATTCTTGTAAAGCCTCTCCTCCAGCCGTAAGCAAGCCCTTTGTGTCTGAAGCTGCAGTGGCCATATTTTAGCAAAAAGACAAGTGTGAGGATAAGGACCTGAGAATAAAAAGTGCCCATGACCTTGAAATTATTCTTGAGCAGCTAACTAGACAAGAAATTGCTTATTTTGGGTACTAGACATGAAAAATAAACCTTTATTTGATTAAGTCAGTATTACTTTAGCTTCCTATTCTTTGAGGCTGAGAAAAACCCTTAATACAAATAGCTTCTCTTGATCTCACTATATTTTAATTTAATTTTTAATGAAATGACTTTTTTGTACAGTTCTATTAATTTTAACAGTTGTATAGAGTCCTATAAGCACTACCACAATCAGAATACAGAACATCTACATCCTTTTGTAGTGACACCTGACTCCTATTTCAGAACTTGGGCACCTACTGATCTGTTTTCTGTCTCTACACCTTTGTCTTTTTGAGAATGTCATAAAAGTGGTGATGTATACTACCTAACTTTGTTTTTTTGAGAGGTGGGGGAGGGCGAGGGGAAGGGAGAGAGATGGAAAGCATCAACTCATAGTTGCATCACTCATGTTAGTTGTTAGTTGTTCATTGATTGTTTCTCATATATGCCTTGACTCCAGAGGGAGGGGTTCAAGCCAGGCCAGTGACCCCTTGCTGAAGCTAGTGACCTTGGACTTCAAGGCAGTGACCTTTGGGCTTAAGGTTGTGACCTTGGGATCATGTCCATGAGCCCGTGCTTAAGCTGTAACTTCAGCATTTCAAACCTGGGACCTCAGCATTCCAGCACTCCCATTCCTATTTATATACGTATAAATATACATATATATATTTACTTTGCTTTTTATAATGATTGTTTCATTTTGCATGCTTACACCAATGCATGAGAGTTCCAGTTAATCCACATCAACATCAGTGGTTAATATTGTCAGAATTTTTAAATTTCAAATCCTTTTCATATGTAATTATCATAGATCTCTTCATTTATTTAGGTCATTGTAATTTTTCATCAGTGATTTTTACTTTTCCTCATTCAGCTATTTTATTAGATTTATACCTAATAGATTTATATTTTTGAAGATATAAATATTACTCTTGTTACTTTTAGTTTTTATTTATTACAATTTTCAAATGCTGGTGAATGGAAATGTGATTGATATGTGTTTTCCTTGTATGTTGTGACCTTACTCTTATTTTCCTACAGGTTCCTGAGTCTTTGTTCATTTTTAAAAATGTTTTCTCTCTGTTAAGAAGACTGCAGTTTCTTTTGATCTCTTTTCAAGTTTATTTACTCCTTCTGTCAGCTCCATTCTTCTATTCAGCCATTGGGTAATATTAAAACTGTGGTTATTGTTTCGGTTTGAAAATTTCCACTTGATTCTTTTTTAAAACTTCTATTTCTGTATAGAGTTTTCTTTAGCTTTCCATTCATTTCAAGATGTTTTGTCTTTATTTTTTACAACATTTTAAAAATAGCTACATTAAAGTCTTTGTCAAACAATTTATGCATCTCTGTTCACTTGGTGTTGGCATATGTTGGTTATCTTTTTTCATGAAAACTGAGATTTTCTTGGTTCTTTATATTTCAAATAATATTTGGGATTATTCTGGATGTTTTGTATATTATGTTTTAAACACTGTATTTTAAATTCTCTAGAGAATGGTGACATTTTTATTTTAGCAAGCAATACACCAAATGGCATTCAGACCACAAGTTCTAATCAGTCTTCTGTTGATTGTGGTTATAATGTCAGTTCTGTTTTCCAGGTCTTTTCAGAACTAATGGGATCTGCCTCATATGTGTGCTATTCAGTAGCCAAACTGAGATCTAGACAGTGATCTATATCCTAGTTGAATCTTCAAAATCTGTGGCATATAACTTGGGGTCAAAACTGCATATGCACAGCTCAGTGGTGAGCTCAACAGTTCATAAACTGAGTTACAGAGTTGTTTTCCCAAGCTTCTTCCACTTTCTAATCTCACTGGTACTTTCTGATTCCCTGGGAATTTTCTGCCTAGACATATGGGATTTGACTTATCCTGCTCTCCAATGCATTTTCCTTGAATGTGCTCATGTCTAGAGTCAAGCAGTGGAGAACAGAGAAACACAAAAAGCAATGGGCATTCACCCCACATTTTGGGGCCATGGTTTCACTTACTAGAGGGAATCTTTCCTCCCTCCCAGAATTTTAAACACCTATGGACCTTATGGGCTAGAGCAAGAGACAAGAACTACAGGAAAACGTCCTAAGCCAGAACTGGAGGTTTCTCTTCAATTTTCTACTTGTGCTGATGTCAACTTGCAGATTTGGGGCTTTGTTGAAATCAGGTTAAGAAATACCAGAGGAAAATATAAAGTGGTAAACTTACAACTCATTGAGACAAAGAATGCTATTAAAGAAATAATTACAAGAGCCACATATGAGATGTAGAAGTACGGGGTGGTCTCAAATATGAAAGTTGGAAAGGGCCTTCAAGGTTGTATCTGTACCTGAAATCTTTGTTAAGTAGTCCTTTGGCCTGTGATGAACCTCTCATAATGAGAAATTTATGAACTACTGAGTCACTTTGTTCATTTGCGTCTGAAAACACCAAAAATGTGTAACTGGCAAAATTGGGGTATCTGACTCTCATTGTGTTTCAGTCCAGAGCTGAGATAGGTGACAAATGTCTGAGCAGAATCTATGTGCCACCCACATGGCATAGCCTTTAAATTTCTTGACTCTTGTGGAAATGAATTTTCATTACCATAGAAAATTCTATTGCTATATTAACATTTTAGGGATCCAGATCTCTCCTATGTATCTGGTCTCCAAACCCAAAATCTGAGAATCAGATTTCTTTTCTCATATCATTTATTTATTGCCTTACCCTAATTCTCTGGTTTCCCCAGTGCTACAGTGGTTGGACTGCAATGCCAGATTAAAATTTATTTCCTTCTTCTCAGTCAAATATTAGGAGAATACGTGGTGTTCACATGCAGAGGCCTTGCAATAGAATTATGCTACAGCCCCAAACAACAGTCACTTGTTATTTGGAGTGGATCATCACCTTTATCTGACAGATTAAAGATGGTATGGGAACTAAGGTGCAGCCTGCAGACCTATCTCAGCTGATTTAACCAATGGCCCCATCCTTCTTTCTACTCTCCAAGTACTTGTGTTCTGAATCTCCAACCAGTACACGCCATCTCCTGAAGATGCTTTTCCAAATGACTTGAATCATGACTAATAACATTTATGTCTGAATTTTTCATCTGTCCTGCTTGATAAATAGAGATGGAAGCAGATTAATATTTGCAATCTGTGTTTGCAGTTTCTTGGGGGAAATAACCGAGTCATAACTCATAGGAGAGGACCTGGTATTTCTTATGTGCTTTAGATTTTACCTCTCTCCCTTTTTAATTTTCACCTTTGTTCTTAGGAGGAACCCCAGTAAATAAGACATTTCTTTTATCCCTCTATCTTTCTAATTTGTTGCTATTAAACTGGCTGAATCGTACCAGGTATTATGTTTCTTGTTTTAATAGCCTCTACTAATATGATGATATTGATATGAATGAGGACACTTGGTGAAACTCATAGCTGCTGAAGTTAGCATGCTAATTAGTTTTATGATTGATTGTCTTCTGCAGACCAACATGAATGGATCCAGGAAAAGAAACATAGACCTGATTTCTTTCTGTCCAGAAGAGAAATCATTATGAAAAAATTGTAAAAGGTTAGGCAAGCATGCATAAACTTCCCATAAATAGAGGAAAAGTATTAATGAAAAGAGAGTGGGGGGGCATGAAACTCAATTTTATCATTACTCATTATCAGTTTGCCATTGCTATCTGATAAAACAGTGGTTATTATTTAATATTGCAAAGAATATTTAGAAAAGACCTACCATGTTGAAGGCAGTGGGAATAAGATGGATACACTTTTTTTTTTTTTTGTATTTTTTCCAAAGTTAGGAGCTGGAAGGCAGTCAGACTCCTGCATGTGCCCAACTGGGATCCACCCGGCATGCCCACCAGGGGGTGATGCTCTGCCCGTCTGGGGCATTGCTCTGTTGCCGCTGGAGCCATTCTAGCACCTGAGGTGGAGGCCATGGAGTTGTCCTCAGCACCCTGGCCAACTTTGCTCCAATGAAGCCTTGGCTGCAGAAAGGGAAGAGAGAAATAGAGAGAAAGGAGAGGGGGAAGGGTGGAGAAGCAGATGGGCACTTCTCCTGTGTGCCCTGACCGGGAATCAAACTCGGGACTTCCACAAGCCAGGCCAATGCTCTACTGTTGAGCCAACAGGCCAGGACCCACTCTCTTTACTAAAGGTTCATCTAGTAAAGTTGAGAATACAAATATCTATCGATTTAGGAAGAGTCTATGGGGATAAGTAAACAAAGTAAAGAATCCAACACTAGGGACTCAAGAAAGGCCTGAAAGTACAGGAGTTTGGTGGCTCTTCTGACCTGTCCAGTGCCCCTCCTTCTCTCACGTGTTTGGGCTATAGCACCTTTTCCTGCTGGGGAGGCCATTCTCCCCACCCCATTCAGAGTCCTGGTTCAGACTTCCAACCACAATTCTTCCCCCTGTGGTGTCTGACCACCATAGGGCCTAATAAATACCTCATGGCTTTATGGTAGGATAGGAATAGCATACAACTTTCAGTTCCACTGTGGTGCTCTAAAGATGACACTGAACTAAGCTGAGAAAATTACTGTTATTTCCTTTGAATTTTTCTGAGTTTAACCAAAGAGCATATATAAGTTCTTCTTCTTCTTTATCCAAAGGCATGACTCGTAGTGTCTGCACCACCATTTCCCCAAGTAATAAAGAAAATATAAAAAACAAAAAACAAACAAACAAAAAAACGTTGAGAGCATGTGCTAACTGAAGAGCAGGTGATGCTCCATCGTCGGAGACCTGGAAGTGTCAACATTATCCTCAGGCGTGTGACCTTTACACATAGACCTTCAAAGTGCATCCAGGTCATGCTTCTCGATCTGGCTTAGGTATTCGAAGCCAGAAGTATGCATGATTGTCTTTGAAAGCACTGAATTTATTTCCAGATTTGTGAAAAGTGTTCATTGAATTTGTAGCTAGCTGAAACCACTTTCGCATTAAAAGACACTTTGACATATTAAGAAGTAGAATATAAAATGTGCAAGCATTTTTAAAGGGTATACCAGCACTTTATATATTTCAAGTTATAAAGGGCACCTTTGGGATATGCCCCGAGGCTTTCTGAGAGCTGTCGTATATTTTTTAGGCATGACTCAGTGGGAAAGTTTAGGAGAACTATCCCAGGTGCTTCTTGATTAAAAAAAAAAGGTCTAGAACTAGATATTTGTATCTTTCACTCCAGATCCTTCTTTTAACAAACCTGTCTGTTTACTCTCTGACTGTATTGCCATTGTTTTTCTCTGGTGGTATGACCCACCAAAGGCTAGCGTAGGGAAAGTTTGGACTCTGAATAATTCCCGTGGGCTATAGGCACAACTGATGACATTTTCCATTTCTAATTGGTAGCTCCAGAATTCAAGCTAGAGAAACCCTAGCAGATGCTGTAGTTCCCCACAAGAATCCAATGTAAAAGTGCTGGCTAAGGATTTCAGTGTTATTCACCTTAAAGTTTCCTTATTTCATCCTTTATTTAAATCGTCTTCCAACAATCTATTAAGGCACGACATTTAAGCATATTTACCTGATGTCTAAAAATTCCCATAACTATTTACTAAGTAGACCTTTGGATTAAAATTCATATTTTTTCAATACTGGATTGTAACCATACGATTGTAAGCCATTGCTTCCTCATGCCTATAAATTAAATAGAAAAATTAAATGGTGTTACATTAAACCCAGACAAAGGTCAAAGTTTGTAAAGTGAAGACAGGCCATCTCATGCTATTAGGAAGATTAGATTCCTAAAATAAAAGAAAGTTAAAAATATCTCTAAAGTATACTTTTTTTTATAGTACTTGGTATATAAGATTTATGAATAAACTAGTGGAAATAAAAAAAGTTCAGGAAGTTGAGTTTGGTATTGCAACCAAACTAATAATAACTCAATGACCAAATTTTAAAGGGTAAATATGGACTTAAGCAAAATGAGACAGCATGGTGGGTGTAGCTCCCTTAATATAATAAGTGGATTTTTGTTTTTCTTTTCCAAGTGGGAGGAGGAGAGATAGAGAGACAGACTCCAAATGTGCCCTGACTGGGATCCAACCAGCATCTGCTGTCTGGGGCTGATGCTCATTTGGGGCTCATTTGGGGCCATGCTCGCAACCAAGCTATTTTTAGCACCTGAGGTGGAGACTCAACAGAACCTTTCTCAGTGCCAGGGCTGATGCTCTTGAACCAATCAAGCCATGGCTGCGGGAGGAGAAGAGAGATTGAAAGAGAGAAGGAGGAGGGGATGGGGTGGAAGAACAGATGGTCACTTCTCCTCTGTGCTCTGACCAGGAATCGAACCTGGGACATCCATATCCTGGGCCAACACTCTACCACTGAGCCCACAAGCCATGGCCAATTGGTGGATTTTAAAAAATGCTAATTGCATATTGAGATATAGTTTCTTTCTACCCTATACAATCCTTTCACTGAGGCCTGTTTTCATTTGCCATTGGTATCTAGAATCAAGTGTATCTTAGCAATTTAGAATTGTTTGTTCATAGGCTTCAAGTGCTAAAAAATAAATTGCATGTTCATGGGTAGGTTAATACACAAATAAAACGCTTTCCCTAGTTAATAATCTTCTCATAAGGTGAACAATCTCCCTTAAATTATTTTTTTGTTTTATTTTTTAATCCTTATATTTGCATGCCAAAATATCTTAACTGATACATATCTAGCTATATATTAATTCCTATCATTGACAGCTTTCACTGTTTAATGTATATTAGCATGGATATGACATGCTTTCTCTGGGCTCAGTTAGTTAGACTTGCCTTATTTAATTAGGAAAATCAGCCATAATTTTCTTCAAATTGTTAGGAAACTTTAAGGTCATGTCTTTATGACATTGACCAAAAAGTTGTTTTGACCCGGGTATTTGAATGACTACTTAGTTGGAAAAGTCACAGATCAATCAATGCCTTCTCCTTTCTACCCATTTTTTTTGAGATATAATTGACATATTATGCTAGTTTCAGGCATGCAACAGAATGACGTGATATGTGTATATACTGGGAAATGATGACCATGATAAGTCTAGCTAACAGCGTAGGGATTTACACTACATCCTGATACATGTTAGGACTTGAGCAGAAGGTACTGTTCCACTCACCAGCCCGCCAGTCTTTGTGTGGCTCTGGAGACTTATCTTTCCCTCTCTCCACCTCACACTCAGTGGTCCAGTCACCCCGACTGTGCTGTTACCCACCTCTCTGTGCTGGTCCCTTCGTTCTTCCCGCTCCTGCATTCAGGGAGCCTCTGTATGCGCATCAGTGCCTGTGGAAACATTGCTTGACATTGGCAGAAAAATTATTTTCTTCCTTTTCCGTGCCCTTAACTATCTTACTATCTAATCACTAGCACTGTATTCATTATAAATTACAATAATTATACAGTGTGTCTGTAAAGTCATGGTGCACTTTTGACCGGTCACAGGAAAGCAACAAAAGACGACAGAAATGTGAAATCTGCACCAAATAAAAGGAAAACCCTCCCAGTTTCTGTAGGATGATGTGGCAGCATGTGCGCATGCACAGATGATGACGTAACACTGTGTATACAGCGGAGCAGCCCACGGCCATGCCAGTCGAGATGTGGACAGTACAGAGGAAAGTTCAGTGTGTTCTGTGGCTCACTAAATTTGAATCTGTGACCAAAGTGCAACGTGAATATCGGCACATTTATAACGAAGCGCCACCATATAGGAATAACATTACTCGGTGGGATAAGCAGTTGAAGGAAACCGGCAGTTTGGTGGAGAAACCCCGTTCTGGTAAGCCATCAGTCAGTGATGAGTCTGTAGAGGCTATATGGGATAGCTACCTAAGGAGCCCTAAAAAATCAGTGTGTGCATGTGCTCGACAATTACAGCTAAGCAGGACTACAGTTCATAAGGTGTTAAAGAAACGTCTCTGTTTTACAGGGTACAAATTGCGGCTGTTGCACACTATCAAACCTGTGGATAGACCCACACAATGCGCGTTTGCTACAGATATGCTTCATGAGATTGACAATGATGCAAGATTTTTGCAGAAGATTGTGTTTAGCGATGAGGCGACCTTCCGTATCTGTGGACATGTTCATCGCCATAACGTCTGAATATGGGCTGCTGAACATCCTCATGCCTACATTGAGTACGGATGTAACACCCCTAAAGTGAACATGTGGTGTGGCCTGATGCATGATAAGGTGATAGGTTAATTTTTTTTTCGCGGAGCAGTCTGTGATGGCAAAGTCCTATCTTGACATGTTGGAATTGTATGCAGTGCCACAATTTCCAGAAGGTGTCATCTTTCAACAGGACGGTGTTCCTCCATACTACGCCACCATTGTTCATGAGTTTCTGGATAGAACATTCCCCCGGCGGTGGATAGGCAGGGGTTCTGTCAAGTCATGGCCACCACGATCCTTGGATCTGACGCCCTTAGACTTTTACTTTTGGGGTTATGTGAAGCAACATGTGTACATCGAACATATCAACAATATTAGTCACTTAAAACAGAGAATCACAGACATTATTCACTCTGTTACACCAGACGTCCTTACCCGTGTGTGGCAAGAACTTCACTATTGTTTGGATGTGTGTAGGGCAACAAATGGAGCCCACGTCGAACTGCACTGAATAGGTATGAAACTGGGAGGATTTTCCTTTTATTTGGTGCAGATTTCACATTTCTATCGTCTTTTGTTGCTTTCCTGTGACCCATCAAAAGTGCACCATGACTTTACGGACACCTGGTATATATCTGTATACCTTTAATTAGACTCTTGGACTATGAGGTCAGGGACTTGGTTTTACTCTTTTTGCGATGCAGTGCCTCTGTCTTTGGCGAGTAGGATAGGGTGAATTTCCTCTAATGCTTTATTATGCAAATACGCAGAAAAATCTGAAATCAGTATAATTAGCACATATATTCACAGCCTAGTTCAGTAATTTTTACATTTGCTACATTTGCTTAATCTATGTTATCACCTGTAACTTTCTCTCTGGGAACATGTATAAATATTATTGATTGGGCCCATTACCAAGTAAGTTTCATATATGACATTTTACCCATAAGTACTTCAATTGGTATATCTTAAAAATAAAGACATTTGCTTACAAAGCACAATGTCATCACCACACCTAACAAAAATAACATAGTTTTCTAATATCATCTAACACCAAGTTCGTCATTAAAATTTCCCCAATTGTTCCAAGCAAACTTGACTTTTTACAAAACCAGCTTCTTACTAAATTTTTAATCAAATAAGTGAATCCCAAAACCCAGTAATTGACATAGCTTAATTTTTTTTTTTAGGGAGCAACATGTGGAATGCATATTTGATATTTGAAATTCTGTGTTTTGAAATGTCATATGAATGTTGCCAGTTATGGCAGTTGCCATGAAACATGTAGGACTTAAATAATAAAAAAAAACAACAACTCAATTAAAGCAGCACCATCGAGCTGCCTTGGCACTTGGCACAGCAACAGTAAAGTCTTTGGAACCAGCACGCATAGAGGCTGGTTGGCATGACTCAAGTTGCAAGGCATCTGCTGCTACTGTGCAGACAGAGGGCAGGGGAAGGTCATCACTTAGAGACATTATCCAGCCCCGCCATTCTTATTTAATGCTGCACCAGGAGATCTCTCGATTGTAGATAAATTGTGGCAGGGTATGCAAATTGTCAGGTTGTTTTTTTTTACTATTCACTCATCTGAAATTGCTGACTGCAGCCCTCCTTTCTAGACCATTGCCATCTACTGATAACTGGGGGAAATTGTTAAGGGATCCACGCGTGGAGTGCTGTGTAGCTTCCGAGGGAAACCTCAGCCTTGTTCCCAGAATTTTCCACTTGAGCCTCTCCCTGGCCTTGGCTGTCATCTGCAGTTGCTTTCTGTGATTCTTTCCCTTGTCGTTTTTTCCTACTGTTCTCAATCAAGGTGGAAATTGCCCTCACATGGTAACCTACAAGCAGAAAGTACCTCATTAGCAGCATTTTCCGCAGAGATCAAGATGGAATAAATGGAAATCAGAACAATCTTGTACCAAAGATCAGTGAAACTGCATGACTCAAAAATAAAAGATCTCAGGATGTGGAAGCATTAGCCTCAGGGTGATGACTTTGGAAAAATAATCACTTCACTTCTCTACCCTTCAGTTTTCCCATCTGTAAATCAAAATGAAACAATGTATCTCCCAGAATGACTGCAAGGAAGAGATCAGCTGAGATCTATCTGTGAGTGTTCTGTCAACTAAAGCAGCCTCTGATTGAGATAAAAAATATTAGTGATTTATTTCTAGGGACTTAGAATCTTTTAACATCAGATCTGCTATTACCTCGAAGCATGAGAAGGAGTTCAGTTTGTCCCCTTTAAAACTAGTTATGTGAACCAAGCTAAACAGCATCGGTGATTTTCTTTTAAAAACTCTTAGGAGGCATTAAACAGCTGACAATGGCATCTCTCCATTATTTTCTGGAGTCGTAGGCCTTGGGTGTTCTCAAGTATCAGAAACAATATTTGTTTTACTTTTTGGCTGTCAGGGGTATATTGTGCTCAAAGCAGCTCCATTTGCTTTACGTCAGAGCACATGCTGAGAGCCATTGGGACAAAGGGACCCCGTTGTTGGCTTTATTTCTAGTCTGTGTGCCCAAACCTCCATTGAGAAGACCCCACGGGCAGCATTTCCTCGGATGCCTTCACAGGGTGCTGGGCTGTTTATTCCTTTCTGCCATGGATTGCTTACTCACCGCTCCCCACTAAGAACAGCATGGGCTCCAGAAAGAGAATTATTAGGCAACATTCTAAACCCCAAACCTTTGTAAAACCCAATAGTCCTGAGTCAAGACCCAATGGATGGCTGTCTGTTTCTGGAGAATGGGGACCAGTGCCCTGTGAGGATTATGAGATAAAGAAGACACAAACCCTCCAGAGGTTGACAGTTTGGTGGCAGAAGGATTAGATAAATAGAATAAACATTCAACATGCAATAGTGTAAAGAACTATAGAAAGAGAGGTTTAAATCCAGTTCTTTCAAAGAGAAATCCTCATGATTTTCATTTGCTATGTGGGCAAATCCTCTTGCACTCGCCTCGACCCTCCTCTTACTTTTTGCTTCCTTCCCTCTCACGGGATGCTCAAGTCGCGGGTGCTGGCTTTGGGCAGAGGAGAGGCCATGGAGGCACAGTGGAGGGTGCATTTAGAGCCGGGCTCACTCCTTGGCAGAGCGGCGTCTTGGAAGGATGTGGTGACCAGTGTAGGCGGTGATGCATATTGAGTTGGCCCTTTCTGCCAACCACCGCTGTCTCGCCTGGGCAGGAAAGAAATCAATCCATGTTTACACAGTGCTGTGCAGAATTGGATTCAAGTTGGCAGTGTCACTTAGATTTTAGCCATGAAGAAAGAGGAGACTTGCAGAGACTAGAGGATCCGCCTGGGATTTTACCTTTGGAAGTTGCAGCATTATTTCTGAACCGGGTCTCTTGGTCGCCAGCGTGTCCCCTCTCATTCTCCTGGGTGGAGGCGTTAGAGACCTGGGAGGTCTAGTGGAGAGCACGGGGGGCCAGGGCCCCTGGGGATTAGGAGCCTTCCTGTTAGAAAGTCCAGGGCTAAAATCTGGAAGACAAAACCAAGCAAACAAAGCCAATGGTACCTGGAACCAGAATAGTGTCCTATAAACTGTATTTGTATATTTTTTAATGGACTACTTGTTATGGTGGGCAAAACTGAAATCTAAATGTAAATGGCAATGCCGCAATTAATAAGCATTCAAAGCCAAAATAAAGCATTTGTATCCAAAATGTTGTGTTGTTTTTTTTTAAAGCTCAAGCCCATGGCAAATGCCTCTGCCGGTGTGATGGTTAATTTTGTGCCACTTGACTGGGCTAAAGTACACCCTGGTAGCTGGTAAAACATGATTTCTAAAGGTGTCTGTGAGAGTGTCTCATAAGAGATCAGCCCTCGAATGGGCAGACTGAGTGAAGCAGATCACCCTGACCTGCAAGAGGGCACCATCTGGTCTGCTGAGGGCCTGGGGAGGACAGAGGGCCAAGGGGGAGCAAATTCTCTGCGTGAGCTGGGACGTCCACATGCTTCTGCCCTCAGACCTTGGAGCTCCTGGTTCCAGGCTTCCGGGCTCAGACAGGGACTTGTGGCAATGACCTCTCAGTCCCCAACTTTCCGATCATTTCTGCTTCTCCAGAGAACCGACCCACACAGTGGGGATCCTTTCACTGGCTTTATGTTGAACCTAGAGTAAGATATCCTTTATGGGACTTTTGCATTTGACATGTACCTTTTCATATTGCTCTTTTATAAAATGAGTAAGTTAGCCTCCACTAGGGGTTTTTCAAGTTCCTGACATGACCTATTATTTGAGCACATGAAGTAGAAAATAGAAAAATGCATTTTTTAAAGAAACTTTTACTTTCGTGGTTTGCTTGTATGGCGTTTGTTATATATATGTGTGTGTTTGTGTATAATACATATATATGTATATATAATATATAGGTGCGTGTATATATATAATATATATGAGTGTGTATAGTATACATAATATATATGTATGTATGTGTGTATGTATAATATATGTGTGCATATATAATATATATGTATGTATGTATGTATGTATGTGTATGTGTGTGTATCACACACACACATTCCTGAGAGGGATGGGCAAATACTCTTTAAAACTCTGCTTTATCTCATTGTCAAGATCATTTCCAGGTGCAAATTGCCTGTTCTATCTTTCTCTAAAGAAACCCCAGGATCACTTTCTAGATCCCATAGTCCTCCTGCAGCCAGGACCGTGGGGACTGCCGGCTCTCATGGCCCCGCCCTGGCCGCATTTGCTTCTGGGCCCCTCGCCTGCCCTGTCTCCACTCTTCCTGCCGCTATAAGGGCCAGGGCGCGTCTGCCCCCAGCAGGCCTGCTCTCGCTGTCCTGCTTTGAAACCACTCAGAAGAAGCTCCTCCTAGAACTGCCTGCCTTCCTCCCATCTGAACACTTGGCCATGAACCTCCGCCTCTCCTCTGGGTCTCAGTGCCACCAGTGTCTCAGTGCCACCACGGGCTGGATTTCCCATTCTTCGCCTGAAACATGTTTTCCTTCCTTTGCAGGGTCGATTTTAAAAGATAACTTAGCAGATGCAACATTTTATTTTATTTTCTTCTGTACAAAGAACAGTTACTTGAGTAGTTCTTAGTTTTGCAAATATAAGGCAAATAAACACCTGGTAGAAGAGTATAAATGACCTTTTTTCATTCACTCGTTGTTGTTGTTGTTGTGTGTGTGTGTGTGTGTGTGTGTGTGTGTCCGTGTGTGTGTAGGAAGGCTTAGCTCAGTGGTTCTGCACATGCGGAGGCTGGAGGGGCAGTTTCAGCATTACTTGGGAACCTGTTAGTATTGCAGATTCTCAGACCCCACCCAAAACATTGGAGGAGTCAAGTGTGCACTTTTTAATAAGTCCTCCAGGTACTCCTGATGAACACAGTCTAATGGTTAAAAACCACAGCTTCACACCCTTTGGCATCCAGAAATGGCGGCTGCACTAAGTTGCTCGGAAGTCCAGGCGGACCTATGGCAGGGAAGTTTGGGCCACACCTCCCTTTCTCCCCTTCTCTGGGGTGCAGATGGCATGGGTCTTCCAAACTGGGATCCCTCCGGGAAATGTTTGTGCTCGTGTTTTTTGTTTGACCCATCTTTTCTTTTCTTGTTATTTTTATTTTTTTATAAGCAATTTGTTGAGACACAGTTTATATCCTGTGGAATTTACCTTCTTAATGTGCACAATTCACAGTTTTTAGTTGAATAAACTAAAAGCATTGTGCCATCATCACCACCCTCTAAAAGGATGCGTAGAAGCTGATTTTGGCAGAGGGTGTGAATGACGCGGGAATTTCGTTCAGAGGAGATTCCCTGAGCCATCAGGGGTCTGAGAACCAGCGACCACACATGTGCACGTGAACTGGGTCTCCGTGAGGACAGAATGCAGGAGAGACGCCTCACAGCAGGGCTAGCGGCAAAGAGCCTCAGCACAGGGCAACCAGAGTGGCCCAGAGCACTTGGACCACCATCCATGGGGAGTCCCCATGTGGGAGAGAGCAGGGAGGGCGGCAGGGGCTAGCTCTGGCTGTTTGCCAAAGACAGGTCTGATGCATAGGTGCTGTCCTGGTCTTTTTATGAATAGCATGCCTTTTCCCTCTCCAGTGGATAAGTTTATGTTTAATCGTGTGTTACCTGAATTAGAGTCTCCTGGTTTTCCCTTAGAGTTTCTTTTCTCTAGTTCCATGCCCCGCCTCCTCTGTAGCCCAATTCCAATTTATATGCCTGAAGCTCAGGGAGACCAGCCCTCTATGTGCCCTGTTATCAGGTCACCAGGTGTGCAGTGTGCCACTGGCTACAGAGCCCTTTGGGGGCTCCCTTCCATTTTTCCCTTTGCTGCCCATTGTTCAACATTTGGAAAATTATATTTTGAGTCTGTTATCAGTTATTCCACCATGATGTTATACCTGTGAGGTTTCTACATGTCATTGAATAGAACAGGAGTTCATTCTTTTTCTTTGTTGTTTAGAATTCCTTGCCTGAGTAATAAACAGCAGTGCATCTAGGTATTTAACTTTTGATGGCTATTTGGTTATTCTAGTTATTTTTTTTGGGTGGGGGGATTGTTTGTTTTTAGACAAGTGATTTTATTTTTATTAAATTTATTGGGGTAACATTAGTTAATATGATTATGTAGGTTAATATGATTATGTAGGTTTCACGCATACATTTCTGTGATACCTGATCTGTGTATTGTATTGTGTGCCCACCACCCAAAGTTAAAACATTCATTTTAGTTTATACAACCACTGCTCCAAAAAGCTACCTGCCCAGTAAACTGTGGATGTTCATGGCACTGTTATAGATGTTAAACACCTCTTATTATTTTGGACTATTGTTATTACTTTACATAATTTAGTCATTTTTACTTTCATAAGGCACTTTTACTTATATCATGTTATATTAATTTATTTAAATTGAATTTATCAGGGGGATGCTGGTTAACAAAATTATACAGGCTTTAGGAGCACAATTCTACATCTTCTGTATAGAGTATTGTGTTTTCACCCGCTGCCCCCCCCCTATCCCCCCCGCCAATCTTTGTCCATCACCATTGATGCCCTCTAACACCCACCCCTACCTCCGCCTGGCCACAATAGTTACACTGTTGTCTATGAGTCTCTCTCTCTCTCTTTTTCTCCTCTTGTCCTTTTTGCTGAATCCCTCCACCAATGAATACACATTGTATGTTTTAAACAGTGTTTTTTCTTAAATGCCAGTCCTACTCTGTGATTGGTGGGAAAGGAATATTCATCCCTATGTGCTACAAGGGGGAGGTGAGTCATACCCTGGTGACTGTTTACCAAAGTGCGCACAGCCAGTGAGCGGCAGTGAGCACTAAGCTAAATACCGAGCCTCTATTTTAATTTTATGCCAGGTAAAAAGGTCAGTTTGTTTTTTTTGTTAGCACTTCATAAAAACAGTGTTTAAATAAATATGTATATTATTTAAAAAGAAGTTTAATGACTTTTTAGAAACTGAATTTGCTTGGAAATTAATTTAAAGTCCCGTTGTGGATTAATTCGTAGCAAAGCTGTTTTTCTAATGGATGCATTTTTACAGCAAATTTAAGAGCTCAGTATTTTGAAAATGTGCTTATTGCTAATCTGCTTTTATTTAATCAGCTGTATAGTTTTTATTACTTCTTAGAAAAGTATTTTACTTTTTACTATTGAAATCTCATAGCATTTAGTTTGGAAAAAGACTAGAGCCCGATCACTCGACTGATTTATTAAGTCACACATGAACAGCAATCTCATTATTTAATCTCATCTCATTTGTACTCAGGCCAGTGACATTTATTATTGTTGCCATTTCTGTAGCTAAAATTTCAACATGTTCCTTGTTAAATGTAGAGACTCCAAACTGGAAGGGGTCTCGGGTTTTGTTGGCTCGCCTCTTTTCAACCCTCATCTGTGCTTCATTTAGCTGTTGACTCCAACCCTCCTCCTTCCTCTGACACCCCTTCCCCAGAGCAGAGAACACTTCACTCACTCAAGATCGCCCAGAGATTTCCAGGTGGGTTTGGTCAGCGGGAAGCTTGCGGTTTGCGGTTTGCACCGCCTGCTGGCCCGGGCTTCCTCGGGCTCCAGTGCCCAATGAAGAGCGCCTGCCCCGCAACTCCGGGTTCCAGAGTTGGTCGAGACGTCTGCGCTCCACTAACCCTCCCTCTTCCCCTTGTCCTTTCCACTCTAGGGGGGACACGGCTTGTGAAAGGGGCTGCCCTTTAGGCTGTCTCTCCTCCTGCTGTCTGACGGCCCAGCTCTTTACCGTCTGTGTAACCAGTTCCCTCTGCTGTGTCCCACTGCTCGTAAGACTCAGAGAGGTTCCTGTTTGGGAGCCCGCCGGCACAACCTTCAATCTGACCACTCTGTAGAAGCTCACATGGGAGATTACCATTTTTCTGTGAGTTTCCTCCTTGATCTTCCTTAGCAGTTGTTTTCCTGGTTCATATTCCATCACTTTGTCTTTTTTTCTTCTTCTTTTTATGTGATAGGAGGGAGACAGAGACAGACTTCTGCATGCGATGAATGGGGATCCACTGGGCAAGCCCCCTACCTACAATGCTCTGCCCATCTAAGGCCCTTGCTCAGCAAATGAGCTATTTTTAGCACCTGAGAGGAGGCTCCCTGGAGCCATACTCAGCACCCAGGACCAACTTGCTGGAACCATAGCTGTGGGAAGGGAAGAGAGAGGCGGGGGTGGGGGGAGAGGAAGAGAAGCAAATGGTCACTTCTCCTGTGTGCCCTGACCAGAATCAAACCTGGGACATCCACATGCCTGGCCAACACTCTACCACTGACTGAGTCAACTGTCCAGGGCTCATTTTGTCTTTTAAACAGCATGTTAATCACCTCCTCTGGCTCCTCTTCTAACTTATTTTTTATTTTTATTTATTTAAAATTCTTTTTAAAAATTGTATTGATTTGAAAGAGAGTGAAAGAGAGAGAGAGAGAGAGAGAGAGTTAGGAACATCACTCTGCTCCTCTATGTACCCTGATGGGGGATTGAGCTGGCAACCTCTGCACTTCGGGACAATGTTCTTGCCAACAGAGCTATCTCACCAAAGCACCTATTTATTTTTTTAGAATTTTTTTTAACACTTACTATTTTCCCCAGTAATTATTTAATGTATCCAAATCTACCCAGACCTCATTTGGTCAGCAGTGAGGTCCTATTAGAGAAATTGCAGCTATGTTTAATGTTCCCAGCCCCACCGTTGTGGCTGTGGGGACTGAGGGCCCTCAGTACTGTCCTCCATTCCCGTGGGTTCCAGGAGGTCCTCAGGCTCATCTCAGGGACCTTTAAGCATTAGTTTTATGGTCACTCTACTTTCTGTGCTTTAGCTGAGCAGCGCCTTGACTTTTGACCAATGCAAATTCTGAGCTAACACATACATACATGTTGCTTTAGCTGCTGAATTTATGTTAATGGGTTACATAGTAATAGAAAATGAATGTAGTGTTTGGCCTTTCTTTTCCCCATTGTTCACTAGTCATATGTTTCTGTATAGTTCCCTAACTTCCACATGGCTGTCTGGATGCTGTCTCACATGTACCTTACCCCAAGTAAAATTATCTTCTGGTCCTAAAAGCTTCTTTCCTTTTCAGATTGATTGCCCAAACGTTAATATGCTCTCAAACATACAGCGCCCTGAGCCAGAAATTAGTGTCCTCCCTTTGCTGCATTCCCAATAGGTCACGCAATGTTGTGAATTCTGCCCCAGAAAAACACTTTGAAATTAATTAAGACCTGTTACTCTCTTGCTGAAATAATCATAAATTTTCTTTTATCTAGTTTTTTAAAACTCTAGCCATGCTATCAGATTTTTATGTGTTAGGTTTCTGAAAAAAAAAACAGATACACAACAAAACACCTTATCTAAATAATAAATCCCCCAAAACAGGAAGCAAACAAACAAACAAAAATATGGTCATTCCGTTAATGGTTCTACCTTATTACCAACTTAATTAAGTTTAAATTTTTAATTAGACAAATAAGTACAAATTTTAACCCAAATATTTTTTTTTTCATTATCCTATTCTAATATTTTCCTAATCCAACTCTGTTTCAGCTTACCAAATTATTCACTGTTCTTCCAGCATTTACCATATTTTGTTCCCTCCTTTACCTGGTAGTTTGCCCATTATTTCATTCATTCAGTCATTTACTTACATAATGTGCCAAGCCCTGCTCATTTATTCAGAACAAGGCACATGGTGTTCCTAACTTCATGTAGTTCACACTCCCATAGGGGAGTCAGACAATAAACAAGCAAACCTAAGTATGAACCAATACACACAATGTTAGCGTGCATTTTTATGAAGGAAATAATCTAGAGCAAACATCGGTGCTGTATTTGGAAGGGCATGCTGAAGCGGCCCCTCGAAGGAGGAACGTATAAGCAGTGGCCATGATGTTGAGATGGAGTCAGCCAGGGGAGGACCTGAGACAAGAGAGCTTTGGGCCCGCTAAAAGGCCAAAGTGAGCCCAACACAGGATGAGCTTAGCGTGTTTCAGCAGGACGAGAGGGTCATGCGGCTGCAGCACAAAAAGCAAAGGGAAGGGAAAAGGAATGAGAAGCAGAAGGTGGGACATGTTGGTACATGATGTTAAGGAGACAATTTCATCCTAAGTTCTACGGGAAACCAAGAGAGTTATATGTTCTGTTCTATGTTTTAAAAGATTACTCTGACTGCTTTCTAAAAAGAGTATCTAAGAAAGACATAGATAGAATTAGGGAGGTGAGTTAGATCAGAGAGCTTTGATGGTAGGCCAGGAGTAACAGAAACAGGATATAGTTTATAAGTAGCCCTGATTGGTAACTATTAACGGGCTGGATATGAGACATGAGGTATAAGGAATACTGATGAATCCATGTGTGAAGTGTGACGAATATGGAAGAATCAATGATGACTTTTAATTTGTATAAGAAACTGGAAAAAAGGATGTATTTCTTGAGATGGAGAAGACTAGAACAAGGGAGAAGATTAGACTGGGGGGAGAAATCAAATGTCCTGTTGGAGCCTGTTAGGTTTTAGATACTGATGACACTTTCAAACAGTAATATTAAGAAGCTGGATCAACCGTATATATTTTTATGAGGTTTCAGGGAAAATATTGGAACAGGAAATATATATATTTTTCTTCAAATGTCATCTTTAGAGTAAAGTCTTTTAGAATTGATCTGTGATTTTATAAACCCTTTTTATGCACCTCAATTAAAATACGTAGAGTGCTGCGATTATCTTTGTGTATCACCTTACCAAATCAACTTTGTGTTCCTTGAAGCCATAGATGACATTGTACTGATGCTTTATTTATGCAGAAATATCAAGTTCCTCCTCTAGGCAGTAAGGAGATATCTGGGAGAAAGTCTATACTGTCTTCATTGTGTTTCTATTTCTGTGGGAAATACATCTTTGATTCCGTAAGCTTCACACAAGGTTTGGCACATAATATCTAAATAAAATGATGAATGAATGAATGTCTCTCCTCCCCCACCACCATTTCATTACTGGGTACTTGTGTTAATGCATTCATTGGTTGATTCTTGCATGTGCCCTGACCAGGGATCAAACCCACAACCTTGGAATTTAGAACAATGCTCTAACCAACTGAGTTACCCAGCCAGGGCTTAATTTTGAATCATGTTGTTTATTTTCTTATTGTTGACTTTTAACAGTTCTTTGTATATGTTAGATAACCATCTTTTATCATAGTTCTTTTGAAAATGTTGTATCTCAGTCCATAGTTTGTCTTGTCATTTCATTCTCTTAATGATGTTGAGTTTTATAATTTTGCATTTTACTGTAGGTCTGCGATCCATTCCGAGTGTGTGTGCATGTGCGTGCACACAAGTGTATTGTATGAGATCTCAGTCTAGGTTATTTTGCATAAGAACATCCAGTTGTCAGCTCCATTTATTGAAAAGACTATTATTTATTCATTGAATTATCTTTGTACCTTTGTAAAAATTTAGTTGAATATATTAGTGAGGGTTGATTTATGGACTCTGTTTTGTTCCAGTGATCTGTGTCTTTTTAAAGTTTTATTTATTATTATGTTTTTGTTTACCAATACCATTCTGGCTTGATTACTATGGATTGAAATCAGGTAGTGTGAGTTCTCCAACTTTGTTCTTTTTTTAGTATTGGATGGAGTAAGACCATTGTTTTTTTCATATACATTGTAGAGTCGGCTTGTTGATGTCTACAAAATACCTTGCTGGGATTTTGACTGAAATTGTATTGAATCTATAGATGGAGTGGAGAATAACTAACAACTTCACACTTTGTTGACCAGGCAGTGGTGCAGTGGATAGAGTGTCGGATTGGGACGCAGAGGACCCACGTTCAAGACCCCGGGGTCGCCAGCTTGAGTGCGGGCTCATCTGGTTTGAGCAAGGCTCACCAGCTTGAGCCCAAGGTCGCTGGCTTGAGCAAGGGGTTACTCGGTCTGCTGTAGCCCCACGGTCAAGGCACATATGAGAAAGCAATCAGTGAACAACTAAGGTGCTGCTACAAAGAATTGATATTTCTCATCTCTCTCTCTTCCTGTCTGCCTGTTTTTATCTGTCCCTTTGACTCTGTTTCAGTCACACACACACAAAAATTGTATAGACCAAGTTGGAAAGAATTGACATTTTACCAATATTGAATCTCCCAATCCATGAACACAGAGCAGCTCTCTATTTATTTAGGTCTTCCTTCATTTCTTTATTCAGTATTTTGCAGTTGTCTGCATATGGATTTTGTATTATTTTATTAGATTTATGCTTAAGTATTTAATTTTTGGGTGCTATTGTAAATAAATTTTTATTTATAATTTCAGTCTTTTGTAGGAAAACAACTGACTTTTGTATACCAGCCTGAATCCTGAATTGATTTTTATAATTTTATTATATTTATTGGGGGTGATATTGGTGAATAAAATTATGTAAGATTCTAAGGTACAATTCTATAATACATCATCTATTATAGTGTATATTTACCACCAAAGTCACAACTACATCTGTTACCATATATTTGACCCTATTTACCTTTTCCATCTCCTTTCTCTCTGGTAACCACCACACTGTTCTCTGTACTGTTGTTTTTTTTTTTAAATCTATCTATGACTCAATAGTTCATTTTTTAAAAGCATTGAATAATATTCCATGTTTAGATGTACTGTAGTTTATCTATTTTCCTACTAAAGGATGTGTGGGATCATTTAACATTTTGGCCAATATGAAAAAAAAGTGACCTAAACATGCATTTGCAGGTTTCTGGTGGGTATATGTTTTCATGCAGTGCATGAAGAGCTCACATGAAAAGCACAGAAGCTTCTGAATTGGCATAAGTCAAACAATAATATCCAAATGACCTCATTACCTAGATGAGCCAAGAAAATTGAGTAATGTATGCCCTCTCTATTTGCCAGATTATTTCATTTTGATTGTGCCACTGGGAGTAGTTATGTGGTTATGTAGACCTGTACTAGTAACCATTCCCTGAAAACAATGCAGTTAGACATAAATCAGAATGGACATTGCCTTGTCATCATTATCATTGACAGCAAGACTAAGAGCTTACTACAGTCAGGGACTCTTCTCTCTCCCTTTCTTCTATATATCTTATTATTCTTTCCAATGTTCCTACAGAGTACATATCAGGGTTATCTCTATTTTAAGTAGAAAGGAGCCAGATCTTTGGGATGTTCAGGAACTTCACCACAACATACAACTTACAACAGTAGTGCAAGGATTAGGAAAATGAAATGGACAGTATTTGCTCCTTGTTATACTATGCTGTAACGTGTTTCACAAAAATAATCGTACACCTCAGCATCATAGATTTGTTTCTCAGGCTGGTCATTTGTTTAGTTCTAGCTGATGAATTATTGTTACAAAACACTGGCCAAAGCATTTGACAAATATTGGGAGTAATTCAAATTTGCTGAGACTATACATTGGGATTGTTCTTTACTCTTTGCTAGTAAAACATAGAAGGACCCTGGCAATAAATCAGGACTGTGCAGTTGGTATTAAGCAAACACTTAACAGAGATGATTGTGAGATGAACACAACTCATATAGATGAAAAATGACCCACTTAATTTAAACAAGGTTATGTAAATTCCCCAGTGACTTGTTTTCTTCTTGATTCATGTATCAAATTTATAAGTGACCATGCCTACTTTATACATCACTGCAAACTGAGAAATGAGGACATCATATCACACATCAGGAGACGGAATCTCAGCCGGGATAATTCAAGAAACTTCAAATGTTTTTTAATCCTATCTTTTCTTCTCCCTCACATCATAAAACCCATATACCTGGACATTAAACCAGTCTGGAGACCTGAAGATGGCAGCGGAGTAGGCAGACACACAGACTCCCAGCTCACACCACCGAACTGGATTATAAACTAATTTATGAACAATCAGTGTGAAAAACCAAATCTGGACTACAAGAACAGCTTTCAAAAACCAAGGAGCAAAGAAGTAGCCACAACAAACCTGGTAGAGAGTGCCTGAATCTCCCCTGCTTACAGGAACGGGGGGGGGGGGGTGAGGCTGGGCTCTCATTCCAAGGAAAAGAGCAGTAAATACTGCTCACAACCACTTGCCTGGCGACCAGGGAATGAGGTGTGTTGAAAGGGCCTGCTTGTCTTCCAAAAAGAAAGGAGAGAGAGAGACGGATGGTGAGGGGGAGAGGAATATAGGTGATGACATGAAAAGCTGACTCATTCAGTGCTGGAGGTGGCCATAACTGGGGGAGGGGCTGATCCTTCCACAAAGCAAAATGCAAAAGTACTTCCAGGTCACAGAGATACAGACATCTCTCCAGCTCCAATCAGCGCAACAAGACACAGCTGAAAACAAGAAGTGGGGAGGAGGGGCAGTAACTCAGGTCTCCATGGAGATCTGAGATAAACCTCCCCCTACTGAAGCTGAGAAAGCAACCCACCCCCAGAGAGATTAACTGGCAGAAGAGAACTTCAGAGCCTCAGGTCACACCCACCGCATTCCTGGATACAGTTTCAAATAAGCCCCCTGCTGAGATCAGCAAATAAGACAATCACCTGTTAAGAAAACAAACAAATCAAGACTTCAAAGCGGCCCAAATCCTAAAGTGGATTACAAATAATAGCTGATGCCAACCCAAGAAGACCTAGAAACAACACAAGTAAAAACTGGAGGCAGACAACACCAAGCCTAGACTCAACCAGCTCTACAAAGAAAACACCCAAACACCCAGACAGAATGAGAAGACAAAGAAGTGCAATCCAAATGAAACCACAAGAGAAACCTTCAGGAAATCAACTGAGTGATATAGAAATAATCAAACTTCTGGATGCAAAGTTCAAAATAATGATTGTAAGGATGCTTAGGGATCTTAGAACAACAATGGGTGGTCATCACAAACACCTAAATAAAGAAATAGCAAGTATAAAAAAGGATATTGAAATATTAAAAAAGAATCAGTCGGAGATGACAAATACAATATCAGAAATGAAGACCACAATGGAAGGAATTAAAAACAGGATGGATAGAGCTGAGGATCGAATCAGCGAGTTGGAGGACAACTGGAATGAAGGCATGAAAGCAGAGAAGAAAAAAGAAAAGTCTGAGGAAACTCTTAGAGAGCTCTGTGACAACATAAAGAGAAATAACATCCGCATCATAGGGGTTCCTGAAGAAGAGAAAGAACAAGGGATAGAGGCTTTGTTCAATCATATCATAGCTGAAAACTTCCCTAAATTAATGCAGAAGAAATTCTCACAAATTCAAGAAGCACAGAGAACTCCACTAAAAAGGAACCCAAAGAAACTTACACCAAGACATATCATAATTAAAATACCAAAGCTAAGTGATAAAGAGAAGATATTAAAAGCTGCGAGAGAAAAAAAGTCTATCACCTACAAAGGACCCCCCATAAGGATGACATCAAACTTCTCAACAGAAACACTTAAAGCCAGAAGGGAATGGCAAGAAATATTCAAAGTAATGCAGAACAAGAACCTACAACCAAGACTACTTTATCCAGCAAGGCTATCATTTAAAATTGAAGGAGAAATAAAAAGTTTCCCAGACAAAAAAAGAAAAAAGAAAAAAAACTCAAGGAATTCATTACAACCAAACCAATGCTGCAGGAAATGTTAAGGGGCATGGTGTAAACAGATCAAAATGGGAAAAGAATATAGCAAAAGAGGAATACAGCTTTAAAAAATAAAATGGCAATAAACAACTGCATATCAATAATAACCTTAAATGTAAATGGATTAAATGATCCAATCAAAAGACATAGGGTAGCTGCATGGATAAGAAAGCAGGACCTGTACTTATGCTGTCTACAAGACACACACCTTAAAACAAAAGATGCACATAGGCTGAAGGTAAAAGGATGGAAAAAAACATTTCATGCAAATGGAAATGAAAAAAAAAAGCTGGGGTAGAAATACTTATATCAGACAAAATGGACTTTAAAACAAAGAATATAGTAAGAGATAAAGAAGGCCACTACATAATGATAAAGGGAGCAATCCAACAGGAAGATATAACCATCATAAATATCTACACACCTAATATAGGAGCACCTAAATATATAAAGCAGACTTTGATGGATATAAAGAGCGAGATCAATAGCAACACCATAATAGTAGGGGATTTTAATACCCCACTAACATCACTAGATAGATCCTCAAGAAAGAAAATTAACAAAGAACCAGCAGACTTAAAGGACACACTAGATCAACTCGATTTAATAGATATCTACAGAACCTTTCACCCTAAAGCAGTAGAATATACATTCTTTTCAAGTGCTCATGGTACATTCTCTAGGATAGACCACATGTTAGGGCACAAAAGTGGTCTCAACAAATTTAAGAAGACTGAAATCATATCAAGCACTTTCTCTGATCACAATGGCATGAAACTAGAAATCAACCACAACCGAAAATCTCAAAAATTCTCAAACAGGCCTGACCTGTGGTGGCGCAGTGGATAAAGCGTCGACTTGGAAATGCTGAGGTCGCCAGTTCGAAACCCTTGGCTTGCCTGGTCAAGGCACATATGGGAGTTGATGCTTCCAGCTCCTCCCCCTTCTCTCTCTCTGTTTCTCTCTCTCCCTCTCTCTCTCTCCTCTCTAAAAAAATGAATAAATAAAATTAAAAAAATATATATATAAAAAAAATCTCAAACACATGGAAACTAAATAGCAGTTTATTAAATAACAAATGGATTAAGAATGAGATCAAAGAAGAAATTCAAAAATTCCCAGAAATGAATGATAATGAGCATACAACAACTCAAAATTTATGGGACACAGCAAAAGCAGTACTGAGAGGGAAGTTCATAGCACTACAGGCATACTTTAAGAAGTTAGAAAAAGCTCAAATAAACAACTTAACCCTGCATCTAAAAGAACTAGAAAAAGAACAGCAAATAAAGCCTAAATGTAGTAGAAGGAAGAAAATAATAAAGATCAGAGCAGAAATAAATGACATAGAGACTAAAGAAACAATATAGAGGGTCAATGAAACTAGGAGCTGGTTTTTTGAAAAGGTAAACAAGATTGATGAACCTTTAACTAGACTCACCAAGAAAAAGAGAGAGAGGACTCAAATATATAAAATTAGAAATGAGAGGGGAGAAATAACAACTGACACAACAGAAATACAAAGGATTGTAAGAAAATACTATGAAGAACTGTATGCCAAAAAACTAGATAACCTAGATGAAATGGACAAATTCCTTGAAACATACAATCTTCCAAAAATCAATCTGGAAGAATCAGAAAACCTAAACAGACCAATTACACCAAATAAGATCAAAACAGTTATCAAAAAACTCCCAACAAAGAAAAGTCCTGGGCCAGATGGCTTCACAAGTGAATTCTACCAAATATTCAAAGAAGAACTAACTCCTATCCTTCTCAAGCTATTTCAATAAATTCAAGAGGAAGGAAGACTTCCAAGCTCCTTTTATGAGGCGAGCATAATTCTGATTCCAAAACCAGGCAAAGACAACACAAAGAAAGAAAATTATAGGCCAATATCCCTGATGAATATAGATGCTAAAATCTTCAACAAAATATTAGCAAACCGGATCCAACAATATATGGAAAAAATCATACAATATCATCAAGTGGGATTTATTCTGGGGAGGCAAGGCTGGTACAATATTCACAAATCTATCAGTGTTATTCATCGCATAAACAAAAAGAAGGAGAAAAACCACATGATAATTTCAATAGATGCAGAAAAAGCATTTGATAAAATCCAGCACCCATTCATGATCAAAACTCTCAGCAAAGTGGGCACACAGGGAAAATACTTCAACATGATAAAAGCCATCTATGACAAACCCACAGCCAACATCATACTCAATGGGCAAAAATTAAAAGCATTCCCCTTAATATCAGGAACAAGGCAGGGGTGCCCCCTTTTACCACTCTTATTCAACATACTCATGGAAGTCCTAGCCACAGCAATCAGACAAGAAGAAGAAATAAAAGGCATTCAAGTTACAAAAGAAGAAGTAAAGCTATCCTTATTTGCAGATGATATGATATTGTATATAGAAAACCCTAACGTCTCAGTCAAAAAACTACTGGACCTGATAAATGAATTCAGCAGGGTGGCAGGATATAAAATTAATACTCAGAAATCAGAGGCATTTTTTTCAAATTGACTAGTATTTCTTTTTTTTTATTTATTTATTTTTAGAGAGGAGAGAGAGAGACAGAGGAAAGAGAGGCAGAGAGATAGAAGTAGAGGAGGAGCTGGAAGCATCAACTCCCATATGTGCCTTGACCAGGCAAGCCTAGGGTTTTGAACTGGCGACCTCAGCAATTCCAGGTCGACGCTTTATCCACTGCGCCACCACAGGTCAGGCATCAGAGGCATTTTTATACACCAACAATGAATAGTCAGAAAGACAAATTAAGGAAACAATCCACTTCACTATTACAACCAAAAAAATAAAGTACCTAGGAGTACATTTAACCAAGGAGACAAAAGACCTGTACTCGGAAAATTATAAAACATTGATAAAAGAAATCAGGGAAGATACAAACAAGTGTAAGCATATACCATGCTCATGGTTAGGAAGAATAAACATCATTAAAATGGCTGTATTACCCAAAGTAATTTATAAATTCAATGCAATACCAATTAAAAAAACCAATGACATACTTTAAAGATATAGATCACATATTCAAACATTTATATGGAACCAAAAGAGAACACGAATAGCCTCAGCAATTTTAAAAAAGAAGAATAAAGATGGAGGTATCACACTTCCTGATATCAAGCTATACTACAAGGCCATTGTACTCAAAACAGTCTGGTACTGGCATAAGAACAGGCACATAGATCAATGGAACAGAACGGAGAACCCAGAAATAAACCCACAGCTCTATGGACAACTGATATTTGACAAAGGAGGTAAGGAAATACAATGGAGTAAAGACAGTCTCTTCAACAAATGGTGTTGGGAAAATTGGACAGCAACCTGCAAAAAAATAAAACTAGACCACCAACTTACACCATTCACAAAAATACTCTAAAGGATAAAAGACTTAAATGTAATGAGTGAAACCTTAAGCATCTTAGAAGAAAACATAGGCAGTAAGCTCTCCGATGTCTCTTGCAGCAATATATTTGCTGATTTATCTCCACGGGCAAGGGAAATAAAAGACAGGATAAACAAATGGGACTATATCAAACTAAAAAGCTTTTGTACAGTCAAAGACAATAAGAACAGAATAAAAAGACAAACTACACAATGGGAGAACATATTTGACAGTACGTCTGATAAGGGGTTAATAACCAAAATTTATAAAGAACTTGTACATCTCAACACCAGAAAGAAAAACAATCCCATCAAAAAATGGGCAAAAGAAATGAATAGACACGTTTCTAAAGAGGATATACAGATGGCCAATAGGCATAAGGAAATATGCTCAACATTACTAATTATTAGAGAAATGCAAATTAAAACCACAATGAGATATCACCTCACACCAGTCAGAATGGCGCTCATCAACAAAACAACACAAAATAAGTGCTGGCGAGTATGTGGAGAAAAGGGAACCCTTCTACACTGCTGGTGGGAATGCAGACCAGTGCAGCCTCTGTGGAAAACAGTATGGAGATTCCTCAAAAAATTGAAAATCGAATTGCCTTTTGACCCAGCCATCCCACTTTTAGGAATATACCCCAAGGACACCATAGAACGGTTCCAGAAGGAGAAATGCACCCCCATGTTTATGGCAGCATTGTTCACAATAGCGAAGATCTGGAAACAGCCCAAGTGTCCGTCAGAGGACGAGTGGATTAAGAAGCTCTGGTACATATATACTATGGAATACTACTCAGCCATAAGAAATAATGACATCGGATCATTTACAATAACATGGATGGACCTTGATAACATTATATGGAGTGAAATAAGTAAATCAGAAAAAACTAATGCATAGATGGGACATAAAAATGAGACTCAGAGACATGGACAAGAATGTGATGGTAACAGGGAGTGGGGTGGAGGGGTGGGGAGGGAGCAAGGAAGGAGAGGGAGGGGTGGGGGGAGGGTAGGGGCACAAAGAAAACCAGATAGAAGGTGACAGAGGACGATTTGACTTTGAGTAAGGGGTATGCAGCATAATCAAAGGTCAAAATAATCTGCAGATGTTTTCTCGGAACATATGTACCCTGATTTATCAATGTCACTGCATTAAAATTAATAAAAATAAGATTAAAAAAAACCTGTCTGTGGCCCAAAAAAGGTTGGGGACCACTGCCGTAAAGGACTGGGTATTCATTCTTCTAGTCTCAATGGTGAAGAAAGATGGACCTTAAAAAATCAATTCTCTGAAAGGTACCTGAGCAAGGGGCTTAGAGTGTAGTATTGAGGAAAGATGCTGAATTTAGAACTAAATGACCCCAAAAGAAGGCTCGATTGTAATTTATTAGTTACATGGCCTTGAGCACGTTATATAAGCTCCCTGTTGCTTTTCAGATTTTTTCATTGTCTTGATATTCTGTGGTTTCTGAACAAAGTATCCAGCTGTGGATTTCTTTTTGTTTATCCTGCTTAGGAAAGGCTGAAATTTTTGAATTGATGTGGATGGTATCTTTCATTGGTTTTGGAAAATTCAAAAATTCAAATATGACCATGGGCAAAATGATATAAAGTCTGGGAATAGCTTCAAAATACAGCAACAAAGACATAAAAAGAAAGAGAAAATTTCAAAATGCAGCTAAATCTTGATAATCATGGAATTTGGGTCACAGGCATATGGGGTTTATAGTACTATACTCTCTACTTTTTTCTTTTATGTATGTTCAAATAATTTTATAATAAAAATAAAAAGATATAAGACACATACACACAAAAAAAACCCCATATACCTAATATACATATGACTAAACACATAAATAAAAGTGTGTTCTTTTTTTAAAATTTTTTTGGTAAGGTTTCCAGGTCTAGGGAGTGCCTAGTGAATGCACATCTCATTTCTTTAACGTGGGTTATATGTCTACTTTATTCCCTAGAAATCATAGTCTTATTTGTTTGGGGTCAGTGAGACGTCCCTAGCCAGCCACCATTCTTACTTCCTTTTCTTAGCTTTATCATTTCTCCAATGGCTGTTTGGAAGTTTGTTTTGAGGCTCACACAACCTTAGCTTACTTTCTAATTTTTTTTTAACATATCTTATGATAGTTCCTATTGTTCAGAATTCCATTCTTTCCTGTCTCCTCATTTGACCTCATTCTTTTTACTTAGCATACTGTTGTATGCTCTGGGATCATCTGTCACTGACATACTGATAACCTTCAGTCCTACCTTTTTCTTTAGTTATATTTTCTTGTGTGCAGCTGTTCACTAAGATTTACTCTGGCCCTTCATTTTTTCTTGACTTGATTTTTCCCACTGAATTCATGGTCTCAAATTTCAGAAACAATGATCCTAAGATAGAAACCTTGGCATCATTCCTCCTCCTTTAGTCCAATGCCTAATTGTTTCCTATGACCATTTATTAATCCATCTGGACAGGGTTTGGCTCCTGGCTCTCTCTGTACTTTCTGCTCTGATGTCCCATACCTCTCACAACCATTCCATCCCCCCACACCTATTTATCTCTTCCCTGTGTTCTGTTAACCTTTTGATCCTCATATGGAAGCATGGTGCTAAACCCCAGAGTTCATGCTATTTTATGTCCCCTTGCCTTCATATAGGGGTGACCTTCCTCACTCGAAATTGTCTTCAGATCTTGCAATGCTGCATGTCATAGCTGTTCTCTCACAAAACTCTGGGACCTTAAAGACTGGCTGTAATTCTATCTGGCTGTGGGCTAGGACAGGCAGGGAGCCAGGCACTTAGGAGCTATTTAATGTGTTCCATAAATGTATAAACGAATTAAAAACAGATAAATATACAAAAGTACTCATACTCGCTGGGAAGAAAAGCATTTAGAGCAGGTGGGATGCTTCATCTTTGTTACATTCTCTCTCTCTCTCAATCATGAAGACAGATGTTTTCATGATATTTATCCTTATTTTTTATGCAGCCAGGTACACCTTGACCCTATAAATTAAAAGTTTAAAACTACTTTTTATAATTTTCTATTTCAAAGAAATAGACTTTTAAGAGATCTTAATTATGACAACCCTGTTGGTTGAATGAATAAAAGCAGCCCAGTGTGTGTTTTCACGTTCAGTCTTATCTGTCTGATTTAATTCTTTCTCAAATAATACACAAGTATCTTTTTATTGTACAACAGTTGAGCACTGTATGAGTGTGTTGGCAAAATTTGAGAATTTCTCCTTGTGTTATCCTCAGCTCCCAATTTCCCTTTAAAGAAAATAGTTTGGTTTGCACATTCCCTCTTTTTAAAATCTCTCAAGTGCCTAGTACTAGCTTGATATTCATGTACGTATGTGTATATTTGTGTGTGTTTTCACAATGTTTCCCCATGATATTTTTGTCATTTTAATTAACAATATTTCTTATAAATAGTTCCACCTCACATAAAGTTTTTTATATTTTTCACTTGGTAATATTCCAACGTATGCATTAGACTTTATTGATGGATATTTAGTTTGTCTCCAACTATTTTCTACTTCAACAAACAATGCTGCAGTCCACATCCTTTGGCATACTTTTGAGTATATTACTGATGGTGGAATTGTTCCATCAAGGATTATGCATATTTAAGCTTTAATAGATTTTATCTAATTGCTCTCCAAATCAGGGAAGACTTTTTTTCCCCTAAGCTTACAAAGCCCTGAACCCTTGTTAGCACTGACTCGTAAGCATTATTCTAATTTGTGCTTATGCACTGTGGGAAACAAAAGCAAAAATGTAGGTAGCTCATCTTGATTCAATTTGCACACATTGTTTTTTTTATTTTTTTCCCCCGCAAGTTTGGCTATTTGAAGAGTTTTGTGATATACTGATTATAATCATAGTGTATTTTTCTAATGGGTTATTTTAGAAGTTTTATTTTATTTTACAGAAGTTTTCAATTGTAAATGGTCCAAGTTCGCAATCATTTTCCTTTTGGGTTTTCTGAATTATACTTGGAGACTTCCACAGAAGAGGAGAGTTTAACTCCTCTAATTAGAATCATTTTTATTTGGATATGACCCATCTATCTGGCAATTCAAATTCAGGGAATTATTTTTAAGGACATGTTGGACTTCTCCTTTTTAGCAATTTTTAATTAGTTTACCTTAACGAGCAAGTTTATGAAATAAAAAAGGATATTATCATCATTCATATTTTGTATTTGAGGAAACCGAAGATCCGCAGGTTAAAATTATACAAAGAAGCAACTGGAGAGTCCAGTACATTTTAGTTAGTCGATCAATAGTTGTGTAATGTGACAGTGAGGCCAACTTTTATTTCTTATTGTCTTGACCAAGAGATTTTAGGCTCTTTTATTGGCAGGTCCTGAGAAAATTCAAGTCTGAGAGATTGAAGTAGAGTTCTGCACTGAAACAGTTGAGCTCGTTGGGAACATCCTCTGACATATCTTGATCATGGTCAGACGTTGCCTTTGAATCACCTGGAGTAGAAATTCAGGATTGTTCCATTCCAAATGCAAGTCACTGAGTGAGCCTTGCAGAGTGAGGGCTGCACGGCCTTCCTCATTGGACCAAGCATGTGTCCAGGATTGGCAACTTTCTGGAACATTTGCAAGTTTTACAAGTTTACTTAATTTTGCTTCTGCAAACTTATTATAGCTAATTCAAACTGCTTTTTTAAGGAAAATTAAGTGGGTTGGAAAAATTTTCCAATTCTTATACTTGTATGTCCTTATAAGAAGTGATTGCAGTCATTGCCTCTTTTGGGGACTAAACTGTAGGTGGAATTTTCCATTTTCTATGGGTCTGCATTATGAAATAATAGTTTTGGATATTAGCATTTGAATATGTACTTCAAATGCTATAAATGCTGTTCCCTCTTTGGAACACGGTTTGACTCATTTTTCTGTGTTACTAATTTCAAACTCCAAGGTGAAATCAGGTGTCATAATGCATATGAAAGAGTTTAGAAAAATATGATATTGTGCATATTTAAGAAAGGCAGGATACATTACTGTTGGTCTAATTTTTTAATATTTAGCAATATAGATATCTTCTTATGTACAACTTGGTGTATAGATAAAAGACCTGGAAGTATCAGATTTTCAAAAGAATGTTTTAAAATTTTCTATGGTTTCTGATTTATGATAGTTGATGTTCTCAACAAAATTTATCATCTTTAACTAGAATTTCAGAATATTGCAATGTTGATTGGGGCTCTGTAATATCTATGTGATAAAAAGATCCAGATAAGATACTTTCATTGAAATATACATAAAATTATAATTTAAAAAAACTTTCTTCTACCTGACCAGGAAGTGGTGCAGTGGATAGAGCATCATCCTGGGACACTGAAGACCAAGGTTCAAAACCCTGAGGTAGCTGGCTTGAGCACGGGCTCATCTGACTTGAGCACAGGCTCAGCAGATTGACCAAGAGATCACAGACATGACCCCATGGTCAATGGCTTGAGCAAGGGTTCACTGGCTCAGCTGGAGCCCCCTGCTTAAGGCACATATGAGAAAGCAATCAATGAACAACTAACTAAGGTCCTGCAATGAAGAACTTATGCTTCTCATCTCTCTCCCTTCCTGTTTGTCTGTCCCTGTCCATCCCTCTCTCTCTCTCTTTTAATCTGGCTAAAAAAAAAAAAAAATAAATAAATAAAAATTAATTTTCTTTAAGATTATCATGCTATTTTGGTACTTGCAGTTACATCTTTTGTGGTTCAGTAAAAGAAAGAACTCAAAGCTCCAATAAAAATGCAACATATGACTTAAAAATATAAATATGTTTTGTGTTCTTTCTTTTTCCTTAACTTTTTATTAAATTTATTGAGCTGACATCTATTAATAAAATTCTACAGGTCTCAGGTGTACCATTCTGTAATACATCGTCTGTATGCTGCACCTCTTTTTCTTGAGGGATTACTTGTCTCTAGCAAATGAAAATAATGTTTCTCTTAATCCAATAAATTCCAATACAGACACCTGGGGGCAGTACCTCTTCACTATTTCTAATTCAAAGTCAGGGAATTACTTCTTTCCATTAAAAAATGTGCTGTAATCACAAGAGGACTGTGATAGGAACCCCTGGCCATCATTTTTCATTTAGAGATGAGGCCATCAATTCATACACTTTATACAATAGCAGCAGTGTCCCCAGTCCTCCTCGTTGCGGTGGAGGTTTCCTGTTAAATTAAAGAAATGGTTCATTTTTTTCCTTTCCTACATATCTTTTCTTGCTGCTTGTTACCTACATAATGTGTTATCAAAGTAATAGTACATAGTCATATTGCATTTTACACGCTAAGTGAAGCATTTATAACTGAACTGAAATCTCTTCTGATTTTTTATTATCCTAGAATAGCTTACACTCATATTAGGAGAATTATATGCATGTGCATATTTAGCAAATCATATAACACCTCTGTCAGATAGTTTTCTCTGTTCTTAATGCTATATCCACACCCTCACCCAATAATTCTTATCTTGACTTATGCAATTCACAATGATTGAGGCCAGATTGATAAATCCACAAAGATACCAGAAATACATCTATAATCCTCTTATCTTACCTGACCTGATTCATCATCATCCCTGAGAAGAGGGGCGATTTAGATTTAGCTTCGACTATTCTAAGACTCAGAAAAATGTACTGTAATAATCAGAGAAGGGAATTATTTGACTTCTAGTTTTATTGAGGTATAATTAACAAGTAAAATTAAAAAATATTTGAAGTGTACAGTGTGATGATTTGAGACATGTGAAATGATTCACACAGTCCAGTTAATAAATCCATTTATCACCTCACAGTTAGCATTATGATTTGCTGTTGTTATCTGTTGAGATTTAGTCAACAGGTTTCAAGTTTACAAGACAATGTTATTACCTATAGTTGCCATGTCACCATGCTGTATATTAGGTCCTCAGGATTTTTTCCTCTTGTAAACCCTTTGTATTTTCTTCACCCCCAGCCCCTGGCAACTGACATTCTACTTTCTGGTTCATAATTTTAGATTTCACATATAGTTGATACCATACAGTGTCAATTTTTCTGTCTTATTTCACTTAACATAATGCCTTCAAGTTTCATGCATGTTGCAAACGGTAGGGTTTCCTTTTATTTTAAGGTTGAATATTTCATTCTATTTGTCTCCCTCTGTCTGTCTGTATATCTCATATTTTCTAATCTTCTATTAACAGATATTTAGGTTGCTTCTTTGTCTTGGCTATTGTAAATAATGTTGAAACAAACATGGGAGTGTAGATATCTCTTCAAGATGGTGAATAGCTAAAAGCTTTTTTTCTAAGATCAGGAACATGACAAGGGTGCCTGCTCTCAACAGAGAAATTAAGAAAGAAATCCCTCTTATGTGGGCATCAAAAAGAATAAAATAAGAATAAATTTAACCAAGAAGGTGAAAAATATGTACACTGAAAACTATGTGTAAAACATTGATGAAAATAATTGAGGAAGACACAAATAAATGGAAAGATATCCTATGTTCATGGATTAAAAGGGCTCATTTTGTTAAAATGCCTATGTATCCAAAGCAATCTAAAGATGCAGTACAATCTCTATCAAAACTCCAATGGCATTTTACACAAAAATAGAATAAACAAGCCTAAAACTAGGGTGGAATCACAAAAGACCCTGAATATTAAAGGAATCTTGAGAGAGAAAGAAATTATTAATTATTATTTCAAATATATTTTACCATTGTATTTTTCGGTTTATTAATTTTTTTTTTTGTAAGTAAAGGGCACTTCCAATAAAGTAGTATCCGCAGTATTTTCCATGTAGTTATGGCTAGTTAACATTTTCCAGCAGCGTTTCAAAGAATAAGTTATAGTAAACCTGTAAAACAGCATCATTTTTGATATGTAGAGAAGAGCAGGCACTACTTTAAATGTGTCTGATTGGCATCCAGGCCTCTTGGGTTGCTGAGAACATAACGTATATCTTGCCTTATTGTCGAAACAATGGTCTTTAAAGACTTAATACTGGTTTTCATGTACACTGCTTTATTGCTGACAAAATGTCCATTGGGTAGCTATACCATCCCAATGTGGACCATAATAGATGTCAGGCGGCAAGAAGAAGACTTTGGTTTTGCTCTCTGCTCAGAGAATAATCTTTCTCTCAGAGAACATACAATTGAGGGCAAGTAAGAAGAGAGAATGAAAGGTTTTCTGCTTTAAAAAGTTATTTTTATTGGATCATTATCAGATCAGATTGATCAAAAGATCTGTGTGTGATGTATGGCTTGTAGTTTTGTTTTGTTTTCTTTTCTCCCCACACTAAGCATGTATGATTTTGTACAGTGTTGTTTTGGAAATTCTGCCCCTTTCCCAATTCAGAAATATAAAAATGTTTATTTCCTAAAACCAGTCAGTATCTAATATGCGGTTTCCCTCACATGTTTCCACATGTGTAGACTCTATTGTCTTTAAATTTTTAATGTGACAGTGTACTTTCTAAATAGTAGTTTATATAATTGCCTGAATTTTTCATCTTGGACGTTTGAAGAGTCTCCATGTTGACCTGGATTAAAAAGAACAGATGGTCATTTTCTAATGTTTTCTTTGTATTTTTTTTTTAACATTTGGCTTCCATTACCAAAGAAGGAACAAGGTTTTGTCTACCTAGGCAGATAAGATGGACAGTTGTAATTGTCTGATAAGGTAAGCAGTGACCACCCTAACCTCTGGAAGTTGCAGTCATGCAACTTTCTTGACCTGATTTGACGATCTGAATACCTGAGTTGATCAGATTCTGTGGATGAAAGCTGAGATTTGTGCTTCCCTCTGCACTTTCAGACAGGCCAATGATAGGACAAAAATAGAACGCAGAGGCCTCTCCCCAAGGATCTGCCTACCTGCCCTCTTAGGTAACTTCTTATTTTTTTCCAACCTTTTAAAAAGGAATTGTCTGCTTTTTAAACATCTCTCTCTCTCTCTCTTTCTTTCATTTAAAGAGATGTGATAAAAAGTCAGTTGGCTATTTGGGCCTGGTCCCTAGCCATGTGATAGCTCAGTGGGGTTGGGGGTCCTCAGAGATGGGGTTTTCAGCTTTGTAATCCCAGAAACTCAATCCTGTCATTAAACACAGACTTGATCTGACTCAGGGGAACTGACTCATGCTAATGAAACTCATAAGAGACTCATGATAAGCCAGAAGGCTAGTTCATTAATTCATAATTAGAAATAGATCTGCCAGGAAGAAGAAAATACAGTCAGTCAGCACATTCTCTCCCAGAAAGAAAATTTACATGTAAATGTAAAAATGGAACTGGTGGATACAGAACCGGTGGAGAGAGCCAGATCATATTAGCGGCCAGTTTGATCGGGTTATTCTAGCTTCACAGTCCCCTTTTCTCTGCTAGAAAAGAAACTGCAGTTCTCTGTCTTACAGGACAGAGTCCCTCTGAGCTTACGTGATGTGAAGTTGGCGCAAGCTTGCACTTTGTCAGGTTACAGAATACTCGAAAGACTAGTTTCTGCACATTAACACATTGTGCCCTTAGCATCTTGTGAATGTAACTTGATGCTCTCCATGGAGACTAATAGGAACTTCATTCCAACCAGTAACAATGTATCTATAAATTGTCTCTAAGGATGAGCTTCCATGAGAGAGTGGCCTTTCCAAATTTAGATCCTCATGTTCTGTAAGAGCAATCTCAATAAATGGCTCTGTTGTGTTTTCTATTACTTGTCTCCTTTACTTTCTCCTCTCCAAACTTTTAAGCTAAGAACCTTTTTTTTTTTTTTTTTTTTTTTTTTGGTGTAAATTTTGTTATTCAGATAAAACATTAAAAAAATTAAAAAAAAAAAAACAATGATCTTGACACATGGGAAGTACTCTGATTTCAAAGAAATCAATATTGGCAACAACACATAACTCCCTGGTGGGAAATTTGTATAAGGCCCTCACAATGCTTCTTGTTCCCTGTGACCTGAATTTAAAGTGAGTTCTCATTCACCACACACATTTTAATCCAGGTGAAAGTGACAGCAACTTCTAAGTGAAGTAGTGTCTCCCTTTATTCCCAGTTCCTTACTGCACAATT
The DNA here is from genome assembly GCF_036850995.1 of Saccopteryx leptura. Taxonomy (NCBI): domain Eukaryota; kingdom Metazoa; phylum Chordata; class Mammalia; order Chiroptera; family Emballonuridae; genus Saccopteryx; species Saccopteryx leptura. Next base: position 154,127,180 of record NC_089503.1, read on the forward strand.
CAGCCCAGGTAACAAATCAGCTAACACTAATGCTAATTAAATATTTTTTTAAAAATCCACTTAAAGAGTGAGACTACAGAGCTTCAGATTTTAGATTAGCCTAAGTAAAGACAGTTTAAGATTCATACACAATATAATTACTAACTCTGGATATAAGAATATTCTTCTTGCCCCCCACCCCTGTGTTACAACTACAGTTTGAGAATATTTATTTTCTAAATCTCATGTTTTGTATTGTTTCTAATTTTGCAGAAAGACCAAGAACATTTATTGATTATAAAAATACTTTTTCTGTCCTTCCTCAAGCAAAAGGAAAAATTCTTGGTAATGGAATGAATTGCACCTAGAAAACAAAACTGGAAAGCCACATGCAAAAGAATAAAATTTGACTACAGTTTGTCCCCTTGTATTAAAATTAATTCAAAATGGATCAAAGACCAAAATATAAGACCTGAAACAATAAATTACATAGAAGAAAACATAGGTACTAAACTCATGGACCTTAGTTATAAAGAGCACTTTATGAATTTGACTCCAAAGGTAAGGGAAGTGAAGGCAAAGATAAATGAATGGGACCACATCATTCTAAGAAGCTTTTGCACAGCAAGAGAAACTGAGAACAAAACAAACAGACAGACAACTAGTTGGGAGATGATACTTTCAAACAACAGCTCAGATAAGGGCCTAATATCCAAAATATACAAAGAACTCATAAAACTCAACAATAAACAAATAATCCAATAAAAAAAATGGGAAGAGGACATGAACAGACACTTCTCCCAGGAAGAAATACAAATGGCCACAGATATATGAAAAGATTCTCATTTTCATTAAGTATTAGAGAAATCCAAATCAAAACTACAATGAGATACCACCTCACACCTGTTAGATTAGCTATTATTAACAAGACAGATAATAGCAAGTGTTGGAGAGGCTGTGGAGAAAAAGGAACCCTCATTCACTGTTGGCGGGAATGTCAAGTAGTACAACCATTATGGAAGAAAGTATGGTGGTTCCTCAAAAAATTAAAAATAGAGCTACCATATGACCCAGCAATCCCTCTCCTGGGTATATACCCCCAAAACTCAAAAACACTGATATGTAAAGACACATGCAGCCCCATGTTCATTGCAGCATTGTTCACAGTGGCCAAGACATGGAAACAACCAAAAAGCCCTTCAATAGATGACTGGATAATGAAGATGTGGTACATATATATGTTAGATTCAGAGAGTACTGATATATTGGGGCTGCCAAAGAATGTAACTATTAAAGGAACAAAAAGTACTGATATGGCCCGTGAGGCTGAGAACAAAGAAGGTCAGAGACCCTTATCAGAAGTTTATGTTTGAAATTTGCCACTAAGCTAAAACCCGCCCCTGTTGCTATGCCGGCCCCTGTTGCTATGCTGCGTGCGACCTCCCTAAACAATAGCTAAACTGCCACATCTGCTTCTGTAATGCTTGCTCACTTAGGATATATAAGGACCTGGCTGTAAGCGCCAGGCGCGGCTTCTGTTTGCAGCTCCTTGTGAGCACGGTGTCTCCAGACATCTTGGGAGTTCGCCCCTGCGCAGGTTAAACTGGCCAATAAAGTAACATCTTAATTCCTGAAAGTCTCCGACGTTTGTTCTCGTACCCGGTGGATGCTACATTTTGGGGGCTCGTCCGGGATTCTCCCTTGGTGGAGTTTTGGGTCGGAGACCGGAAGGACAGCTCGAGCTGAGTAAGTATTCACGGAGGATCCTCATTTGGTTTGGCTTTTGGGCTCCGGAGCACACAATCCTGAGGTAGTAGGTGGGACGCTGCCGGTAACCTACCCAGGGCTTTCAGAAGCAGGACGCCGCTCTCTGAAATTTGGATATTTGGATTTGTTAACTTTGGGAGTGACCGGTCATATTAGGAATTCATGCTGTGCTGCGCTGTGCTGTGTTTTGTTAGAGCTCAAATGACTGAGTTGAGTGTGAGAGAGACAAGTGTGTTCCTTGTGTTAATAGTGTGTGTTGCCTGTATCCTACCCTTTCTCGTTATTCCTGAGTCATCTAGGATGGGACAACAGGAGTCTGTGCCGGGATCCCTACTCGAGTGCCTGTTGAAGAATTTTTCTGATTTCCAGAAGAGGGCTCAGGGGTACGGAGGTCCACAGCCGAGTCCAGGTTTCCTCCGGACCTTGAGCCAGCTGGAATAGCCTACATTTAATGTAGGATGGCCCACAGAGGGCACTTTTGACCTTCCAATTTTGTTTGCTGTCAGAGCCATGGTCTATAGGGCTCCCCACCCAGACCAATACCTGTATATGGATGTGTGGGTAGATACAGCCATTTTGTCTCCTCCTCCGGGAGGGCAGCCATTTTGCCTCTCCGGGGGGTGCCGCCAGCACCAGATGTTGGCCCACGGGCACCTCTTTGCCTCATCTATGTGCCTTTTTCCACTAGTGATTTATACAATTGGAAACATCAGAATCCCCCATTTTCCGAGAAACCTCAGGGACTAATATCTCTCCTTGAGACCATTTTTAGGACCCATCAGCCCATGTGGGATGATTGTCAGCAGATTTTACAAACCCTCTTCACTTCTGAAGAAAGGGACAGAATAATGAGAGAAGCTGCTAAGGCGGTATTAGGAGAAGAAAAGGAAACTTGGGAGGGAAGAAGGGAAATAGAAGATGTTCTCCCGTCTCAACCTCCTACCTGGGACCCTAATGCCGCTGGGGGAAGGGACACACTCCTCTAGTATCGCCGGGCTCTGTTGAGGGGGCACAAGGCAGCAGCTAGAAAGTCAATCAACTTTAGCAAGGTAAGTGAAGTCATCCAAGAAAGAGAGGAATCCCCAGCAGCCTTTCTAGAGAGACTCATAGAGGCTTATAGAGTATATACCCCTCTAGATCCTGAGGCAGAAGAGAACAGGAGACTAGTAAATATACCCTTTGTGACTCAGGCCGCTTCAGACATTAGGAAAAAGCTTCAGAAAATTGAAGGGTTCAAGGGAGAGAATAGAAGCAAGCTATTAGAGATAGCCCAGAAGGTGTATGCCAGTAGGGATGATCCGGAAGTTGGCAGGGCGAAGGAAGTTGTCAAAATTCTGATTGCTGCCCAGAAACCTCCTCCCAAAGAGAAAGGGGGACAGCAAAAGGGCCAGGGACGGCGAATAGCCAAACATCAATGTGCCTATTGTAAGGAGAAAGGGCACTAGAAAAGAGAGTGTCCAAGGTTGAAGGCCGACAGCCAAGGGCCAAGACAGGGCCCAGAGGTCTTGCTCCAAACCTTAGACTGATGGGGCCAGGGCTCCATTCCCGCCAGCTCCCAGGAGCCCATGGTCACCTTAACAGTCAAAAGAAAACCAATAGACTTCCTAGTCGACACGGGAGCCACCTACTCAGTCCTAAAGAAACCACAGGGCCAGATGCAGAAGACAACTACTAAGATAATAGGGGCAACGGACAAAGCAGAAGCCTACCCATAGGCCACCGCAAGAATTACTGACTTAGGTCGAGGCACCATCACCCACTCTTTCCTAGTCATTCCAGACTGCCCTTACCCACTACTTGGAAGGGACTTATTGCAGAAACTTCAGGCCACTATAACTTTCTGACGGGAGGAAAGCCCTATGAGGAACAAAGAGGCAGAGGTCAGCATGGAAGTAACTGTCCCACCATCTGAAGAACACTTACTTGCCACCGTCCTAGAAGGTAAGGAGGCCGAGGAAGGGGTTCCAGACACCCTGCGTGCCCAGGTACCTGAGGTTTGGGCGGAAACCAACCCCCCAGGTTTGGCTGCTCACCAACCGCCTGTCCTGGTGCAACTGCTTAGCACTGCTAGACCGGTTAGGATCAGGCAGTACCCGGTCCCAGCCCAAGCTAGACAGGGAATCGCCCGGCACTTGCAACGCCTGCTGGAGGCAGGCATCCTTCGAAGGTGCCAATCAGCCTGGAACACCCCGCTGATTCCCGTCCAGAAACCGGGAGCCAAGACTATCATCCGGTCCAGGACTTGTGGGAGGTGAATGCACAGGTGGAGACTATTCATCCCACGGTGCCCAATCCGTATGCCTTACTGAGCTCATTGCCCCCAACCCATACCTATTATTCTGTCCTGGATTTGAAGGATGCCTTCTTTTGTATTCCCCTGGCACCTCAGAGCCAAGGGATCTTTGCCTTTGAATGGAATGTCCTAGATAATAGACTGGTGGGGCAATTCACTTGGACCAGACTACCACAAGGGTTTAAGAATTCCCCCACCATTTTTAATGAAGCCCTCAGCAAAGATTTGCAGGCTTTCCACTCCTCCCATCCATCGATCGTACTGCTCCAGTATGTGGATGACATCCTCATAGCTGCCAAGGACGAAGGAGAGTGTGAGGAAGCTACCTTGGACCTGCTACAAGATCTCGGGCGAATGGGGTATCGAGTCTCCGCCAAGAAGGCCCAGATTGTGACGCAAACTCTAAGTTATTTGGGTTATAACTTACAGGGAGGGCAAAGAACATTATCCAGCCAGCGAATTCAGACGGTCTTGCAGATCCCTGAGCCTACTAACAAGAGACAGGTACGAGAATTCCTGGGTGCAGTAGAATACTGCCGACTGTGGATATTAGGCTTTGCAGAACTAGCTAAACCCCTGCACGAACTGACTAGGGGTAAGGAGGAGCAGTTCACATGGACAGATAAGGAGAAGCAAGCGTTCCAAGCACTGAAAGAGGCCCTAGTGACTGCCCCAGCTTTGGCCCTGCCAGATCTGGCCAAACCCTTTCAGCTATTTATAGCAGAAAGGGTAGGGTAGCCTTAGGAGTACTGAGCCAGGAACTTGGGCCATAGAAGAGGTCTGTCCCCTATCTGTCCAAGAAACTTGATCCTGTAGCCTCAGGATAGCCAACATGTCTGAGGGCACTTGCTGCCACCTCCATACTAGTCAAGGAGGCTAGTAAATTAACCTTAGGGCAGGACATCAAAGTCATTAAGGAACACTACGTAGAGCAAGTGCTGTGAGCACCTCCTGACAGGTGGCTATCTAATGCGCGGCTAATGCAGTATCAGGCTCAGCTGCTGAACCCTCCATCTGTTCAGTTCCTCAAAACTGCTGCCCTGAACCCAGCGACTCCACTTTGGTCTACAGTTGCAAACAAATCCTTGACACAGTGACTGGCTCCCGCCCGGACTTAAGGGATCAAGCATATGGGAAGGCAGACCTGACCCTCTTTACAGACTGGAGCAGTTTTATTAAGGATGGACAGCGACATGCAGGGGCAGCAGTGGCCACGAAAAATAAGGTCCTGTGGCAGAAAGCACTGCCCGCAGGAACATCTGCACAAAGGGCAGAGCTAATAGGACTAACCTGAGCCTTACAGATAGCAGAGGGAAAAGTTGCCAACATCTACACTGACAACCGGTATGCATTCGCCACTGCCCATGTCCACGGAGCCATATACAAGGAGAGAGGCTTACAGGGGGGAAAGACATTAAAAATTGCAATGAAATTCTTGCCCTCCTAAACGCCACTTGGCTACCTACCAAAGTTGCCATCATCCACTGCAAAGGACACCAGAGAGGGGACTCGCCTATTGTAAAGGGTAACAACCTAGCAGACTCAGCTGCAAGAGAGGCAGCCACTAGGCCACAAGAAAGCCTTCTGCCATTGCTGCCTGAGCCAACACTTCCTCTGGATCCTAGATATTCCCCAGAAGAAGAGCAGGAAGGGATGCAGTTGAAAGGGAAGAAAAATTAGCAGGGATAGATAGAGCTTCCTGACTCCCGGCTCTATTTACCCCAGGGAATAGTAAGAGAAATAGTAGGAAGTATTCATACTAGTACCCATATAAGACAAAACAAGCTAGAACTTATCAGGAAGTATTATGTAGGGCCCAACATCAGGGATATTGTCCACTCCATTGTCTCGAGGTGCAGCATCTCTGCCAGAGTAAATGCACAAAATAAGCTACCCCCCTTTGTGAGATATCGGGGGAAAGCTCCGGGAGAACTGTAGGAAATAGATTTCACAGAGATGACTCCTGGGAAGTCAGGTTATAAGTATCTACTAGTATTATTAGACACCTTCTCAGGATAGGTGGAAGCATTCCCCACGCGAGGAGAGGCTGCTTCCATAGTCTGCAAAGTCTTATTAAGGGAAATCATACCTAGATATGGCATTCCCTTAGCCCTAGGATCAGACAATAGACCTGCATTCATATCCAGGATATCTCAAGAATTAGCCACTAAGTTCGGTATTAGTTAGAAATTGCATTGCATTTATAGGCCCCAAAGTTCAGCACAGGTAGAAAGAATGAACAGGATTTTGAAGGAAACTATAATTAAGCTGAGAGGGAAGACCGGTGAAAACTAGGTTGAGCTCCTCCCTTTTGCCCTTTTTAGAACCAGATGTACCCCTTATCTCAATAAATAGACCCCTTATGAAATCTTATTTGGGCAATCTGTGCCCCTTGTACCTCTATTGACCAGAGGGGAACTAGAGATTTCTAATCATAATTTCATCAAGTCCTTGCAGGCCCTGCTCCAGAGTAGAAAGGTCATTGAACTGAAGCCTGCCAGGCTTCCTGGCCCCATCAAGGGACACGTCTATGCTGTGGAAAGAGGGACATGAGAAGGTTTTATAGGTTACTCAGCAAACTGTTCAAAGACTGTTCAAGAGGCACTTCTAGCAGTACACCACCCAAGGACTGACTCCCACGTAGACGGGTCCACACACCATGATCCTGAGCACCCCCACTACTGCCAAGGTAGAAGGCATACCCGCCTGGGTCCACCGCAGCTGGCTGAAGCTTGCAGTCCCAGCAGAGACACCTTTGTGGACAGCGAAGACTGACCCCGCCAACCCTTGTAAACTCACCCTGAGAAGGACAGCATGCTCTGCTTCAGCCACAAACCAGAAGTTAACTGGTCCATGCATGGCTAATGCCTAGAGGAACTAACTAAGGACTTTTTAAATCAGGCTTTAGGAAAAGGGAAACTAGGATAAAAAAAAGTCAACTTAATTGTCACTAAAGGTTAAAGATTTTTAAATCAAGAGTTTTGACTAGAAAGGAATTGTATGGTTTTGATAATAGAAAGTATGAAGTGTAGAGGTACTTTTAAAAAGAAAAGGGAAAAGCAAGTTGTTATGAAGGCCAGTTATTTCTGGATAAGAAAGTACATAAAAGTTGAAGGTTTATGTAAGTTGCAGAAGGTTTGTGCAAGTTGTAAGAAGTTAGGCAGAGAAGAAAAATACAAGGCAGGACACGTTCCTTGTGTATCAGCCCTGCAGATATTGCAGGAAAGTAGTTTATTATCTTAAAACAGTGTGTGCTTATGTACTTTTGCAAAGATATTGTACAAATGTGCTGAAAACATTGTAACCTTGTAGGTTTCGCCTATAAATACCCCTCTCCCCCTGAGCTCATTGCTGACCATTGTGAGAGGCATAGTAGGCTAATCCCTAGCCAGTGTATAAGACCCAATTAACTTATAGCTACAGCTAAAGTAGAAAATTCTCATGAGCCCCAGCCTTATACCATTCTCCCCACTGATGAAAAATCAAGGGTTTGATTTATGCCCAAAAGAGATGGGGGAATGTTAGATTCAGGGAGTACTGATATACTGGGGCTGCCAAAGAATGTAACTATTAAAGGAACAGAAAGTACTGATATGGCCCGTGAGGCTGAGAACAAAGAAGGTCAGAGACCCTTATCAGAAGTTTATGTTTGAAATTCGCCACTAAGCTAAAACCCACCTGTGTTGCTATGCCGGCCCCTGTTGCTATGCTGCGTGCAACCTCCCTAAACAATAGCTAAACTGCCACATCTGCTTCTGTATATGCTTGCTCATTTAGGATATATAAGGACCTGGCTGTAAGCGCCAGGCGCGGCTTCTGTTTGCAGCTCCTCGTGAGCACGGTGTCTCCGGACATCTTGGGAGTTCGCCCCTGCGCAGGTTAAACTGGCCAATAAAGTAACATCTTAACTCCTGAAAGTCTCAGACGTTTGTTCTCGTACCTGGTGGATGCTACAATATACTATGGAATACTACTCAGCCATGGGAAATGATGACATCGGATCATTTACAACAACATGGATGGACCTTGATAACATATACTGAGTGAAATAAGTAAATCAGAAAAAAACTAAGAACTATATGATTCTATACATAGGTGGGACATAAAAATGAGACTCAGGCCCTGGCCGGTTGGCTCAGCGGTAGAGCGTCGGCCTAGCGTGCGGAGGACCCGGGTTCGATTCCCGGCCAGGGCACACAGGAGAAGCGCCCATTTGCTTCTCCACCCCTCCGCCGTGCTTTCCTCTCTGTCTCTCTCTTCCCCTCCCGCAGCCAAGGCTCCATTGGAGCAAAGATGGCCCGGGCGCTGGGGATGGCTCTGTGGCCTCTGCCCCAGGCGCTAGAGTGGCTCTGGTCGCAACATGGCGATGCCCAGGATGGGCAGAGCATCGCCCCCTGGTGGGCAGAGCGTCGCCCCTGGTGGGCGTACCGGGTGGATCCCGGTCGGGCGCATGCGGGAGTCTGTCTGACTGTCTCTCCCTGTTTCTAGCTTCAGAAAAATGAAAAAAAAAAAAAAAAAAAAAAAAAATGAGACTCAGAGACATGGACAAGAGTGTGGTGGTTACTGGGGGGGGGGGGGCACAAAGAAAACCAGATAGAAGGTGACGGAAGACAATTTGACTTTGGGTGATGGGTATGCAATATAATCGAATGTCAAAATAACCTGGAGATGTTTTCTCTGAACATATGTACCCTGATTTATCAATGTCATCCCATTAAAATTAATTTTAAAAAAAGGAAAACGATATCTTGTTATAATGATGTTGCAGTTAAGGCCCTGCGGGCCAGGGGAGGCTGAGAGGAACAGGAGGGAAGAAGGGAAAAATGAAAGAGAATGAAAGTGCTGAGGCGTTGAGACTTGCTGTCAGATTACTGTTAGGAGCATGGACATACTCAGAATTTTGTACCAGGACAGACAGATACATGTCAGAACCCAAGACACCTTGTTCTGTATATCCTCCACTGCTTTAGAAACTGTCTCAAAGTCATCTAGGAAGGCCAGTTGCTCAACTGTCAGTTTCTTGGGGCCTCCCTTAAAGGCAAAGATGCCTGTGACTTTTTTTTTACAGCTTTATTGGGCTAGTGTTTACATAGTAGAACAACGTTGGATGTACAGTTCCATGATTTTTAGCAAATCTTTAATTGTACAGAAGTCCACCGCAATCCAGCGTTAGAACATTTCCATTCCCTCCCCCTCCCACCGACTCATAAACGTTAGTTCTGTTTTTTAATCATGGGACCTGAGGTTCTTGTTCTGAAACTTTTACTCTTCTTCTGATAAGGCTGTTTCAAACTGTAAATGTCCCTGTAAACCCTTCTTTAGCTGCATCTCATACATTTTGATGTTTTACTTTCATTTTCATTCAATTCAAAATATTTTTTTTTAATTTCCCTGCAATTTCTTCTTTGGCCATGGGTTATTTAAACATCAGCTGCTTAGTTGCCAAATGTTTCTGATTTTCCAGCATTTTCTCTTAGGAAGCTCTAATTTAATTCTGTTCTGATCTGATTGACTTTGTATTATTTCAGTCTTTTTAAATTTATGGAGCCTCATTTTGTAGTGCAATTATAGACTGTATTGGAGAATGGTTTATATGTCCCTGGAAAGAATGCATACTCTGTCATCATTGGGTGGAGTGTTTTGTAAGTGTCAGTGTGTCCATTTGGTTGATAATGTTCAAGTCACCTTCGCTGATGTCCTGTCTCACTGTTGTATCACTTATTGAGAGTCAGGTATTGACATCTCCAATCCTAACCGTTGAAATGTCTATTCTTTAAGATTAGTCCATCTTTGTTCCCTGACTGTTGTTTTAAGGTTCTATTGATCGGTGTGCATATGTTTATCATTTGAATCTGGGACTCTGTCGTGGTGACTCAGGCTTGAAGAGGAAGAAAGCAGAAACTGAAGATGAGGTCTTGAACTGGCACCGTCACAGTTCTATCTTTCCTATTGTTCAGAGCAGGTATAGGCCAGCCAGGCACAAAGGAGTGTGAGAATAGACCCCCTCTGATGGGGGGGGGGGATCCTGAGCCAGGAGAGAAGGAAGTAATGGAAACCATCTGGGAATACAAGCTACCACAAACCCTGAGGCTTCCCATTGTTCGTTTAAGTACCCTAGATTTTAAGTACTGATGGAGTTATGTTGTTACTGTTTTTGTTTGTTTTAGTTTTTTTTAAATTTTCTCTAAGTAGAATTTTACTATGTGTGGAAACAAAGAGAAATAGTCAGAACCAGTTAAGAATAATTCAGGACCTTGCTCTTCAAAGTGTGGTCCAAGATGAACAGCCTCAATATCAGCTCGGAGCCTGCTGGTGCCACGGAATCCTGGGTCCTGCGCTAGCCTGACCGAGTCAGAACCTGCGTTTCAACAAGATCCGTGGTAGATCTGCGTGCACATCAAAGTTCAGGGTGCTCTGACCTAGGGCACCCCGTCGGTTGGAAAAGACCACTGACTCGTTATTCAGAGAATGGACTTACCATAATTTTTGCAGTAATACTTATACCATCTGTACTAAGAAACCTTGGCATTTACTAACCTGTATCTATTAAAAGTAAGTTACATTCACTGATTGCAATCATTTCCTGGGTGATTTCTCTCCTAGGAAATGTCTTTTAGCCCAAATCATGCTCCAAACTGTGTGGAGTGAGCATTCCTATATCTACCTTAATTCAAGCATTGGTTATGTCAGGGGTCCCCAAACTTTTTACACAGGGGGCCAGTTCACTGTCCCTCAAACCGTTGGAGGGCCGGACTATAAAAAAAATAACTATGAACAAATCCCTATGCACACTGCACATATCTAATTTTAAAGTAAAAAACAAAATGGGAACAAATACAATATTTAAAATAAAGAACAAGTAAATTTAAATCAACAAACTGACCAGTATTTCAATGGGAACTATGCTCCTCTCACTGACCACCCATGAAAGAGATGCCCCTTCCGGAAGTGCTGCGAGGGCCAGATAAATGGCCTCAGGGGGCCGCATGTGGCCCACGGGCCGTAGTTTGGGGACCCCTGGGTTTTGTCATTGTTTTAAAAGAAGAACGTTTATTGAGAAGTAGTGTAGGCATCGGGAGAATTCATAGTGACAGGTTTATGCAGTCTGTGGCCTTGTGTGTGTAGCTGTGATGGTCTCATTCCAGTCATTTCACTTTGGAAAGGCAAACCAATACTTTTGAGGGAACTTTTTGAAAGAAAGAACGGTAGCTACGGGCTGTGAAGGAAAGGATTGCTCAGAACAAGCCTGCATGTTTGACTGCACTATTAGATGAAGAGTTAAGAAATGAGACAACCACTGACCCAACAGCTTGTAAAGACCCCCAAATGCTATTGTTTCCTTTGTCTTGGCTCTCAGTCTGTTCTCAGTTTTACTTAAACGCTGCTTTTTTAAAAATGGTAATAATTTTATAAAAAGCAAAAGACCAGCAGTACATCTACTGTTTTGCTTTCAGGCACGGTCATCAGCAACAATGGATGATCCTGAACAGAGTGGGCTGTTTGCATTGACCATAGAACGAACTCATCTGATAACAGCATTCTTTAATGGTAGGTACGTCCTATGTGTTTGAGGAAAGTATGACAATCTAAGAACACAGAATATTATACCAATACTCCACTTTAAACACTTTGTTGTAATACTTCATTGAGTTATTTAGCTCATAACAGTGCATCCCTCAGTGTGGCAGGGAGACTCCGTGAAGAAAATCAAAGGCTGACTGACTTACTAGCAAGTATTAAATAGATCTGTGGAGGCAGTACCTACATATGGCTTTTGGGATACTGATTAACACAATACTTGGAACAAAGTAAATGCCCCTTAAATGACCATTGGGTGAAAGGTGAACAGTTGAGTAAATAAATGAGTACATGAGTCAGTGAATGAATGACTCGTTGCTAGATTATTGCAAGGAGTAAACCATAAGACTGCCTTTTTTTTTTTTTTTTTTTTTTTTAGCAGACCTGGCCCAACCTTAAATTCTATCTGGGAGATAGAATAGGTTTGAAGCTTTGAACTGATATCAATTTTGAGGTAGCAGAATAAATTTTGATAAAAGCCAAACTGGGTAAAATATCAGAGATAGAGCTGGGCACAGAATCCAAAAGCAGTAGGCAGCAGAGGCACAGCAAGTTCCTGGGCGGGGCTCAGGGAATAGACGAGGGGCCCCAGAATAAGATTCTGGAAAACAACATCTTGCTCACCTGTGGCCTCTTTTAAAAGGCAATGTGTAAGTCTTTCCGAAATCTCTTCCCTGGATCAGCCAGTGGGCAGGTAAGACTGAAGTCAGGGGTATTCCCTAATTGTATATGTGAGCCAACATTTGAAGAGAGCTCTCCTGAGACTCTCCATTCTTGGTCTTACCCTAGCAAATCCATTCTCATGGACTTACAGTGTATCTCAAATTCCATATTGGAAGCCTCAATCTCACTGGAAGCAATACTAGAGCAATTAAGATCTCTCAGATGAACAGAAAGATCACAGGAGTTGCCTTGTCCTAGAAGGAGGTTGATGTTTATTTTCCTATTCATCTGACAAAGCTGCCCAACCTAGTAGAAGCTAGTTCTTGAACATTATAATGGCAATATTAAAAGGGTAATTGGTTCCAGCTATCAAACCTTTGAATTTCTGAGCACTATTCTAAGGAAACCTACTGTTTTAAGTTTGGATACTATTTTTAAGGACTTAAATATAAATGTTGATTAGGTATTCATCTACTTTAATTTATGCCCTCATTTTTTAGTGGAGCCCAATTAGTTGAGCCCAATTAGTTATCCAATTATTATTTTTTATTGATTGGTTGATTATTAGAAAGAGAGGAAGGGAGAGAGAGAGAAAAACATTGATTGGTTGGTTGTTCCACCCACCTGTGCCTTCATTGGCTGATTTTTGCATATGCCCTGAATGGAGATTGGACCACAACCCTGGCTCATCTGGTTGATGCTCCAACCAACTGAGCTATCTGGCCAGGGCTATCCAATTATTGTTTAAACACAGCTCACCTACTTTCATATAGATACCCTCACTTTTGAAGTCTGGTTCTTTACAGACTAAAATTTGTTTCCTTGTTGGATGTAGTATCAACTATTAATGTCTACTTTTACTTGAATCTTTTATACAGATTGTTTACCCGTGTTCCTGATGTCAAACATACTCCCATTCCCTGTGTTCTTATTTCCTAGAATTTCCTGAGTTTCAGCACTTTCAGATTTATTTTTTTTAAATAGACTTTTATTAGAACCATTTTTAGGTTCACAGCAAAGTTGAGTGGGAAGTATAGAGCGTTCCTGTCCCCCTGACTCTGCACAGGCGTGGCTCCCCACTGTCAGTAGCCCCCCACAGGGTGGTGCGCTTCTTATCATTGACAAAGCTGCACTAACACATTATTATTACCTGAACACCAGAGTTTACATTAGGGTTCACTCTTGGTGTTGTATGTCATGTGGGTTTTGAAAAATATACAATGACACACTGTAGTATCATGCACTGCCCTATGCATCCTGTGTGCTCTGCCTGTTCATCCTCCGCCCACTCCCCACAACTCCTGGCAACCACAATGTTTTTACTGTCTGCATAGTTTTGCCTTTCCCAGAATGTCACAGAGTTGGAATTATACAGTATGTAGTCTTTTTCACATCGACTTCTCTCACTTAGTGATATGTATTTAAGGTTTCTCTATTTCTTTCCATGACTTGAGAGCTCATTTCTTTTTAGCACTGAATAATATTCCATTGTCTGGATGCACCACAGTTTATTTTTCTCATACACCCACTGAAAAAGGTCTTGGTTGCTTCCAAGTTTTGTCAACGATGAATAAAGCTGCTATAAACATCACTGTGTAGGTTTATGTGTGGACATAAGTCCTTACCTCATTCATGTAAATACAAAGGGGTGTGATTGCTGGATCTTATGAGAAGATGTTTAGTTTAGTGTCTTTGGTTTTTCAAGAAACTGCCCAACTGTCTTCCAAAGTGGCTGCATCATTCTGCATTTCCACCTGAGGTGCACAAGAATTCCTGTTGCTCCACATCCTTGTCAGCATCTGCTCTTGTCAGTGTTCTGGATTTTGGCCGTTCTTATAAGTATATAGTGGTAACCCACTGTTGTTTTCCTTTGAAATTCCCGAATGGTATCTGATGTTGATCACCTTTTCATATACTTACTTCTCATCTGTATTTCTTTCTTTGATCAGATGTCTCTTCAGGTCTTTTGTCCATTTCTTAATTGTGTTGTTCATTTTCTTACTGAGGAGTTTTAAGAGGTCTTTGCATATTATGGATTTCATTCCATTATCAGACATGTCTTTTGCAAATACTGTCTCCCAGTCTGTGGCTTGTCTTCTCATTGTCTTGATGGACTGACTTTTATTTACCTCAAAATCACACCTGTTCTATTTCTGTCTTCTTGCAACTGGACTGTTTGCTTGTAACTACGGCCTTGCTCTGATGTTCCCCAAGATGAGCTGTATCTTTTCCCTGGCTCTGTATGTACACCTTGTTTGTCCGCTTCTGATTTCAGCTGGTGGGGGAGCTCAGTCAGAGTTCTTCCCGTGCTTGCCTCCCAGATGTTATCCCCAGCCTTGTAGTGGCACCAGCTCCTGTCCTAAGCCTGGGAGCTGATTCATTAACATAAAAACAAGTCAAGGAAATATGTGACCTTTTCCTAACACCTATAAACACAGTTAGCCTTCCTTAATCTGGTACCGGCCCTCAGAGATGCATGCACATGACAATCATTGCCTTTTGTGCTCCTTTCAGAAGTTAATAATATTTGATGCATATCAAAAGGTGTTTGGAACAGATATGTAAATTAAGAAGCATGAAATTGATATAGCCATCTGAGAATCCACCTTCCAATTTAAGATTAATTTCATCAGCAGTAATACTGACACTCCCTGTATGCTCTGCCAACTTTCCTCAGGGAACCACAAGCCTAAAAACTTTGTTTTACTATTATCTTTTTTAATTAGTGATTATTATTATTTTTTTTAGAGAGGGAGAGACACAGAGACACAGAGAGAGTGAGAAATGTCAATTTGTTGTCACTACTTATTCATGGTGTCTGATTGATTCTTGTATACACCCTGACAGGGGATAAAACCTGCAACCATGGCATGTTGAGACAATGCTGTGACCAACTGAGCTACCTGGCCAGGCCCTAGCTCTTCTTTTTCTTTTTAAAAAATACCTTTACCATAGATATATAGTCCTAACAATATATAATTTAAGCATGGTTATTCTGAGGGTTCTATAACTTGTAATACACCCCATAGTCTTTTGCAACTTGCTTCGTTTTCCTCCACCTGTTTCCTAAGCTGCATTAACATCCCACGTAGTTGTTGAATAAGGCTTTGAACAGTCTCCCATAAGTTACTCCTATTTCTACCTGTTTCCCTTCTTTCCATGTTGTATGCTTGAATCCTGGTGCTGTTTCCCATTGAAATTGTATTTATTTTAATAAAAAATGTATTGATATATCTGACATATAAATATTATATACATGGAAGGTATACCCCTTGATGTTTTTGCATATATTTATACATTGTGAAAGGAACCACAGTTAATCTAAGGAACTTATCCACCAAGCTAAATAATCTACCCACAACTTTTACATACTTGTTATATGTATGTGCATGTGTGTTGAGAAAATTTAAGATCTATTTACTTAGCAAATTTCAAATATACAACACAGTACTATTAACTGTTCATGACGCTGTTCATTGGATTTCCAGAACACATTCATCTTGCATAAGTAAAACTTTGACCAGTATCTCCTTGTTGGACTCCCTTGCCTGGCAACTGCCATTCTATTCTCTAGTTCTATGACTCTATTTTAAATTACACACATAAGTGAAATCACGCAGTATTTTTATGTGTCTGGGGTTTACCACTTAGCAAAATGTCAAATGACAGGATTTCAAATGGCAGGATTTCCTTTTTTTGTTAAGGCTTAACAATATTCACTATAAATCAATAGATGCCACATCTTCTTCATCCATTTATCCACTGAAGGACATTGAGGTTGCTTAATATCTTGGTTATTTTGAAGAATGTTGCAATGAACATGGAAGTGTAGATATCCTTTTGAAATACAGATTTCTTATTCTTTGGAGATACATAAACTCAGAAGTGAGATTGCTCCATTATATGGTAGTTCTATTTTTAATTTTTTGAACAACTTCCAATTTACATTTCCATCAACAGATACAAGAGTTCCTATTCTCCACATCCTTGCCTATGCTTGTCTTTTGACATTTTAATAAGTCATTCTAATCTGAAACTCCCTTATTCTGAAGGATACTTACCTGATACATTTCTCAAAATATCACTCTTTCCAGGTGGGTTTTAGTTCCAGTGGAACCAAAACCATGAGCTGAAAGATGATAAACTCTGATACAAGAAGTAGGGGTATCAATAAATGTGTGGAGATTGATCTGGAGAAATGGTCATCTTTCCAGCAATTCTGAAATTGCAGGAAAGAGGTTTTTGTTTCCAGCCTCATATAGAAGTTCAGTTTTGCCTTGTAATAAGAAACTTGTTTTTTAAATGTCAGTTTTTGACATGCTTATATAGTTTGCTTATTGGCTAGCTGGGAACTCAATAGAAATAAAGAGAATATTTGTGACAGATTGAATTATGAATAAATGGTCTATTACATGTACAATGCAGAAATATACACTCTGTGAATTACACTTAAATAGGTTTAATTCTACTCTAGTTTATGTTAGCCTTTCTTGGTATAACTAAGAAATATGTCTTTTTAGTAGATACTTTCAATTTTCCTAGAGTTGGTGTATCTCCTGGATAATATAATTTTTTAAAAAGTAAGTGAGAGGTGGGGAGGCCCAGAGACAGACTCCCACATGCATCTTGACTGGGATCCACTCAGCATGCCCACAAGGAGGTGATGCTTTGACCATTTGGGGCCACTGAAGTGAGGCCATGGAGCTATCTGTCCTCAGCACCAGGGCCAACTTGTTCAAACCTTGAGCCATGGCTGCGGGAAGAGAAGAGAGAGAGAGAGAAGAGGGAGAGGGAAGGATGGAGAAACAGATGGTTGCTTCTCCTGTGTGCCCTGACTGGGAATCAGGTAATATAACTTCATGCATATTATCTTGTTTATATTGAATATCTTTGAGAGTTCAGCAACAAATGTTGTTTGTTTCCAGCTCCTGTTGCCTTTATGATTGTTACCTTAAAATATTTCTCTTCTTTTCTCATCAACATACTAACATTCAATGTGAACATATGCCTTTGTAAATAAACATAAATTCAATTCTCCAAAATATCTGAGTTACAGCTAAATATAATCTTGCTTTTCCACCATCAGATGTTTGACATCTGCACTGATTTTATACTAACAAACTGAATATTTCTTGGAAAATTTCCGCCTAATAAAAGGGCCAAATGTGAGGAAACTTAAATTTCTAGTGTTTAGGAGGAAAAAGACAGCTTAATACATGGCAGTTTTTAGTTTTCACCACTCATTCTGTTCTCTTTCAGCTCTGGTTTTGAGGTACATTTTTTTCTCTCTCAATATTACCACTGTTATACACTTCAATAATTAGCTCAGTTTTTATAACAATCTAACTTCTACAACAGGAAGTACTGTTCAGGAAATTAGCTAACTAATCAGTATGCAAAACAAGTAAGAATGGAGTCAACACACTTTCTAATTCCAGATATACTACTTCTGTTTTCTACTGGGAGTTATTCTTAGCTATAAAGCACATTATCCAATGGGAAAAAAAAGAGCAACTAATTTTTCTGAAAATTTTTTTCATTGCCCCTTAAGGAAAATATACTCCTTTCTGCACTTTTTTTTTTTTTTAATTGAAATTACTTTTTCAGCTGGATTAGAAAATTTAGCCATCTCTCGTGGGTTATTTTCTCATGTCCCCTTGAATGCTCCCCATGCTTCTTCATAAACACTAGGGTAAACATATATTTTAAATCTAGGCTGTGTGCATTTTTGATATTTTAATATTTCTGACATCTAAACTATGCTGTACAATCGATTGAAATGTTTAATTTGATAGATTTTGTTATTCCCCTGAGATACATGTTGTATTGTTCTGTTTTTTAAATGTTTTAAACATCTTTATGAGATCCCTTTTTTCTTTGAAACCTACTTCATCTGATGACATGATGTGGTCCTAAACTTCTTTTGCAAACAGCAGCTGGAGCTGAGGAGACAGTTTGAGATGAGAGTGGGGGGGGGGAGGGGGGGGGCGGGAGAGAGAGAGAAACCGACTGCTTGTGGCACTTGACTTTTTTTAAGTTAAAATATTTTTGACATATAGCATTGTGTAATTTAAAGGCATAATATTGAATTGATATATTTATATATTATAATGTGATTACCATATTATAATATATGGTAATGATAGCACCCCCATTGGGTATTGTTGAAGGAAGCAATCTTAGAACTAACAGGAAATAAGTTCTGGAGATAAGAACTCTGAATTGTTAATGTACTGAATATAAACAACAATATTTACTATAATCATCAAACCTGTATAGAAACTAGACCTTAATTATTCCAATCACAGAAAACAAATGATAATTAAGAGTTCTTTTTTCCATTTTCTCTAAGCCTCAAAGGGCCCTTCCTCTGAAGTTCCCATGTATACCACAGTACACTTCTGATAAAGTTCCCAGAGCCCTGACTACTACATGCTGTTACTGGGAGATGTGTTTTATAATCAGTGATCTTGTCAAATTAAAGAAATCTACATTTTTTTTCTCTTTTATTCTTTTACTCATAGTCTGGGTAAGTTTGTCTGCAGCAGCATTAACTGGTTAGCTGGCATTTGAAAATCATCATTTTTGTCTCAGGGCAGAACTGTTTTGCATTTTATTTGTTACTGTTTGATGTCTGCTAATCTGAGTTGTCAATTCTTGAGTTCAGGAATCATCAAAAAAAACAAACAAAACGTGTATCTTCAACTTTATAATTGACTTATAAACTGTGAAGTTTCCAGTGATAACCGAGATGATAGAAATGGGGAGCAATTGTAATTGATTAAGTGATTTTTGAAAGCAGAGTGGATTTCCTGTATTGAGTTCATTAATTTCCAGTCTGGTCATTTTTAGTCCAACGGTTGCCAATCAAGATCCCAATTCCAATATGGTTTGCAGGCTACATACCTGACAATAAAATGAACCACTGTTCTCTTAAGGTGAATACTGACTCTATAATAATTCCCTCCAATCTTGCCTTGGAATTGAATAAACCAAACTAATATTGATATGATATTTTTTGGTACTTAAAGCTATTTTGGCTTTCAAAGTCAACTAGTGGTTGAGGTTTTCCCTCTATCATATTATATTTACCTCATCATAACCAGTGTAAAAATAATCTTCTATCATTTAATCTTAGATTGTTATTTGCAGCAGAAAAGTTACTTTTGTTTGTCTTCTTATTCCTGAGGAGATGAACTGTGTTTGGGGTGGATGCAATCCGAATTCCTGGAATCCTAGCCCCTTTGCAAACAGCTGCCTTGGTGTCACAGAGGGGAGAGGTGAGTAGAAGATAAAGCCAGGCAAACTACCAACTTGCTAGCTAGAGATCTGTTTCAAATCTCTCTGTGGTAAACTGATTTCTTTTTATTCTAAATCTTCATCCTACCTGAAATATGGTCACATAGCTGTATGATGTTTTCCCTCTATACTCAGACCCTAATCTCACACTTGATAATAACAATTAAAAGAGACAGGTAGAAATAAAGCCAAGTAATAGAGGAAAGGAAGAGAATTCATACCTAAGGTCTAGTGAGGAGCTGGCCTAATTTGTCACTCTTGAGTCTTCATGAGCACAGAGTGGGATAGTTTAGGGAGCAGGAAGGCTTTCATCAGGCAAAAGTTACCTCAAAATTACTTAACCAAAGGTAAATATTGTTGTACTATGTCAATCACTTGGATTGTAGGATTTCAGAAAAAGATGAATCAAAACACCCAAACTATACCAA